>NC_086229.1:51301288-52501288 GCF_036321145.2 Pelmatolapia mariae | reverse complement strand
AATAGTTGTACACGTTAATAGTCTATAAATACTGTTTCTATGCTTGTGTTCAGTCAAAACACTGTTTATTTTATCTCAGTGTATTTGTGTTCCTATATTCAGCGGTTACTGTTTTCTTTCCTTTTAAGTTAGCTTGGCTACTTACCAAGGTAAAACTTGGTACAAGACAAGAGCTGTAGAGATTTTATGGTCATTTGGCGCCCTCTAGTGGCTGATACACTAACCTCAATAAACAACCTGCTGTGAGTATAAAAACACTGGACGTGACTTCCAGGTCTGAAAGGTGGGCTTCCTTAAATCTGCATTAGTTTTAATGACTAGCAGAGGGAAACACTGGCAAACCTGGCAAACTGCTAACTTAACCAACACAATCATTAGGAGTTTTTTGTTTTCTTTTTTGCCACTGATTTTACTGAGAGCCAGAGACTTCAAGAAACCAATTACAACCAATCAGGAAGTGCACGTTTCCCTAGCAACCAGAGGTTAAATCATGTCCAACATGGCAAACAACTCTTGAACAATCTTTTGAGATCAGTTGGGTCAGCTTAACTTATGTTTATGGGAAAACAGTCTTAGCAGACAGTTTCCTTTATGGGAAACATAAAAGAACAACTTTAAGGCTCATGGCTACGGGCCATAAAGAAAAGGAAGATTAGTCAGGACTTCAGTCATAAGTCCTGTGGTCGGCTGTTTAAGGATCTGATCAGGATCTCTTCTGGATGCCTCACTTCAGAAAGTGGATGTCAGGGTATACACCCTGAACTCTCTGTAGGGATTACACATCTCATGTGGCTTAATTACACCATGGGATGGCTAATGGCTAATGGAAGTGAAGGATTTCATTGGGTGGTGGCCGGTATGCTGGAGCATTTGAAAAGATGTCATCTGAACAGATAGAGGTAGTTTTTGGGTGTGAAAAGTGAAGCCAGTGTAGAAGTGTCTTCAACCTGCATTATTTTTAATGACCAGCAGGGGAAGATCGCTGATTCAGCAAAAACTGGCAAACCTGGCAAACTGCTAGCTTAACCAACACAATCATTGGGTTTTTTGGTGCAGCACCTTCTCTGACACTGATTTTAACGAGAGCCAGAAACTTCCAGAAACCAGTGCCAACCAATCAGGAAGTGTACGCTTCCCTAGCAACCAGAGGTTAAATCGTGTTCAACATAGCAAACAACTCCTGAACAATCTATTGAGATCAGTTGGGTCAGCTCAATGCACATTTATGGGAAAACAGCCATTATCTGCCTTGATCTATGTGCTTAGCAGTTTCCTTGACAACTTTATGAGCTCATGGCTATGGGCCATAAAGAAAAGGAAGATTCAGGACTTGGCTCTGAACACCACATCCAGAACACCCTGGATTTTGTTGAGAAGGTAAGAGATGTCATTATGGAGGCAGATGAAACCATGGTCTCCTACGACGTTACATCTCTCTTCACTTGCATCCCGGTCACGGAAGCGTTGGAGGTAGTCCGTGTGTCTTCATTCCACCTACTTCACATACAAGGGTCAGTTCTACAGGCAGAAACATGGGTGTGCCATGGGCTCCCCAGTTTCACCCATCGTGGCCAATTTGTACATGGAAGAAGTGGAAAAGAGGGCTTTGCTATCCTACCCTGGAACACCACCAAGCCATTGGTTCAGATATGTGGATGACACCTGGGTGAAAATCAAATCTCAGGACGTACTACATTTCACGGATCACATTAACTCGGTGGACCGACACATCAAATTCACCAGGGAGGATATGAAAAGTGGCAGGTTAGCCTTCTTAGACTGTGAGATTTCCATCAGTAATGGGGGACATCTAAAAGCTGACGTGTACCGTAAACCTACACATACGGATCAGTATCTAAGGTTTGACTCTCATCATCCACTGGAGCACAAACTGGGTGTCATCAGGACGCTACAACACAGAGCAAACACCATCCCCACAGACACAGCGGCTAGGGAGGCAGAAGAACATCACATCAAGAAGGCCCTGAGTAAATGTGGTTATCCCAGCTGGACTTTTGTCAAAGCGGGAAAGGCACCTAAAGAAAGCTCCAGCCGATCCAGGAGAGAAGGACAACCGCTGCCCAAGCGAAAACCTGTAGTGATCCCATATGTGTCAGGAGTATCGGAGCAGTTGAGACGCATTTTTTCTAAACACCGGGTCTCTGTGGCTTTTAAACCCCAAAACACGCTGCGCCAAAAATTGGTCCACCCCAAGGATCGGGTCCCCCGACACAAACAGAGTAACATAGTGTACGCTGTTAAGTGCCAGGAGGATTGCCAGGATTTATACATCGGGGAAACCAAACAACCTCTAGCGAAGCGGATGGCACAACACAGAAGAGCAACCTCGTCAGGCCAGGACTCTGCAGTCTATTTACACCTACAGGCCAGTGGACACTCTTTCAATGATGAGGATGTACACATCCTGGACAGGGAAGAACGCTGGTTTGAGCGCGGAGTCAAGGAGGCCATTTATGTGAAAAGGGAAAGACCATCTCTAAATCGAGGAGGGGGCCTAAGGGTACATCTTTCACCATCTTACAATGCTGTGATTGCAGCCATTCCCCAACTCTCTGTGAATGGTACTCATGGCCATTGATCAGTGTTCTTTGATCAGTGGGTTTTGGTCAGTGGTTGTTGATCAATGGTCATGAGAATTTGCATAATTATGATTAAGGAACTGACCTCACAGCCCATTGTTCCTTCAGCTGGCTGGTTTCAGTCATTATGCAAATGTACTGTTTATAAGATTGGGGAAACCTGCAGTCAGCTGAGACTGAAGAAGTCACTTGGATGAGTGACGAAACGTTTGTCCCACAAAACGCTACGTCCAGATGAACAGAATAAACTTTTGGAGATTTACTTTCCTGGATGATTGAGAATGCATCAAGACATTCAGGACTTCAGTCATAAATTCGGTAGTCGGCAGTTTAAGGACAGGACGATACCTGTGGTTGCAAACAGGCTTCCAGTGTTATAGAAGTCTGTGGGATAACAGCTCTCTGACCTCGGTAACACTTTCCAGATGAGCTCATATTCTCAGTCACTGGTTTCAGTTTACAGTGAATATAACATGAAGTCCACTTGAACTTTTGGTAGTTCTCAGAGTAACCGAGGAGAAATGTATTCAGGGATGCTTAAAAAGTTGAACTTTTCAGCGCTAGCACCATTATTTTTAACACTTCCTCTGATAGTTTAGTTCAAATTTACAATTTACATTTGATTTCCATTAATCTGCCATTGATGACACGCAGAAGGTGTACTGACTGATAAGGCCGACCAGCAGCAGGCTGGTGGGGTCCAGCTCGATGCTGGGGTTACTGAAGGTTTCGCAGAAGGTGGTGTAGATGATCATGAGGAGGACGGCGCTGCTGATGGCGCCGAACGGGGGCTTTTGCCTTTCCAGAAATTCCCTGAGGAAACCGCGACACACCTGCGCACAACCGAGCAAAACAGCTGATTTAGAGTTCAGACTTTAGACCAAGCCTTCAGGACGTGCGCCGCTTCATACCTGACCCAGGATCAGAGGCACCACCACCGTCATGAAGAGCTGAGAGAAGATGGAGGAGAAGGGAACGGAGGACGAGGAGCCGAGCTGGAGGAGGAACAGGAAAAAATAAATAAATACAAATATTATCACAAGAAATACACAAATTATTGATCATATAAAAAAATTTATTAAAAAAAACAAAAAAAAAAAATGGCCTGACTACTCCCCAATAATCATTAAAAAAAATTATGCTTAATTTTAGTTCTTTTATGACTACTTTTCATTTTTTTATGACCCTTGGTTGTGTAGTGTCTTTTTTTCTTTTAAAAGTAAGGTAAATAAAAAATCTCATCAGTTATTGTGTGTGTTATTTAATTATTCGTACATCTTTTAAAGCTTTTTTGGTTCTAATTTTATTCTGATTTTCATTTTTATTGTTTTGTGACTGTTCGGTTGTGTTTAATGTCCTTGTGGTCATTTCAAATCTCTTTATGGTTGCTTTGTGTGATTATTTTAGCTCATTTGTGGTTTTTCGAGCTCTTTTTGTGTTTAGAGATATTTACTTTGCATACATACTTATTTATATTCTTATCTGGACATCAAACAGCAATCGAAAACAAAGTTTAAATTTATCCATTTTTCACTTTCTTCATATTTGGAGCAGCACTGGTTGCGGTTTGGTATCTTGCTTGTAGCGTGTCTGTAATTTAAAAGTGATCATTTTGCTTGTTTTATGTCTCAGTTTGGTTGTTGTGGATCTGTTTATGGTTGTTTTATGTTCATAACCCGACCAGGACGTCCTTACAAACGTCTAAGCCTCGTAAGGCGTCATGTGGCAGGCGAGACTTACAAAGAGCAGCAGCAGCAGAGGAGTGACGACGATTCCCTGCAGGGAGAAAAAAGGAAAAGAGAAATCAGGATTACAGCTTTGACTCTTCGTTCATTACTGCAGGATCCCTTCATTACAGTCACAATCCTCCAAGGAACGTGAAACAGAAAAAAAACTGTCTTACCAAGAAGCTTCCAAAGGCAGAGTTGAAGATGGCGGCGGCCTGCACAAACACGCACTCAGTTTATCACTTTGGTGACACTGCAGGTTTAATCTGACCTGCTAATCTTTGTGTTTGTGTTACCTCGTTGCCTCCGACAGCCTTGGTGAGAATAACGGCAGAAGAGACCGGAGGGGGCATGCAGCTCACTGTCTGTAACCTAGGCAACCACAACAACCACAGGGTGAAGAAGAAAGAGGAGGGTGAGGATGAAACAGATCTGAGTCACTGCCTGCCTCCTCAGAGGAAATTGTGAGGATGGAGGAATGTTTTTCACAAATGAGGAAAAAAAACAAAACAATGCAATACGATGTCACGCAAACAGGTCTGCAGGTGGGAGGGGCTTGTGTGAGACTGAGATGACCATATTAGGAATATGTCCCCTCTGTGATGTCATAAAGAGCAGAAAAAACTGCCTGAAACATAAAGAGTTCAGAGCCGTCTGAAGTCTGGAATTGCTTCCACATAGAAAAAATGTTTACAGATCTTATAAATCTATATTTTATTTACAACTGATGATACAAAATGCACCACATCATCTCTCTCTCCAAGGGCACCTCCTCCATCTCATGCGGGAGGTAGTCCTGATCCCGCAGACAAATGGGAACCTTGAAGAGGCCGCTAGGAAAACTGCAACCACCAAGTACCTGCAGAGGGTCAGGCAAGTCCTGAGCTGGGTGTTTTTATATATATATATATATATATATATATATATATATATACATACATACACACATATATATATATATATACATACACACATATATATATACACATACATATATATATATATATATATATATTTTTTTTTTAATTTGATGACTTCACTTGGACGGACCTCAAAACAAAACTGTGAAAGAAAATAAAATATCCTGTTCCTGGTGTTTCATTGGGTAGCTGGAAAGAGGGAAGTCTCACATTATACACAAACACATAGAACCGGGTCTGTAGTAATCTGTGAATGTGTGTCTTTATGCCAGCCCTCCAGGTACTGTGAGAATAAAGAACAACATTCTCTCTCTCTCTCTCTCTCACACACACACAGACACACACACAGGGTCCTACCCTCTGAGCAGCCATTGGTCGATGGCGGTCAGTGCGAGCACCTTGAGCAGCAGCCAAATGGCGAGTGGGAAGAAGATGAGGGTGAAGGACTGAACAAAGAGGTGGAGCCGCACGTGAAGCAGCGCACTGGTCAGCTCCTGCACACAGAGACGGAGACTTTTCCAAACTGCACCTGAATGCAACACTGCATGTTCCATACCTGAGGACAGAAGCAGGATGGGAGCAGCTCACCTCCGTTTTTAGCGACAGGCCGCTGTTGAAGAAGATGAGCGAGACGGCGATGTACGCTACAGTGACCTCCGGCTTTAAAGGACCTGACAGAGAGAAACAGATCAAATTTTCAAATGTGACATAGTCTGTGTAATACAGCAGGGAGAGGAAGCAGTCATCTGCTCTCTGTAGCTCTGCGTGGAGACCTGTTTTTACTGCAGTATGGAATAAAAGGGTTTTCACAGAGCAACGTGCATTGAGTAGGATAAATATTAATAATAATATATATTCTATTTATAGTATGTTATTATTATCATTATTATTATGTTTGAACAAAGTTTTTGCAACATCTCCTAATGTAAGAATAGAGGTAATGATCTTCTAATGTTATCCAATGCAGTTTCACCTCAGTGCTGCCTTTGTGACGTTGACATAATAGTTTCCTTAATAGGATCTAGCTTTAGGTCGGTGTCTTTGGTTCAGCTCTTGACTTGTTTTCCTCTTATTTATCTGTAAGGACCTTCTCTGTTAGGGTGTGCAAATTTTCCTCTTACGTTGCTTGTATGACCTGTGAGGTTCCACAAGGTTCACTCCCGGGTTAATTGTTATTTTCTTTTTACCAGCTTCTTTTAGCTAGCATCATTCAATCTTTTTATGGCATTTCATATCATTTCTGGATAACCAGCTGGAGGATAGTTAACTGATCATCCCAGATTATGCACTGACTCTTCAATAACTACCTTGTTTTAAACTTCATATATAACTGAACAAAGACTGATCGCACCACAACTTCTGTCTCCAAGTCAGCTGTGTCATCCATGCTCGCAGTTTACAAAAGATGAGAGGTGCATTTCTTTTAGCCGAAACAAGACTAAGGCGCAACTGTTTTCAACACAACAGCAGCAAGTAAAACAAACAATCAAAGAAACAAAAACACACCACACCTGTGCTGATGTCATACTTCCAAAATCCCAACATGCAAATTGGCTGAAAAAACACTGTAGTAATCTGTGAATGTGTTATGAAGTTGAGACTTCAAAATGCGTGACGTCACAATGGATTTGACCATCTTTTATATACAGTCAATGGTAACACGTTAAAATAAGAGTCCAGCAAATATGAGCAAGAAAACCCACTGATATTTGAAGCCGGCGTTTACGAGCAGCGCTTAAAGGCACCACTCCGATAGTGGCGTCTTATCTAATCTACAGGAAAAATGAGCGGAGGGGTTATCAGCTCCGGTGGCGGCTGATTTGTAGTTATCATTGCTTATGCTTTCTCCTCACTTAGTTTACTGGGAGTAATTAAAGATGCCGATAACGTGCTCGTGGACGCGCACACATGAGCGCGGAGCGGAGCACGGAGGCAGGGTTGACATTACCTACCGAATGCAACGTGTCACTACAGCGGCACTTCAGGTACGGAGGGACACACACACACACACACACACACACACACACACACACACACACACACACACACACACACAAGGAACCACTGTGACGTAGAGCCTGGCTGTCCCAGGGCCAGTATGCAGGGGAACCGCGACATTCCACTGAAAAAAAATCCTGAAATGTACATTTTGTTAAAGTCTGACAAAACCTCCATTCAATACATCACTATGTTATAAATAAATAAAACCAACAGTATTTGCACTTTGTTTCGGCTTAGGTCATATTCACAGAATAATGCAATGTTAAGTTGATAGTCAACACTTTTCTTCAAATTTCGGGGAAACAGCGCTAAATAAAGTTGTTCATTTATAGAAGATCAAATGTTGCCAGGTAAATCAGCCTTGTGGCGATTTATTTTGTGAATCCTAACGATTGATTTAAGGTGTTAAGTCTTTACCTGAAAGAACACCTTTGGCCCTGAGAGAAAAGTAAAAGGATGGCAAACTCTTTCACAGCCTGGCAGTAAAATACCCCAAACTGACCACTTAATAAACTGAATATTTGTTAATTTCGCGTCATTCAAAGACTGAACACATTTTAAAGCAACACCATTGAACTTCAGTGATGAACTTCCGACCCTCTCACCTCCTTTCACTCCGATGCTGGGCTGCAGCTTGGCCGATAAGATGACCAGCACGATCCCGACGATGAACCACTCCTTTCGTATCCTCGCCACGAGGCCCATGTTTCAGCTCGCCGGTGGCCCACCGGCTCTCCCCGCCTGCCCCCCACGGTCACAGCAGCCGGGACAGAAGTTCCCACAACTCCGGCGCTTCTTCTACGAAGCTTTTACTGTCACAAAACACAGGCAGAGGAAGCCGAGGCTGCTTCCGGACACATGGGCCCAAACAAGCCGTAAAGACCAGATTAGAGACGCACCGACTAAATCATTACCGTAACACTACTAAAAGCGTGTAACGATCAGAATCTGAAAAAATGTCAATATAAGATTACATGTTAGGATACAGTTCCATTATTTATAGGTTAAAAAATACAAGTAAAAGTATGCATAATACTGTTATAAATAAAGCTTTGTAAGAAACAGGTAAAGAAACAATGGATGTAAGGGTCAGTATAACATTAACACATTTTAGTAAATATTTTAAAAGTTATTTATTAAAAATATGTGCCATTTATTTAACTATAAACAAATAATCATAGCAAACATTTTTAAAAAATGTAAAAAAAATATTTAGAAAATTGTTATAATGAGGGATTGTTTTAGGTGAACAAGTCATAAAAATATTTTTAAAAATTGAAGTTTGTACAAAACAAAATAGACAAATTTTAATTGACTTGGAGAACAACAGTATATAACATGTAAATAAGGCTGAAATCCCAAACCTCATGCTTTGATGTCCATTTCTCTTCTTACCACAGTTTTGTATTCAGTATTTAACGTCTTTTAAAACACTCAAGGTCACTTTTAATAGAAGACTTATGAACAATAACCAATGACAAACAAACTATATATCAAGTCAATAAAGCTAAATTTTAACACTGAGTATAAAAACTGACATTAAAACATTACAAGTGCTTGAGTACAGATGAATTGTGTGGTTGTAGTACATTGTTAACTATGCAGAAAAGGGATCTCGTGACATGCTGTGATTAGACCTGTGTGATAAGGAGCGTCCTTGTAATGACATCATTATGACTGTTGTACATTTCTTTGTGGATGATGGCCTTCAGCTGATACAATTCAAAAGTAAACCATGGTGCAGTGCGAGAGAAGGAAAGGTTTCTAAAGGAGCCATCTTTAGTTTAGCGTTTATCATTTTCACTCTTATTTTTAATTGATACTATACGGAGGCGAGATTTGGGTAAACGATCGTAGATGTTCTAGGCTATCCCAGCTATCATATAGCATCCTATAGTCTTTGCTAGCATGCTGCATTACTGTGATCTGTGTTTCCTTCCTGTCAAATGTTTGAATGACAGTAAAAATGAGTCTTAGGCGAGACGCGGGACACGTTGCTAAACTGTCGCAGGGCTAACACAGACAGACAACCATTCATACCTATAGCAAGTTTACAGGGTCAGCCCTGTAAATACTGACTCTTTGTATAAATTTGATTTGTTTATGAATAAAAGTCTTTGCATGTTATGAAATGCTCATGATTGTTCTTCACTCCATCACATCTGTATGATATCTCGATGCCACATGAAAAAAAAAACATCTGAAGAAAAATTTAAATAGTAAATTTGTGCTGCTGCCAAAACGTTTGGCCTCGACAAAGCACACAGCAGGTGTTTCAGGGTTTCATCTTTATTCACGGTAACAGGTAACTCTTCTCCTTTCTCTCCCTCATATTGTCAAACGACGGCCTGTTAAAACCAGGCAGGAGAGTAGTAGTCCTCGGAATCCACACTGAGGTCCTCGCGTCCTCGTTTCACCTTCCAGGCGAGCAGCGCCTCCAGAGCGGCGGGCGAGGTTGAGGTAAGGTTGGCGCTGTATTTTCCAATCGTGGCGTGGGCGTGAGCGGAGGCCACCAACACCTGATGGAGGAAAAGCAGCAGGGTCACAGCCTTACAGTCGACATCTGGATCCACATAAACTGTGAGGAAATGTCCTCAGACTCTTCAGTCAATTTAACTTCATGACTACTTCCTGAGTCACAGGTCTCAAAGTTCACAGGCTGAAGGACAGGCAGCAGAAGGACTCTAATGAAGGATGCACAAGTGTATCCTTTACTCTATTTTTATCTTAAGTGTATAAAAGAGGTAACATGTCATCCTTGTTCCCGAGGTATTGCATTCACAAACTGTGTGACAAGGATACCTCATCAGCCTTTTACGGCCGAGGGCTAAAGACTTAAAGAAAAGACCGACCTGCGCTCTCTGCAGCCGAGCCACATCTTCTGTGGTGCAGGCCACCTTGTAGCCCTGCAGGTAGTACTCAGCAGCTTTCACATACTGACTCTACAGAGACACACAGAGATGGGGAAGCAAGCCCAGGTGTTTACGAGGCAAAGCTAACATTTTTCAGCTGCTATAAATCAGTGTGATTGGTTATTGATTCCTGCACTGAATACTGTGGGGTGTGATTGGTACCCTGCTGAAGTAGATGTTTCCCAGACACAGATGGACGTCGATCAGTCTGTGATGCAGTCCGCTGCTACGAGACATGGCGGCTAACTTCTCCAGACACGCGACCGCCTCCTCGATGTATCCCTCGCTGTGCCACACACACACACACACACACACACGAAGATGGAAAATGAACACTTGACTACAAGAAGGTTACTTGACTCACATTTGCACAGAGACCTGTCAATGTTGTGCTGATAAACTTTACTTAAACTAGAAATTTCCTTTGTGTTTTTTTTTAAATTAGTTTAGATTTGTAAGCAGTTTTTTTTAACCTAAAGTCTATTTTTTCTTTACTGTAACTAAATTAAATGTTTTTAATTCAGTTTTAGTCACTATAATACATTTGTGTGTGTGTGTGTGTGTGTGTGTGTGTACCTCTTTAGAGACTTTGCCAAAGCTTTGTAGGCCTTCACCACTCTGTCTGTGTCGTCTAGGGTGTGAAAAATCTCCATGCTGGTGTTAAAGAACTGGACACACACACACACACACACACACACACACACACACACACACACACACACACACACACACACACACACACACACACAAAACTTGAATAATTTTTGGGGGGATGTGCGTATGAAATGGGGCTCCACTGAAATCTGTTAAAAACACAGTAAGTGGCTCTTTTGTGTGACTTGCTACCTAACACCACACACATGTGGATTCATCCGCAGCCTAAAATAGTCCCACCTAAACTGCCTTTTTGCCCTCGGGTTCTGTGTTTTTGAGTTTGATTTTCTGTTCTTGGGTTTTACTATTAACACCTCTTAATCTGTCTCCCTGGTTTCAGTCTTATTCCATTTAATTCAAAGCTGTGTGTGAGACATCAGGAGTAACATCCCTCCTGAGTTATTGTATTCCAGCAGGAAAGCTGGAAAAGCGTGAAAAACAGGATTTGCTTTTCTTGTTAGTAAACACAGCTACTCATGCGTCATTAGTAATACAGCATAATATTTGTGTTTTTGCACTTAAAAACGCAGCTGCAGCTTGTTCGTGGATGGAGAATGCTCGGTGTTTGCCTATGAAAATTCTGACTGGGAACTTAGAAGTTCCGACTTCCTGGAAACCACCCTTAATCTCATTAACCTCCTGTGTTCCCTTTTCTCTGTTACTGTTTAGTCCCTCTTCTTTTCTGTTTAATGTTTGCGTTTGCTTTCTTCCTATTTTACTTTGAAAGTCCGTTTTCTTCACTGTCCTGTGTGAGTTTTACTTCCTGTCTGTCTTCCTGATTCCCAGCGTGTTTGTTCTGCTCTCTCCTCTTCCTCATCATGGTATAAATGATCCTGTCCTCCTTTTTATCGAGTCGTGTCTTTCCCTCTCTCCCCGAGCCCTTGATTTTCTTTACCTGCTTGAAGCTCACCTTTTGCTCCAACTTTTATGACACTTTGTTCACGTCTTTGAGTAACAGCTGTTAAAACTTTACTGACCAGCTGTTCAAAGAGTAATATCTTCAGCAGAGTGGTCTGAACACAGAGGTGATGAAGTTTGGGTTTCTTCGTGCCGTTCAGAAATCAAACACAATCTTTGGTACCTTTTTGGCTGTGCTGTGGTCTCCTGCTCTTTGATAGGCCAGGCCTACTTGGAAAGCCGCCTCCCCCTTCATGTGTTTGTCTTCAGCTGAAACAGACGTAAAAGTAAAAACTACGTTATAAACACTAATCTTCTGATCTAACTGATCTAACTAATCATATGACAGCCTCACTTTAAAGGATCTTTTAAGCAGAGTCCATTTGATGTCTGTTTGGCAGGCCCGACTTCTATTGAGGAATTTATCCATATATAGGTTTTAGTTTTCGAATTCGAAGATCTTCCTGTGATTTTCAAAGTAAAATCATCAGGATTTTTGTAAAAAAATACTTTAAAAATAATAATAATAATAGATGTTTGTTTATCAAATGCCCAGCGATAACCCCAACCTTGTAGTAGATACACCCATGGTATCAACTGAAAATCCTTGTCTCGCATTCACACGCATTTTCAGACCTTTCTGACCTTTGACCTTCAGGTCACTGAGTGTGGTGTTATTAATGTTTACATCGAACCACAAAGCTTTCAACATAAATTATATATTTGTTAATTTCTTTGGTGTAGCACGAGATGGGAGACGTCGATATCAATATCAATAAATAATAAATTATCAATAAATAAACAATAAACATAAAGCTGTAAAACTTATGAAAGCGCAGTTAAAAATCCAAACTTCAAGCCTTCCTTTGTGTTTTCTAAAACTGTCCAGTGGGGCTAAAGTGGAGTCTTTGTGGGCCAGTTTTGGCCCCCGGGCCTTATGTTTGCACCCCTGATTTAGATGGATAAGAGCACTACAGGCTGGTTTAGAGGTGAATAACAAACTGTGCTAAATGAACGTAACGTAAATGAACTCTTTATAGTTTGTCTCTGCTCGATTCTTCTGATGCATCAGAAATGAAATTCTTTTTGGCGACTGAGTTGAGGCTTTCGCTTTGATTATGGTTAAAAAAACCTGTAATTTATTTTAATAAACAGAATAAATAAACAGACAAATCGCCTCCTTCTTCAGAAGAATAAACATTTCAAACTCTGTAGCTATCAGGACCAGTTCTTAACCCCCTCTGAAAACGTGGTACTCGTTGTTTTGCTGAATATTTCTCTGCTTCTGCCTTCACTGTGATCCTCTCAGCACAAACACCTCCTCCTCTGTCTATTTTTAATCTAAATGTTACACGTGTGTGTGTTTCCATGCATAGATTACTCCGATGCGCTGCCTCTCACTGTGTTTTCAGCCCTGGTTCCACCTACACTCCACGGCCCTGCTGTTGCCTTCGTGCAGCAGCGTCAGGGCCTTCTTGTGGTCCTCGGCGGCCAGCGGCACCTCCGCCAGCTCTCTGTAGATCTTCCACAGATCCCGGCAGGCCCGGAGCTTCAGGGGCCGACCGTCTGAGTCCAGCCAGCCGCCGTCCTCCGCCTGTTCGCGGCATAGCTCTCCCTGCTGCCTCGCCTCCTCCAGCTCACCTGAGAGAGGTGGCATTTTTATAAGAGTGAGTGCAACATGAGTTCAACCGTCACAGGAAAATAAAGAGAAAAAACAACAACAAAAAAACTAAATCAAATAAAAATACCAAACATCTAGCTGGTTTTGAGGGAATAAGCTTGAGTTTTAGATCGTCTAAGTGAAGAATGTTTCATTTTTTGAGTGCTGATTTAGCTCACAGGGTCAATCAGGTGACCCATACACCATAAGACTAACACAGAGGGCTGCATTCAGGTCGGTGTGTCTTCCATCTTTCTTGTCTTCTCTGCACCGCCCTGGCACAATAAATTATTAATTTGAGTTAGTTATTTTTAATCTCAGGCTTTCTTCCACAGTGTGTTCTTTGTCTTGTCTTCTTCTCGTCACCCCCAACCGGTAGCAGGAGATGGCTGAAGCTTCCTCTGCCGGATGTTTTTTCATGTTAAAAGGGAGTTTTTTCTTCCCACCGTCTCCAAATGCTTGCTCATAGAGGGTTGTCCGATGGTTGGGGTGTTGTATGTTGTAATTTATCACGAGGACCAATAACAGCACAAGCAAGAGGAGATCTCATGTGGTTGTTCCACATCTTTTCAACACTGCCCCCTGGTGAGTCTACACAGCTACAACACTCACAAAGGACCAACACACAACTGCCCTCTTTAGGTAAGAGACTAATGCATCAGTGTCAGCGAAGGACAAGTATGCCTGTGTGTACATCTGCGGCTCTCCACTTACACACAGAGCAGAGCACTAGACACTCCCACAGTGTGGGCAGCAGTGGTACTAAAACATACTACAGATGGACTGCAAGGTTGGCTGGTATTTTACAATAATTAAAATGTTTAAGTTTCTAATTATGATCAATATTTACAATGAACTTTTCAGGATCAAACTGAAAGGAGAAGCCACACCTTTCACTGCAAATGGAAGTTAAATAAGGTCTTATTGTAGGTGACAAAAGGAAAAGTTTTAACTTATACTCAGTCTCACATAAAAATAAAACACACAGAAGAAAACAAAACTTCATGTTCAGCTTTGATTTTCTTTTAATCTGAATGTGATTCAAGGTTTTACTGGCCGCAGTTTTTAGTGCTGCTCATCTAAATCACCTCGACCTTGGCACTGCGCTCACCAGAAATAAAACAGCCAAGTTTGCGGCTGAATGGATGCTTGGATGTTAAGACAGGCTAAGAGCAGACAGACAGAGAGTTTCATTATTCACTGTCATCGTTAGTAATTCAGATTAGTCAGTTACTGTTTCTACTGTCTTGGAGCAACTGTGACCACATAATTTCCTCAGGGATTAATAAAGTGCTGTGATTCTGATCATTCACTGTCACTATACTCGGTGTGTGCACCTCGATCCAGGTAGAGCTCAGTCAGGCAGGCCTGGGCCTCGGTGGCTGCTCTGGAGAACCTCCCTTTCTCTCTGTCAGTACAGCTGTGGTAGAAGTAGAAGCGGAGCCAGAGGTCCTCGGGGTCTGAGAAGAACCGACCCAAAAGGAGACGCTCCTCGCAGACGGTGGACCAGATACCTGCAACAGAAGTCACCTGGTCCTGAACCATGGACGCAGTCTTGTTCTGTGTTCAACAACAACAACTTTACACTCATTATGTCACTGACACACAAACCCACTGATCTAATCAATAAATGAAGCCTTACTGGAATCAGAAGGATTGAATCGAGGCTCTGTGTGCGTGTGTGTGTGTACCGGTCCTTTCAGCCTCCTCAGCCAAGCTCAGGTGCTGGCTAATGGTCTCCATTTTGTGTCTTTGTTCCACCAGAGGAGGAGCACGAAGCCTGAGTGATCCCGGTTCAGCCGTCGCCCTCCAGTCCTGATCAGAGTGCAGCAGAGAGACGAGCTCAGAGAACGACCTGAATGACAGAAAGACATTTTTTGGGGATCTTTTTAACTTTGTGTAATTTTGAAATCTAAGGAGATAAATAAAAACCCGGCTGACCACCTGGGAAAAGCAGGCTACTACCAAAGCACGTCAGAGCACCAGTCCAATGTTTGTCAGAAATGTGCTGCACTGAAGCGAAACATCAACTGTGACAGAGCCTCCATCTTCCATGAATTCTTTTTTATTTATAATGCAGTTGTTTGTTGTACAGTCTATTTCTAATGATCCTTTCAAAGGGAAACTGGAGTTTGCTGCATCCAGGATTAATTACTCCAAGTCGGATTTTCTTTAATAGCAATAACTTCAAATGCTCAACGCGCCTGCATCAGCCATAAACCGTCAAACAGAGATTCAATATAACACAGGAGGAATCACAGCAGTGGGATGAGTCTGGTATCAACATGTGGGGGAGAAACAAAACATAAAATGCATTTTGAAGGTTTCTCCAGCGAATGATCAGAAAACAGATCAAACCTCCAGAGTACCGGCTCTTTTCCCCCTGTGTCATAGACATTAAATGAATGCAGTGTTGCTGTTGAAACTGAGACGTACCCCATGAGAAGGTTTTATCTTTGGTTGCAGATTTTAACAAAGCCCGAAAATCTCACACACCTGTCTCCAGCACTAAGAAACTTATGAGGGCTCAAAGCTGCTGTCAAAATAAGATGACTTAAAAAGTGCCACTCTGTGCAGTTTGGGGGTGAAAGTGTTGATTGCATGAAGGAAAAGCTCAGCTAGATATTTAACATCATTGTACAGTGGAAAACAGCTGGCTCTGAGGCGTTTGGGTGCTGTAGGAAAATAGGAAACAAGCACAGTGTTGGCTGGGTCCTGTGTAAAATAATGAAATGTGTTGCATGTCTAATGGACAATCAGTTCTTCATTATAAAAAAACATGTTTATCATGTCCGTGAGTGTTTGATCACACTGACGGTAATTTTGTTTTTGTACATCAGCTCTTGTAGGCGGAAAACTGTGCAACAGTCAGCCTACGACTGCAGAATCTTGTTTTTGAGTCAGACATTAAACATTTATCTTGCTGACGGAGAAACAGATACCTGTGGAAGCCTTCCTGCAGCAGCCGCACACAGATGCTCTGCTTCGGACTGCTTCTGAACCTGATGTGAGAGATGGAGGAGGAGGAGTAAAGATTACAGATGTGAGAGAGGAGGAAGAAGATGTTAGGCAGCTCACCGTGAGCGTGTCACAGGAGAAAAATCAGTCTGCAGCCCCTCTCTTTGCAGCAGAGGGTGCTCACACCACTCAGATTTCATGGTCACGATTGCTAAGCAGTACATCTCTAACTCCTTAAACTAACTGCTGACTGGCACCTGTACACCTGAGAGCTGTGCTGTGGTTTTCTTTGTGTTAGTTGTATTATTGTAGGGTCTTTACCTTACAATAAGCGCCTTGAGGCAACTGTTGTTGTGATTTGCCGTTATATACTTACTCCACAAAATATCAAACCACAGTCAGAGATCACAGGGACTACGATGGTGGTTATAAACTTTCACTACTAAGCTGGGCTCTCAGCTGCAGGCTCTGAGCGCGCTCGCATAAAATGATCCCTATGAGTGCCCACTACTACAACCAGAGACATTGTCAAATATGATAAAATGGTGATTAAAGTGGTGGTGCCTGTGTTAAAATCCACCCAGTGACACTGAGGAGGAACTCACAGAGCGATTTCTTTCCTGGTCAGACTCTCTGCTGGTCGAGCCGGGCCCAGTCTGGCTCTGAGGGACTCCTTCGTCTGCTTCATCCTGCTAAAATACACACACACACACACACACACACACACACACACACACACACACACACACACACACACACACACACACACACACACACGGGAAGTTGAGTTCCCATCATTACTTCAGAGACTGATACCCTGCTGCTATGTCACTGCACTCTCCAGCACATTGAGTGCTGCTCTAAACAAAGAAGCCTTAAGTGGAAATTACTTCCAAAGACCTGCAGTTAGCACCAGTGCTGCTTTCTAAGCACACTCTGTGTAGGTGGAGCGCATTGGTTATGCTGAGGAAACACTGTTTGAATACTTCAGGACTGCGTCAGTCATCACTGAAGGAAATCAAATATTCTTTAATAGTGCCACAGTTCATCAGTTAATAGTAAGTGGAAATGAATGACACTGAAACATAATAGATGCACATGGAGTAAGTGATGACTGCAATACATCTGATAGCGGGGTAAGTTGCCACATATTCTGATTACAACTTCCTGTTTCTGTCCATAAAAAGGCAAGGGCATATTTCACTTCCACCCTCTCTTTAAGAGACCAACCAGCAGCTGTAAGAGCTGCACCGAACACTGAAAGTGAGGTTAAAGTTTACTCTGAGGGTTACTTCTGTCCTCACTCTAATGCCATGCTGTCAAAGATGTAAAGCATATCAGCAGGTTATGGCATGACACAGAAAACACATCAGTAATACAACAACCTGTCAGTTATGTGGTGCTTGTTTTCATTAACTGAGCACTATGAAATATCTTTGATAAAGAAAGCAGTGGAATACTTTCCCCTAGTATTAAGTGAATACACTGATAAGCACTGCACAAGTGATGTTTGCTTTGATGTTGATGAAGAAGTAAAGACAAGGTCATGAGAATGTCTGTGTGGGTGTTCCAGGAAAGAAAAAGGAGGAAAAGAGGAAGATTCGTGGATGTAATAACAGAGGACATGCAGAGAGCTGATGTGACAGAGGACGTGCTAGGGATAGGGTGAGATATCCTCCTTGCTCTCTGCCCTTTCCTGCCCTGCAGCTGGTCCTTACCTGTAGTAAGTGCTGCTCCTCTGTTTGCTTTTGTTTGTATTAATTTCAGGGAGAAACCCAACTGCTGTGTTCATCTTCACCTGCAGGTCAACCTAGTGGAGAGAGAGAGGACCCCACCCCACAGAAAACTTTATGTATAAACTTCAATCAGTTTAACACTGATGCCTCTTCTAAAATCACAGGGTTTGTTTTTCCCACTATTATATTTTTATCTTGATTTGAACAGTTTTGCTGCATCTAACAGGGTCACCAAAGAGCGCAGGTCTTTTAAATACAATTACAATAATTTAAGTGAGAATAAGTTAGGTAGAATATTCTGGAGTTTAATTGTGATATTTACAGCTGCACTTTTTAAAAACACACGCAGAGCTCCTGAATTACCGAAAGAAAGACAACCAGCTGCTCGTGACGGTGAAGCGGGTGAGGTGCACCCGAAAAGCTAGAACGTGGAGCTAATTTCATTAAACCGTTTTATTAAACCGGAATAACAAAAAAATAAATAAAATAACAGTAACCCTGCTAAGATTTTAAATGTAACACACGGAGAAAGAAGCGCAGAAACACGAACTCACCGCCACTTTTATTAGAGAAAAACTTTCCACGCTGCCAGCAAACTCAACGTCGTCACTATGACAACACCGAACCAAGCGTGAGTCGACCAGAGCAACGAGCTGACACTGCTTCCGGTCAGGTGGTCCCATTAAAAACAATCATTTTTTGTGTGTGTATATTAATTTTATTTATTCCATGGGTTTGTTATTATTACATTCGTGGTGACTTCATGTGTATCTTGTAAAAAGTGTTTAACAAAAACTTTATAAAGTCCTTTTTTTTTTCTTTTATTTCTCTTCTAACAGATAATTTTCTTTTCTTTTTTTGCATTAATCCCAGAATGAAGAGGGATAAAGTCTGACAGTATTTTCCCTGTAAATTTACAGCTTTATCTCAGAGAGTGCTTAATTTTTAAGAAGCTTCACTGACTTTAAAAAAAAAAAATCTTTGTAATATGAAAAAAATCTGGAAGCTTCTTTCCACCACAAAAAAATGAAAAATAAAATTTTTTATTCATGTGTCAAAATTTCATACTATCCCACAATTTTGACGTAATAGATTTCAGGTAATCTTGTCAAATGTTTGAATTAGAAAGTTAAAAATTTGACATATCAAAACTTATTGTTGTTTTTATATGAGAAAAACACTCATGTGAAAAAGCATGAAAGTAGTGGTGAAAGATTTCAATTTGATATGTTGACGTGCCCTCAGCTGTAATAAAAGAGCAAATAGGTCGATACTTCATTTACTTATTTATTATTTATTTATTTAGGTAGGGTGTTTTCCAGACTCAGAGTCAGCCTGTGGGAGGTGGTTTTTGATCAAAATCTGATCAAAATCTTCCCAAATATGTAATATATTATAAAAAGCCAATTTTATTTATAAAGCACTTTTATAAAACGATAGCGGATCCAGCAGATCCCAGGAACGACATCCAAGATCTCTGTCCAGAAGAGCGCAGTCCTAGGGTGGTGGAGAATGGCCGAGCTAAGATCCTGTGTGACTTCCAGATGGAAAAAATGGTGGTGGCTAACCAACCGGACATAGTGGTGGTAGACAAACAGAAGAAAGCGGCCGTAGTGAGAGATGTAGCGGTTCAGAATGAAAGCAACATCAGAAAGAAGCATCAGAAGAAGCTTGAGAAGTACCAAGGGCTCAGAGAAGAAGATGTGGAGAGTGAAGGTGAAGGTGGTCCCAGTGGTAATCGGAGCACTACACTCAGAAAAATAAAGGTGCCAACTGGAACCAAAAGTGGTTCTTTAGACTGATGCCATAGAAGAACCTTTTTTGGTGCTACAAAGAACCTTTCAATGCGCATCCCAACGACCCCCCCCCCCCCCCCCCCCACCCCCCGTACGACGTGTTCTGACGTCACTCTCTCTCTCTTCCTGTCATGTATTTGGCTCGACACACATATTAATAAATTGCTCAGTGATAAACAAGTACTCAGATCATTTACCAAAGCAGTGTGCTTTGTCAAAACTAAACATTATACATACAAAATGTTACATTATTATAAGTATTGAATGAACATATTAAATAGTAATTATTGATGCATAAGTGTGTTTATTATATTGACATTCTGTTGAGCAATTGTTATTTGCTTATTTTATTTTATAACTTGACTTTACATACTGCTGGGTGGTTTGTAAAGTTCACAACAACTATTATTATCATTATGCTATATTTCTCAAAATTAATGCCTTGAAGCAGAAAACAGTAATACTTTATTAAAACTTAAAACTAAAGTACAGTATTTGAATGTGTGTATTGTGTCTACTGTTTGTTAACTCACCATATTCATAAACGGCTTAATAACAAATTCCATATTCTATTACCACATTATTTGTGATAAGTGGGGTTGCAGGGTTGGGGGTGTTGGGGGTAGGGTCTTTAGGCTTTGGCCCCCACCCCTGCCACCAGTATATTTTTAAGCAAGTATTTCTAACTTTTATTTGAATATTCAGTTTCCTACCATCTGCTCTTAAAAGGTAATTGTCAGGTAACCCGCCCTCCCCCTTTGCACACACAAGCACACAAACAAAACGCACAGTATAATTCACAGCCTCATTATAGTGAATAAATATTTATGCCATTTTAAACCATCAAACTTAGATAGCTAAGGATGAAGAACCTTTTGTTCTTTAAAGAACCATTTGTAATAGCTGAAGAACCATCCACAAAATAAAAAGGTTCTTTGACGTATGATGGTTCTTTAAAGAACCAGACATCTGAAGAACCATTTAAGAACCATAATTTTTCTGAGAGTAGGTGCAGTGACTCCCAAGCTAGGTGAGTGGCTCCAGCAGATCCCAGGAACAACATCTGAGATCTCTGTCCAGAAGAGCGCAGTCCTAGGAACAGCTAAGATACTGCGCAGGACCCTCAAGCTCCCAGGCCTCTAGAGGACCCGAGCTTGAAGGATAGACCACCTGAAGGGGCGAGCGGGGAATTAAAAAAAAATCATTTATATATCAGTTATTAGCAGTAATTTGTAAGACCTGCATATGGCAGAGGTTCATCAAGAGCTTATAAATAGTAGCATTACACACCAGAAGGTGCTGCAGAGAGGGGTTCATTCATTTCATTCAATTTATTTTTCATTAATTTGTTCTTCATAAATCAGTTTATTTATTGCACGTGAGCACAAATGGTTGCAGAAACCCTGCAGACAGAGTTTTAAACCACAGCCAGTCACAAAAATGTCCAGATAAAACAACAAAAGCCAAGAATGATTTTGACTGTGGGCGCTGACAGAGCAAAAAGACGCAGTAAAACTGCAGCAGTGGAGTCAGCGGGGGTTGAGTAAAGCTTTTAAAGGAGCCATTTCAAAAAGATACACAATTTTTTCTTATTAACACTGCATTAAATCCTCTCCTCCTCACGATTCATCTGCATCTTTCCCTGTTTGCACTCTGCACACATCAGATGTTCGGGTTCCCGCAGTGAGACTTTTCCATTCAGCCTCACCACAGCTGGATGGAAATAGTGTGCCACTGCGTGTTCTCTGCGGTTCTTCAGAGCTTTATAATAAAGTTTCACGTTCAGGGTGGAAATCAGCAGCAGCTGAGGGGACGTAGAGGCTGTTTCCTGTTTGTCTCAGTGGGCTTGATTTGCTTGTTTAAATTAACTTGTTTGTTCTAGTTGCTCTAATTAGCTGCGAGTGTAATTTATCCTTTTATCAGCGGCACTTCAAGACGAAAGTGAGAACGAAACCTGCGCTCACTGAAAATAAAGTGCAGCACTTGGTCCTGGTGGTCCTGTACATGCTTCTGCTTCAAATGAAAAGCATTTAGTGTTCACAGACACAGCACATCTTTTTCATCTCTGCAGTTAAACCGTGCCATAAAACTGATTACATTTATAAAATTAGTCTTGGCATGTGGCCTGTCAAGCTTCTTGCTCCTCATGGGTGCAGTTTACTGCGATAAGAGCAGAACATTACCTCGCAGGTTATCTCTGACAGAGGGGTCACTGATTTCACACAGTGATGCACAAATCCACGCTACTCATTGCTGCCTGGCTATGCTGGCTTTTTGAGTACTTCTTCTAAAAGGACACGCTCGTAAAAAACAACAGTATAAAAATATTAAAAGTACACAATCTGGGGACAGGGGCACCTCCAGAATTTTTTCATAGGGGTGGCTCTAAAAATATTGGAGTGGCACACCAAAAACAGCATTTCCGGTTTTATTATGTTGTTGTTAAATATAGGTTACTTGAAGAATATGGCAAAAAAGAGAGAACGAACATGCCTAGTTAATTTCCTGCTATTAAAGTTGATATGAAATTATGGACCCGTGAAAACCAAATACGATTTCGTGATCAATAATAATCTGCTTCATTAGATTAAGTTATTGATTGATTGAACATCCCTGAAGAAGTCACTTGGATGAGTGACGAAGCATTTCTCCCACAAAACGCTACGTCCAGATGAACAGAATCAACTTTTGGAGATTTACTTTCCTGGATGATTGAGAATGCATCAAGACGTCCCAGCCATTAATTGGTAAAATTATTACCAACATAGGACAGGTTTGCTGGGGGGGGGGTGCACTTTAAATTTTGGGGATGCACCCCCACCCCCACCCCACGCACACACACACACACACACACACACACACACACACATACACATACACATGTGTGCGCCCATGTTTGGGGAATACGGTGGAAATTGTTTTGGCGACTCTCAGGATTTATTTGAAGAGGATAAACAGAGCTGAGTGAGAGTGGATACTGGACTTGGATGAGTCAAGTTGGCCAAAAACAAAACGCTAATGTTGTTCTAAGGGCTCCAACTGCCTAAACTGCAAAATCCAGTCTTTAATGTGTACAGGGGTAAGAAAGGCAGGGAGAAAGACCCACACATGAGAAACTCCAACACTGACCAATAATATCAGGGAAGAAAGAGCAGTAAAAAAAGTAAGTAATGTCTGAGATGTGAACAGCTGTAGGTACTGAAGAGGCTAACTGAACACAGGCGTTGAAACAGAACAAAGGAGGCAAAGACAGTACCAAAGCCAAATATCAATACTATTGGTACCAAAGTTGGTATTGATAGTATTGGATCAATTTTGTAATTTAAACGTAAGCTGAATTATAAGAATGCTCCACGGAAGTAAGTCTCAAAAATGGCAAATATGCTCATACATAAAAAGGTATTTTCTGACTTTTAATTAAAGCACCACATGGAGCCTCTGTTTGTGTTAGCTTGTCATACTTGTTCAATTCAGCTTGAAATTCGAATTAAAAAAGGATCTTTGACTGTAAATTAATCAACAGTTTTTAAAAAACATTTGTATTTTTGCGAAATTGGCACTGCTTTTCCTTTACAAAATTCCCATTTTGATTATAAGAATGAGCAGTGAAATTTTTAGGTTTTTAACTTTAATCATTTTTTAATAATTTTTTGAGCAAATGCTGTCTCAGAATGTAAAGTACAAATGCCCGAATGTGGGTCAACAGACAATTAAAATAAATATATATTGTGGTGGAGGTGTGGTCCCTGGCTCAGCTGTGCAGTGCTCAAGGGGCAGTGCCAGTCAGGTTGGTGGTACAGGTATGTGGTGTTTTATTAATGAGCTCTCTCTCTCTTCCCTGTTGATTTAGTGAGGCCGCAGCAGAGCGTGGGAGAGTGTGTAGGAGTGCAATGGAGAAGCTGCACGAGTGGGTGCAAAACCGAAAGCCCAAAGAACTGTCAACAGTGTGTGTCATAAATAAAAGGAAATAAACACGGCCAATGTGTCCATTCGTGGTCCCTTTACATTATATACACACATATATATATATATATATATATATATATATATATATATATATGTGTGTGTGAGTGTGTATATATACACACACACACACACATATATATGTGAGAATAAAGGAGAGGGCCATCCTCTGATGTAGGTCACAGGTCTACCAGCTCCTGCCCTGGGCTTTGAGCCAGGCAGTAATATGTGTGTATTTGTGCCAGAGAAAAAGAGTTATTATCTGGCTGCATGCTTCGAGTCACGTAGAGCTTTGATGTGTTTATCTCTGAGTTTACTGTCACAAATAAACAAAACACACGCACACACTCACACACACTGGGCTGCATATCTCCACCGACTCGCTGGGACTCAGATAACACGGACTTCTCGTAAAGGCACACTTAGCCCCGACATCAACTTTCTGAGGTCAAAGGTCACGCTGAGCGGAGCCAAATCAAACTCATACAGAGACAAAAAAAGACAGACAAATAACTGGAAGACTGACACACGTGTGTCACAGATGTTTAACCATGCATGCTCCTACAAACATGTTCCAGTCAGGAATAACACGGGTTGTGTGCTTTTGCCAGATGTTTAAACGTTTCCATGATCACAGGAGATCCAGAGCTTTTTCTCATTTCCTGTTATTGCTGAACATAATGACAGTATGACGGTAAACAGCGAAAAACTTGTTTTTTTAAGCCAGGTATTGTCACTATTCTCTAGGCACTCTGAAAACTGTAAACAACAACAAATGATACACCGCCTTGACAAGAGATTACTTGTTGCTTTTAGTGCAGTAGTTTAAAAAGTACTTTTTTATTGGAAGATGGGGAACACATTGTTGATTCTAAGAGGTAGACTAAAATTTTCATTTGTTTCAAGGCGGGCACAAGCTAGTGCACACTCTGACAGCGTTAGATTTCAAACAGGTGGATGATCAAGAATGGTCAAGATTCATACTGGATTGATCTGGGCCCAGTCTCTACTGCTGCTGGCCAACAGGGTATCAGTGGAATCTGTGCTACTGTTGGGCAAAGGACAAAGGAAAAGGAAAAGACTATGTTTGTCAGATGACACTCTAATCTGTAGTGAAAGTCGGGAGCAGGTGCTAAAAGAGCCTGGAGCAGTGGAGATGTTCTGCCTTTCATTCTTCTTTCCAGTGCACAAAGAAGATTGAAAGGCAGTGGAAGAAAAACAGAATACATGTGTGTGAATGAGAGGAAGACAGGTGGAAACATGAACATGCAAGGAGCAGAAGCAGTGAAGGTTGATGAGTTAAAATACCTGCGTCCACCCACTATGTGCACATGAGAGGTGGAGAAGAGAGTGCACGTAGTGGGTGGAGATGAGTATCAGGGGTGATTTGTAGCAGAAGGATAGAAGCAAGAGTGAAAGGGAAGCTTTACAAGATGGTAGTGAGACCTGCTGTGATGTTTGGCTTGGAGGTGATGGCACTGAAAACTAGACAGGAAGCTGTTAGAGCTGAAAAGAGGAACACCATGGAGAAGGTTCATGGATCTAGTGAACAAGGACAGACGGCGGTTTGGTGTGACAGGGATGGAGGCAGATGATCTGCGGTGGAGACCTATAAAGGGAGCAGCTGAAAGAAGGAAAAAATCCACCTTAAAAAATAAACATGACCAAATGTTTGGAAGGCTGTCACAAGAAGTTGAATTTTTTTCTGTAATTATCTCGAAAGCCTGACTGAATAATTAGACATTTTAAGTTACGTTTTCTTAAATTCAAATGATTTTGTTAGACGTTTGAGATAACCCTGAAAATGTTGACTTATAGAGGGAAAAGGGTGGCATGCCCACTCCGAGTCAGGCATGAGATCCTGCCCCAAGGGCAGGGGTCTTGTTCACGAGTGACGGGAGAAGGGAGCGGGAGACCGACAGACAGATTGGTGCGTGAGAGACTATGGTGCTGTTTGTTTGTATATTATGTGGTAGATCTTCTATTTTGTGCTGGATTCATTGGATCTTTGGTTTATAGCTATCACTTTGGCCAGGTCTCCCTTGTGAAAGAGGTTTGATATTAATGGTACTTCTTGATTAAAAAAAAGCTACTCCATTTTATTAAAATCACAAATAGGAACTCTTTTATCCACTGGAATAAGTGTTTCATCGGTTAATTGAAATTTCAGCTGTGTGCTTATCATGTCTGGACATCAGTAGAGATCCAGCCATAGATTTCTTTTTGGGCTCAGGTTTCTTCTGAGATTTGTGTGTTTACTTTTGTCCATGAGCTGTATTTGGTGAACAGGGAATAAACTGATCGGTCCCACTTAAAGCGGTCATGGTCACCCTGATTGGTGCCTTACAGAAACCAGGTTTGAACCTTTGGTGACAGTTTTGTAATGAGAGAAAAAACATAACATTTTAAGATGCAGAATTAGGCATGTGTTAATCCATTTGGACATTTGTTTGACATTTGTGTAGCAATTTTCTGGTCTATCTGTATTTATAACTGTAGGTGGAAACCCTGCTCCAGGCACAAGGGGAACAAATGCCCAGGGAAGGTTCAAATCCAGGACGGCTGCACCGCTTTCTTCTAAATTCATGTGTGCAGTCTGAGCACTGAGCTGAATAATTTCCATTTAATAAATCAGTTAATTAATTTGTGACCACCATGAATGTTCAAGCTTTGAGTTAAACACAGTTTACTTTGTGTTTCTCACTCATAAAAATAAAAAACTCTGTAAACTGTCCTGATATGTTTTCAGCATGTTCCTGTGATGGCTGTGAAGACTGGGGCTGGAGTGGGTGCTTTGTTGAATTACTGTTTGAATCAGTCAGTAAAATGAGTTCAGGGATTAACGCTGCGCTCCGTGTGCAGTAATAAACCGACTCTGGAGTCTGGAATCGCTCGTGTTCAAACACTCGTGACGCAGTCGTAAATTTTTACGGCTTCAATTTCCAAAACATTGTTTTATCAACAAGCTCTCAAGTGGGAAATCTGGCTCGGTTTCAGTTACGCTCACAGACGGTAAAAGACTTCATGTCTTCTTTATGAGATGTTCCACTGAGACCTGAAAAGAAGAGAGGAGGGGAGGAGGACAGCAAGTGAACAGGGAGACGAGAAGGAAGGAGGGAGAGAGGAAGGGGACGCCCGAGCATTTACAGCAATCAGAGTGAGAGAGAGATAAAGAGGGAGCGAGGAAGTGAAAACTGAACTCAGTTTGATTTTAGTCAGTTTAGTCTGGACTGAGCAGAAGGAACTCTTCTTCTTCTTCTTCTTCTTTGTTGAGTTTGGAAGGATTTATTTTAAGAGGAAGTGACAGACAAAGACAGAAAAACTCAAACAGGTGAGATTTTTAAACTTCTTTTCATATTTCATACATTTATACAGACGTAAATCTGAATTGTGAGCCAGCAGTATATTCCGAAAATTTCACACCTCTGCTCTGTCTTTAATTTTTTATGTCTTATTGACACCAGCTGACTGTTCTGTCCTTCAAACACATGTCTCTGTTATGTCTGTGGTTTAGGACTAAAGTGTTAAACTCTAGTTCACTGAGCCCAGTCTGATCTGAGGTGGGCCAAACAAGTAAAACCAGATAAAGTGTCAAGAAGTATAAGCACATTCTGAACGAACTCACACATTTAATGATCCTGACACACCTTCAGTAAGTTCTTCTTTTCCACATTCAGTCAGTCTGCTGTCTTCATATTTGCACCGGTGTCTATCACATAGAGACAAACAACTATTTGCAACCACACTTACAGATAATTTAGAATCACTAATTAACCTAGCGCTAATGAATGCATGCCTTTGAACTGTGGGAGGATCCAGAGTACCCTGCTAGTTTGCAGAGAACCCACTGAAAACTAGCTGAATTATGAATTTGAACACAGGACCTTCTTGCTGTGAGGCAACAGTGCCAACCACTGCACTGCCTCACAGCAGTCAGCTATGATTACAAGGCTTTATGCAGAATTTTCTTTACATTTTTGTCCTTGACAGGTGGAACCACAATAAATTTCAATACGTGGTGTGTGTGTATAGTTGTCTGCGTTTATAACTCCAGTGTTTTCCCTGTGGTTTGAATTTTGTGTGATCTTGTGAATTTCATGAGCCCAGGCAACTAACCACTCGTACTAGATTGCATCATGTTATCTCAACAAGAATAAATTACGTTGTTGAATTTCATACAGATACTACATGATTTAATTAGGTTCACCATAGAAACATTAAATTATTTTGTACAAATTACAAGTTACATTTTTGTAAATGTAACAACCACCCAATTTCCTTTTTTGAGTGCAGCAGACTTTAGTCAGCCACTTACTCCAGTATTCAGATAGGTGAGTTATTAAAAAAATGTAATGCTGTAAAGTTGCTGTAAAACATTTTATCATGGGAGTCTAAGGGGCTTTACTCACTACTGAAGTCAGACTCAAGAGGACATTAGAAGAACTGGAATTTGCAACTTCACAGGCTTCATTTTTCAGTCCTGGAGGTTGCTCCTTGGAGATTACCTCTGCAAGCTCTGTGAATTATCTCAATGTAGAAATATCTAGCCAAATATTAACATCTTATAGGATTAATATCTTTAAATATATAACTAAAATCCTCAAAAGTGGCCTTTACTAACCAATCACCTGTCACTTTCATTCTACCCTCTCCACAGACCAAAAACAGCAGAATCATCTGAGGACCTCGAACACTTTCACGTCCCCTCTCAGCCCAGCTTCACAACTTCAGCAACAAAGATTCTGGACTCCAGAATTCAGGACTTTTGAACAAGTTTCTGAATCCGAGCAGCTTCCAAACAGGGATCTTCTGGAATCAGTTTTGAAGCTACAGAAAGTTCTAGAAATACTACTGCCTCCAGATTTTTCTCTAAATTTGGGAAGTGGTTTAGAGGTAGCAGTCCATAAGAATTTTTGTAATTCAGTGAAGGGTTCCAGGATGGGGCACAGAATTTCCTCCATGCCCTTTGGGTTCATCCTGCTGCTGATTGTCTGGTGTTTGTCCTTTATTGATCCAGCTGTCTGCCAACACATCCCCACATCAGAGCCATCTTTCTCAAATCTGGTGATGTCTGATCTGCCAGGCTTCCACAGCACTGACCAACCTCTAGACCCAGGCTTGCATCATTTGCAATATAATGCGAAGAAGAGCGGTCATGGAAAGCAACACTTCCAAAAGCTGAAGCAACCGTCCACCAACGCATCTACGGTGGTTAGGTGCTCAATCAATGTGAAAATGAAAGCAACCTTCAGGTACATCAATGCCGTGCTTTCCTGTTTGATCTTTATTGTGGGAATCATTGGCAATGCCACCCTGCTGAGGATTATCTCCCAAAACAAAAGCATGAGGAATGGACCCAACGCTCTCATAGCCAGCCTCGCCCTCGGGGACCTGATATACATCGCAATAGTCATGCCGATCCATGTCTATAAGGTACCGGACTTAAGTTTATATGTATTAATCCTTTTAACATCTCAATGGCTTCCATAATCTACTGACTTGAAAATCCCAAAAGGTAGCATTTAAGAAACATGTGACCTTTAATAAGTTTTTACCTAAAGTCCTGAAGAAAATTTAAGTGCAAGAAGCTCAAAAGAGTAGAAGAGTTAAAAGGCTCTGATCAGATGGTGGGAGAGGTCGACTGTTGGAACGAGGTCTCAGTGGATCTGGGATATCAGCAGGAGTCTGACCTCACAAAGCTTTTAAAATTAGTTCAAAGATTTACTGGAAGCCAAAGAATCTTTTTCTGAGAAGTTGCCAGTTTAGCATGTGGCTAAAATAGCATCAAAGCCTAACTCTAAGAGTACATTTGACAATATCAGGAGGTTTAATATTTATGACCTGGGTAGCACTAACATGGACAATATGATGGGGAACAAAACCACTTCCTAGCTGTAGCTGAGTGTCTCTATCAGGAAGTTGAGTGTCGTACTGATAACAACCCAAAAATATCCTGCTGATTGTGATTGCTCACACACTGTTTTAAAGCTCTCTCGGTTTGTCCGTGTGTGTGCAGCCCTTGGCGATGAGGTGGCCCTTTGCCGAGAATGACTTTGGGCTGTTCCTCTGCAAGCTGGTTCCCTTTGTGCAGAAAGCTTCAGCCGGCATCACCGTCCTCAGCCTGTGCGCTCTGAGTGTGGACAGGTAACACATATCTGATATGTATCCAGATATGCCCTTTATCAAAAATATCACAACTACATGTCTAAAAAAACAGACTCTGTCATCAGCCTCTAGTCTTAGTCTTAAACCTCAAATAGCGGCGCTTGTTGTTTTAAAAAGGCTACTGTTTGTCAAAGCTGCCGTAGTCTAAAGAGACCAGCATGGCCTTGCGATGCTTGTATGCAGAGCTGGAGTAAATTCAAAATGCACATTTTGAATGATGATTTCATTCATTGAGGGAAAAAATCCAAACCTACCTAGCACTATGTAAAAAAAAACCCTAGTAATCGCCCACCCTTGTTAAATCACAAATTAACTGTGATTATCCAAATATTTTGGAAAGCTCAGTTTAATTTTTACTAGTCACACCCAGGTCTGATTACTGTCAGACCAGCTGAATTAAGAAAATAGAACCTGTCTGATAAAGTAAAGCAGGTAAAAAGATATCAAAAGACAGCACATCATGCTACAGTCTAAAGAGACAGCTGAGAAACAAAGTCAGTGACATCTGTCAATATGAAAAGGGTTAAAAAGTGATTTCTAAGGATTTTTGGACTCAACTGGACCACGCTGAAGGCAATTATCCACAAATAGAGAAAACTTGGAACATTGACGACTCATCGAGGAGGTCACAAAATAGTCCAGAACAACATCCAAAGTACTGCAGGCCTCACATGCCTCGGTTAAGTCAGAGTTCATGATTCAACAATAGAGAAACTGGGCAAAAATGGCATCCATGGGAGAGTTCAGGAGAAAACCCCTGCTGACCAAAAACAAGAAAAAGCCTTCTCTCACATTTGCAAAAAACATTCTAATGATCATCAAAACCTTTGGGAAAATATTCTGTGACCTGATGAGGCGAAATCTTTTGGAAGGTTTGAGTTACATCTAGCATAAAACTAACTTCACAACTTGCCATAATAGATAGCATGAATTCTGCTTTCTACCAGAAGATACTATATACTAGGAGACAAGTAAACTTGGGTTAAGTGCACCTCTGAATGGCTCAAAAAATAAATAACAAGAAGAAGAAGGAGAAGTTTTGGGGTGGTTTAGTCAAAGTCTGGACTTAGATCAGATTGAGATGTGTTGACATGACCTTAAACCTTCATGCTTGTAAACTCTCCAATGTGACCAAATTAAACCAATTCTAGAAAGAACAGTGGGCCAAAGATCCTGTACAGTGATTAGAAAGACTCATTGCTAGTTATCTAGCTAGATTTTGTTGCCAACAGAGGCCCAACCAGTTATTACATTTAGGAGGGCCAGGTAGGTTTGGATAACTTTCATCCTTATTAAATTAAATCATCATTTAAAAGCTGAATTTTGGATTTACTCAGGTTATCTTTGTCAAACATTAAAATTGGTTTGATGATGTGAGACATGTAAGTGTGAGAAATATGCAAAAACTAAGAAATCAGGAAGTTTATCTACTTTATAAGTGTGAAAATATGAAAAGGAAACAAGATCAGCATCAGATTAGATTTAAATCTGTCATTGTGCTAAAACTATGAGTGAAACTAACATTTGTGGAATGAATATTTTTCATGAACATTAACAGAAGACGTATTTTTGAAACTGTTCCACCTTACTTCCAGGTACCGAGCGGTGGCATCCTGGTCACGGGTGCAGGGCACGGGTCTCCCCACGGTAACAGCGGTGGAGATTGTGGCGATCTGGGTGCTGTCGGTGGTGCTGGCTGTGCCGGATGCTGTCACCTTCACTATGGTCCCTTCCACATACAACAACCATAGCTTCAATGTCTGCATGTTGTCACACAGGAACACACCCTTCCTGGAAGTGAGTCTGCACTCTGAGAGCTTGCGTATGTGGGTGTGGGTGTGTTTATGGGAACATCTGATAAATATTTAACCCTCAAACCTGACTAGTGGCTGCTACAACAGTTTCTTCACATCCTCCACAGCTCTCACGTGTCTCTTAATAGTTTTTTCACCTGTAAGGAAGCTTTTTTAAGTGGTATGTCAAATAGAAAATTGAAGGTAAAACAATAAGAGAATGAGCTGGTAGAGAGTGGTAAAGAGCATCATTTATCAATTCTCAGCTATCCCAGTCTGCATGTCAAAGTATCCTTGGGAAACATACTGAACCAGAGGCACCAGTGTGAGTGTTTGCACAAACATTAGACATGGCAGTTTGGTACTTTGTGCTACAGTTTAACAGATATCGGGTAAAAACAAGAAGCCGTGTGTCAGGTTTGATCGTGATGCCACTTTAAGATGAATGGTCTCCATGGACGGGAAATGAGTGGCCACTTTCGTCCATTTCCATGGACTCGTGGTTGTTACGTCTCTGGGCGAGGCCTCTTTAACTCAGACATTTAGGACAACATTTCCTGTTTATGTCTCCAGGTCATGAGTAGCACAAACAAACAGCACAGGCACTTGAATCTGAACCTGGGTCAGCTGACCTGCTATCAGTCTTTGGACTGAATCGGTGTTGTGTTTGCATATTAAAACTGAATCTTTGACGTAACAAAGCAGCTGGGTTCAAGTACAAGCTACCAGCTCCAAACAGAGATAACAATCATGGTCATAAACGAAAAGCAAAGTTTAGAAAGAAGAACATGTTCACATGGGCTTATTAAAGGATAATTTGGGTTTATTTTAACCCAGTTCATTTCCCATTACTGTGGCTGTGGGCTTGGTTCACTCTAATGTTGCACTCTCCCACATGGAAAAGTTTCGATTCATGATGGTAATGCCAGCTTCCTGCAGCATTCGAAGAACATGGATTAATTAATGAGTCATTTCCAACATGTTTTGGATCTGACACAGAAGGGAGCTGAAATCAAATCACCAGCATATTTATCCACACACACTAATTTGATTTATCAGCCAGCTGGTGTTTGTTGTGCTCCTCCTTTTCCTGAATCTCTGGAAAACAAGTGCAAAGTTAGTATAACCAACAGAAAACCAAACACACCCTCGCAAACTGTCAGTCTATTTAATTTCCCATCTCTTCCTCTGACATGTCAATGCACCATGTCACTGATTGCTGTTTCAACCCCTCCACCTACACCAACATCCAGCTGCCAATAACAGTATGCTGCAGATTTCCAGGAGCCTATCCCAGTAGTCTTAGGGTGAGAGGTGGTGTACACCTGGACAAGAGGCCAGAAAATCATGGTGCCAACACATAGAGATAGACAACTGTTCACACTCATATACATACCTACAGCCAATTTGGAATCATCAGTTAACCTACCAAGCACATCTATGTACAGTCAGGAGAGATTTACGCAAGGAGGGGGGGTTAAATTGCTAACATAAAGGTCCCAGCTGAACTCAAATCCAGGATAAACTTTATATAGTATACAGCACCACAAACAATACCCTAGAGGTGATTTATAATGTAAGATAAAAAACCTAAGAGCCGATACATGCCCCCTTGAGGCCCATATGGAGGCCCAAAAGGACAACAGCTATGGGGCCCACATGTTTTCTTTGGACAAGCCCATAGTGGGTTTGCCCATAGAAAACCCAAAGAGGCTAAACTGCTGTCGACTCTGTGTATGTGCACTCATTTGGGGATCACGGGAGATAAACGTGGGTTTGTCCTGCCCACACTGCTGCAGTCTGTGGATTTTACAGACCGTGTGGAGAGTGAAACTGAGGATCCAGATGCAGATGTGTGGAGGCAGTTAGAATTAAACAGAAAAAACCCCACCTTTATTGGCAGATAAATATTATACAAAATCCATAAACAAAGTGAAATAATCACAACCAGTAGGAAGACCACTGTGCAGCCACTGAACAGACACTCAGAAAAACTAAGGCCAGCTATACAAAAGAGCAATCAGGAGAAGTGGAGACAGCTGGCATGAACAACACACAGCTGAACTAAATCAGATGATAAGGAAAAGATAGTTATTTGTCCCTTGTGCCTAAAAGCTAGGCGCAAGGGACAAAAAACTATCAAAATAAAGCAGGAAGTGAAAACTAAATAGCGGCATGCAGAAACAAATGAACTTAATACTAGGAAACTAACAGGAGAGGATGGAACAAATACACTGAGGATAACTAAACTGTAATACAACCAGAAACTAAGAATGAGACTAAACACTCTAAAGAAAACACATGAAGAAAATTTTAACAAAAAGCAAACTCAGAAACAAGCAGAATACTTAAATAAACAAAACTTGAAAGCCCCAAAACTCAAAAACACTTGGTCAGTGACCCCGGATGAGGCCATATTTGGGCTCATTTACCCACAGCCACCCATGGTGGGCCAACACGGGCACGTTTATGGGGAACAACCAGACCGTTGCCTGTGAGGAGGGTTTTATGACAGGTAACCATCTGCTGAGAGAAAAAACGAGAGTACATAGAGATGGGTATTAAACAGCTACAGGATAGACTGCGATGTAGTAAAGGTGTTTCAGGTCTGTGCTGCATGTGTCAGCTGTTGGTTCTAGAACACTGTGATGTGAACAAACAGATTCTAGAAGGTTTTTACATCCAGAAAAAATCTGTGAATACAGACTAGCATTGAAATATGGTCACTCGTGTCTCCAAAAACAAGACGATGGTGGGCAGAATGTTAAAGCTGAAGTTTCCAAAACCAACATTACTGTGTCCATCCTTTATGTACAGTCTGTGGGTGTAATGTGGTTGTTTCTGTGTTTTTCAGTACTACATCAAAGCCAAGGACTGGTGGTTTTTTGGTTTCTACTTCTGCATCCCTCTGGCCTGCTCAGCCATTTTCTACAGCCTCATGACCTGCGAGATGATCCAACACGAGAAAGAAAGTCTGAAGATCTCGCTGACCGAGCACCTCAAGCAGGTGATCACCAACACTGAAAAAAAGGCTGTTTATCTTTAACACACAAACAAGCTTCTTATGCAAAGTCCTCTTTGCAGCGGAGAGAAGTCGCTAAAGTCGTGTTCTGCCTGGTGTTGATCTTCGCCTTGTGCTGGTTTCCTCTCCATCTGGGTCGCCTGCTGAAGAAGATCATCTATGATCGAGACCTCAGTGAGCAGCGATGTGAACTCCTGAAGTAGGCCAACCATCATGCACTGCTGGGAAAACAAAGCTTTTTCTGTTAGTTTTTTTCTGGCTGTTTACACGTGTCTACATTTTCTAGTTTCCTGTTGGTCCTCGACTACATCGGCATCAACATGGCCACCATCAACTCCTGCATCAATCCCATAATCCTCTTCTTTGTGTCCAAGAAGTTCAAAAACTGCTTCAAGGTAAACACTGAACATAGCTGCGCTGTGTGAGAGCCAGTTTTTAATCTAAACTGCCAAGAATCTGCTTGTTTCTGTGCCAGCGTAGCATTGCAGCAAGGTCACGGGGTCAAAGGGCGTGAGATAGATATAACAGAGAAACAGAGAGTTATCAGATGCTCCCAGACTGGAATTATCTAGAGGACGGAATGAGAGGGGAGATGTATAAATATGGAAAGGTCGTGACCTTTGATAGGAGACTTATGGGAAGTTAGTTACATGTCGGGTTAAAGAGGCACTCCACCGAATTAGCACATAAAGGTCATCATGGGCAAACTTGCAGTGACGTTTGTGCTTAAGCTGATGACTTTTAGGACAAATGCAGATATTATACAGAGCTGATGATGTTCATGTCAGAGTGCTCTTGTGTGCAAACCTTTCTGGGTTTCTGTTTGGACTGACTATTTTTGACCAGTTAGCATCACAACAAGATCTAAATAAGCAGCACATGTGCCTAAAAGAACAGCACGTCATACTGATACTTAACTGTTGTTCACTTAATTTAGCAAATGAGCAAAGAGACATTTGGACATTTAATTTCTAAAACAATGATTGGGTCCAATCCTAGACAGTAAACACTTTTACAGTGGAGATTTTTAAACCTTAGGTAATAAAACGTTATGCTGATGTCTTTTGGTTCTGTGTCATTCTGTCTGTAAACACGACAGCTCGAAAAGTTTTGAATGAATTCCAATAAAACCTTGTGGGGTGTGAGTGAGGTCATGTTAAGAATCCATTAAATTTTATCTCACATCCACCAACACCTTCAAGGTCAACTCAATGACTTAATGGTTGAGTTAAAGCCTTATAACTTAAGAACTATGATCCCTACACGTGTGGTGTGTATGTAACACATACAATAGAAAATACCGTATAAAGACTTAAAATATCATGCCACATTTGACCTCTGACCTCCTCTTCAAGGTCAATAGATTGATCTGAAGGTCAAGCTGATTATAATGCTATATTGAGCTATTTAAAGCTGTTTCTTAGTATAGGGAATGATGTATGGGGACTGTAAATATCACAAATTTCGCTAATACGTGTAAACAACATGCGACTTCTCTGTGCTCTGAGCTGTTTATTGTAATTATGATAACACCATGCTGCTGTTGCACTGATAAAACTAAATAAACCAGAAGGCTGGTGGTTCGATCCCCGGCTCCTCCAGCCACTGTGTCAGGATACTAAAGGTGCTGAGGTGGTTCTCTGCTCTTTCAACAATGTGTCTCCTGTGAGTCGCCCACCTGAAAGAGGTACCCCTTTAACCTGACTCCCCTCTTTCTGTCTGTCTCTCTGCAGTCCTGTCTGTGCTGCTGGTGTTACTCTGGCTCTCTCTCTAACAGCATGCTGCCTCTCCACCACGGGACGAGCCTGCAGTACAAACACACTGACCACTGAGCGAGCAGGACACTCGCCTCCATCTGCAGCTCTGAGCGCTGAACCAGCAGCCACACAGAGACACTGACTGTGTGTGAAATACAGCACAGAGTACACCAGCGCTTTCATGTGTAGTCTTTACCTTTATTAGTACATTTATTCAATTCTGTATTATATTATGTGTTTTATATGTGATATAGTTATACTATGTGTCAGACCTTATAGCTGCAGTGTAGTGAAGTTTAAATGTTTAGTGACAAGTAGAGAGTTCCTTCAAAAATAAGAATAGAAAAAGGTTTTCCTAAACCCTGAGCTCCGAATTCAACCTCATCCAACACCTTTGGGATGAACTGGAAAGCCAAACAAGCCGGACCTCATCACCCAAGGTCTGTGTTGGACCTCTTGTGGCTAAACAAAGTATTACATTAATTATGACAACATAAATAATGTGTTTTTGTGCCCTTTAACAGACAAAATACACTTTTTTCTTTTCCTATGGATAAAAGATTTTTACAGGAAAAAGTTTCTTTCATTTTCATTTGAAAGATAGAAAACAATATCTCCTCTGTTGTCTTTACTGCAGATAAGCTGTTAAATAACAGCAAATCTTTGTTTTTACTAAAGAAAAGAAAATTAACAAAATTTTCTTTTTTTTTATCAGATCAATTTTAAATAGTAATATTTTTTCTTGATAGAAAAAACATCTAAAACAAGAGAGAATTTCTTGTTTTATTTTCATGCTTGATAAAAAAATTATCTTTTTTTGATCTTTTTCCTGTAGATTTTGAAGTGTGTCCAAAAAAGGAAAACAATCAAAACATTGCATTGTCCTCTGAATTAACAGAAATGTTTCATTTTTCTAGATCTTAGATGTGTCTGAGTTGCACTCAGCCATTTTGTAATTTTTCTTTTAGTTTTATTTCATTGAAGGACACCTTTGTATGCATCCTATTTATTATTGTTTAAATATGTAAAATAATATTCAGTTAGTGCAAACAGAAACAATTGTGATGTCAAATGGTACAATAGCATCCCCTAGAGGCTGAAATTCTGCATCACATCGCACAGCATCAAACTTGTGACGGTAAATGCAAACATCAGGGTGTTTCTGATTTTGCAGCTGAAGCTGAAATTTAAATGAAGTGAAATATAAAACCTGTGTGTGCTGTGGAGCAGCGATCAGACAAACAATCTGACTTCCACCAAAGTCTCTAAACATGTCAGCACATGGACTGAAGTTACTAGTGTTGAACTATTCATCTGTTTTATATCTCTACTTACTGTGACTTGTTTAATAAGTATTACACGTGTTTGTTAATAAAAGTATATTCTCCACATGCTCATGAAGCTCTGCTTTGGTTTTTATGTGTGTGTGTGTGAGCGCTAAATGTCTGATTTGATTCATTTTCCACTGCATTGCAGTTAAGAGCTGCCGTAAATGCACTCAGTCCTTTGGTTCCCAGATGGGGCTTTCAGAGGGACACACATCATGCTGTCAGCTCTGTGAGGCTCACTATTGTTAGAACTGAACTTTTTTTTCATGATGCTGGTTTGGTAATAGCTGAAACTACTTGCATCTGTTTTTATTCATCATTTTGAATTTTAATGCATAATTTAGACAATAGTCTGAATGCTGAAACATTAGAAAAGCTGCTCATGGTTCCATAAATTATTTTACATTTTATTTCTAGTGTTTTTTTGGTGTTGATTTACAGTCTCTGATTTATTGTACTCATTTAGATTTCATGCATGATATTCAATATCTTTTAATTTCTTATTGTCTAATAATTTTTGTTTATTTGTGTTTTTGTCTCTTTTTTTATTTTTAAAACATTTCTAAAATATTTTTTATCTTGTAATTTTATTTTACATATTTCAGATCATATATTGAAATTTTACAAATTATTTAATCTGATGATTTTATGTTTATAAATTAGTTTAGCTTTGTATCTCATACATTTTCTTTGTCTCATAACTTTATTGTTTTCAGATACTTTTATTATTTTACTCTGCTATTTTGTAACCTAGTTTTTAATTTCATTCATTTGTCTCATAGTTTGAATTACTTGATTCATAATTCTGACTTTTAATCTCATAATTGTAATTTATGTTTGATTTTTTTTCTGCATTATTACTAATAATGTTTACAATATTGTTTAATTCTCTAAAAATATTTTAACAAGTATTTTTTTATTGGCGTCAACGAGCTTCCATACCTTACGAAAAACATATCCTTCAGCAGAGGTAATTTAATTTGAAAGTTCACGCCCTGTCACGCTTTTCCGCTGTCCACGTGACTGACGGATAGAGGGGAGCTGGGTGAGGTCCCAGCCTATGACGTGGGCGCGTAAACACGGGAAAGGGCGAACACGGACATCGGTGTGTGTGGCCGATCGATCCGGATCAGTCCGGTGGTCTGACAGTGATCTGGGGTCTACTGAAAACATCAAAGGGGATCAGCTGGGCTTCATTTTGCGGTGTGTGGTTGGGCGGAGGAAGGATGCGTTGCCTGGTAACAGAGACCGGAGTGAGGATGAAAGCAGGCCAACCGTCGCTCTGAGTGAACGTCTTCCGCCGTAACGGTCCGCATTTTCTTCTTTTAACAGTTCAGTTTAAATCTATTGTATCGAACCAGCAGCCTGTTTTAACTGATCAGCGGATAAAGGTGGTGATGCCTGAAGAATACACCGTGTACTGACCTCATTACACGCTGGACATTTAAGAGTTTTACGACATTTTAAAGCTGTAATACGCCTTTAAGAGGCTACATGTCCGCAAAGAGGGATACTTTAACCCCAGCGGTCATTTTAACACGTTTAAGGCTAATATACCTAATTAATATGGATGGATACAGTGGTGGTCCCTAAAGCCCTTAAGATATTAAACTTATGTGTTTTTTTGGTATAATAGGGATCACATTGTGCACTGTTTACCAAAATATTACCCACAGATTTCAGTTTATTTGAGTTTTAGTGCTATAAAGTCTAACTTCAAGAGTAGGACCCATAAATAATTACTTATTTAAACATAAGCTAGATTTTTTTAATGTTTTCTATCATTCGTAATTTGGCAAAATACACACTTTTAGTCGAGGTTTTAAGTGCAATGTTGCGTTTTACAAGGTTTTATTGAAATTTTATCGGCTTTTACTGACAGAATAAATAAATATAAGGCAGTTTTCTCCGCTCAGCACTAGTCTGATACTTTAATTTGTTTATGGGCTAATTAACAGGTGTTTTAAATACTAAAAACTCCAACTGCCATAGGATAAAAGTTGTGTCTGTAACAAGTGTGTCCATACTTTCAAATGTGTGTTTTCACATTTGAAAGATTGTATGGAGGGTTTTTCACAGAGATATTCTCCACAAATGTCTATTTATCTGGTTTGAATCAGTGCCTGCTTGCAGAGTGTTAAGTTGTTTAGTAAGCACAAGTCAAATTACACATCCTTTTGTCATTATTAATCTAGACAAATGCCATTATAAATTAAATCTGTGCTCTTTTTGTGCCGTTTGCTAAGATTTCTATGCAAACATTTGCACAAATTTGTGATTTTCAGGTGAAATGATTGTGTAATGAAATGAACGGGTTAATAACACATGCTGCAGCAATTTTACTGTCTCCACCTTAACAACCTGCCTGTGGTCTGTGGTTTAGGATGCGTGCCTGTAGTCCGCGTTGAGGGTGAAGCTGCCGTCATGCCGTGTACGTGTGCAGAGTGGAGGAGGTGGATCCGCCCGCTGGTTCTGGTGCTTTATGCCCTCCTGCTGGTTGCCGTGCTGCCGCTCTGCATCTGGGAGCTGCAGAAGGACAAAGTACTGACACACCTCCACCTGTGCTCATCTGTGGACCAAACATAGTCGCATGATCTCATAGCCCCCTGTTCATGCTGTAATAAGCAGACTGTATATAAAAGATGGACTCATCATTAGTAATTTATCTGTTTTTTTAAGCCAGTTATCTTTAATGTATAAAAAGGGTGGAGTTTTATTTATGCAGTGCTGGCAGTGTTCTCACTGCACAAAAAACATCAACAGTCCTGCAGCGACTAACTGTGGTGTTGCAGGAAGGATGTCGGATGCACTTTAAAGCCTGCGGTCTGTGTCTGCGTGCAGGTCGGCACTCACAGTAAAGCCTGGTTCATCGCTGGCGTCTTTGTGTTTCTGACCATCCCGATCTCGCTGTGGGGGATCCTGCAGCACATGGTGCACTACACCCAGCCTGAGCTGCAGAAGCCCATCATCAGGTAAACACACACACACACTTCAGTTCTGTCTTCAAACACTCTACGTGTCTCCACACATACACTGAGGCAGGTCTGACAGAGTCTGACTTAAGACTGTTGTATTTGACGTCAGCTACGAGGCGTCAGGTGTAGAAATGAAATAAGCTGCAGATTTTAAGCTGGATGCTGAAGTTGAAGGAAAAAACAGAAAGTGGGTATTTTGTGCCTAAAAGCCTACTCTTGGTGGTAGCTATTAAATTTAATCTAATTTGAACTGAAGTCTAAAATTAGCTTGAGTGGAGAAGCTCTGAGGATGTTTTCCTCCATCTGTTACGCTGGGAACACTTCAGAAAGGCCAGTGTGAGCAGCAGGGATGATTACAGCAAGATAAACCTGCCTCAGCATTTGATTTTTAATTAAAACAAACTTGGAACATTTATGAGTCTGCCTTTCAAAATAAAAGTCTAAATCCAAATGTATCAGTTGATGTGAAATTGTTATATTTACTTGCTCCACACTATATTAAGATTTTTTTAGTCAAACAGGAGTTTGAAAAAAATGATAAGAACAACTCTGAGCAGAGCTGCTGGTCTCCAGAGCTTGCAGTGGTTTGACTATGTGGCATAACTTACACAGACTGTATATAAAAGTTGGATGTAGCCACTTTGACTTCACCCACTATTTTTTAATCTCTTCTTCTGAAGCGTTAACTTTAGCATTATGGTTGTCGCCATGTTGTTTTTGGGACTATAAGTGGCTGTATTTGGATGTTTAGTGGAGTGCTAACTTATGAGCTAAAGTTAGCTTGCTTTGTTAGCATGGTGCATCCATAAACTGTACAGGTGTAAATGCACAAACTAATAAAATACCAGAATTATACTCAACAAAAAGCAAGCATAAACCGTTTGGATGAACTGTTAGTGGAACTGGATATCAACATGATAACAATTCATTTTTACCCTGAGGGTCACAGAATGATAACTTGCTGCATAATTGGGTAAACTTGTTGTTTACCAGTCCAACCAGTCCATTTAGGACCCTCTCTGTCTCTTTTCAACAGGATACTGTGGATGGTGCCGATCTACAGTTTGGACAGTGTGAGTCATTGTTCACACAAACGAACACAGACGTCCAGCGACACAGACCCTTCAGTATTTTCTTCCTTTGTCGTGTTTATAACTCTTTAACTCTTTTACACTTAATGAAATTCTTTAAATTCTTTCCCTCATGTGACCTTTATGTTTTCTGCTTCTTGAACGTCTTTCAGTGGCTGGCCCTGCGATATCCCAACCTGGCCATCTACGTGGACACGTGCAGGGAGTGCTACGAAGCCTACGTCATTTACAACTTCCTCGTTTTCCTGCTGAACTTCCTGAGTAACCAGTACCCCAGCCTGGTGCTCATGCTGGAGGTCCAGCAGCAGCAGCCACATCTGCCCCCACTGTGCTGCTGCCCACCATGGCCCATGGGAGAGTAAGAGGAGGGAGGTTACAGAGAGGGAGTTCAAACTGTGTGATGAATGGATGCATGTTAAGTTTTTTCTCTCTCTGTCAGGGTGCTGCTGTTCAGGTGTAAGCTGGGAGTCCTGCAGTACACTGTGGTCAGACCAGTTACCACGGTGATAGCGCTGTAAGTTTCGTGCTATAACTGTAATGTTTTATAAACATATATTTTTTATATCCATCCATCCATCCATTCGCTTCCGCTTATCCTTTTCAGGGTCGCGGGGGGGCGCTGGAGCCTATCCCATTTTTTATATGTTTTATATTTTATATATTTATAGCAAAATGTTTTCATTATATATTATTTTCTAAACATCACTGTCTTGATATTTTTACCTATGAAAGTAATGTTCAAAATCAACTAACATCAGTAATATTTAAAAAACAGCAGAATGAAAATCACCTCTGACTTGACTGAAAATGAAAATAAAAGCTGTTTTTTATACTCTAAAAATTTACAGTAACTTGTTTTTCCCAAGTATGTATTCACAGTGATATCCACATGGAACAATAGAGTACTGTACACCATTTTCTTTATTTTCTACCTCAGTTTGGGAAAGTGTAGATGTTTTCAAATGTTTTGAAATCTGAGAGAAAACTGAAAAAAAACCCCCAAAAAAACAGTGAAGTTTGTGACCTGCTAAAGTGACTGATTGTTTTTGTGTGCAGCATCTGTCAGCTCTGTGGGGTTTATGATGAAGCAAACTTCAGCTTCAGAAACGCCTGGTCCTACCTGGTCATAATCAACAACATATCACAGCTGGTAAAGACTCAGCATCATCATCACAGAGCAGCAGTTTCACATTCCCAGTTTGTCAAATACCCCTGTTTCTGGTTGTTAGCACACCTGGTTACATCTGGATTATTGTGGGGGGTTTTGTATTTGAACATCTGGTATGAGGCTGCATTACATCAGAACATGTAGTACAAACATTAGCCCCCAGCCCGAAACCTATCTGAACCCTGTTTAACCCTTACACAGATTTTCTTTAAGCCAATATCTTTCAGAAAAAGTGAAAACTGGTCTGCTGAGGCTTTTTTTAGGTTATCTCAGTTAATACTAAATTTAAAATCTATGATTTCTGTGAACAAGAGATCAAGTAAAATTCCAAAATTGTATTTTTGTCCACCCAGCAGTGTTCTGCTGTTGTTCTTTCTCTGCAGTTTGCCATGTATTGTCTGGTGTTGCTCTATCGAGCTCTCAGGGAGGAGCTGATGCCCATCAGGCCTGTGGGGAAGTTCCTCTGTGTCAAACTGGTCGTGTTCGTCTCCTTCTGGTAAGGATGGGAGTATGATTGTAATAGCTTTGGGTTTTGAGCCGTTTCATTTTTCCCTTTAAACAGTAGCAGTGCTGATACATTCATTTTGTCTCCAGGCAGGCGGTTTTAATAGCACTGCTGGTGAAAGTTGGTGTGATCTCTGACAAACACACCTGGGACTGGGACAGCGTGGAGGCCGTGGCTACTGGTCTGCAGGTACAGATTACACTGCTGCATCACAGTCAGCTGACCTTTGATTTATTTGTCTGCATGTTTAGATAACAGGTGAGATTTCCCAGATTTATAGCAGAGAATAAAATTTAGCAACTTTCTGCTTTCTGTACAGATTAGAATACGTATTAACTGAAAACAGTAAAAGTGATGAAAATAAATGCCACAGTGTTCAGATAAAGCATGAAAACTGAGTAGCAGAATAAAAAGAGGACTTTAATGACACTTGCTGATGGGTGCTGCAGAAAAACTGGCAAGAAACCAACAATAGCCCAAACATCAAGGAGTCGAACTAAAATGCAAAAAATGAAGTATCACACAAAAAAAGAAGCAAAGTCACAAAATAATATGGAAACATTAGGTGAAATAAAGTACTGTAAACATCATTAGTGTGATATTAGGATCACACTCAGCAGCAGTGCAATGTTTATTAAGGTACTTTGGGAAAACAGTAGGGTACACTGATAACTTTGAGGGTCCAGGAAGAAGAAGAAGGCTGACCAGCAGGGAGGGATTTAATCAGGTGCATCCTCCAAATATGAAAAAAAAGCTGCCTGATATCAGACAGAACTCTGACTCTCACATCTGGAATAAAAAAAAACCACACAAGATGATGGAAAACTAAACCATTCAGTACATCAGAAATAATGAGAACCAAATTTGTATATATTTCTTTTCTTTCTGCATGAATTGATGGAACAGGTAAAATGAAACAGGATGAAACACCAGTAAACCAATAATAGGGAAACAGTCACGAAGGAGGCAAACATTGAGAGAAAGTACAAACAAATGAGAAAACTGACTAAATAACTTATTAATGAAGGTGAAATGACTACAAGAGGCACACACAAGGCACAAAAAAGGAAACAAATAAAAACAGTTAAACACATTTTAAACTGCTGTTTCTATTCTGAAAGGTAACTGAGTTTTTAACTCATACAGGACTTCATCATCTGCATAGAAATGTTTCTGGCTGCCATCGCTCACCACTATACCTTCACCTACAAGCCCTATGTGCAGGTAAATCAATCAATCAATCAATCAATCAATCAATCAATCAATCAATCTATCTATCTATCTATCTATCTATCTATCTATCTATCTATCTATCTATCTATCTATCTATCTATCTATCTATCTATCTATCTATCTATCTATCTATCTATCTGTTTCCGTCCATCAGGAAGCAGAGGAGGGGTCGTGCTTTGACAGCTTTTTGGCCATGTGGGATTTCTCTGATATCAGAGCTGATGTCAGTGAGCAGGTCCGCCATGTGGGTGAGTGTCTGACTCAGAAATCATCACAGTATGTGGAAATGACACTGAAGCAGTTTGTTGAGGAACACATCAGTGATAGGAAATGGGGCTAAACTGCTTTTGCTTTTGTTTAGTAACTGCTCTCTCAGTTTTAGATGTTCTTAATTTTGAGTGTAGAAAAAGGGAAAAAAGACACTGCAGCTGTTACATGTTTATTTCCTCCCTCCCCTCTCAGGCCGGACGTTCCTGGGTCGTCCCAACAAAATGTATTTCGGTGCTGCGGCTCGACCCGAGCACACTGAGCACACCGGCCTCCTCACAGCCACCTCGCAGGACCCCATCGCCGTGGCAGCCACATCGATGCCCACCTCCCCTTCATCAAGTGGGCGCTACCAGGGGCTCGGCCACACCACGGCACCCCACTCTATCTCCGCTCCTGCTGGGTTCACGTCCTCGTCTTGGGACGAAGACAGCGAAGGCTCCCCTCCACAGGCGGGTGGAGCCCAATAACAACAGGGACGTACAGCAAAGAGGAGAGAAAGAGACTCTCAGCTTCTGTATTCAAATCTAAAACAAACTATAAACATGAACTCTTCTGAACTTTCTGCACTTACATTTAAAAAAGGACGAGGCCAAGTATACGAGCATACTGTAACGTTAAAGCCATGTTTGTTGGAAATCTTTGGTATTTAAAAATAAGTACTCAGATTTCAATGTCTGAATATGTATTTTGATGTCAAATGATGTAATTTTGATAAATGTATCTGTCACGTGCGAAGGAAAAGGATTGGAGACTTTTCAGCAGGTTATTTGAGCTAGCTTTGACTATTTCTTCTAACTTATTATAAATAAATAAACAGACTGTGCTATGAGCAATCACAAGTGTAGTCCTGTAACTCTGATAACTCAAAAACATCTATCTGAAGAACAAACATCAACATCGTAAATCATCTTCAGTCATTAGATCATCTAAGTGTGAACCAGTGAACCAGAAACCATAGATATACACAATGTTCCCTCTAATTTTTTATGTGTCTGAGCGAACACACAAACTCCCTGAGCGATCCCTTGGACCACTGTGAGCGACATCAGACGTGTGCACTGTGGTCACGCCAGCATCGAATCCATCCAAGTTAAATAGTTAATTAAAATCAAATCAAATTACAGCATTTCCATTTATGTTAGACTACCTTTAATTAACTGCTTTAGCCCATTTACAATGAAAATGTAAAAAAAATCTAGTCATTGACCTGTGTAGTATGTTAAGACTATTGGAAGTAAAAATAACTTGAACTCCAATTTCGAAAACACAACTTTCTTTCTTTTCTTTTTTTTTTTATAAAGCTCTGACTTGTATTATGAGTCTGTGGTCTGGGAGAGAGTCCTGTAACTCTCTGTCTGCAAAATATAGTATATAATGACCAATGCTGGGCAATTAATTATATAGTTACTTCTTCAAAAAAGTAACTGAGTTATGCAAACAACGTTTTTTGCAGCTATTTTTTTAAATGCAGCCAATGCATTTTTAAATAAACATTTCAAACTTTTTACAGAACAATCAGCTGTTCTGCATCAAATCTGATGCCACACAAATTATTTGTGCCACTCCAAAAAATAATTTCTGTCCACTATGAGATAAAGGAGAACAACAGCCTGATATCTGCAGGCCTGACAACAGGATGTATCCCTCCTGTAACACCTGTAACATCCAGCAGTCGTCTCATTGCTCATTGCTAACAAAACTATTGACTACACTACACACTAACTACACAAGGTTTGCGCTAAACGTCTCAAATCTCTCACATCTCAAAACACCGCCGTCACTCCTAAAACTTCCCCCCGTTTCTTAACAACTAGATGCCATGTTGCCATATCATTTTTTGATTGGTCGACATGGTACTTTTTTGGACGAATAGGAAAGGGGAGGCGGGGGGTTTTGTTTTTGCTGACAGGCGGAGAGTGCTTTCGAGCTTTTTTTCTTATAAAACGCCGTTTTAACCGTTTCTTCCCGCAGTAAATATAAACAACGATAGTAGGAAGAAAACCAAACATTGCATTTTTTTTATATCACAACTCTGGTTTTACGTGGCCTATCAACACAATTTAAAAACTGGTATAAAGTCCACACTTTTCCCGTCAGTTGTTCCGTCTGTCCTGCGCTCATCTCCAATGGTTGTACACGTTGTCATTTACGTGGCTTCACTCCACATCAGCCACGCCGCTTTGCTAGCTAAAACACCGGTGTCGGCACATAAGGATGCTGTCATAGCCTGTCAACTACGTTGATTGGCTGCGTATATACGAATGTGAATCGCATTATTGGCTGGACTATGGGATAAGGTGGCATCGTTCTAATCCCATATGGGAGCAGCCAGTCACTTACTGACTCACACTGCAAAACAGAATTGTTAAAGTTTTAATTTTAATTTCAATTCAGGTACTGTCAGGTTTTTTATGTGCGCAACGCAGATTTTCTGTGCGCAGATACTGTGCCAGCAGTGCGCAATTGCGCACGTGCGCAGCTTAGAGGGAACATTGGATATACATACATGTAAATGCTGCTTCCAGGCTGGTTAGATGTGCTGCTGCCACTTTGCTCAGTGAGTCTGACTGTGAGCTCTGACTTGTTCCTAAATACTAAACTTTGTCACGCTTTATGATCTTCCAATGAAAGAAAAACCAAGCATTGGGGAAAATAAGCTCCACTTGTGAGAAGCTGTTTTCTGTTTTCTCTTGTTGCATGTGATAAATTAAAATATATTAATAATGAGAATATTAGAATATTGAGTGAGTATCATCACACTGGTTAATGTCATGTTAAAAAACATGAACATTTTATTTCACATATCAAAACAGATAAATATAACCCTATATAACCCTAACTTAAAATCACATGAGCAAAAACACAACTGCAACAAGCTGAACATAAATCTACCCAATCAACAAAGAGGCCCCTGCAAAGTAAGCACCTTGAAGCCCGACTGAAATGTGCAGCTGCCCACATGGACAAACCAAACGCCTTCTGGAGAAAAGTTTTATAATCAGATGAAACAAAGATTTTGCTGTTTTGGCAAAATGATATGAGGTATGTTTGGAAAGACAGTGGTGAGGTTTTCAAACCTTTGAACACTGAACCGGCTGTGGTGGTAGCATCATGCTCTGGGGCTGTTTTGCTGCCAGTGGTGCTGGTACACTACACAGAGTGGTTGGAATAATGAAGAAGGAGGACTAGCTCTAAATTCTTCAACTTCTCGTCAAATCAACGGCTATAAACTTGGACACAAATGTGATGTTCCCAAACACACATTAAAACTGCCTTTGTAATGGATAAAATAGGCTAACATTAAGATTCTGGAATGGCCTTCCCAAAGCCCCGACCCCAACCCTGTTGAATATTTGTTGACTTGAAAGTTATACCAACCAATTTAAATAAATTCTACCAATTGTGTCGTGACAAGTGGTCAGATAACAGCCAGAATTATGTTTGAAGCTTGTTGATGGTAACCAAAAACATCCAGTTCAAGTGGAACTTACTAAAGGACATTTATCCAAATATTAGTGATGATTTATTTATACTTTTATAATAATAACAGACTGCATTTATACAACTCTTTTCAGGACCCCTCAAAGCGCTTTACAATTCCACTATTCATTCACTCTCACATTCATACACTGGTGAAGGCAAGTGCACAGCTGCACTGGGACAGACTGACAGAGGCGAGGCTGCCATATCACGCCATCGGCCCATCACCAGTAGGTGAAGTGTCTTGCCCAAAGACACAACGACCGAGACTGTCCGAGCCAGGGCTCGAACCGGCAACCATCCGATTTACAAGACGAACACCCAACTCTTGAGCCACAATCGCCCTTTTAACCCTGTGTGGATTAGAAAAAATACAAAATACATTCAAACTCTAGCTCCCAATTCTTGTAATTAAAGATGCATGCTTTACAATCATTCCATACTGGAAAAAGAATAGTTCAGCTACAATAAATCACATTTGTGTAACTCATTTAACCCTTTATTGACCATGGGCCCACCGGCGGGCCCATTTTACAGGTAAATTTGAAGGGCCGGTCAATAAAGGGTTAAATAATCTGCTCCTAGGATTTCATGCTGTGAAATAGAAGCTCCACCAAATACATGTGCAATAAGGCCAATATGCAACTCTTCATTAAATCCCAACCGGAGCTTTGTAACATGAAAAGACGGGTGCAGAGTGTTAGTGAATCCGGCTGTGGAAACAGTTATTAGTGCAGATGATCTCATTAAATATATATTTAGATTCCCTTTCAGAGCCCGCAGCAGAACCACAATACAAGACACATGCAGGCAGTGTCCAGCTCTGAAACCTAACCAATCACTTTCATGTAGTTTGTTTTTTCTAGGACTCAAAGATTAGCATTGTCTTAGTGTAATGTCTAAATCATAAAGTGACAAAATATTGACTTCAATAAATACCCATATTACATGACATACAGAGAAAAACGGGATTTATATGAGAGTAAATCCTGTTTTATGTTTTCTTGCACAGGTAAAGTATGTAAGGTGAATTTGTTTTCCAATATTGAATAAATAACATGTATCATATTGATGAAACAACTAAAGCATTAAGAACCAAAAAAATATACTTTGTTTCCCTGTAATGGACTAAAAACGCTCTTATTATAGGTTTTACGAGAAAAATAAACATCAATGGTATATTCAGAGATGTTATTTTGAGAAGCACATTGACTTCTATTTCTAAGCTGAAACCCACCTCGATGTTCTCATCCTTTCAGCCCACTGAGCGCTTATTTTTTCTTAAATCTGTGACTCTGCTGCCCCCTGGTGGTTGTTGTTGTTATGTTACTGCTTATTTTTGTCGATCTCCTGATTTTGCATTCTGTGTCCACTTTTGCTTTTTTTTTTTTTTTTTAATGTAATCACATGTATGTGTGCGTATGTAGGCTATACATACTTTCTACAGGACTTTTGTAAATAAATGTAATATTGTTATTATTTTTAAACTTTAAACTCAAATATTTAAATTGTTAGTGTTTTGTGTTGAAAAACACCAAGAAATATTTTATAATTATAATTTTCATCCATGGCTGTCAGTTATCTTTTCAAACCTGAAACACAACCAAGTTGTTGTTGTTTTGTTAAGTTTTTGTATGGCTGCTGGCAACAGGAGCTGTCTGGTTTCAGTTTCTCCTGGTATGCTTAGAAGTTCAGACTCATTTAAGAGAGAACAAGGAAGTAGGCATGATGCAATGCCTCAGCTCTTCTTTGGCTCAGTACTTCCTATAGTACACCATGTGGTCTTGTTGCACAGGTCACGTTAAAGAGAATGGTCTGCTAATACAATGGCCAAAAGATACTTTGTTTCCAGAATAGTCAGTGCTCCAAATGAACGCATGTGGCTTCCTTTGGCAAATGTTTATTTGCACGTCTCCTCTGAGTACCTTTCAGGTACTGTCAGGTTAACGCTGGCTTTAAACCTCATCAGTGTTTGTCCATCTGAGGTGATTGTCTCCCCTCTTACCTTCACAATACTGGCCAATGGCAGCAAAGAGTCACGCAGCAATGCCCCCAGTCCAGTCTGACATCTTTTTTCTCCAGAAGCAGCTGAAAGGTGCTTCCACAAACAGTGACACGCTCCCAGCATAATGTGTAGGGCCCAGACTAGAGTTGGTCATTAATGTCTCGTATGCACAGTGATTCTACCACAGGGTCTTGTTGTAGTTGGCATGCCCAGAAAACCATGAAGGCGAGGTGTCCTTTTTAGAGCCTCCAGAGTTAAAGGTCCATATGTCACGATGAAGCTACAGTCCCCAACCGACAAAGGGGAATTAGCTCAAATGGGAGAGCGCTTGCTTTGCATGCGAGAGGTAGCGGGATCGATGCCCGCATTCTCCAGGGACCTTTTCCACATCCAAGAGCAGCCCTCCAGCATACTCTGTAGCCAATCCATTGGTTTTGTCCCATTATGTCTATGACTTTACTCATTATACTCACTTTTCAAGGCTTTGTGTCATCACTCCGGGGAAGCATTGAAAGGAAAAGGCAGGGAAAGAAAAAGTAGTGTTGTCGTGTAAATAACAATGCTAGGGGTGCTAGACCAATGGCAAAGGGAAAGCCTCATAGTGAGTTCAATGTGAGCCTTGACACTAAGCATGGAGAAAGGGACTTGTACCAATTGGTAAGGCAGAGAGATGAAGCTGGAAACAGCAGTTTAAAGTCATTAAGGGTGGAAATGGTAATGTGCTAACAAGGGAAGGAGTACTTTGAAGGGAAGATGTGGGTGGAGACCAAAGAAAGGGGTGATTTGTGACACCGGGATAGCAGCAGGTGTGAAAGGCGAGCTTTACAGGACGGTGGTGAGAACTGCTCTGATGTATTGTTTTATGACTGTGGCACGGAGGAAAAGATAAGAGGCCGAGATGGAGTTGTCAGAGTTGAAGATGGTAAGTTTTTTATGTTGGGACTGTCCAGGATGGAAAAAGATTAGAATTGATTATGTCAGAGGGACAGCTGGGGTCGAGCGGTTTGGAGACAAAGTTAGACCGGTAAGGCTGCGGTGGTTTGGAAATGTGCAGAGGAGGAATATAAGATATACTGGGAAAAGGGTGTAAAATATGGAGCTGCTAGGCAGGAGGAAAAGAAAACTACGGATGAGAAAGTTCATGGATCTAGTGGAGGACGACATGAAGAGGGTTGCTGTGACAGAGGAGAATGCTAGGGGCAGGGTGAGATGGAGGCAGATGATCCACTCTGGCAACCCCCAAGAAGAACAGGCTCAAAGAAGAAGCCAGCATCACTCCAGGCTTCTACCAAAGTGTTACGCAGCCCCTCGTCGGGGATCTGGAGTAGATTTCCCTGCGTTGATACACTAGCGCTCAGCTCGCATTTTGTCCATCTAGACTACGTGTTCACAGAATAAATTCCCAATTCTGCTGGCAAAGCAGAGCGTCAGGGAGATGAGGTGGCCGAGAGGTTAAGGCGATGGACTGCTAATCCATTGTGCTCTGCACGCGTGGGTTCGGATCCCATCCTCGTCGAGCCCTCTTTCTACTTAATGCATGTTGTGAGATTGGCTGCCAAAGTAGGCATGATGCAATGCCTCAGCTCTTCTTTGGCTCAGTACTTCCTATAGTACACCATGTGGTCTTGTTGCACAGGTCACGTTAAAGAGAATGGTCTGCTAATACAATGGCCAAAAGATACTTTGTTTCCAGAATAGTCAGTGCTCCAAATGAACGCATGTGGCTTCCTTTGGCAAATGTTTATTTGCACGTCTCCTCTGAGTACCTTTCAGGTACTGTCAGGTTAACGCTGGCTTTAAACCTCATCAGTGTTTGTCCATCTGAGGTGATTGTCTCCCCTCTTACCTTCACAATACTGGCCAATGGCAGCAAAGAGTCACGCAGCAATGCCCCCAGTCCAGTCTGACATCTTTTTTCTCCAGAAGCAGCTGAAAGGTGCTTCCACAAACAGTGACACGCTCCCAGCATAATGTGTAGGGCCCAGACTAGAGTTGGTCATTAATGTCTCGTATGCACAGTGATTCTACCACAGGGTCTTGTTGTAGTTGGCATGCCCAGAAAACCATGAAGGCGAGGTGTCCTTTTTAGAGCCTCCAGAGTTAAAGGTCCATATGTCACGATGAAGCTACAGTCCCCAACCGACAAAGGGGAATTAGCTCAAATGGGAGAGCGCTCGCTTTGCATGCGAGAGGTAGCGGGTTCGATGCCCGCATTCTCCAGGGACCTTTTCCACATCCAAGAGCAGCCCTCCAGCATACTCTGTAGCCAATCCATTGGTTTTGTCCCATTATGTCTATGACTTTACTCATTATACTCACTTTTCAAGGCTTTGTGTCATCACTCCGGGGAAGCATTGAAAGGAAAAGGCAGGGAAAGAAAAAGTAGTGTTGTCGTGTAAATAAGAATGCTAGGGGTGCTAGACCAATGGCAAAGGAAAAGCCTCATAGCGAGTTCAATGTGAGCCTTGACACTAAGCATGGAGAAAGGGACTTGTACCAATTGGTAAGGCAGAGAGATGAAGCTGGAAACAGCAGTTTAAAGTCATTAAGGGTGGAAATGGTAATGTGCTAACAAGGGAAGGAGTACTTTGAAGGGAAGATGTGGGTGGAGACCAAAGAAAGGGGTGATTTGTGACACCGGGATAGCAGCAGGTGTGAAAGGCGAGCTTTACAGGACGGTGGTGAGAACTGCTCTGATGTATTGTTTTATGACTGTGGCACGGAGGAAAAGATAAGAGGCCAAGATGGAGTTGTCAGAGTTGAAGATGGTAAGTTTTTTATGTTGGGACTGTCCAGGATGGAAAAAGATTAGAATTGATTATGTCAGAGGGACAGCTGGGGTCGAGCGGTTTGGAGACAAAGTTAGACCGGTAAGGCTGCGGTGGTTTGGAAATGTGCAGAGGAGGAATATAAGATATACTGGGAAAAGGGTGTAAAATATGGAGCTGCTAGGCAGGAGGAAAAGAAAACTACGGATGAGAAAGTTCATGGATCTAGTGGAGGACGACATGAAGAGGGTTGCTGTGACAGAGGAGAATGCTAGGGGCAGGGTGAGATGGAGGCAGATGATCCACTCTGGCAACCCCCAAGAAGAACAGGCTCAAAGAAGAAGCCAGCATCACTCCAGGCTTCTACCAAAGTGTTACGCAGCCCCTCGTCGGGGATCTGGAGTAGATTTCCCTGCGTCGATACACTAGCGCTCAGCTCGCATTTTGTCCATCTAGACTACGTGTTAACAGAATAAATTCCCAATTCTGCTGGCAAAACACAGCGTCAGGGAGATGAGGTGGCCGAGAGGTTAAGGCGATGGACTGCTAATCCATTGTGCTCTGCACGCGTGGGTTCGAATCCCATCCTCGTCGAGCCCTCTTTCTACTTAATGCATGTTGTGAGATTGGCTGCCAAAGTAGGCATGATACAATGCCTCAGCTCTTCTTTGGCTCAGTACTTCCTATAGTACACCATGTGGTCTTGTTGCACAGGTCACGTTAAAGAGAATGGTCTGCTAATACAATGGCCAAAAGATACTTTGTTTCCAGAATAGTCAGTGCTCCAAATGAACGCATGTGGCTTCCTTTGGCAAATGTTTATTTGCACGTCTCCTCTGAGTACCTTTCAGGTACTGTCAGGTTAACGCTGGCTTTAAACCTCATCAGTGTTTGTCCATCTGAGGTGATTGTCTCCCCTCTTACCTTCACAATACTGGCCAATGGCAGCAAAGAGTCACGCAGCAATGCCCCCAGTCCAGTCTGACATCTTTTTTCTCCAGAAGCAGCTGAAAGGTGCTTCCACAAACAGTGACACGCTCCCAGCATAATGTGTAGGGCCCAGACTAGAGTTGGTCATTAATGTCTCGTATGCACAGTGATTCTACCACAGGGTCTTGTTGTAGTTGGCATGCCCAGAAAACCATGAAGGCGAGGTGTCCTTTTTAGAGCCTCCAGAGTTAAAGGTCCATATGTCACGATGAAGCTACAGTCCCCAACCGACAAAGGGGAATTAGCTCAAATGGGAGAGCGCTCGCTTAGCATGCGAGAGGTAGCGGGATCGATGCCCGCATTCTCCAGGGACCTTTTCCACATCCAAGAGCAGCCCTCCAGCATACTCTGTAGCCAATCCATTGGTTTTGTCCCATTATGTCTATGACTTTACTCATTATACTCACTTTTCAAGGCTTTGTGTCATCACTCCGGGGAAGCATTGAAAGGAAAAGGCAGGGAAAGAAAAAGTAGTGTTGTCGTGTAAATAAGAATGCTAGGGGTGCTAGACCAATGGCAAAGGAAAAGCCTCATAGTGAGTTCAATGTGAGCCTTGACACTAAGCATGGAGAAAGGGACTTGTACCAATTGGTAAGGCAGAGAGATAAAGCTGGAAACAGCAGTTTTAAGTCATTAAGGGTGGAAATGGTAATGTGCTAACAAGGGAAGGAGTACTTTGAAGGGAAGATGTGGGTGGAGACCAAATAAAGGGGTGATTTGTGACACCGGGATAGCAGCAGGTGTGAAAGGCGAGCTTTACAGGACGGTGGTGAGAACTGCTCTGATGTATTGTTTTATGACTGTGGCACGGAGGAAAAGATAAGAGGCCGAGATGGAGTTGTCAGAGTTGAAGATGGTAAGTTTTTTATGTTGGGACTGTCCAGGATGGAAAAAGATTAGAATTGATTATGTCAGAGGGACAGCTGGGGTCGAGCGGTTTGGAGACAAAGTTAGACCGGTAAGGCTGCGGTGGTTTGGAAATGTGCAGAGGAGGAATATAAGATATACTGGGAAAAGGGTGTAAAATATGGAGCTGCTAGGCAGGAGGAAAAGAAAACTACGGAAGAGAAAGTTCATGGATCTAGTGGAGGAGGACATGAAGAGGGTTGCTGTGACAGAGGAGAATGCTAGGGGCAGGGTGAGATGGAGGCAGATGATCCACTCTGGCAACCCCCAAGAAGAACAGGCTCAAAGAAGAAGCCAGCATCACTCCAGGCTTCTACCAAAGTGTTACGCAGCCCCTCGTCGGGGATCTGGAGTAGATTTCCCTGCGTCGATACACTAGCGCTCAGCTCGCATTTTGTCCATCTAGACTACGTGTTCACAGAATAAATTCCCAATTCTGCTGGCAAAACGCAGCGTCAGGGAGATGAGGTGGCCGAGAGGTTAAGGCGATGGACTGCTAATCCATTGTGCTCTGCACGCGTGGGTTCAAATCCCATCCTCGTCGAGCCCTCTTTCTACTTAATGCATGTTGTGAGATTGGCTGCCAAAGTAGGCATGATGCAATGCCTCAGCTCTTCTTTGGCTCAGTACTTCCTATAGTACACCATGTGGTCTTGTTGCACAGGTCACGTTAAAGAGAATGGTCTGCTAATACAATGGCCAAAAGATACTTTGTTTCCAGAATAGTCAGTGCTCCAAATGAACGCATGTGGCTTCCTTTGGCAAATGTTTATTTGCACGTCTCCTCTGAGTACCTTTCAGGTACTGTCAGGTTAACGCTGGCTTTAAACCTCATCAGTGTTTGTCCATCTGAGGTGATTGTCTCCCCTCTTACCTTCACAATACTGGCCAATGGCAGCAAAGAGTCACGCAGCAATGCCCCCAGTCCAGTCTGACATCTTTTTTCTCCAGAAGCAGCTGAAAGGTGCTTCCACAAACAGTGACACGCTCCCAGCATAATGTGTAGGGCCCAGACTAGAGTTTGTCATTAATGTCTCGTATGCACAGTGATTCTACCACAGGGTCTTGTTGTAGTTGGCATGCCCAGAAAACCATGAAGGCGAGGTGTCCTTTTTAGAGCCCCCAGAGTTAAAGGTCCATATGTCACGATGAAGCTACAGTCCCCAACCGACAAAGGGGAGTTAGCTCAAATGGGAGAGCGCTCGCTTAGCATGCGAGAGGTAGCGGGATCGATGCCCGCATTCTCCAGGGACCTTTTCCACATCCAAGAGCAGCCCTCCAGCATACTCTGTAGCCAACCCATTGGTTTTGTCCCATTATGTCTATGACTTTACTCATTATACTCACTTTTCAAGGCTTTGTGTCATCACTCCGGGGAAGCATTGAAAGGAAAAGGCAGGGAAAGAAAAAGTAGTGTTGTCGTGTAAATAAGAATGCTAGGGGTGCTAGACCAATGGCAAAGGAAAAGCCTCATAGTGAGTTCAATGTGAGCCTTGACACTAAGCATGGAGAAAGGGACTTGTACCAATTGGTAAGGCAGAGAGATAAAGCTGGAAACAGCAGTTTTAAGTCATTAAGGGTGGAAATGGTAATGTGCTAACAAGGGAAGGAGTACTTTGAAGGGAAGATGTGGGTGGAGACCAAATAAAGGGGTGATTTGTGACACCGGGATAGCAGCAGGTGTGAAAGGCGAGCTTTACAGGACGGTGGTGAGAACTGCTCTGATGTATTGTTTTATGACTGTGGCACGGAGGAAAAGATAAGAGGCCGAGATGGAGTTGTCAGAGTTGAAGATGGTAAGTTTTTTATGTTGGGACTGTCCAGGATGGAAAAAGATTAGAATTGATTATGTCAGAGGGACAGCTGGGGTCGAGCGGTTTGGAGACAAAGTTAGACCGGTAAGGCTGCGGTGGTTTGGAAATGTGCAGAGGAGGAATATAAGATATACTGGGAAAAGGGTGTAAAATATGGAGCTGCTAGGCAGGAGGAAAAGAAAACTACGGATGAGAAAGTTCATGGATCTAGTGGAGGAGGACATGAAGAGGGTTGCTGTGACAGAGGCGAATGCTAGGGGCAGGGTGAGATGGAGGCAGATGATCCACTCTGGCAACCCCCAAGAAGAACAGGCTCAAAGAAGAAGCCAGCATCACTCCAGGCTTCTACCAAAGTGTTACGCAGCCCCTCGTCGGGGATCTGGAGTAGATTTCCCTGCGTCGATACACTAGCGCTCAGCTCGCATTTTGTCCATCTAGACTACGTGTTCACAGAATAAATTCCCAATTCTGCTGGCAAAACACAGCGTCAGGGAGATGAGGTGGCCGAGAGGTTAAGGCGATGGACTGCTAATCCATTGTGCTCTGCACGCGTGGGTTCGAATCCCATCCTCGTCGAGCCCTCTTTCTACTTAATGCATGTTGTGAGATTGGCTGCCAAAGTAGGCATGATGCAATGCCTCAGCTCTTCTTTGGCTCAGTACTTCCTATAGTACACCATGTGGTCTTGTTGCACAGGTCACGTTAAAGAGAATGGTCTGCTAATAAAATGGCCAAAAGATACTTTGTTTCCAGAATAGTCAGTGCTCCAAATGAACGCATGTGGCTTCCTTTGGCAAATGTTTATTTGCACGTCTCCTCTGAGTACCTTTCAGGTACTGTCAGGTTAACGCTGGCTTTAAACCTCATCAGTGTTTGTCCATCTGAGGTGATTGTCTCCCCTCTTACCTTCACAATACTGGCCAATGGCAGCAAAGAGTCACGCAGCAATGCCCCCAGTCCAGTCTGACATCTTTTTTCTCCAGAAGCAGCTGAAAGGTGCTTCCACAAACAGTGACACGCTCCCAGCATAATGTGTAGGGCCCAGACTAGAGTTTGTCATTAATGTCTCGTATGCACAGTGATTCTACCACAGGGTCTTGTTGTAGTTGGCATGCCCAGAAAACCATGAAGGCGAGGTGTCCTTTTTAGAGCCTCCAGAGTTAAAGGTCCATATGTCACGATGAAGCTACAGTCCCCAACCGACAAAGGGGAATTAGCTCAAATGGGAGAGCGCTCGCTTAGCATGCGAGAGGTAGCGGGATCGATGCCCGCATTCTCCAGGGACCTTTTCCACATCCAAGAGCAGCCCTCCAGCATACTCTGTAGCCAATCCATTGGTTTTGTCCCATTATGTCTATGACTTTACTCATTATACTCACTTTTCAAGGCTTTGTGTCATCACTCCGGGGAAGCATTGAAAGGAAAAGGCAGGGAAAGAAAAAGTAGTGTTGTCGTGTAAATAAGAATGCTAGGGGTGCTAGACCAATGGCAAAGGAAAAGCCTCATAGTGAGTTCAATGTGAGCCTTGACACTAAGCATGGAGAAAGGGACTTGTACCAATTGGTAAGGCAGAGAGATAAAGCTGGAAACAGCAGTTTTAAGTCATTAAGGGTGGAAATGGTAATGTGCTAACAAGGGAAGGAGTACTTTGAAGGGAAGATGTGGGTGGAGACCAAATAAAGGGGTGATTTGTGACACCGGGATAGCAGCAGGTGTGAAAGGCGAGCTTTACAGGACGGTGGTGAGAACTGCTCTGATGTATTGTTTTATGACTGTGGCACGGAGGAAAAGATAAGAGGCCGAGATGGAGTTGTCAGAGTTGAAGATGGTAAGTTTTTTATGTTGGGACTGTCCAGGATGGAAAAAGATTAGAATTGATTATGTCAGAGGGACAGCTGGGGTCGAGCGGTTTGGAGACAAAGTTAGACCGGTAAGGCTGCGGTGGTTTGGAAATGTGCAGAGGAGGAATATAAGATATACTGGGAAAAGGGTGTAAAATATGGAGCTGCTAGGCAGGAGGAAAAGAAAACTACGGATGAGAAAGTTCATGGATCTAGTGGAGGAGGACATGAAGAGGGTTGCTGTGACAGAGGCGAATGCTAGGGGCAGGGTGAGATGGAGGCAGATGATCCACTCTGGCAACCCCCAAGAAGAACAGGCTCAAAGAAGAAGCCAGCATCACTCCAGGCTTCTACCAAAGTGTTACGCAGCCCCTCGTCGGGGATCTGGAGTAGATTTCCCTGCGTCGATACACTAGCGCTCAGCTCGCATTTTGTCCATCTAGACTACGTGTTCACAGAATAAATTCCCAATTCTGCTGGCAAAGCACAGCGTCAGGGAGATGAGGTGGCCGAGAGGTTAAGGCGATGGACTGCTAATCCATTGTGCTCTGCACGCGTGGGTTCGAATCCCATCCTCGTCGAGCCCTCTTTCTACTTAATGCATGTTGTGAGATTGGCTGCCAAAGTAGGCATGATGCAATGCCTCAGCTCTTCTTTGGCTCAGTACTTCCTATAGTACACCATGTGGTCTTGTTGCACAGGTCACGTTAAAGAGAATGGTCTGCTAATACAATGGCCAAAAGATACTTTGTTTCCAGAATAGTCAGTGCTCCAAATGAACGCATGTGGCTTCCTTTGGCAAATGTTTATTTGCACGTCTCCTCTGAGTACCTTTCAGGTACTGTCAGGTTAACGCTGGCTTTAAACCTCATCAGTGTTTGTCCATCTGAGGTGATTGTCTCCCCTCTTACCTTCACAATACTGGCCAATGGCAGCAAAGAGTCACGCAGCAATGCCCCCAGTCCAGTCTGACATCTTTTTTCTCCAGAAGCAGCTGAAAGGTGCTTCCACAAACAGTGACACGCTCCCAGCATAATGTGTAGGGCCCAGACTAGAGTTTGTCATTAATGTCTCGTATGCACAGTGATTCTACCACAGGGTCTTGTTGTAGTTGGCATGCCCAGAAAACCATGAAGGCGAGGTGTCCTTTTTAGAGCCCCCAGAGTTAAAGGTCCATATGTCACGATGAAGCTACAGTCCCCAACCGACAAAGGGGAATTAGCTCAAATGGGAGAGCGCTCGCTTAGCATGCGAGAGGTAGCGGGATCGATGCCCGCATTCTCCAGGGACCTTTTCCACATCCAAGAGCAGCCCTCCAGCATACTCTGTAGCCAATCCATTGGTTTTGTCCCATTATGTCTATGACTTTACTCATTATACTCACTTTTCAAGGCTTTGTGTCATCACTCCGGGGAAGCATTGAAAGGAAAAGGCAGGGAAAGAAAAAGTAGTGTTGTCGTGTAAATAAGAATGCTAGGGGTGCTAGACCAATGGCAAAGGAAAAGCCTCATAGTGAGTTCAATGTGAGCCTTGACACTAAGCATGGAGAAAGGGACTTGTACCAATTGGTAAGGCAGAGAGATGAAGCTGGAAACAGCAGTTTTAAGTCATTAAGGGTGGAAATGGTAATGTGCTAACAAGGGAAGGAGTACTTTGAAGGGAAGATGTGGGTGGAGACCAAAGAAAGGGGTGATTTGTGACACCGGGATAGCAGCAGGTGTGAAAGGCGAGCTTTACAGGACGGTGGTGAGAACTGCTCTGATGTATTGTTTTATGACTGTGGCACGGAGGAAAAGATAAGAGGCCGAGATGGAGTTGTCAGAGTTGAAGATGGTAAGTTTTTTATGTTGGGACTGTCCAGGATGGAAAAAGATTAGAATTGATTATGTCAGAGGGACAGCTGGGGTCGAGCGGTTTGGAGACAAAGTTAGACCGGTAAGGCTGCGGTGGTTTGGAAATGTGCAGAGGAGGAATATAAGATATACTGGGAAAAGGGTGTAAAATATGGAGCTGCTAGGCAGGAGGAAAAGAAAACTACGGATGAGAAAGTTCATGGATCTAGTGGAGGAGGACATGAAGAGGGTTGCTGTGACAGAGGAGAATGCTAGGGGCAGGGTGAGATGGAGGCAGATGATCCACTCTGGCAACCCCCAAGAAGAACAGGCTCAAAGAAGAAGCCAGCATCACTCCAGGCTTCTACCAAAGTGTTACGCAGCCCCTCGTCGGGGATCTGGAGTAGATTTCCCTGCGTCGATACACTAGCGCTCAGCTCGCATTTTGTCCATCTAGACTACGTGTTCACAGAATAAATTCCCAATTCTGCTGGCAAAACACAGCGTCAGGGAGATGAGGTGGCCGAGAGGTTAAGGCGATGGACTGCTAATCCACTGTGCTCTGCACGCGTAGGTTCGAATCCCATCCTCGTCGAGCCCTCTTTCTACTTAATGCATGTTGTGAGATTGGCTGCCAAAGTAGGCATGATGCAATGCCTCAGCTCTTCTTTGGCTCAGTACTTCCTATAGTACACCATGTGGTCTTGTTGCACAGGTCACGTTAAAGAGAATGGTCTGCTAATACAATGGCCAAAAGATACTTTGTTTCCAGAATAGTCAGTGCTCCAAATGAACGCATGTGGCTTCCTTTGGCAAATGTTTATTTGCACGTCTCCTCTGAGTACCTTTCAGGTACTGTCAGGTTAACGCTGGCTTTAAACCTCATCAGTGTTTGTCCATCTGAGGTGATTGTCTCCCCTCTTACCTTCACAATACTGGCCAATGGCAGCAAAGAGTCACGCAGCAATGCCCCCAGTCCAGTCTGACATCTTTTTTCTCCAGAAGCAGCTGAAAGGTGCTTCCACAAACAGTGACACGCTCCCAGCATAATGTGTAGGGCCCAGACTAGAGTTGGTCATTAATGTCTCGTATGCACAGTGATTCTACCACAGGGTCTTGTTGTAGTTGGCATGCCCAGAAAACCATGAAGGCGAGGTGTCCTTTTTAGAGCATCCAGAGTTAAAGGTCCATATGTCACGATGAAGCTACAGTCCCCAACCGACAAAGGGGAATTAGCTCAAATGGGAGAGCGCTCGCTTTGCATGCGAGAGGTAGCGGGATCGATGCCCGCATTCTCCAGGGACCTTTTCCACATCCAAGAGCAGCCCTCCAGCATACTCTGTAGCCAATCCATTGGTTTTGTCCCATTATGTCTATGACTTTACTCATTATACTCACTTTTCAAGGCTTTGTGTCATCACTCCGGGGAAGCATTGAAAGGAAAAGGCAGGGAAAGAAAAAGTAGTGTTGTCGTGTAAATAAGAATGCTAGGGGTGCTAGACCAATGGCAAAGGAAAAGCCTCATAGCGAGTTCAATGTGAGCCTTGACACTAAGCATGGAGAAAGGGACTTGTACCAATTGGTAAGGCAGAGAGATGAAGCTGGAAACAGCAGTTTAAAGTCATTAAGGGTGGAAATGGTAATGTGCTAACAAGGGAAGGAGTACTTTGAAGGGAAGATGTGGGTGGAGACCAAAGAAAGGGGTGATTTGTGACACCGGGATAGCAGCAGGTGTGAAAGGCGAGCTTTACAGGACGGTGGTGAGAACTGCTCTGATGTATTGTTTTATGACTGTGGCACGGAGGAAAAGATAAGAGGCCGAGATGGAGTTGTCAGAGTTGAAGATGGTAAGTTTTTTATGTTGGGACTGTCCAGGATGGAAAAAGATTAGAATTGATTATGTCAGAGGGACAGCTGGGGTCGAGCGGTTTGGAGACAAAGTTAGACCGGTAAGGCTGCGGTGGTTTGGAAATGTGCAGAGGAGGAATATAAGATATACTGGGAAAAGGGTGTAAAATATGGAGCTGCTAGGCAGGAGGAAAAGAAAACTACGAATGAGAAAGTTCATGGATCTAGTGGAGGAGGACATGAAGAGGGTTGCTGTGACAGAGGCGAATGCTAGGGGCAGGGTGAGATGGAGGCAGATGATCCACTCTGGCAACCCCCAAGAAGAACAGGCTCAAAGAAGAAGCCAGCATCACTCCAGGCTTCTACCAAAGTGTTACGCAGCCCCTCGTCGGGGATCTGGAGTAGATTTCCCTGCGTCGATACACTAGCGCTCAGCTCGCATTTTGTCCATCTAGACTACGTGTTCACAGAATAAATTCCCAATTCTGCTGGCAAAACACAGCATCAGGGAGATGAGGTGGCCGAGAGGTTAAGGCGATGGACTGCTAATCCATTGTGCTCTGCACGCGTGGGTTCGAATCCCATCCTCGTCGAGCCCTCTTTCTACTTAATGCATGTTGTGAGATTGGCTGCCAAAGTAGGCATGATGCAATGCCTCAGCTCTTCTTTGGCTCAGTACTTCCTATAGTACACCATGTGGTCTTGTTGCACAGGTCACGTTAAAGAGAATGGTCTGCTAATACAATGGCCAAAAGATACTTTGTTTCCAGAATAGTCAGTGCTCCAAATGAACGCATGTGGCTTCCTTTGGCAAATGTTTATTTGCACGTCTCCTCTGAGTACCTTTCAGGTACTGTCAGGTTAACGCTGGCTTTAAACCTCATCAGTGTTTGTCCATCTGAGGTGATTGTCTCCCCTCTTACCTTCACAATACTGGCCAATGGCAGCAAAGAGTCACGCAGCAATGCCCCCAGTCCAGTCTGACATCTTTTTTCTCCAGAAGCAGCTGAAAGGTGCTTCCACAAACAGTGACACGCTCCCAGCATAATGTGTAGGGCCCAGACTAGAGTTGGTCATTAATGTCTCGTATGCACAGTGATTCTACCACAGGGTCTTGTTGTAGTTGGCATGCCCAGAAAACCATGAAGGCGAGGTGTCCTTTTTAGAGCCTCCAGAGTTAAAGGTCCATATGTCACGATGAAGCTACAGTCCTTAACCGCCAAAGGGGAATTAGCTCAAATGGGAGAGCGCTCGCTTTGCATGCGAGAAGTAGCGGAATCGATGCCCGCATTCTCCAGGGACCTTTTCCACATCCAAGAGCAGCCCTCCAGCATACTCTGTAGCCAATCCATTGGTTTTGTCCCATTATGTCTATGACTTTACTCATTATACTCACTTTTCAAGGCTTTGTGTCATCACTCCGGGGAAGCATTGAAAGGAAAAGGCAGGGAAAGAAAAAGTAGTGTTGTCGTGTAAATAAGAATGCTAGGGGTGCTAGACCAATGGCAAAGGAAAAGCCTCATAGCGAGTTCAATGTGAGCCTTGACACTAAGCATGGAGAAAGGGACTTGTACCAATTGGTAAGGCAGAGAGATGAAGCTGGAAACAGCAGTTTAAAGTCATTAAGGGTGGAAATGGTAATGTGCTAACAAGGGAAGGAGTACTTTGAAGGGAAGATGTGGGTGGAGACCAAAGAAAGGGGTGATTTGTGACACCGGGATAGCAGCAGGTGTGAAAGGCAAGCTTTACAGGACGGTGGTGAGAACTGCTCTGATGTATTGTTTTATGACTGTGGCACGGAGGAAAAGATAAGAGGCCGAGATGGAGTTGTGAGAGTTGAAGATGGTAAGTTTTTTATGTTGGGACTGTCCAGGATGGAAAAAGATTAGAATTGATTATGTCAGAGGGACAGCTGGGGTCGAGCGGTTTGGAGACAAAGTTAGACCGGTAAGGCTGCGGTGGTTTGGAAATGTGCAGAGGAGGAATATAAGATATACTGGGAAAAGGGTGTAAAATATGGAGCTGCTAGGCAGGAGGAAAAGAAAACTACGGATGAGAAAGTTCATGGATCTAGTGGAGGAGGACATGAAGAGGCTTGCTGTGACAGAGGAGAATGCTAGGGGCAGGGTGAGATGGAGGCAGATGATCCACTCTGGCAACCCCCAAGAAGAACAGGCTCAAAGAAGAAGCCAGCATCACTCCAGGCTTCTACCAAAGTGTTACGCAGCCCCTCGTCGGGGATCTGGAGTAGATTTCCCTGCGTCGATACACTAGCGCTCAGCTCGCATTTTGTCCATCTAGACTACGTGTTCACAGAATAAATTCCCAATTCTGCTGGCAAAACACAGCGTCAGGGAGATGAGGTGGCCGAGAGGTTAAGGCGATGGACTGCTAATCCACTGTGCTCTGCACGCGTGGGTTCGAATCCCATCCTCGTCGAGCCCTCTTTCTACTTAATGCATGTTGTGAGATTGGCTGCCAAAGTAGGCATGATGCAATGCCTCAGCTCTTCTTTGGCTCAGTACTTCCTATAGTACACCATGTGGTCTTGTTGCACAGGTCACGTTAAAGAGAATGGTCTGCTAATACAATGGCCAAAAGATACTTTGTTTCCAGAATAGTCAGTGCTCCAAATGAACGCATGTGGCTTCCTTTGGCAAATGTTTATTTGCACGTCTCCTCTGAGTACCTTTCAGGTACTGTCAGGTTAACGCTGGCTTTAAACCTCATCAGTGTTTGTCCATCTGAGGTGATTGTCTCCCCTCTTACCTTCACAATACTGGCCAATGGCAGCAAAGAGTCACGCAGCAATGCCCCCAGTCCAGTCTGACATCTTTTTTCTCCAGAAGCAGCTGAAAGGTGCTTCCACAAACAGTGACACGCTCCCAGCATAATGTGTAGGGCCCAGACTAGAGTTGGTCATTAATGTCTCGTATGCACAGTGATTCTACCACAGGGTCTTGTTGTAGTTGGCATGCCCAGAAAACCATGAAGGCGAGGTGTCCTTTTTAGAGCCTCCAGAGTTAAAGGTCCATATGTCACGATGAAGCTACAGTCCCCAACCGACAAAGGGGAATTAGCTCAAATGGGAGAGCGCTCGCTTAGCATGCGAGAGGTAGCGGGATCGATGCCCGCATTCTCCAGGGACCTTTTCCACATCCAAGAGCAGCCCTCCAGCATACTCTGTAGCCAATCCATTGGTTTTGTCCCATTATGTCTATGACTTTACTCATTATACTCACTTTTCAAGGCTTTGTGTCATCACTCCGGGGAAGCATTGAAAGGAAAAGGCAGGGAAAGAAAAAGTAGTGTTGTCGTGTAAATAAGAATGCTAGGGGTGCTAGACCAATGGCAAAGGAAAAGCCTCATAGTGAGTTCAATGTGAGCCTTGACACTAAGCATGGAGAAAGGGACTTGTACCAATTGGTAAGGCAGAGAGATGAAGCTGGAAACAGCAGTTTTAAGTCATTAAGGGTGGAAATGGTAATGTGCTAACAAGGGAAGGAGTACTTTGAAGGGAAGATGTGGGTGGAGACCAAAGAAAGGGGTGATTTGTGACACCGGGATAGCAGCAGGTGTGAAAGGCGAGCTTTACAGGACGGTGGTGAGAACTGCTCTGATGTATTGTTTTATGACTGTGGCACGGAGGAAAAGATAAGAGGCCGAGATGGAGTTGTGAGAGTTGAAGATGGTAAGTTTTTTATGTTGGGACTGTCCAGGATGGAAAAAGATTAGAATTGATTATGTCAGAGGGACAGCTGGGGTCGAGCGGTTTGGAGACAAAGTTAGACCGGTAAGGCTGCGGTGGTTTGGAAATGTGCAGAGGAGGAATATAAGATATACTGGGAAAAGGGTGTAAAATATGGAGCTGCTAGGCAGGAGGAAAAGAAAACTACGGATGAGAAAGTTCATGGATCTAGTGGAGGAGGACATGAAGAGGGTTGCTGTGACAGAGGCGAATGCTAGGGGCAGGGTGAGATGGAGGCAGATGATCCACTCTGGCAACCCCCAAGAAGAACAGGCTCAAAGAAGAAGCCAGCATCACTCCAGGCTTCTACCAAAGTGTTACGCAGCCCCTCGTCGGGGATCTGGAGTAGATTTCCCTGCGTCGATACACTAGCGCTCAGCTCGCATTTTGTCCATCTAGACTACGTGTTCACAGAATAAATTCCCAATTCTGCTGGCAAAACACAGCGTCAGGGAGATGAGGTGGCCGAGAGGTTAAGGCGATGGACTGCTAATCCATTGTGCTCTGCACGCGTGGGTTCGAATCCCATCCTCGTCGAGCCCTCTTTCTACTTAATGCATGTTGTGAGATTGGCTGCCATAGTAGGCATGATGCAATGCCTCAACTCTTCTTTGGCTCAGTACTTCCTATAGTACACCATGTGGTCTTGTTGCACAGGTCACGTTAAAGAGAATGGTCTGCTAATACAATGGCCAAAAGATACTTTGTTTCCAGAATAGTCAGTGCTCCAAATGAACGCATGTGGCTTCCTTTGGCAAATGTTTATTTGCACGTCTCCTCTGAGTACCTTTCAGGTACTGTCAGGTTAACGCTGGCTTTAAACCTCATCAGTGTTTGTCCATCTGAGGTGATTGTCTCCCCTCTTACCTTCACAATACTGGCCAATGGCAGCAAAGAGTCACGCAGCAATGCCCCCAGTCCAGTCTGACATCTTTTTTCTCCAGAAGCAGCTGAAAGGTGCTTCCACAAACAGTGACACGCTCCCAGCATAATGTGTAGGGCCCAGACTAGAGTTGGTCATTAATGTCTCGTATGCCCAGTGATTCTACCACAGGGTCTTGTTGTAGTTGGCATGCCCAGAAAACCATGAAGGCGAGGTGTCCTTTTTAGAGCCCCCAGAGTTAAAGGTCCATATGTCACGATGAAGCTACAATCCCCAACCGACAAAGGGGAATTAGCTCAAATGGGAGAGCGCTCGCTTTGCATGCGAGAGGTAGCGGGATCGATGCCCGCATTCTCCAGGGACCTTTTCCACATCCAAGAGCAGCCCTCCAGCATACTCTGTAGCCAACCCATTGGTTTTGTCCCATTATGTCTATGACTTTACTCATTATACTCACTTTTCAAGGCTTTGTGTCATCACTCCGGGGAAGCATTGAAAGGAAAAGGCAGGGAAAGAAAAAGTAGTGTTGTCGTGTAAATAGGAATGCTAGGGGTGCTACACCAATGGCAAAGGAAAAGCCTCATAGTGAGTTCAATGTGAGCCTTGACACTAAGCATGGAGAAAGGGACTTGTACCAATTGGTAAGGCAGAGAGATGAAGCTGGAAACAGCAGTTTACAGTCATTAAGGGTGGAAATGGTAATGTGCTAACAAGGGAAGGAGTACTTTGAAGGGAAGATGTGGGTGGAGACCAAAGAAAGGGGTGATTTGTGACACCGGGATAGCAGCAGGTGTGAAAGGCAAGCTTTACAGGACGGTGGTGAGAACTGCTCTGATGTATTGTTTTATGACTGTGGCACGGAGGAAAAGATAAGAGGCCGAGATGGAGTTGTCAGAGTTGAAGATGGTAAGTTTTTTATGTTGGGACTGTCCAGGATGGAAAAAGATTAGAATTGATTATGTCAGAGGGACAGCTGGGGTCGAGCGGTTTGGAGACAAAGTTAGACCGGTAAGGCTGCGGTGGTTTGGAAATGTGCAGAGGAGGAATATAAGATATACTGGGAAAAGGGTGTAAAATATGGAGCTGCTAGGCAGGAGGAAAAGAAAACTACGGATGAGAAAGTTCATGGATCTAGTGGAGGAGGACATGAAGAGGGTTGCTGTGACAGAGGAGAATGCTAGGGGCAGGGTGAGATGGAGGCAGATGATCCACTCTGGCAACCCCCAAGAAGAACAGGCTCAAAGAAGAAGCCAGCATCACTCCAGGCTTCTACCAAAGTGTTACGCAGCCCCTCGTCGGGGATCTGGAGTAGATTTCCCTGCGTCGATACACTAGCGCTCAGCTCGCATTTTGTCCATCTAGACTACGTGTTCACAGAATAAATTCCCAATTCTGCTGGCAAAGCACAGCGTCAGGGAGATGAGGTGGCCGAGAGGTTAAGGCGATGGACTGCTAATCCATTGTGCTCTGCACGCGTGGGTTCGAATCCCATCCTCGTCGAGCCCTCTTTCTACTTAATGCATGTTGTGAGATTGGCTGCCAAAGTAGGCATGATGCAATGCCTCAGTACTTCCTGTAGTACACCATGTGGTCTTGTTGCACAGGTCACGTTAAAGAGAATGGTCTGCTAATAAAATGGCCAAAAGATACTTTGTTTCCAGAATAGTCAGTGCTCCAAATGAACGCATGTGGCTTCCTTTGGCAAATGTTTATTTGCACGTCTCCTCTGAGTACCTTTCAGGTACTGTCAGGTTAACGCTGGCTTTAAACCTCATCAGTGTTTGTCCATCTGAGGTGATTGTCTCCCCTCTTACCTTCACAATACTGGCCAATGGCAGCAAAGAGTCACGCAGCAATGCCCCCAGTCCAGTCTGACATCTTTTTTCTCCAGAAGCAGCTGAAAGGTGCTTCCACAAACAGTGACACGCTCCCAGCATAATGTGTAGGGCCCAGACTAGAGTTGGTCATTAATGTCTCGTATGCACAGTGATTCTACCACAGGGTCTTGTTGTAGTTGGCATGCCCAGAAAACCATGAAGGCGAGGTGTCCTTTTTAGAGCCCCCAGAGTTAAAGGTCCATATGTCACGATGAAGCTACAGTCCCCAACCGACAAAGGGGAATTAGCTCAAATGGGAGAGCGCTCGCTTAGCATGCGAGAGGTAGCGGGATCGATGCCCGCATTCTCCAGGGACCTTTTCGACATCCAAGAGCAGCCCTCCAGCATACTCTGTAGCCAACCCATTGGTTTTGTCCCATTATGTCTATGACTTTACTCATTATACTCACTTTTCAAGGCTTTGTGTCATCACTCCGGGGAAGCATTGAAAGGAAAAGGCAGGGAAAGAAAAAGTAGTGTTGTCGTGTAAATAGGAATGCTAGGGGTGCTACACCAATGGCAAAGGAAAAGCCTCATAGTGAGTTCAATGTGAGCCTTGACACTAAGCATGGAGAAAGGGACTTGTACCAATTGGTAAGGCAGAGAGATGAAGCTGGAAACAGCAGTTTACAGTCATTAAGGGTGGAAATGGTAATGTGCTAACAAGGGAAGGAGTACTTTGAAGGGAAGATGTGGGTGGAGACCAAATAAAGGGGTGATTTGTGACACCGGGATAGCAGCAGGTGTGAAAGGCAAGCTTTACAGGACGGTGGTGAGAACTGCTCTGATGTATTGTTTTATGACTGTGGCACGGAGGAAAAGATAAGAGGCCGAGATGGAGTTGTCAGAGTTGAAGATGGTAAGTTTTTTATGTTGGGACTGTCCAGGATGGAAAAAGATTAGAATTGATTATGTCAGAGGGACAGCTGGGGTCGAGCGGTTTGGAGACAAAGTTAGACCGGTAAGGCTGCGGTGGTTTGGAAATGTGCAGAGGAGGAATATAAGATATACTGGGAAAAGGGTGTAAAATATGGAGCTGCTAGGCAGGAGGAAAAGAAAACTACGGATGAGAAAGTTCATGGATCTAGTGGAGGAGGACATGAAGAGGGTTGCTGTGACAGAGGAGAATGCTAGGGGCAGGGTGAGATGGAGGCAGATGATCCACTCTGGCAACCCCCAAGAAGAACAGGCTCAAAGAAGAAGCCAGCATCACTCCAGGCTTCTACCAAAGTGTTACGCAGCCCCTCGTCGGGGATCTGGAGTAGATTTCCCTGCGTCGATACACTAGCGCTCAGCTCGCATTTTGTCCATCTAGACTACGTGTTCACAGAATAAATTCCCAATTCTGCTGGCAAAGCACAGCGTCAGGGAGATGAGGTGGCCGAGAGGTTAAGGCGATGGACTGCTAATCCATTGTGCTCTGCACGCGTGGGTTCGAATCCCATCCTCGTCGAGCCCTCTTTCTACTTAATGCATGTTGTGAGATTGGCTGCCAAAGTAGGCATGATACAATGCCTCAGCTCTTCTTTGGCTCAGTACTTCCTATAGTACACCATGTGGTCTTGTTGCACAGGTCACGTTAAAGAGAATGGTCTGCTAATACAATGGCCAAAAGATACTTTGTTTCCAGAATAGTCAGTGCTCCAAATGAACGCATGTGGCTTCCTTTGGCAAATGTTTATTTGCACGTCTCCTCTGAGTACCTTTCAGGTACTGTCAGGTTAACGCTGGCTTTAAACCTCATCAGTGTTTGTCCATCTGAGGTGATTGTCTCCCCTCTTACCTTCACAATACTGGCCAATGGCAGCAAAGAGTCACGCAGCAATGCCCCCAGTCCAGTCTGACATCTTTTTTCTCCAGAAGCAGCTGAAAGGTGCTTCCACAAACAGTGACACGCTCCCAGCATAATGTGTAGGGCCCAGACTAGAGTTTGTCATTAATGTCTCGTATGCCCAGTTATTCTACCACAGGGTCTTGTTGTAGTTGGCATGCCCAGAAAACCATGAAGGCGAGGTGTCCTTTTTAGAGCCTCCAGAGTTAAAGGTCCATATGTCACGATGAAGCTACAGTCCCCAACCGACAAAGGGGAATTAGCTCAAATGGGAGAGCGCTCGCTTAGCATGCGAGAGGTAGCGGGATCGATGCCCGCATTCTCCAGGGACCTTTTCCACATCCAAGAGCAGCCCTCCAGCATACTCTGTAGCCAATCCATTGGTTTTGTCCCATTATGTCTATGACTTTACTCATTATACTCACTTTTCAAGGCTTTGTGTCATCACTCCGGGGAAGCATTGAAAGGAAAAGGCAGGGAAAGAAAAAGTAGTGTTGTCGTGTAAATAAGAATGCTAGGGGTGCTAGACCAAAGGAAAAGCCTCATAGTGAGTTCAATGTGAGCCTTGACACTAAGCATGGAGAAAGGGACTTGTACCAATTGGTAAGGCAGAGAGATGAAGCTGGAAACAGCAGTTTTAAGTCATTAAGGGTGGAAATGGTAATGTGCTAACAAGGGAAGGAGTACTTTGAAGGGAAGATGTGGGTGGAGACCAAAGAAAGGGGTGATTTGTGACACCGGGATAGCAGCAGGTGTGAAAGGCAAGCTTTACAGGACGGTGGTGAGAACTGCTCTGATGTATTGTTTTATGACTGTGGCACGGAGGAAAAGATAAGAGGCCGAGATGGAGTTGTCAGAGTTGAAGATGGTAAGTTTTTTATGTTGGGACTGTCCAGGATGGAAAAAGATTAGAATTGATTATGTCAGAGGGACAGCTGGGGTCGAGCGGTTTGGAGACAAAGTTAGACCGGTAAGGCTGCGGTGGTTTGGAAATGTGCAGAGGAGGAATATAAGATATACTGGGAAAAGGGTGTAAAATATGGAGCTGCTAGGCAGGAGGAAAAGAAAACTACGGATGAGAAAGTTCATGGATCTAGTGGAGGAGGACATGAAGAGGGTTGCTGTGACAGAGGCGAATGCTAGGGGCAGGGTGAGATGGAGGCAGATGATCCACTCTGGCAACCCCCAAGAAGAACAGGCTCAAAGAAGAAGCCAGCATCACTCCAGGCTTCTACCAAAGTGTTACGCAGCCCCTCGTCGGGGATCTGGAGTAGATTTCCCTGCGTCGATACACTAGCGCTCAGCTCGCATTTTGTCCATCTAGACTACGTGTTCACAGAATAAATTCCCAATTCTGCTGGCAAAGCACAGCGTCAGGGAGATGAGGTGGCCGAGAGGTTAAGGCGATGGACTGCTAATCCATTGTGCTCTGCACGCGTGGGTTCGAATCCCATCCTCGTCGAGCCCTCTTTCTACTTAATGCATGTTGTGAGATTGGCTGCCAAAGTAGGCATGATGCAATGCCTCAGCTCTTCTTTGGCTCAGTACTTCCTATAGTACACCATGTGGTCTTGTTGCACAGGTCACGTTAAAGAGAATGGTCTGCTAATAAAATGGCCAAAAGATACTTTGTTTCCAGAATAGTCAGTGCTCCAAATGAACGCATGTGGCTTCCTTTGGCAAATGTTTATTTGCACGTCTCCTCTGAGTACCTTTCAGGTACTGTCAGGTTAACGCTGGCTTTAAACCTCATCAGTGTTTGTCCATCTGAGGTGATTGTCTCCCCTCTTACCTTCACAATACTGGCCAATGGCAGCAAAGAGTCACGCAGCAATGCCCCCAGTCCAGTCTGACATCTTTTTTCTCCAGAAGCAGCTGAAAGGTGCTTCCACAAACAGTGACACGCTCCCAGCATAATGTGTAGGGCCCAGACTAGAGTTGGTCATTAATGTCTCGTATGCCCAGTGATTCTACCACAGGGTCTTGTTGTAGTTGGCATGCCCAGAAAACCATGAAGGCGAGGTGTCCTTTTTAGAGCCCCCAGAGTTAAAGGTCCATATGTCACGATGAAGCTACAATCCCCAACCGACAAAGGGGAATTAGCTCAAATGGGAGAGCGCTCGCTTTGCATGCGAGAGATAGCGGGATCGATGCCCGCATTCTCCAGGGACCTTTTCCACATCCAAGAGCAGCCCTCCAGCATACTCTGTAGCCAATCCATTGGTTTTGTCCCATTATGTCTATGACTTTACTCATTATACTCACTTTTCAAGGCTTTGTGTCATCACTCCGGGGAAGCATTGAAAGGAAAAGGCAGGGAAAGAAAAAGTAGTGTTGTCGTGTAAATAGGAATGCTAGGGGTGCTACACCAATGGCAAAGGAAAAGCCTCATAGTGAGTTCAATGTGAGCCTTGACACTAAGCATGGAGAAAGGGACTTGTACCAATTGGTAAGGCAGAGAGATGAAGCTGGAAACAGCAGTTTACAGTCATTAAGGGTGGAAATGGTAATGTGCTAACAAGGGAAGGAGTACTTTGAAGGGAAGATGTGGGTGGAGACCAAATAAAGGGGTGATTTGTGACACCGGGATAGCAGCAGGTGTGAAAGGCAAGCTTTACAGGACGGTGGTGAGAACTGCTCTGATGTATTGTTTTATGACTGTGGCACGGAGGAAAAGATAAGAGGCCGAGATGGAGTTGTGAGAGTTGAAGATGGTAAGTTTTTTATGTTGGGACTGTCCAGGATGGAAAAAGATTAGAATTGATTATGTCAGAGGGACAGCTGGGGTCGAGCGGTTTGGAGACAAAGTTAGACCGGTAAGGCTGCGGTGGTTTGGAAATGTGCAGAGGAGGAATATAAGATATACTGGGAAAAGGGTGTAAAATATGGAGCTGCTAGGCAGGAGGAAAAGAAAACTACGGATGAGAAAGTTCATGGATCTAGTGGAGGAGGACATGAAGAGGGTTGCTGTGACAGAGGAGAATGCTAGGGGCAGGGTGAGATGGAGGCAGATGATCCACTCTGGCAACCCCCAAGAAGAACAGGCTCAAAGAAGAAGCCAGCATCACTCCAGGCTTCTACCAAAGTGTTACGCAGCCCCTCGTCGGGGATCTGGAGTAGATTTCCCTGCGTCGATACACTAGCGCTCAGCTCGCATTTTGTCCATCTAGACTACGTGTTCACAGAATAAATTCCCAATTCTGCTGGCAAAACACAGCGTCAGGGAGATGAGGTGGCCGAGAGGTTAAGGCGATGGACTGCTAATCCATTGTGCTCTGCACGCGTGGGTTCGAATCCCATCCTCGTCGAGCCCTCTTTCTACTTAATGCATGTTGTGAGATTGGCTGCCAAAGTAGGCATGATGCAATGCCTCAGTACTTCCTGTAGTACACCATGTGGTCTTGTTGCACAGGTCACGTACTGCATGACTTTTTAATTTTGGGGGAAAAAAATATTTTTCCCTATTTTGGGGGAGCGTTAGGGTCACTAACAATATATCAATCATAAAATTTGACGCCCTGCCCCCCCCCAAAAAGATATTGGTTTGTTGCCTCAAGGCAACACTGTGCGACAAGGGTAGTAAAATGTCAAGTTATTCTATAATAAGTTGTATTAGTACAACAAGGATGAACAAATAAATAAACAACAAATAAACAATGTAAACATTTTACAGAACATAAAACACCAAAATACATCCAACATTTGACCCTAACCCCATGTACGCGCGCGCACGCGCACACACACTCACACACATACACACCCACACACGTGTTGTGTTTCCATCACTTTAGGGGACATTACATTAACTTACATTAATTTCCTGGAGATTTATCCTGACTCTAATCATCACAAGTCCCTGCCTGAATCTTACCTTAACCCTGACTCAAGCCTTCACCCTAAAATTGATGATTTACCTTGCAATTTGTGCCCATAAAGTAGGCGAGACCTCAAAATGTGAGTGTGTAAAGAAATTTGTGTCCCCACAACAAGTAATACATGACCACACACACACACATACCCACACAGCAAAATTGGTATGGCCCAGATGAGGCCCACACAATGTGTTTACACATGGCCCACATACCGCAAAGAATGACGGCCCTTTGGTGGCCCAGACCTGGTTTGCCAGAGGTGGCCCACACATGGGCCAGCACAAGGCCAGTTTCAGACACACTGGTGGTCCTGTGCTGGCCCATGTGTAGATTCCCTTTGGCAAACCTGATCTGGGCCACCAAAGGGCCGTCATTCATTGCAGTATGTGGGCCATCTGTAGGTGGTGTGCAGCCACGGGCCAGTTGTAGACACACTGCTGGCCCTGTGCTGGCCCAGAACGGTTTCAGCTCTGGCCCCAAATGTCGGCCTAATGTGGACCTTAATCAATCCATGCAATAACAACATGTGCCAGAACATGCAAAACAGTGCACAAGTAACATGCCGAAACTCTGTTCAGACAGTGAATGGACTGATAGCACTTTTCTACTCTCCCAGATTACTCAAAGTGCAACATGCCACATTCACCCACTTTCGCTTAACTGAGTGCTTCCTAACTACATTCATACACATTCACACTCTTGACATGCAGACTGGAGGAGCCAGGGATCGAATCACTAACCTTCCGATCAGTTTGTAACCTGCTCTACAAGCTGAGATATGGCATGCCATCGCATAAACAGTGGCGTCATTGCCAGACCTGGCACATATCTGGTTGACATACGTCTTGTCATGCCAGAAGTCAGCCAGCAGTGACGACTTGATACCAGATCCGGGCCAGACCTGCTTGCTATGTGGGCACTAACACAAACACAGGCACAGTTACTTTACCAACTGACCCCTGACCCCTGAGCTCCTAAGTGTCCCTCAAACCTCATTTAGGGATCCACTCCTCTACTTCACTGTCACTCCCTGAAAGCTCACTGTGCTCACTTTCTGAGGACCAAAAGTGCACATTCCCTTGGTTTCCTTCCATAAAAGGTATTTACATCCATGTCCTGTAATTATGAGTAGATTGTAAAGTAAAAAACATATACTATGATCATATAAATGCACACAAACACATCTGTACACACATATGCAAATGCATTATATTGCCTGAAAAAAATTGGGCTAACTGCGCAGTGTTGCCTTGAGGCAACGAATGAAAATTAACAGTTTTCCTGTATAAATAAATTTTAAAAAGTAGAACAAACAATCAAATATGCTTCTTAACATATTCATGCACATACAAGTATTTTTAATATACATTTATTTCACTATAAACATGTAAAATAGTGATCTTTATCTTGCCTCCTAATCGAGATGTCTCTCATGTAGTGCAGCTTGCAGAAAGGGGTCCTCCCCCCCCAAAATGAAAGTCACACCACCTTCAACTCATCATTTTATTGGAAAGAGATGTGTCTGGTAGCATTATTTGAAAAAAAAAAGTTGTTTTTTTTTGAAGGGCCAGTGTAAGGCATGAAAATGTGGTTTGTTGCCTCAGGGCAACGCTATGCTGTAGAGGGTTAAAGAGAATGGTCTGCTAATAAAATGGCCAAAAGATACTTTGTTTCCAGAATAGTCAGTGCTCCAAATGAACGCATGTGGCTTCCTTTGGCAAATGTTTATTTGCACGTCTCCTCTGAGTACCTTTCAGGTACTGTCAGGTTAACGCTGGCTTTAAACCTCATCAGTGTTTGTCCATCTGAGGTGATTGTCTCCCCTCTTACCTTCACAATACTGGCCAATGGCAGCAAAGAGTCACGCAGCAATGCCCCCAGTCCAGTCTGACATCTTTTTTCTCCAGAAGCAGCTGAAAGGTGCTTCCACAAACAGTGACACGCTCCCAGCATAATGTGTAGGGCCCAGACTAGAGTTGGTCATTAATGTCTCGTATGCACAGTGATTCTACCACAGGGTCTTGTTGTAGTTGGCATGCCCAGAAAACCATGAAGGCGAGGTGTCCTTTTTAGAGCCCCCAGAGTTAAAGGTCCATATGTCACGATGAAGCTACAATCCCCAACCGACAAAGGGGAATTAGCTCAAATGGGAGAGCGCTCGCTTTGCATGCGAGAGGTAGCGGGATCGATGCCCGCATTCTCCAGGGACCTTTTCCACATCCAAGAGCAGCCCTCCAGCATACTCTGTAGCCAACCCATTGGTTTTGTCCCATTATGTCTATGACTTTACTCATTATACTCACTTTTCAAGGCTTTGTGTCATCACTCCGGGGAAGCATTGAAAGGAAAAGGCAGGGAAAGAAAAAGTAGTGTTGTCGTGTAAATAAGAATGCTAGGGGTGCTAGACCAAAGGAAAAGCCTCATAGTGAGTTCAATGTGAGCCTTGACACTAAGCATGGAGAAAGGGACTTGTACCAATTGGTAAGGCAGAGAGATGAAGCTGGAAACAGCAGTTTTAAGTCATTAAGGGTGGAAATGGTAATGTGCTAACAAGGGAAGGAGTACTTTGAAGGGAAGATGTGGGTGGAGACCAAAGAAAGGGGTGATTTGTGACACCGGGATAGCAGCAGGTGTGAAAGGCGAGCTTTACAGGACGGTGGTGAGAACTGCTCTGATGTATTGTTTTATGACTGTGGCACGGAGGAAAAGATAAGAGGCCGAGATGGAGTTGTCAGAGTTGAAGATGGTAAGTTTTTTATGTTGGGACTGTCCAGGATGGAAAAAGATTAGAATTGATTATGTCAGAGGGACAGCTGGGGTCGAGCGGTTTGGAGACAAAGTTAGACCGGTAAGGCTGCGGTGGTTTGGAAATGTGCAGAGGAGGAATATAAGATATACTGGGAAAAGGGTGTAAAATATGGAGCTGCTAGGCAGGAGGAAAAGAAAACTACGGATGAGAAAGTTCATGGATCTAGTGGAGGAGGACATGAAGAGGGTTGCTGTGACAGAGGCGAATGCTAGGGGCAGGGTGAGATGGAGGCAGATGATCCACTCTGGCAACCCCCAAGAAGAACAGGCTCAAAGAAGAAGCCAGCATCACTCCAGGCTTCTACCAAAGTGTTACGCAGCCCCTCGTCGGGGATCTGGAGTAGATTTCCCTGCGTCGATACACTAGCGCTCAGCTCGCATTTTGTCCATCTAGACTACGTGTTCACAGAATAAATTCCCAATTCTGCTGGCAAAGCACAGCGTCAGGGAGATGAGGTGGCCGAGAGGTTAAGGCGATGGACTGCTAATCCATTGTGCTCTGCACGCGTGGGTTCGAATCCCATCCTCGTCGAGCCCTCTTTCTACTTAATGCATGTTGTGAGATTGGCTGCCAAAGTAGGCATGATGCAATGCCTCAGTACTTCCTGTAGTACACCATGTGGTCTTGTTGCACAGGTCACGTTAAAGAGAATGGTCTGCTAATAAAATGGCCAAAAGATACTTTGTTTCCAGAATAGTCAGTGCTCCAAATGAACGCATGTGGCTTCCTTTGGCAAATGTTTATTTGCACGTCTCCTCTGAGTACCTTTCAGGTACTGTCAGGTTAACGCTGGCTTTAAACCTCATCAGTGTTTGTCCATCTGAGGTGATTGTCTCCCCTCTTACCTTCACAATACTGGCCAATGGCAGCAAAGAGTCACGCAGCAATGCCCCCAGTCCAGTCTGACATCTTTTTTCTCCAGAAGCAGCTGAAAGGTGCTTCCACAAACAGTGACACGCTCCCAGCATAATGTGTAGGGCCCAGACTAGAGTTGGTCATTAATGTCTCGTATGCACAGTGATTCTACCACAGGGTCTTGTTGTAGTTGGCATGCCCAGAAAACCATGAAGGCGAGGTGTCCTTTTTAGAGCCCCCAGAGTTAAAGGTCCATATGTCACGATGAAGCTACAGTCCCCAACCGACAAAGGGGAATTAGCTCAAATGGGAGAGCGCTCGCTTAGCATGCGAGAGGTAGCGGGATCGATGCCCGCATTCTCCAGGGACCTTTTCGACATCCAAGAGCAGCCCTCCAGCATACTCTGTAGCCAACCCATTGGTTTTGTCCCATTATGTCTATGACTTTACTCATTATACTCACTTTTCAAGGCTTTGTGTCATCACTCCGGGGAAGCATTGAAAGGAAAACGCAGGGAAAGAAAAAGTAGTGTTGTCGTGTAAATAGGAATGCTAGGGGTGCTACACCAATGGCAAAGGAAAAGCCTCATAGTGAGTTCAATGTGAGCCTTGACACTAAGCATGGAGAAAGGGACTTGTACCAATTGGTAAGGCAGAGAGATGAAGCTGGAAACAGCAGTTTACAGTCATTAAGGGTGGAAATGGTAATGTGCTAACAAGGGAAGGAGTACTTTGAAGGGAAGATGTGGGTGGAGACCAAATAAAGGGGTGATTTGTGACACCGTAATAGCAGCAGGTGTGAAAGGCAAGCTTTACAGGACGGTGGTGAGAACTGCTCTGATGTATTGTTTTATGACTGTGGCACGGAGGAAAAGATAAGAGGCCGAGATGGAGTTGTCAGAGTTGAAGATGGTAAGTTTTTTATGTTGGGACTGTCCAGGATGGAAAAAGATTAGAATTGATTATGTCAGAGGGACAGCTGGGGTCGAGCGGTTTGGAGACAAAGTTAGACCGGTAAGGCTGCGGTGGTTTGGAAATGTGCAGAGGAGGAATATAAGATATACTGGGAAAAGGGTGTAAAATATGGAGCTGCTAGGCAGGAGGAAAAGAAAACTACGGATGAGAAAGTTCATGGATCTAGTGGAGGAGGACATGAAGAGGGTTGCTGTGACAGAGGAGAATGCTAGGGGCAGGGTGAGATGGAGGCAGATGATCCACTCTGGCAACCCCCAAGAAGAACAGGCTCAAAGAAGAAGCCAGCATCACTCCAGGCTTCTACCAAAGTGTTACGCAGCCCCTCGTCGGGGATCTGGAGTAGATTTCCCTGCGTCGATACACTAGCGCTCAGCTCGCATTTTGTCCATCTAGACTACGTGTTCACAGAATAAATTCCCAATTCTGCTGGCAAAGCACAGCGTCAGGGAGATGAGGTGGCCGAGAGGTTAAGGCGATGGACTGCTAATCCATTGTGCTCTGCACGCGTGGGTTCGAATCCCATCCTCGTCGAGCCCTCTTTCTACTTAATGCATGTTGTGAGATTGGCTGCCAAAGTAGGCATGATACAATACCTCAGCTCTTCTTTGGCTCAGTACTTCCTATAGTACACCATGTGGTCTTGTTGCACAGGTCACGTTAAAGAGAATGGTCTGCTAATACAATGGCCAAAAGATACTTTGTTTCCAGAATAGTCAGTGCTCCAAATGAACGCATGTGGCTTCCTTTGGCAAATGTTTATTTGCACGTCTCCTCTGAGTACCTTTCAGGTACTGTCAGGTTAACGCTGGCTTTAAACCTCATCAGTGTTTGTCCATCTGAGGTGATTGTCTCCCCTCTTACCTTCACAATACTGGCCAATGGCAGCAAAGAGTCACGCAGCAATGCCCCCAGTCCAGTCTGACATCTTTTTTCTCCAGAAGCAGCTGAAAGGTGCTTCCACAAACAGTGACACGCTCCCAGCATAATGTGTAGGGCCCAGACTAGAGTTTGTCATTAATGTCTCGTATGCCCAGTTATTCTACCACAGGGTCTTGTTGTAGTTGGCATGCCCAGAAAACCATGAAGGCGAGGTGTCCTTTTTAGAGCCTCCAGAGTTAAAGGTCCATATGTCACGATGAAGCTACAGTCCCCAACCGACAAAGGGGAATTAGCTCAAATGGGAGAGCGCTCGCTTAGCATGCGAGAGGTAGCGGGATCGATGCCCGTATTCTCCAGGGACCTTTTCCACATCCAAGAGCAGCCCTCCAGCATACTCTGTAGCCAATCCATTGGTTTTGTCCCATTATGTCTATGACTTTACTCATTATACTCACTTTTCAAGGCTTTGTGTCATCACTCCGGGGAAGCATTGAAAGGAAAAGGCAGGGAAAGAAAAAGTAGTGTTGTCGTGTAAATAAGAATGCTAGGGGTGCTAGACCAAAGGAAAAGCCTCATAGTGAGTTCAATGTGAGCCTTGACACTAAGCATGGAGAAAGGGACTTGTACCAATTGGTAAGGCAGAGAGATGAAGCTGGAAACAGCAGTTTTAAGTCATTAAGGGTGGAAATGGTAATGTGCTAACAAGGGAAGGAGTACTTTGAAGGGAAGATGTGGGTGGAGACCAAAGAAAGGGGTGATTTGTGACACCGGGATAGCAGCAGGTGTGAAAGGCAAGCTTTACAGGACGGTGGTGAGAACTGCTCTGATGTATTGTTTTATGACTGTGGCACGGAGGAAAAGATAAGAGGCCGAGATGGAGTTGTCAGAGTTGAAGATGGTAAGTTTTTTATGTTGGGACTGTCCAGGATGGAAAAAGATTAGAATTGATTATGTCAGAGGGACAGCTGGGGTCGAGCGGTTTGGAGACAAAGTTAGACCGGTAAGGCTGCGGTGGTTTGGAAATGTGCAGAGGAGGAATATAAGATATACTGGGAAAAGGGTGTAAAATATGGAGCTGCTAGGCAGGAGGAAAAGAAAACTACGGATGAGAAAGTTCATGGATCTAGTGGAGGAGGACATGAAGAGGGTTGCTGTGACAGAGGCGAATGCTAGGGGCAGGGTGAGATGGAGGCAGATGATCCACTCTGGCAACCCCCAAGAAGAACAGGCTCAAAGAAGAAGCCAGCATCACTCCAGGCTTCTACCAAAGTGTTACGCAGCCCCTCGTCGGGGATCTGGAGTAGATTTCCCTGCGTCGATACACTAGCGCTCAGCTCGCATTTTGTCCATCTAGACTACGTGTTCACAGAATAAATTCCCAATTCTGCTGGCAAAGCACAGCGTCAGGGAGATGAGGTGGCCGAGAGGTTAAGGCGATGGACTGCTAATCCATTGTGCTCTGCACGCGTGGGTTCGAATCCCATCCTCGTCGAGCCCTCTTTCTACTTAATGCATGTTGTGAGATTGGCTGCCAAAGTAGGCATGATGCAATGCCTCAGCTCTTCTTTGGCTCAGTACTTCCTATAGTACACCATGTGGTCTTGTTGCACAGGTCACGTTAAAGAGAATGGTCTGCTAATAAAATGGCCAAAAGATACTTTGTTTCCAGAATAGTCAGTGCTCCAAATGAACGCATGTGGCTTCCTTTGGCAAATGTTTATTTGCACGTCTCCTCTGAGTACCTTTCAGGTACTGTCAGGTTAACGCTGGCTTTAAACCTCATCAGTGTTTGTCCATCTGAGGTGATTGTCTCCCCTCTTACCTTCACAATACTGGCCAATGGCAGCAAAGAGTCACGCAGCAATGCCCCCAGTCCAGTCTGACATCTTTTTTCTCCAGAAGCAGCTGAAAGGTGCTTCCACAAACAGTGACACGCTCCCAGCATAATGTGTAGGGCCCAGACTAGAGTTGGTCATTAATGTCTCGTATGCCCAGTGATTCTACCACAGGGTCTTGTTGTAGTTGGCATGCCCAGAAAACCATGAAGGCGAGGTGTCCTTTTTAGAGCCCCCAGAGTTAAAGGTCCATATGTCACGATGAAGCTACAATCCCCAACCGACAAAGGGGAATTAGCTCAAATGGGAGAGCGCTCGCTTTGCATGCGAGAGATAGCGGGATCGATGCCCGCATTCTCCAGGGACCTTTTCCACATCCAAGAGCAGCCCTCCAGCATACTCTGTAGCCAATCCATTGGTTTTGTCCCATTATGTCTATGACTTTACTCATTATACTCACTTTTCAAGGCTTTGTGTCATCACTCCGGGGAAGCATTGAAAGGAAAAGGCAGGGAAAGAAAAAGTAGTGTTGTCGTGTAAATAGGAATGCTAGGGGTGCTACACCAATGGCAAAGGAAAAGCCTCATAGTGAGTTCAATGTGAGCCTTGACACTAAGCATGGAGAAAGGGACTTGTACCAATTGGTAAGGCAGAGAGATGAAGCTGGAAACAGCAGTTTACAGTCATTAAGGGTGGAAATGGTAATGTGCTAACAAGGGAAGGAGTACTTTGAAGGGAAGATGTGGGTGGAGACCAAATAAAGGGGTGATTTGTGACACCGGGATAGCAGCAGGTGTGAAAGGCAAGCTTTACAGGACGGTGGTGAGAACTGCTCTGATGTATTGTTTTATGACTGTGGCACGGAGGAAAAGATAAGAGGCCGAGATGGAGTTGTGAGAGTTGAAGATGGTAAGTTTTTTATGTTGGGACTGTCCAGGATGGAAAAAGATTAGAATTGATTATGTCAGAGGGACAGCTGGGGTCGAGCGGTTTGGAGACAAAGTTAGACCGGTAAGGCTGCGGTGGTTTGGAAATGTGCAGAGGAGGAATATAAGATATACTGGGAAAAGGGTGTAAAATATGGAGCTGCTAGGCAGGAGGAAAAGAAAACTACGGATGAGAAAGTTCATGGATCTAGTGGAGGAGGACATGAAGAGGGTTGCTGTGACAGAGGAGAATGCTAGGGGCAGGGTGAGATGGAGGCAGATGATCCACTCTGGCAACCCCCAAGAAGAACAGGCTCAAAGAAGAAGCCAGCATCACTCCAGGCTTCTACCAAAGTGTTACGCAGCCCCTCGTCGGGGATCTGGAGTAGATTTCCCTGCGTCGATACACTAGCGCTCAGCTCGCATTTTGTCCATCTAGACTACGTGTTCACAGAATAAATTCCCAATTCTGCTGGCAAAACACAGCGTCAGGGAGATGAGGTGGCCGAGAGGTTAAGGCGATGGACTGCTAATCCATTGTGCTCTGCACGCGTGGGTTCGAATCCCATCCTCGTCGAGCCCTCTTTCTACTTAATGCATGTTGTGAGATTGGCTGCCAAAGTAGGCATGATGCAATGCCTCAGTACTTCCTGTAGTACACCATGTGGTCTTGTTGCACAGGTCACGTACTGCATGACTTTTTAATTTTGGGGGAAAAAAATATTTTTCCCTATTTTGGGGGAGCGTTAGGGTCACTAACAATATATCAATCATAAAATTTGACGCCCTGCCCCCCCCCAAAAAGATATTGGTTTGTTGCCTCAAGGCAACACTGTGCGACAAGGGTAGTAAAATGTCAAGTTATTCTATAATAAGTTGTATTAGTACAACAAGGATGAACAAATAAATAAACAACAAATAAACAATGTAAACATTTTACAGAACATAAAACACCAAAATACATCCAACATTTGACCCTAACCCCATGTACGCGCGCGCACGCGCACACACACTCACACACATACACACCCACACACGTGTTGTGTTTCCATCACTTTAGGGGACATTACATTAACTTACATTAATTTCCTGGAGATTTATCCTGACTCTAATCATCACAAGTCCCTGCCTGAATCTTACCTTAACCCTGACTCAAGCCTTCACCCTAAAATTGATGATTTACCTTGCAATTTGTGCCCATAAAGTAGGCGAGACCTCAAAATGTGAGTGTGTAAAGAAATTTGTGTCCCCACAACAAGTAATACATGACCACACACACACACATACCCACACAGCAAAATTGGTATGGCCCAGATGAGGCCCACACAATGTGTTTACACATGGCCCACATACCGCAAAGAATGACGGCCCTTTGGTGGCCCAGACCTGGTTTGCCAGAGGTGGCCCACACATGGGCCAGCACAAGGCCAGTTTCAGACACACTGGTGGTCCTGTGCTGGCCCATGTGTAGATTCCCTTTGGCAAACCTGATCTGGGCCACCAAAGGGCCGTCATTCATTGCAGTATGTGGGCCATCTGTAGGTGGTGTGCAGCCACGGGCCAGTTGTAGACACACTGCTGGCCCTGTGCTGGCCCAGAACGGTTTCAGCTCTGGCCCCAAATGTCGGCCTAATGTGGACCTTAATCAATCCATGCAATAACAACATGTGCCAGAACATGCAAAACAGTGCACAAGTAACATGCCGAAACTCTGTTCAGACAGTGAATGGACTGATAGCACTTTTCTACTCTCCCAGATTACTCAAAGTGCAACATGCCACATTCACCCACTTTCGCTTAACTGAGTGCTTCCTAACTACATTCATACACATTCACACTCTTGACATGCAGACTGGAGGAGCCAGGGATCGAATCACTAACCTTCCGATCAGTTTGTAACCTGCTCTACAAGCTGAGATATGGCATGCCATCGCATAAACAGTGGCGTCATTGCCAGACCTGGCACATATCTGGTTGACATACGTCTTGTCATGCCAGAAGTCAGCCAGCAGTGACGACTTGATACCAGATCCGGGCCAGACCTGCTTGCTATGTGGGCACTAACACAAACACAGGCACAGTTACTTTACCAACTGACCCCTGACCCCTGAGCTCCTAAGTGTCCCTCAAACCTCATTTAGGGATCCACTCCTCTACTTCACTGTCACTCCCTGAAAGCTCACTGTGCTCACTTTCTGAGGACCAAAAGTGCACATTCCCTTGGTTTCCTTCCATAAAAGGTATTTACATCCATGTCCTGTAATTATGAGTAGATTGTAAAGTAAAAAACATATACTATGATCATATAAATGCACACAAACACATCTGTACACACATATGCAAATGCATTATATTGCCTGAAAAAAATTGGGCTAACTGCGCAGTGTTGCCTTGAGGCAACGAATGAAAATTAACAGTTTTCCTGTATAAATAAATTTTAAAAAGTAGAACAAACAATCAAATATGCTTCTTAACATATTCATGCACATACAAGTATTTTTAATATACATTTATTTCACTATAAACATGTAAAATAGTGATCTTTATCTTGCCTCCTAATCGAGATGTCTCTCATGTAGTGCAGCTTGCAGAAAGGGGTCCTCCCCCCCCAAAATGAAAGTCACACCACCTTCAACTCATCATTTTATTGGAAAGAGATGTGTCTGGTAGCATTATTTGAAAAAAAAAAGTTGTTTTTTTTTGAAGGGCCAGTGTAAGGCATGAAAATGTGGTTTGTTGCCTCAGGGCAACGCTATGCTGTAGAGGGTTAAAGAGAATGGTCTGCTAATAAAATGGCCAAAAGATACTTTGTTTCCAGAATAGTCAGTGCTCCAAATGAACGCATGTGGCTTCCTTTGGCAAATGTTTATTTGCACGTCTCCTCTGAGTACCTTTCAGGTACTGTCAGGTTAACGCTGGCTTTAAACCTCATCAGTGTTTGTCCATCTGAGGTGATTGTCTCCCCTCTTACCTTCACAATACTGGCCAATGGCAGCAAAGAGTCACGCAGCAATGCCCCCAGTCCAGTCTGACATCTTTTTTCTCCAGAAGCAGCTGAAAGGTGCTTCCACAAACAGTGACACGCTCCCAGCATAATGTGTAGGGCCCAGACTAGAGTTGGTCATTAATGTCTCGTATGCACAGTGATTCTACCACAGGGTCTTGTTGTAGTTGGCATGCCCAGAAAACCATGAAGGCGAGGTGTCCTTTTTAGAGCCCCCAGAGTTAAAGGTCCATATGTCACGATGAAGCTACAATCCCCAACCGACAAAGGGGAATTAGCTCAAATGGGAGAGCGCTCGCTTTGCATGCGAGAGGTAGCGGGATCGATGCCCGCATTCTCCAGGGACCTTTTCCACATCCAAGAGCAGCCCTCCAGCATACTCTGTAGCCAACCCATTGGTTTTGTCCCATTATGTCTATGACTTTACTCATTATACTCACTTTTCAAGGCTTTGTGTCATCACTCCGGGGAAGCATTGAAAGGAAAACGCAGGGAAAGAAAAAGTAGTGTTGTCGTGTAAATAGGAATGCTAGGGGTGCTACACCAATGGCAAAGGAAAAGCCTCATAGTGAGTTCAATGTGAGCCTTGACACTAAGCATGGAGAAAGGGACTTGTACCAATTGGTAAGGCAGAGAGATGAAGCTGGAAACAGCAGTTTACAGTCATTAAGGGTGGAAATGGTAATGTGCTAACAAGGGAAGGAGTACTTTGAAGGGAAGATGTGGGTGGAGACCAAATAAAGGGGTGATTTGTGACACCGTAATAGCAGCAGGTGTGAAAGGCAAGCTTTACAGGACGGTGGTGAGAACTGCTCTGATGTATTGTTTTATGACTGTGGCACGGAGGAAAAGATAAGAGGCCGAGATGGAGTTGTCAGAGTTGAAGATGGTAAGTTTTTTATGTTGGGACTGTCCAGGATGGAAAAAGATTAGAATTGATTATGTCAGAGGGACAGCTGGGGTCGAGCGGTTTGGAGACAAAGTTAGACCGGTAAGGCTGCGGTGGTTTGGAAATGTGCAGAGGAGGAATATAAGATATACTGGGAAAAGGGTGTAAAATATGGAGCTGCTAGGCAGGAGGAAAAGAAAACTACGGATGAGAAAGTTCATGGATCTAGTGGAGGAGGACATGAAGAGGGTTGCTGTGACAGAGGAGAATGCTAGGGGCAGGGTGAGATGGAGGCAGATGATCCACTCTGGCAACCCCCAAGAAGAACAGGCTCAAAGAAGAAGCCAGCATCACTCCAGGCTTCTACCAAAGTGTTACGCAGCCCCTCGTCGGGGATCTGGAGTAGATTTCCCTGCGTCGATACACTAGCGCTCAGCTCGCATTTTGTCCATCTAGACTACGTGTTCACAGAATAAATTCCCAATTCTGCTGGCAAAGCACAGCGTCAGGGAGATGAGGTGGCCGAGAGGTTAAGGCGATGGACTGCTAATCCATTGTGCTCTGCACGCGTGGGTTCGAATCCCATCCTCGTCGAGCCCTCTTTCTACTTAATGCATGTTGTGAGATTGGCTGCCAAAGTAGGCATGATACAATGCCTCAGCTCTTCTTTGGCTCAGTACTTCCTATAGTACACCATGTGGTCTTGTTGCACAGGTCACGTTAAAGAGAATGGTCTGCTAATACAATGGCCAAAAGATACTTTGTTTCCAGAATAGTCAGTGCTCCAAATGAACGCATGTGGCTTCCTTTGGCAAATGTTTATTTGCACGTCTCCTCTGAGTACCTTTCAGGTACTGTCAGGTTAACGCTGGCTTTAAACCTCATCAGTGTTTGTCCATCTGAGGTGATTGTCTCCCCTCTTACCTTCACAATACTGGCCAATGGCAGCAAAGAGTCACGCAGCAATGCCCCCAGTCCAGTCTGACATCTTTTTTCTCCAGAAGCAGCTGAAAGGTGCTTCCACAAACAGTGACACGCTCCCAGCATAATGTGTAGGGCCCAGACTAGAGTTTGTCATTAATGTCTCGTATGCCCAGTTATTCTACCACAGGGTCTTGTTGTAGTTGGCATGCCCAGAAAACCATGAAGGCGAGGTGTCCTTTTTAGAGCCTCCAGAGTTAAAGGTCCATATGTCACGATGAAGCTACAGTCCCCAACCGACAAAGGGGAATTAGCTCAAATGGGAGAGCGCTCGCTTAGCATGCGAGAGGTAGCGGGATCGATGCCCGCATTCTCCAGGGACCTTTTCCACATCCAAGAGCAGCCCTCCAGCATACTCTGTAGCCAATCCATTGGTTTTGTCCCATTATGTCTATGACTTTACTCATTATACTCACTTTTCAAGGCTTTGTGTCATCACTCCGGGGAAGCATTGAAAGGAAAAGGCAGGGAAAGAAAAAGTAGTGTTGTCGTGTAAATAAGAATGCTAGGGGTGCTAGACCAAAGGAAAAGCCTCATAGTGAGTTCAATGTGAGCCTTGACACTAAGCATGGAGAAAGGGACTTGTACCAATTGGTAAGGCAGAGAGATGAAGCTGGAAACAGCAGTTTTAAGTCATTAAGGGTGGAAATGGTAATGTGCTAACAAGGGAAGGAGTACTTTGAAGGGAAGATGTGGGTGGAGACCAAAGAAAGGGGTGATTTGTGACACCGGGATAGCAGCAGGTGTGAAAGGCAAGCTTTACAGGACGGTGGTGAGAACTGCTCTGATGTATTGTTTTATGACTGTGGCACGGAGGAAAAGATAAGAGGCCGAGATGGAGTTGTCAGAGTTGAAGATGGTAAGTTTTTTATGTTGGGACTGTCCAGGATGGAAAAAGATTAGAATTGATTATGTCAGAGGGACAGCTGGGGTCGAGCGGTTTGGAGACAAAGTTAGACCGGTAAGGCTGCGGTGGTTTGGAAATGTGCAGAGGAGGAATATAAGATATACTGGGAAAAGGGTGTAAAATATGGAGCTGCTAGGCAGGAGGAAAAGAAAACTACGGATGAGAAAGTTCATGGATCTAGTGGAGGAGGACATGAAGAGGGTTGCTGTGACAGAGGCGAATGCTAGGGGCAGGGTGAGATGGAGGCAGATGATCCACTCTGGCAACCCCCAAGAAGAACAGGCTCAAAGAAGAAGCCAGCATCACTCCAGGCTTCTACCAAAGTGTTACGCAGCCCCTCGTCGGGGATCTGGAGTAGATTTCCCTGCGTCGATACACTAGCGCTCAGCTCGCATTTTGTCCATCTAGACTACGTGTTCACAGAATAAATTCCCAATTCTGCTGGCAAAGCACAGCGTCAGGGAGATGAGGTGGCCGAGAGGTTAAGGCGATGGACTGCTAATCCATTGTGCTCTGCACGCGTGGGTTCGAATCCCATCCTCGTCGAGCCCTCTTTCTACTTAATGCATGTTGTGAGATTGGCTGCCAAAGTAGGCATGATGCAATGCCTCAGCTCTTCTTTGGCTCAGTACTTCCTATAGTACACCATGTGGTCTTGTTGCACAGGTCACGTTAAAGAGAATGGTCTGCTAATAAAATGGCCAAAAGATACTTTGTTTCCAGAATAGTCAGTGCTCCAAATGAACGCATGTGGCTTCCTTTGGCAAATGTTTATTTGCACGTCTCCTCTGAGTACCTTTCAGGTACTGTCAGGTTAACGCTGGCTTTAAACCTCATCAGTGTTTGTCCATCTGAGGTGATTGTCTCCCCTCTTACCTTCACAATACTGGCCAATGGCAGCAAAGAGTCACGCAGCAATGCCCCCAGTCCAGTCTGACATCTTTTTTCTCCAGAAGCAGCTGAAAGGTGCTTCCACAAACAGTGACACGCTCCCAGCATAATGTGTAGGGCCCAGACTAGAGTTGGTCATTAATGTCTCGTATGCCCAGTGATTCTACCACAGGGTCTTGTTGTAGTTGGCATGCCCAGAAAACCATGAAGGCGAGGTGTCCTTTTTAGAGCCCCCAGAGTTAAAGGTCCATATGTCACGATGAAGCTACAATCCCCAACCGACAAAGGGGAATTAGCTCAAATGGGAGAGCGCTCGCTTTGCATGCGAGAGATAGCGGGATCGATGCCCGCATTCTCCAGGGACCTTTTCCACATCCAAGAGCAGCCCTCCAGCATACTCTGTAGCCAATCCATTGGTTTTGTCCCATTATGTCTATGACTTTACTCATTATACTCACTTTTCAAGGCTTTGTGTCATCACTCCGGGGAAGCATTGAAAGGAAAAGGCAGGGAAAGAAAAAGTAGTGTTGTCGTGTAAATAGGAATGCTAGGGGTGCTACACCAATGGCAAAGGAAAAGCCTCATAGTGAGTTCAATGTGAGCCTTGACACTAAGCATGGAGAAAGGGACTTGTACCAATTGGTAAGGCAGAGAGATGAAGCTGGAAACAGCAGTTTACAGTCATTAAGGGTGGAAATGGTAATGTGCTAACAAGGGAAGGAGTACTTTGAAGGGAAGATGTGGGTGGAGACCAAATAAAGGGGTGATTTGTGACACCGGGATAGCAGCAGGTGTGAAAGGCAAGCTTTACAGGACGGTGGTGAGAACTGCTCTGATGTATTGTTTTATGACTGTGGCACGGAGGAAAAGATAAGAGGCCGAGATGGAGTTGTGAGAGTTGAAGATGGTAAGTTTTTTATGTTGGGACTGTCCAGGATGGAAAAAGATTAGAATTGATTATGTCAGAGGGACAGCTGGGGTCGAGCGGTTTGGAGACAAAGTTAGACCGGTAAGGCTGCGGTGGTTTGGAAATGTGCAGAGGAGGAATATAAGATATACTGGGAAAAGGGTGTAAAATATGGAGCTGCTAGGCAGGAGGAAAAGAAAACTACGGATGAGAAAGTTCATGGATCTAGTGGAGGAGGACATGAAGAGGGTTGCTGTGACAGAGGAGAATGCTAGGGGCAGGGTGAGATGGAGGCAGATGATCCACTCTGGCAACCCCCAAGAAGAACAGGCTCAAAGAAGAAGCCAGCATCACTCCAGGCTTCTACCAAAGTGTTACGCAGCCCCTCGTCGGGGATCTGGAGTAGATTTCCCTGCGTCGATACACTAGCGCTCAGCTCGCATTTTGTCCATCTAGACTACGTGTTCACAGAATAAATTCCCAATTCTGCTGGCAAAACACAGCGTCAGGGAGATGAGGTGGCCGAGAGGTTAAGGCGATGGACTGCTAATCCATTGTGCTCTGCACGCGTGGGTTCGAATCCCATCCTCGTCGAGCCCTCTTTCTACTTAATGCATGTTGTGAGATTGGCTGCCAAAGTAGGCATGATGCAATGCCTCAGTACTTCCTGTAGTACACCATGTGGTCTTGTTGCACAGGTCACGTACTGCATGACTTTTTAATTTTGGGGGAAAAAAATATTTTTCCCTATTTTGGGGGAGCGTTAGGGTCACTAACAATATATCAATCATAAAATTTGACGCCCTGCCCCCCCCCAAAAAGATATTGGTTTGTTGCCTCAAGGCAACACTGTGCGACAAGGGTAGTAAAATGTCAAGTTATTCTATAATAAGTTGTATTAGTACAACAAGGATGAACAAATAAATAAACAACAAATAAACAATGTAAACATTTTACAGAACATAAAACACCAAAATACATCCAACATTTGACCCTAACCCCATGTACGCGCGCGCACGCGCACACACACTCACACACATACACACCCACACACGTGTTGTGTTTCCATCACTTTAGGGGACATTACATTAACTTACATTAATTTCCTGGAGATTTATCCTGACTCTAATCATCACAAGTCCCTGCCTGAATCTTACCTTAACCCTGACTCAAGCCTTCACCCTAAAATTGATGATTTACCTTGCAATTTGTGCCCATAAAGTAGGCGAGACCTCAAAATGTGAGTGTGTAAAGAAATTTGTGTCCCCACAACAAGTAATACATGACCACACACACACACATACCCACACAGCAAAATTGGTATGGCCCAGATGAGGCCCACACAATGTGTTTACACATGGCCCACATACCGCAAAGAATGACGGCCCTTTGGTGGCCCAGACCTGGTTTGCCAGAGGTGGCCCACACATGGGCCAGCACAAGGCCAGTTTCAGACACACTGGTGGTCCTGTGCTGGCCCATGTGTAGATTCCCTTTGGCAAACCTGATCTGGGCCACCAAAGGGCCGTCATTCATTGCAGTATGTGGGCCATCTGTAGGTGGTGTGCAGCCACGGGCCAGTTGTAGACACACTGCTGGCCCTGTGCTGGCCCAGAACGGTTTCAGCTCTGGCCCCAAATGTCGGCCTAATGTGGACCTTAATCAATCCATGCAATAACAACATGTGCCAGAACATGCAAAACAGTGCACAAGTAACATGCCGAAACTCTGTTCAGACAGTGAATGGACTGATAGCACTTTTCTACTCTCCCAGATTACTCAAAGTGCAACATGCCACATTCACCCACTTTCGCTTAACTGAGTGCTTCCTAACTACATTCATACACATTCACACTCTTGACATGCAGACTGGAGGAGCCAGGGATCGAATCACTAACCTTCCGATCAGTTTGTAACCTGCTCTACAAGCTGAGATATGGCATGCCATCGCATAAACAGTGGCGTCATTGCCAGACCTGGCACATATCTGGTTGACATACGTCTTGTCATGCCAGAAGTCAGCCAGCAGTGACGACTTGATACCAGATCCGGGCCAGACCTGCTTGCTATGTGGGCACTAACACAAACACAGGCACAGTTACTTTACCAACTGACCCCTGACCCCTGAGCTCCTAAGTGTCCCTCAAACCTCATTTAGGGATCCACTCCTCTACTTCACTGTCACTCCCTGAAAGCTCACTGTGCTCACTTTCTGAGGACCAAAAGTGCACATTCCCTTGGTTTCCTTCCATAAAAGGTATTTACATCCATGTCCTGTAATTATGAGTAGATTGTAAAGTAAAAAACATATACTATGATCATATAAATGCACACAAACACATCTGTACACACATATGCAAATGCATTATATTGCCTGAAAAAAATTGGGCTAACTGCGCAGTGTTGCCTTGAGGCAACGAATGAAAATTAACAGTTTTCCTGTATAAATAAATTTTAAAAAGTAGAACAAACAATCAAATATGCTTCTTAACATATTCATGCACATACAAGTATTTTTAATATACATTTATTTCACTATAAACATGTAAAATAGTGATCTTTATCTTGCCTCCTAATCGAGATGTCTCTCATGTAGTGCAGCTTGCAGAAAGGGGTCCTCCCCCCCCAAAATGAAAGTCACACCACCTTCAACTCATCATTTTATTGGAAAGAGATGTGTCTGGTAGCATTATTTGAAAAAAAAAAGTTGTTTTTTTTTGAAGGGCCAGTGTAAGGCATGAAAATGTGGTTTGTTGCCTCAGGGCAACGCTATGCTGTAGAGGGTTAAAGAGAATGGTCTGCTAATAAAATGGCCAAAAGATACTTTGTTTCCAGAATAGTCAGTGCTCCAAATGAACGCATGTGGCTTCCTTTGGCAAATGTTTATTTGCACGTCTCCTCTGAGTACCTTTCAGGTACTGTCAGGTTAACGCTGGCTTTAAACCTCATCAGTGTTTGTCCATCTGAGGTGATTGTCTCCCCTCTTACCTTCACAATACTGGCCAATGGCAGCAAAGAGTCACGCAGCAATGCCCCCAGTCCAGTCTGACATCTTTTTTCTCCAGAAGCAGCTGAAAGGTGCTTCCACAAACAGTGACACGCTCCCAGCATAATGTGTAGGGCCCAGACTAGAGTTGGTCATTAATGTCTCGTATGCACAGTGATTCTACCACAGGGTCTTGTTGTAGTTGGCATGCCCAGAAAACCATGAAGGCGAGGTGTCCTTTTTAGAGCCCCCAGAGTTAAAGGTCCATATGTCACGATGAAGCTACAATCCCCAACCGACAAAGGGGAATTAGCTCAAATGGGAGAGCGCTCGCTTTGCATGCGAGAGGTAGCGGGATCGATGCCCGCATTCTCCAGGGACCTTTTCCACATCCAAGAGCAGCCCTCCAGCATACTCTGTAGCCAACCCATTGGTTTTGTCCCATTATGTCTATGACTTTACTCATTATACTCACTTTTCAAGGCTTTGTGTCATCACTCCGGGGAAGCATTGAAAGGAAAAGGCAGGGAAAGAAAAAGTAGTGTTGTCGTGTAAATAAGAATGCTAGGGGTGCTAGACCAAAGGAAAAGCCTCATAGTGAGTTCAATGTGAGCCTTGACACTAAGCATGGAGAAAGGGACTTGTACCAATTGGTAAGGCAGAGAGATGAAGCTGGAAACAGCAGTTTTAAGTCATTAAGGGTGGAAATGGTAATGTGCTAACAAGGGAAGGAGTACTTTGAAGGGAAGATGTGGGTGGAGACCAAAGAAAGGGGTGATTTGTGACACCGGGATAGCAGCAGGTGTGAAAGGCGAGCTTTACAGGACGGTGGTGAGAACTGCTCTGATGTATTGTTTTATGACTGTGGCACGGAGGAAAAGATAAGAGGCCGAGATGGAGTTGTCAGAGTTGAAGATGGTAAGTTTTTTATGTTGGGACTGTCCAGGATGGAAAAAGATTAGAATTGATTATGTCAGAGGGACAGCTGGGGTCGAGCGGTTTGGAGACAAAGTTAGACCGGTAAGGCTGCGGTGGTTTGGAAATGTGCAGAGGAGGAATATAAGATATACTGGGAAAAGGGTGTAAAATATGGAGCTGCTAGGCAGGAGGAAAAGAAAACTACGGATGAGAAAGTTCATGGATCTAGTGGAGGAGGACATGAAGAGGGTTGCTGTGACAGAGGCGAATGCTAGGGGCAGGGTGAGATGGAGGCAGATGATCCACTCTGGCAACCCCCAAGAAGAACAGGCTCAAAGAAGAAGCCAGCATCACTCCAGGCTTCTACCAAAGTGTTACGCAGCCCCTCGTCGGGGATCTGGAGTAGATTTCCCTGCGTCGATACACTAGCGCTCAGCTCGCATTTTGTCCATCTAGACTACGTGTTCACAGAATAAATTCCCAATTCTGCTGGCAAAGCACAGCGTCAGGGAGATGAGGTGGCCGAGAGGTTAAGGCGATGGACTGCTAATCCATTGTGCTCTGCACGCGTGGGTTCGAATCCCATCCTCGTCGAGCCCTCTTTCTACTTAATGCATGTTGTGAGATTGGCTGCCAAAGTAGGCATGATGCAATGCCTCAGCTCTTCTTTGGCTCAGTACTTCCTATAGTACACCATGTGGTCTTGTTGCACAGGTCACGTTAAAGAGAATGGTCTGCTAATACAATGGCCAAAAGATACTTTGTTTCCAGAATAGTCAGTGCTCCAAATGAACGCATGTGGCTTCCTTTGGCAAATGTTTATTTGCACGTCTCCTCTGAGTACCTTTCAGGTACTGTCAGGTTAACGCTGGCTTTAAACCTCATCAGTGTTTGTCCATCTGAGGTGATTGTCTCCCCTCTTACCTTCACAATACTGGCCAATGGCAGCAAAGAGTCACGCAGCAATGCCCCCAGTCCAGTCTGACATCTTTTTTCTCCAGAAGCAGCTGAAAGGTGCTTCCACAAACAGTGACACGCTCCCAGCATAATGTGTAGGGCCCAGACTAGAGTTTGTCATTAATGTCTCGTATGCACAGTGATTCTACCACAGGGTCTTGTTGTAGTTGGCATGCCCAGAAAACCATGAAGGCGAGGTGTCCTTTTTAGAGCATCCAGAGTTAAAGGTCCATATGTCACGATGAAGCTACAGTTCCCAACCGACAAAGGGGAATTAGCTCAAATGGGAGAGCGCTCGCTTAGCATGCGAGAGGTAGCGGGATCGATGCCCGCATTCTCCAGGGACCTTTTCCACATCCAAGAGCAGCCCTCCAGCATACTCTGTAGCCAACCCATTGGTTTTGTCCCATTATGTCTATGACTTTACTCATTATACTCACTTTTCAAGGCTTTGTGTCATCACTCCGGGGAAGCATTGAAAGGAAAAGGCAGGGAAAGAAAAAGTAGTGTTGTCGTGTAAATAGGAATGCTAGGGGTGCTACACCAATGGCAAAGGAAAAGCCTCATAGTGAGTTCAATGTGAGCCTTGACACTAAGCATGGAGAAAGGGACTTGTACCAATTGGTAAGGCAGAGAGATGAAGCTGGAAACAGCAGTTTACAGTCATTAAGGGTGGAAATGGTAATGTGCTAACAAGGGAAGGAGTACTTTGAAGGGAAGATGTGGGTGGAGACCAAATAAAGGGGTGATTTGTGACACCGGGATAGCAGCAGGTGTGAAAGGCGAGCTTTACAGGACGGTGGTGAGAACTGCTCTGATGTATTGTTTTATGACTGTGGCACGGAGGAAAAGATAAGAGGCCGAGATGGAGTTGTCAGAGTTGAAGATGGTAAGTTTTTTATGTTGGGACTGTCCAGGATGGAAAAAGATTAGAATTGATTATGTCAGAGGGACAGCTGGGGTCGAGCGGTTTGGAGACAAAGTTAGACCGGTAAGGCTGCGGTGGTTTGGAAATGTGCAGAGGAGGAATATAAGACATACTGGGAAAAGGGTGTAAAATATGGAGCTGCTAGGCAGGAGGAAAAGAAAACTACGGATGAGAAAGTTCATGGATCTAGTGGAGGAGGACATGAAGAGGGTTGCTGTGACAGAGGAGAATGCTAGGGGCAGGGTGAGATGGAGGCAGATGATCCACTCTGGCAACCCCCAAGAAGAACAGGCTCAAAGAAGAAGCCAGCATCACTCCAGGCTTCTACCAAAGTGTTACGCAGCCCCTCGTCGGGGATCTGGAGTAGATTTCCCTGCGTCGATACACTAGCGCTCAGCTCGCATTTTGTCCATCTAGACTACGTGTTCACAGAATAAATTCCCAATTCTGCTGGCAAAACACAGCGTCAGGGAGATGAGGTGGCCGAGAGGTTAAGGCGATGGACTGCTAATCCATTGTGCTCTGCACGCGTGGGTTCGAATCCCATCCTCGTCGAGCCCTCTTTCTACTTAATGCATGTTGTGAGATTGGCTGCCAAAGTAGGCATGATGCAATGCCTCAGTACTTCCTGTAGTACACCATGTGGTCTTGTTGCACAGGTCACGTTAAAGAGAATGGTCTGCTAATAAAATGGCCAAAAGATACTTTGTTTCCAGAATAGTCAGTGCTCCAAATGAACGCATGTGGCTTCCTTTGGCAAATGTTTATTTGCACGTCTCCTCTGAGTACCTTTCAGGTACTGTCAGGTTAACGCTGGCTTTAAACCTCATCAGTGTTTGTCCATCTGAGGTGATTGTCTCCCCTCTTACCTTCACAATACTGGCCAATGGCAGCAAAGAGTCACGCAGCAATGCCCCCAGTCCAGTCTGACATCTTTTTTCTCCAGAAGCAGCTGAAAGGTGCTTCCACAAACAGTGACACGCTCCCAGCATAATGTGTAGGGCCCAGACTAGAGTTGGTCATTAATGTCTCGTATGCCCAGTGATTCTACCACAGGGTCTTGTTGTAGTTGGCATGCCCAGAAAACCATGAAGGCGAGGTGTCCTTTTTAGAGCCCCCAGAGTTAAAGGTCCATATGTCACGATGAAGCTACAATCCCCAACCGACAAAGGGGAATTAGCTCAAATGGGAGAGCGCTCGCTTTGCATGCGAGAGGTAGCGGGATCGATGCCCGCATTCTCCAGGGACCTTTTCCACATCCAAGAGCAGCCCTCCAGCATACTCTGTAGCCAACCCATTGGTTTTGTCCCATTATGTCTATGACTTTACTCATTATACTCACTTTTCAAGGCTTTGTGTCATCACTCCGGGGAAGCATTGAAAGGAAAAGGCAGGGAAAGAAAAAGTAGTGTTGTCGTGTAAATAGGAATGCTAGGGGTGCTACACCAATGGCAAAGGAAAAGCCTCATAGTGAGTTCAATGTGAGCCTTGACACTAAGCATGGAGAAAGGGACTTGTACCAATTGGTAAGGCAGAGAGATGAAGCTGGAAACAGCAGTTTACAGTCATTAAGGGTGGAAATGGTAATGTGCTAACAAGGGAAGGAGTACTTTGAAGGGAAGATGTGGGTGGAGACCAAATAAAGGGGTGATTTGTGACACCGGGATAGCAGCAGGTGTGAAAGGCAAGCTTTACAGGACGGTGGTGAGAACTGCTCTGATGTATTGTTTTATGACTGTGGCACGGAGGAAAAGATAAGAGGCCGAGATGGAGTTGTCAGAGTTGAAGATGGTAAGTTTTTTATGTTGGGACTGTCCAGGATGGAAAAAGATTAGAATTGATTATGTCAGAGGGACAGCTGGGGTCGAGCGGTTTGGAGACAAAGTTAGACCGGTAAGGCTGCGGTGGTTTGGAAATGTGCAGAGGAGGAATATAAGATATACTGGGAAAAGGGTGTAAAATATGGAGCTGCTAGGCAGGAGGAAAAGAAAACTACGGATGAGAAAGTTCATGGATCTAGTGGAGGAGGACATGAAGAGGGTTGCTGTGACAGAGGAGAATGCTAGGGGCAGGGTGAGATGGAGGCAGATGATCCACTCTGGCAACCCCCAAGAAGAACAGGCTCAAAGAAGAAGCCAGCATCACTCCAGGCTTCTACCAAAGTGTTACGCAGCCCCTCGTCGGGGATCTGGAGTAGATTTCCCTGCGTCGATACACTAGCGCTCAGCTCGCATTTTGTCCATCTAGACTACGTGTTCACAGAATAAATTCCCAATTCTGCTGGCAAAGCACAGCGTCAGGGAGATGAGGTGGCCGAGAGGTTAAGGCGATGGACTGCTAATCCATTGTGCTCTGCACGCGTGGGTTCGAATCCCATCCTCGTCGAGCCCTCTTTCTACTTAATGCATGTTGTGAGATTGGCTGCCAAAGTAGGCATGATACAATGCCTCAGCTCTTCTTTGGCTCAGTACTTCCTATAGTACACCATGTGGTCTTGTTGCACAGGTCACGTTAAAGAGAATGGTCTGCTAATACAATGGCCAAAAGATACTTTGTTTCCAGAATAGTCAGTGCTCCAAATGAACGCATGTGGCTTCCTTTGGCAAATGTTTATTTGCACGTCTCCTCTGAGTACCTTTCAGGTACTGTCAGGTTAACGCTGGCTTTAAACCTCATCAGTGTTTGTCCATCTGAGGTGATTGTCTCCCCTCTTACCTTCACAATACTGGCCAATGGCAGCAAAGAGTCACGCAGCAATGCCCCCAGTCCAGTCTGACATCTTTTTTCTCCAGAAGCAGCTGAAAGGTGCTTCCACAAACAGTGACACGCTCCCAGCATAATGTGTAGGGCCCAGACTAGAGTTTGTCATTAATGTCTCGTATGCCCAGTTATTCTACCACAGGGTCTTGTTGTAGTTGGCATGCCCAGAAAACCATGAAGGCGAGGTGTCCTTTTTAGAGCCTCCAGAGTTAAAGGTCCATATGTCACGATGAAGCTACAGTCCCCAACCGACAAAGGGGAATTAGCTCAAATGGGAGAGCGCTCGCTTAGCATGCGAGAGGTAGCGGGATCGATGCCCGCATTCTCCAGGGACCTTTTCCACATCCAAGAGCAGCCCTCCAGCATACTCTGTAGCCAATCCATTGGTTTTGTCCCATTATGTCTATGACTTTACTCATTATACTCACTTTTCAAGGCTTTGTGTCATCACTCCGGGGAAGCATTGAAAGGAAAAGGCAGGGAAAGAAAAAGTAGTGTTGTCGTGTAAATAAGAATGCTAGGGGTGCTAGACCAAAGGAAAAGCCTCATAGTGAGTTCAATGTGAGCCTTGACACTAAGCATGGAGAAAGGGACTTGTACCAATTGGTAAGGCAGAGAGATGAAGCTGGAAACAGCAGTTTAAAGTCATTAAGGGTGGAAATGGTAATGTGCTAACAAGGGAAGGAGTACTTTGAAGGGAAGATGTGGGTGGAGACCAAAGAAAGGGGTGATTTGTGACACCGGGATAGCAGCAGGTGTGAAAGGCGAGCTTTACAGGACGGTGGTGAGAACTGCTCTGATGTATTGTTTTATGACTGTGGCACGGAGGAAAAGATAAGAGGCCGAGATGGAGTTGTCAGAGTTGAAGATGGTAAGTTTTTTATGTTGGGACTGTCCAGGATGGAAAAAGATTAGAATTGATTATGTCAGAGGGACAGCTGGGGTCGAGCGGTTTGGAGACAAAGTTAGACCGGTAAGGCTGCGGTGGTTTGGAAATGTGCAGAGGAGGAATATAAGATATACTGGGAAAAGGGTGTAAAATATGGAGCTGCTAGGCAGGAGGAAAAGAAAACTACGGATGAGAAAGTTCATGGATCTAGTGGAGGAGGACATGAAGAGGGTTGCTGTGACAGAGGCGAATGCTAGGGGCAGGGTGAGATGGAGGCAGATGATCCACTCTGGCAACCCCCAAGAAGAACAGGCTCAAAGAAGAAGCCAGCATCACTCCAGGCTTCTACCAAAGTGTTACGCAGCCCCTCGTCGGGGATCTGGAGTAGATTTCCCTGCGTCGATACACTAGCGCTCAGCTCGCATTTTGTCCATCTAGACTACGTGTTCACAGAATAAATTCCCAATTCTGCTGGCAAAGCACAGCGTCAGGGAGATGAGGTGGCCGAGAGGTTAAGGCGATGGACTGCTAATCCATTGTGCTCTGCACGCGTGGGTTCGAATCCCATCCTCGTCGAGCCCTCTTTCTACTTAATGCATGTTGTGAGATTGGCTGCCAAAGTAGGCATGATGCAATGCCTCAGCTCTTCTTTGGCTCAGTACTTCCTATAGTACACCATGTGGTCTTGTTGCACAGGTCACGTTAAAGAGAATGGTCTGCTAATACAATGGCCAAAAGATACTTTGTTTCCAGAATAGTCAGTCCTCCAAATGAACGCATGTGGCTTCCTTTGGCAAATGTTTATTTGCACGTCTCCTCTGAGTACCTTTCAGGTACTGTCAGGTTAACGCTGGCTTTAAACCTCATCAGTGTTTGTCCATCTGAGGTGATTGTCTCCCCTCTTACCTTCACAATACTGGCCAATGGCAGCAAAGAGTCACGCAGCAATGCCCCCAGTCCAGTCTGACATCTTTTTTCTCCAGAAGCAGCTGAAAGGTGCTTCCACAAACAGTGACACGCTCCCAGCATAATGTGTAGGGCCCAGACTAGAGTTTGTCATTAATGTCTCGTATGCACAGTGATTCTACCACAGGGTCTTGTTGTAGTTGGCATGCCCAGAAAACCATGAAGGCGAGGTGTCCTTTTTAGAGCCTCCAGAGTTAAAGGTCCATATGTCACGATGAAGCTACAGTTCCCAACCGACAAAGGGGAATTAGCTCAAATGGGAGAGCGCTCGCTTAGCATGCGAGAGGTAGCGGGATCGATGCCCGCATTCTCCAGGGACCTTTTCCACATCCAAGAGCAGCCCTCCAGCATACTCTGTAGCCAATCCATTGGTTTTGTCCCATTATGTCTATGACTTTACTCATTATACTCACTTTTCAAGGCTTTGTGTCATCACTCCGGGGAAGCATTGAAAGGAAAAGGCAGGGAAAGAAAAAGTAGTGTTGTCGTGTAAATAAGAATGCTAGGGGTGCTAGACCAATGGCAAAGGAAAAGCCTCATAGCGAGTTCAATGTGAGCCTTGACACTAAGCATGGAGAAAGGGACTTGTACCAATTGGTAAGGCAGAGAGATGAAGCTGGAAACAGCAGTTTTAAGTCATTAAGGGTGGAAATGGTAATGTGCTAACAAGGGAAGGAGTACTTTGAAGGGAAGATGTGGGTGGAGACCAAATAAAGGGGTGATTTGTGACACCGGGATAGCAGCAGGTGTGAAAGGCGAGCTTTACAGGACGGTGGTGAGAACTGCTCTGATGTATTGTTTTATGACTGTGGCACGGAGGAAAAGATAAGAGGCCGAGATGGAGTTGTCAGAGTTGAAGATGGTAAGTTTTTTATGTTGGGACTGTCCAGGATGGAAAAAGATTAGAATTGATTATGTCAGAGGGACAGCTGGGGTCGAGCGGTTTGGAGACAAAGTTAGACCGGTAAGGCTGCGGTGGTTTGGAAATGTGCAGAGGAGGAATATAAGATATACTGGGAAAAGGGTGTAAAATATGGAGCTGCTAGGCAGGAGGAAAAGAAAACTACGGATGAGAAAGTTCATGGATCTAGTGGAGGAGGACATGAAGAGGGTTGCTGTGACAGAGGAGAATGCTAGGGGCAGGGTGAGATGGAGGCAGATGATCCACTCTGGCAACCCCCAAGAAGAACAGGCTCAAAGAAGAAGCCAGCATCACTCCAGGCTTCTACCAAAGTGTTACGCAGCCCCTCGTCGGGGATCTGGAGTAGATTTCCCTGCGTCGATACACTACCCAGATAGCAAGGAAACATTGAAACAATGTTGAGTCAATATCAGGCCACGTCATTGAAGCAACGTTGAAGTGTGACATTGACCCAACATCACTCTTGCACCCATTTTTAACGTTGAAACAACGTCAGGTTTTGATGTTGAATCAATGTTGAAACCTGACATTGATTCGACGTTATATTTTCTAACACTGTTGACATTGAAACAATGTCAGATTCTGATATTGAAACACTGTTGAGATATGGTATTGATTTTCCACCTCTTTCGCACAGTTGCTTTTTATTGAAAAAAAACAAAAAACCAAAAAAGGTCAATAGACATGTATCATTTGCAAAATACTTTATTAAAAGACAAAGTTTCCTATTTACATTTCTATGTTTCACGTCACTTTTTATTATTTACTCCGGGATGGGGATGGATGATGTGCTTCCTGCGCGCCACCCGTACGATCTGGAGCATATCTGAGCCATTTCTGGACTGCTTGAGCAAAGACCAACTCAGACATAGAGTTCGCCCCTACCTGCTGCGCCAGGCCATCTAGGACAAAAAATAGACACACACACAAAAAAAGGGAATTAGAGCACATGAATAAGCTCTTGTTAATTGTCTTCAGCAGGGAGAAAGTATGTAAACTCCTAGGCTGATAAACATGAAAGTCACCAGGCGGAAATCAGCAAACTGCCGCATTTGATTCCCAAAGAGCTATAAGCTGAAAATGCGATATGTCTTAGCATGGTGTGCCGTGTATCCTTTAAAAAAAAAAAAGAAAACATGGGTCCTCGGGCTGTACAAAGTGTACAACCCGAGGACAAAACAAGCCGAAGACCAAAGACTCCATCTCCAGATTAACCGGACATGAAAGACTTGTTATTAAGAAAGACAAAGTAATATAGCAAAAAACAGACATAGGAAATGTGAAACGCACCCAGCACATCAATTGATCCCTTTATTGTTCACTTTAGGCTCATAAAACTACAATAAATGTTAAAACTTACCAAATATGCATCTGCATGGCGCTGTCTCTTTAAATGCCCTTTTTTGCTTTGTCTGGTCCTTGTTTTTTTTCCCCTGTCCAGTTGAGTACAGAGGCCAGCTCCTTTGTAATGGCATAAACCATTACACGGCGGACTCGCACCTCCAGTGTGGTCCAGCAGCACCAATCAACGCAAAGCGTCTCACCTATAGACACATTTTAAGAGATGGAATTAGCGAGTCTCATGTCTTAAATGTGTATGCAAGTGCTTGTGTGTTTACTTCATGTAATTGATGATAGAAACATGTCATTTGGTTTTCCCTAAAGCCTGATTTTCAAGTCATACAAAGAATAAACCAAAGTATTGGCAGTGCAATGTATTTCTATTCCCTTTTGTTGGATATTCATTTGTTAGTTCTTGTAACTGCTAAAAGTGTTTACTAGTTTTTGCCTGTCACATATATTTGTTATACCATGTAAACTGTGAAATTCCAAGATTTTCAAACTTGCCTTGTAATAGTGGCCTCACAGAGTCTCTGGAATCTACAGAAAAAAAAAATCACAACAAGATGACATTCAGGAGTATAAACTGGTGTTTTGAAGATAAGAGTACAATGACATTGTGATGCAGCTTTAAAGCTTTTTTAAAAGCATACCATCTATAGGGAAGACAGACTCTGCATGCTGGCGAGATCGCAAAGCTGTGTCGGTTTGTGCCGGAGTGGCGAAAGGTGCCGGAAGCTGGGTGGGGCATTATGATGGTTGCTATCAGTGGGCTGGGGGGCAGACTGCGGAGTGATGAGGGCTGTTTAGAAAAAGATAATTTTTTAAGTATTTAAGAATACAGACAACTTGTCAAAAAAGTTTCCTCGTGTCAGACACAGATATGTACACAGACACTAGACAGTATTTTATTACCTGGTATTTTCACTCGAGGGGCCTGGGGAAACCGTTTTTTTGTAGGCTGCTCATCCTCTGAGTCCGTATATGTGTACAGGGGATTTGGTCTAAAGAAAATAAATTAAAAACGGTCTTAAGTAATTGTAAATATGCTTTTGGCATATTGTTTCCTAAAGTTAGTTTGATTTCTAACAACACACACAGGAAACAGAGACGTGCAAGAAGGTACAGCATACAATGAATTTTTGAAGTGCACAAGTGTACACGGCTTTGCATTTTTAAAAAGTTTACAAACTTCCACTTTTTGGACTATATTATGTGGCGATATTGCAGTATGCAAGCACCACAGATATGTATAAAAGACAAGATCATAAATTCTTAACAATCAAAGATATGTTTGTGAATATAAAGGTTTTACTTGTGCTTTCTTTTAAGACTGGTCTGGGTTTCTTCTTCGGACTGAAGGTCAGACGTATCACAGCGTTCACGTGGATATCTCTGAAGACTGCGTTCTGCTTCGTGAAATGTGCCTGGAAATACAAACACAATGTACGGCCAGACATACATTACGTGTGGACAAAAGGTGCAAACGCATAGAAAAATCAGCGGTTTCAAAAATACGCTGGTACGTGTGGACGTAGCCTTATTCATTATTCAAGGCACAAACGGAAAGTCATGTACGCGTGCAACGTAAAGTTAGGTGAGCGTGCAACGTACAGTCACGCATGCTGCGTGAGCATTCAAACTGAGTCTAAAGTTTTCGTGTGCGCATTGAAGCGAGTGCTCTCCAATCATCAAAAGTAACAAAGTCATTGAACACGTTTATACAGTTAACTTTACGTTTATCAATCATATATCACAGATTTAGAATTTTTTGTAGTACTAAGCAACTACAGAGCGAAAGTCTGGGTCAAGCGCCGAGGCGACGGCAAGAACAAAGGAAACCTCGAAGCGTTAAAGCTAGCTTTGTAAGGGAATATAACGAAGAAATTATGAAACGAAAATGTTTTCTTTGTTGATATACTTTGTTCGCAGTGCAATTTATTTGTTGCCGGATTGTAAGAAGTAGACACAATTTAAATAACAGTAAAAAAAAAACTCGTTAATGTACAACATTAACAAGTTTTTTTTTACTGTTATTCAAATGCAAACATGGAAATACCGAGTAGGAAAAAAAATCATTCATTCTTACCTTATACTAATCGTGGTGCAGGCCAGTGCAGTGCATGAACTGATGCCTTCTCCGGTCAATTCCGCTGAGAGTAAATTAAATGTCCCGCTCTACTGTAGAAGACAATGAATACCGGGGGAGGGGGGGGGGGGTGTACCAATGTGAGAGGGGTGCTGCGGAATAGTCCAAGTGATCGCTGCTTTAATTTCCCGGTCAACTATACATAAATTGCACGTAGACACGATTTTTTAAAGCTGGTGAACTAGACCAAGTCATTGATAACAAATGAACAATAAATCTACTTTCTCTGGTACTTTATACCCGATCAGTTGCAATGCAATTTAATGCTCAACTACAAATCGATGGTTTTTGATGGTGACCGGAGCCGAATGATCGTCAACTATAAATAGACGTTTTCTCGATGTTGTTGTTGTCACCTGGTCGACTATAAATAGATCAAATATCAATGACAAAAAAACAACGGTGAATCAACATCGTTACAACGTCTCTATAGTAAGACCGTCGGTTTACCACAGTATTTCAACGTTGTTACAACATTGGCATTTCAACCCCGACCATATACGACGGTTCGGATGAAAAATCAACATAGATTCAATGTCGTCTTGCTACCTGGGTAGCGCTCAGCTCGCATTTTGTCCATCTAGACTACGTGTTCACAGAATAAATTCCCAATTCTGCTGGCAAAGCACAGCGTCAGGGAGATGAGGTGGCCGAGAGGTTAAGGCGATGGACTGCTAATCCATTGTGCTCTGCACGCGTGGGTTCGAATCCCATCCTCGTCGAGCCCTCTTTCTACTTAATGCATGTTGTGAGATTGGCTGCCAAAGTAGGCATGATGCAATGCCTTGGCTCAGTACTTCCTATAGTACACCATGTGGTCTTGTTGCACAGGTCACGTTAAAGAGAATGGTCTGCTAATACAATGGCCAAAAGATACTTTGTTTCCAGAATAGTCAGTGCTCCAAATGAACGCATGTGGCTTCCTTTGGCAAATGTTTATTTGCACGTCTCCTCTGAGTACCTTTCAGGTACTGTCAGGTTAACGCTGGCTTTAAACCTCATCAGTGTTTGTCCATCTGAGGTGATTGTCTCCCCTCTTACCTTCACAATACTGGCCAATGGCAGCAAAGAGTCACGCAGCAATGCCCCCAGTCCAGTCTGACATCTTTTTTCTCCAGAAGCAGCTGAAAGGTGCTTCCACAAACAGTGACACGCTCCCAGCATAATGTGTAGGGCCCAGACTAGAGTTGGTCATTAATGTCTCGTATGCACAGTGATTCTACCACAGGGTCTTGTTGTAGTTGGCATGCCCAGAAAACCATGAAGGCGAGGTGTCCTTTTTAGAGCCTCCAGAGTTAAAGGTCCATATGTCACGATGAAGCTACAGTCCCCAACCGACAAAGGGGAATTAGCTCAAATGGGAGAGCGCTCGCTTAGCATGCGAGAGGTAGCGGGATCGATGCCCGCATTCTCCAGGGACCTTTTCCACATCCAAAAGCAGCCCTCCAGCATACTCTGTAGCCAATCCATTGGTTTTGTCCCATTATGTCTATGACTTTACTCATTATACTCACTTTTCAAGGCTTTGTGTCATCACTCCGGGGAAGCATTGAAAGGAAAAGGCAGGGAAAGAAAAAGTAGTGTTGTCGTGTAAATAAGAATGCTAGGGGTGCTAGACCAATGGCAAAGGAAAAGCCTCATAGTGAGTTCAATGCGAGCCTTGACACTAAGCATGGAGAAAGGGACTTGTACCAATTGGTAAGGCAGAGAGATGAAGCTGGAAACAGCAGTTTAAAGTCATTAAGGGTGGAAATGGTAATGTGCTAACAAGGGAAGGAGTACTTTGAAGGGAAGATGTGGGTGGAGACCAAATAAAGGGGTGATTTGTGACACCGGGATAGCAGCAGGTGTGAAAGGCGAGCTTTACAGGACGGTGGTGAGAACTGCTCTGATGTATTGTTTTATGACTGTGGCACGGAGGAAAAGATAAGAGGCCGAGATGGAGTTGTCAGAGTTGAAGATGGTAAGTTTTTTATGTTGGGACTGTCCAGGATGGAAAAAGATTAGAATTGATTATGTCAGAGGGACAGCTGGGGTCGAGCGGTTTGGAGACAAAGTTAGACCGGTAAGGCTGCGGTGGTTTGGAAATGTGCAGAGGAGGAATATAAGATATACTGGGAAAAGGGTGTAAAATATGGAGCTGCTAGGCAGGAGGAAAAGAAAACTACGGATGAGAAAGTTCATGGATCTAGTGGAGGAGGACATGAAGAGGGTTGCTGTGACAGAGGAGAATGCTAGGGGCAGGGTGAGATGGAGGCAGATGATCCACTCTGGCAACCCCCAAGAAGAACAGGCTCAAAGAAGAAGCCAGCATCACTCCAGGCTTCTACCAAAGTGTTACGCAGCCCCTCATCGGGGATCTGGAGTAGATTTCCCTGCGTCGATACACTAGCGCTCAGCTCGCATTTTGTCCATCTAGACTACGTGTTCACAGAATAAATTCCCAATTCTGCTGGCAAAACACAGCGTCAGGGAGATGAGGTGGCCGAGAGGTTAAGGCGATGGACTGCTAATCTATTGTGCTCTGCACGCGTGGGTTCGAATCCCATCCTCGTCGAGCCCTCTTTCTACTTAATGCATGTTGTGAGATTGGCTGCCAAAGTAGGCATGATGCAATGCCACAGCTCTTCTTTGGCTCAGTACTTCCTATAGTACACCATGTGGTCTTGTTGCACAGGTCACGTTAAAGAGAATGGTCTGCTAATACAATGGCCAAAAGATACTTTGTTTCCAGAATAGTCAGTGCTCCAAATGAACGCATGTGGCTTCCTTTGGCAAATGTTTATTTGCACGTCTCCTCTGAGTACCTTTCAGGTACTGTCAGGTTAACGCTGGCTTTAAACCTCATCAGTGTTTGTCCATCTGAGGTGATTGTCTCCCCTCTTACCTTCACAATACTGGCCAATGGCAGCAAAGAGTCACGCAGCAATGCCCCCAGTCCAGTCTGACATCTTTTTTCTCCAGAAGCAGCTGAAAGGTGCTTCCACAAACAGTGACACGCTCCCAGCATAATGTGTAGGGCCCAGACTAGAGTTGGTCATTAATGTCTCGTATGCACAGTGATTCTACCACAGGGTCTTGTTGTAGTTGGCATGCCCAGAAAACCATGAAGGCGAGGTGTCCTTTTTAGAGCGTCCAGAGTTAAAGGTCCATATGTCACGATGAAGCTACAGTCCCCAACCGACAAAGGGGAATTAGCTCAAATGGGAGAGCGCTTACTTTGCATGCGAGAGGTAGCGGGATCGATGCCCGCATTCTCCAGGGACCTTTTCCACATCCAAGAGCAGCCCTCCAGCATACTCTGTAGCCAATCCATTGGTTTTGTCCCATTATGTCTATGACTTTACTCATTATACTCACTTTTCAAGGCTTTGTGTCATCACTCCGGGGAAGCATTGAAAGGAAAAGGCAGGGAAAGAAAAAGTAGTGTTGTCGTGTAAATAAGAATGCTAGGGGTGCTAGACCAATGGCAAAGGAAAAGCCTCATAGCGAGTTCAATGTGAGCCTTGACACTAAGCATGGAGAAAGGGACTTGTACCAATTGGTAAGGCAGAGAGATGAAGCTGGAAACAGCAGTTTAAAGTCATTAAGGGTGGAAATGGTAATGTGCTAACAAGGGAAGGAGTACTTTGAAGGGAAGATGTGGGTGGAGACCAAAGAAAGGGGTGATTTGTGACACCGGGATAGCAGCAGGTGTGAAAGGCGAGCTTTACAGGACGGTGGTGAGAACTGCTCTGATGTATTGTTTTATGACTGTGGCACGGAGGAAAAGATAAGAGGCCGAGATGGAGTTGTCAGAGTTGAAGATGGTAAGTTTTTTATGTTGGGACTGTCCAGGATGGAAAAAGATTAGAATTGATTATGTCAGAGGGACAGCTGGGGTCGAGCGGTTTGGAGACAAAGTTAGACCGGTAAGGCTGCGGTGGTTTGGAAATGTGCAGAGGAGGAATATAAGATATACTGGGAAAAGGGTGTAAAATATGGAGCTGCTAGGCAGGAGGAAAAGAAAACTACGGATGAGAAAGTTCATGGATCTAGTGGAGGAGGACATGAAGAGGGTTGCTGTGACAGAGGAGAATGCTAGGGGCAGGGTGAGATGGAGGCAGATGATCCACTCTGGCAACCCCCAAGAAGAACAGGCTCAAAGAAGAAGCCAGCATCACTCCAGGCTTCTACCAAAGTGTTACGCAGCCCCTCGTCGGGGATCTGGAGTAGATTTCCCTGCGTCGATACACTAGCGCTCAGCTCGCATTTTGTCCATCTAGACTACGTGTTCACAGAATAAATTCCCAATTCTGCTGGCAAAACACAGCGTCCGGGAGATGAGGTGGCCGAGAGGTTAAGGCGATGGACTGCTAATCCATTGTGCTCTGCACGCGTGGGTTCGAATCCCATCCTCGTCGAGCCCTCTTTCTACTTAATGCATGTTGTGAGATTGGCTGCCAAAGTAGGCATGATGCAATTCCTCAGCTTTTCTTTGGCTCAGTACTTCCTATAGTACACCATGTGGTCTTGTTGCACAGGTCACGTTAAAGAGAATGGTCTGCTAATACAATGGCCAAAAGATACTTTGTTTCCAGAATAGTCAGTGCTCCAAATGAACGCATGTGGCTTCCTTTGGCAAATGTTTATTTGCACATCTCCTCTGAGTACCTTTCAGGTACTGTCAGGTTAACGCTGGCTTTAAACCTCATCAGTGTTTGTCCATCTGAGGTGATCGTCTCCCCTCTTACCTTCACAATACTGGCCAATGGCAGCAAAGAGTCACGCAGCAATGCCCCCAGTCCAGTCTGACATCTTTTTTCTCCAGAAGCAGCTGAAAGGTGCTTCCACAAACAGTGACACGCTCCCAGCATAATGTGTAGGGCCCAGACTAGAGTTGGTCATTAATGTCTCGTATGCACAGTGATTCTACCACAGGGTCTTGTTGTAGTTGGCATGCCCAGAAAACCATGAAGGCGAGGTGTCCTTTTTAGAGCCTCCAGAGTTAAAGGTCCATATGTCACGATGAAGCTACAGTCCCCAACCGACAAAGGGGAATTAGCTCAAATGGGAGAGCGCTCGCTTAGCATGCGAGAGGTAGCGGGATCGATGCCCGTATTCTCCAGGGACCTTTTCCACATCCAAGAGCAGCCCTCCAGCATACTCTGTAGCCAATTCATTGTTTTTGTCCCATTATGTCTATGACTTTACTCATTATACTCACTTTTCAAGGCTTTGTGTCATCACTCCGGGGAAGCATTGAAAGGAAAAGGCAGGGAAAGAAAAAGTAGTGTTGTCGTGTAAATAAGAATGCTAGGGGTGCTAGACCAATGGCAAAGGAAAACCCTCATAGTGAGTTCAATGTGAGCCTTGACACTAAGCATGGAGAAAGGGACTTGTACCAATTGGTAAGGCAGAGAGATGAAGCTGGAAACAGCAGTTTAAAGTCATTAAGGGTGGAAATGGTAATGTGCTAACAAGGGAAGGAGTACTTTGAAGGGAAGATGTGGGTGGAGACCAAATAAAGGGGTGATTTGTGACACCGGGATAGCAGCAGGTGTGAAAGGCGAGCTTTACAGGACGGTGGTGAGAACTGCTCTGATGTATTGTTTTATGACTGTGGCACGGAGGAAAAGATAAGAGGCCGAGATGGAGTTGTCAGAGTTGAAGATGGTAAGTTTTTTATGTTGGGACTGTAATATTTAAAGAAATTAGTTTACTGCTGAACTGTATATAACCATCATCCTTAACATTACATTAATTATCATTTCATCAAAGTGTTTATTGAAGCTGCTGGCATTATGTTATAAGTTATATTATAGGGGTTATCATAATCAAGTATTAACATGTTTATCACAGGTGCAGTTATAACTACTTTAAAATGATTGAGTTAATATATATATATCATAACTCAGAGCCTGAGTATATTGTTACAGTAAAATAGTAGCTGAGCAAAGGCCTGAATGTATTCAGCTTCTTGTGGTATTTGAGTTTGCTTAGTTACAGGTGACGAAAGGATGTCCAGTCCATGGGGACCTCAAAGGCCTGAGATCTTCACCATATTTGGATGGATGGGGAACTTCTGTGTCTGCAGTTATCTCTTAAAATACATGGATGTTTTGTACATGCAAATTATGTGCTTGTAAACGCAAGAAGGGGCATTACAATACCCTGATGTTATAAAAGCAATCTAGAGTGTATTTTGGGTAGAGATGTACAACTGATGTTTTGCAGTTTACACCTCTCCACGCTGCGTGCATTCATTAAAATCAATTGTTTGACCGACCTCTTCTGGACCATCATTGTTTTACTCTCGTCCTCAATTTCGAACCCGTAACATTTGGTGCATTGGCCGAGGGTTGAGAGAGGGAGAAAGTTGGAGATTGAGACCGAGAGGGTCCGAGGTGCTCAAACAGGCAGACACGAGTCAGTGGTCGAAGTGAGGGGACATAAGCCGGCTTATTCAAAGGTAAGGCACTACCTGTTGAATTATTTCCAAACAGTGCTGAATTGGTTCTGACAAAATTGAAAGTCTACTCACTGAAAATTACTGGTAAAGGTCTGTTTTGATTTTGGTGAAAATCTCATGAGAATTGAAGTTGAAGTAATGATAATGTAAGGTTAAGTGACAGTACTGATTAAAGGAAAAGCAGTTGGACTGCTACAAGGATTTAAATGCAGTTGGACTGCTGAGCAAAGAGAATTTAAAGTAGTTGGACTACTGAATAGGAATAGGTAAAGTAACGGAAATAGGAAAAGGACAAGTTACAGTAGTTGGACTACTGAATTTAGGATTATAGGTAATTTGGAATCTGTATATGGTCATGCAGTTATAATTGAATATTAAGCTGGGCTTGGACATCGATATAGTAGGTTTTGTGGTCTCATAGGATGTCTTTAAAAAAAACATAATTAAATTTATGTAGAACGGAACTGTGGGATGTTCTAAGAAGCGCATTTCTCGGAGGTGACGCTCCAAATTTCCTGGGGACGCTTGGGATTTTCCTTTGGAAGGGATAGTCCGATTGGCGATCGTGGAGAACTTGGGAACCTCCAAAATAGCTAGTGGTTGGACCACTTTACCGTTTGGAACGGTACTTGCGCTTTTTTGGGTAGCAAAGGTTGGACCTTGGGCGTTGGACGCTTTTAAATTGACTTAGGGACTTTAGCAATTAGACCAGACACAGGTTGGACCTGATACTGGGTTATTGACAATAAAAAACTTGGAGTTTGTCCCTTGGAGGGTTAACTTAAAATTTTGTCTAAATTCTGTAGGTTATGCACTTTAAGGCCTTGTAAATATTATTTCTTTTATCAGACGTCTCTGTGTTATAATTTCTACTTATAATTTCTATGTTTGTATATACACTCTGTCTGCCACGGGCACTGCAGCAGGCTGGTTATTTTGAGAGTGTGTCTGTGTCTATGTAAATGAGATGCCTGTGACTTATTTAGAGTGACATTTCCTGTTTACTAATGAGTGGCTAATGACTGACTGCAGAGCCTGGGTTAAGGACGACTTGAATTGGTGTTTTAAGGGAAGAATTGCTTTTATTTCTACTTTGTTGGCATTACGGTTGTTAAATACGAGGACTACTTTATGATACATGTAGAATTGGAGTATGGGTTTTGCTTTACACGTCCTTGAACGACGTAATACTTGTTGAAAGTAATAGGATTTGTGTTTTATTGACTCTTTGTAATCACACCGTGTTTTTTGACTAACATTTTATAACAGTTTGTGTAAATACACATGTTGGATTCAGGGTATTGTGTAGTTGAATATACATGGACAGGGGATGTTTATGATGTAACCTGTCGATGTCAAGCGGTGCTTTCAGATGCTCATTATGGCTTTTTAGTAACTGCAGTAATAAGGCGATGAGAAGAAGAATTATTAGATTTTGCATGTAGTAGTATTGTTATATTTCGGGCCCTGGAATTATACTGTAGGCAGGATAGAAATCTAAATCCCACTGACGCTGATTGAAAACACATAAGTATATGCACTTAGTACACCCACTCAAGAAATGATTGTGTGACTGATGCTGCAAAACTGACCTAAAGAATGGTGATGTGTGTGGAGAAGTGTTAGTTGTCCTGATGTGTGAAAGAGCGCTATTAAAATGTGTGTGAGTGAAATGAAGGCATATTGCTTTTAAATAAAGATTTAGTAGAATTACTGATTATTTGTAGACTGTGAAATCAAAAAAAAAAGTCTCTGCAGAAGCTGTAGAAACAGGAAACCGTGTGTGTGTCTGGGACAGGAAATGCATGCCCATAAAAGGGAAGCTCACGGTGACAAGTGTGCACCCAGAGTCGAGAGAGAGAGTTAACTGTGGGCAGATGAAGCAAAAGGGAGGTTTTAAGATAAACAATGAATATGTTACTAATTATATGCTTTAGTGTGTTAATACAGGTGAACGTCTCTAAACCTGGAACCCTTGAGCACAGCAGCAAAAGCATAGATTAACACAATTGGGAAAAACAGGCCACTCTTTGGCTTAAAATTATAGCTTCACCTGGCACTTTGTCCTTGACTCTGAGAAGAAGCTCAAAGGCCAGCTAATCTCCTGATGAAGACCAACAGAACATCGTGGATGAAAAGCAGACAAAAGGAACCGAACTATTAACACTGACGACGCCAGCAGCAGCATGTATGCAACATGTACTGTGAATTACAGGCTGGGCAGTTGAACAGTGGGATAAAGAACTGTGGAAAAGCATTGGGCACTGAGTTTCATGTTTGCCATGCTTGAAAGAGAAGACTGAAAGATGGCTGGAGAAGAACAAGACAGTAAATGAAAATAAGATTGACTGACGACTCCAGAAGCAGAATGGAGGAAACCCCATGATGAAATATGCAGGGGGAACTGGAGGCTGGTCAAGAACAGTGTCAAATGACTGGGGGGCACTGAGGCGAAGGAACTGAATGTGGTATTTTGCCAGACTGGAACTTAACGTAAAAGAAGAAGACGGAAAGATCAAGACAGAGAAGAAACAGACTGTGTTTGCTTTGAAGGCCGAACAGGACAGTGGGAAGAGAGGGACCAAGGTCAGGTGAACCAGGACAAGTTTGACTGTGAGCATATAGGATATGATTGGGTTGAAGTTGAACGCTGGACTCTTGAGGTTTTAGGGAGGTCCACCACATCACAACAAAGAGGTAAACAATACAAAAGGTAAAGATAATCAAAATAACTGACAATTATATTAATAAGTAGAAAACACACATATACAAACTGTTACAGGTGAGATTATTTTCGAAACGAATCAGAAGTGAGATAGTTTGAATGTAGAGCTCAGTGAAAAGATGCATAAATTAAATATGAATACATGAAAATGCAATGAATACATAAGGATGCAATGAAGAAGCAGCTTACACTCATGCAATGAAGAAACTGCTTACACTTAATTAAGATGATCACCTGGCATGCAATGAAGAAAACAGCTTACACTGCATTTACATGACAACATAACGCAAGGAAGAACACGCTTACATACATGACATAATTGGTATTTTTGACTAGAAAAAGAGAAATGGGTGGTTTAGTGGGTCGTTTAGGCACCCGTGATAATAATGCAAATGTCTTAGTTTGTTATTTTTAGGAGCAAAGCAGACCCGGACCAACTCTCAAGATCCAGCAGTTGGAAGAAAATTGTAGGTTAACGCCAATGGATATGTTAAGGCAAGTCTCTGGTTGAATTGTTCACAGAATCATGTGTCCATGAACCTGGAAAACAGGCCCTAGCTCCTGGCTGAAGATTAGGAGTGCTTATTTAAGGTGGGAAATTAAAATAGAGGGTTAGTAATTCGGGGAAAGAAAAAACTGACTGCTTAACTGGAGAATTGGGAAGGAGTTTGAAAGACTGTGAAGCCATATATGCAAAATAGCAAACATAAGCATATGCAATGAAGATCTGCTTGCTGCTTGTATGAGTGAGAGAATGGTGTGAATGGTTAATAAAATTGATGGAAAGATTTAAAAAGATGGAAAAAACACAAGAAAAGTATTAAAGCAGTTTTAAAAGGGTGACTTAGGAGCGCTGTTGCACTGATTGATAAAAACAAGTGATTAGTATAGAAAGAAAATGAAAATAATTGAATAATGTGATAAGGTTTAAACATGTATTTATCTTGTGACTGAGTATGAAAATTAGTTGGAGAGCTAATGTGAGTGATGACAGAGGAGCTTGCTGTGTGTGTGTGATTGAGGCCTTGAGGAAAGGAAGCAATGTAGACAGTTGAGAGGTGTAAAGTTGATTAAGAGGTTTATAAATTAGTGTTGACACATTGTTATAACGTGTTTATATCTTAGGTTGAATGTGAGTTTGGTAAAGTGCTTAAAGGGGGATATTGTGTACGAAACGGTGTAGCTTTTTACGTTTTGGGTGTGTTCTATGGCTGAAATTTAAGATTGTTGAAGATTTTGGAGGTTGTTGTTTTATTTTTAAAGAGGGAGTTTTAATAAACATGGACATGTTTAAGGGGTTTTGTAACAGTGCACTTATAAAGAAAAAACCTGTCAGGTGATTTTGTTTTGTACTTTGATGAGCTAATACTCAGCTCTCTTTTTTCTCATTTTTGTTCTAAGCAGGCCTGCAAAAGACAACAATGAATAACGGCGCCGACAATAGTCTCAGGAAAACAAAAAGTAAGGTGACCTTTTCCGAATTACAATGGGTCAGATTGTGGGTCCCTGTCTAAGAGGATTGCAGCGAGCCAATCCAGTCTAAAAGTATAAAGAACTATTTTCTTAAGTAACGAGTAAAAAGAAAATAAATGATTATATAAATAAACTGAGTTTGCTGAAGGTGGTAAATCTGATTATTTGTGCGGAAGTCTACCAACACCCGATGTTAATGCGTGTGAGTGAATGTGTGGGTGAATGGACGGACCAGGCAGACCATAGGTTGGACCGACTGGACACTGACAAAAGACTGGACTAAGGTTGGACACATGACTGATAATTGTTATGTTTTAAGTTTTGTTTTATAACACAGGTTGGATCATAAGTGGAGAAAGTGAGTATAAAAGGTGATGTTCTGGTTAACACACAGGCTTTTGTTTATAGGACGTTTCAAGGATGCAGGCTGTGGATGGAGCCAAGAAGGGATTTTGACATGATGATTAATTTGATTTCATTCCTTAAACACAGGTTTGAAGGCCCGGAGCATCTATACCTAATATGATATGATTAACTCTTCTTTTAATTCCCTAACCTGAGTGAAGGATTTTGAGTTTGTAACACATGAGATGTGTCACAAAAAGGGGGGTCTTAATATATGTGATTAGCTACATGAAATGTGCTCTTTTAGGGTTACTAAGCAAATGTCTACGTGACCTTTACCTAACAACCTTTGTGATGATAAACTTGTTTACCGACTTGCTCTCTTGTAGAACATACAGACTTAGGAAAGGGGAACCTCAGCTCTGAGTTTTGAGAATAACTCTGTTAAGTTGACAGGAAACACGTCGGAACAGCCATATAGGGCAAATGTATTAGAGCTTGTAATTAAATGTGGGACTTGAAAAGAGGAAGCAAATTTGGTACAGGACGTGCTTGAGATGATCAGATGAGAGAAGGAGAAGGTCAGGAATAGTTTAAAGTAAGATTGAGAAATTAAATGGGGTAAAAGGGGGTGTAGCTTCAGGGCAGTTCACAGCCCGGCGTAAACGCAAGGTGCTGTCACACAGCTTAAGTTATTTGGTTGATTTATTTTATGACAAAATAATAAGGAAATATTAAAAATATACAACACGTTGAGAAGATCTCTTTTGTTATATTTTAGTGTTTAACATGAAAGATGCCTCTCTGGAGCTTCTCTCCTGATGCTACCCCACCAAAAGACGCTTATCCATAGAGACCATGTCAGCTCCCAAACAGACAACAACAAACCAAGACTAGCAATAAACAATCTAAACATAAATAATAACAAATAAAGAACAATACAGAATAAAATTTGAATGGAGGAATAGAATAGTGAAATGTGGATTATTAAATATTAAGTATTTCTCTTCAAAAGTCTCTGTTAGCTGACGCCAAGCGGTCGCAGCAGATGGCTGCCCGTACCTGAGCATGGTTCTGCTGGAGGTTTCTTCCTGTTAAAAGGGAGTTTTTTCCTTCACACTGTTGCCAAAGTGCTGGCTCAATAGGGGGTCACAAGATTGGTGGGGTTTTCTCTGTATATATGAAGCACCTTGAGGCAATTTTTGTTGTGATTTGGCGCTATATAAATAAAATTAAATGGGAATGTATTGAAGTAAACTTAAATGTCATAAACTAGGAATTAGTTCATTTCTCAGGGGAGAAATGAAAAAACGGGGACTGGTGTTAGGAATAAAAGCTATATTTTTAATATGAACCTGCCCATTATCTTGTTTTATGTACTTTAATAATGAAGGCTGGCTTGTAGAGCAAGGCCACCTTTTACTCACAAACAAGTGCTCAGCCAGACTGAAAAAACAGGAAGCTTTAGTGCACAAGGCATATTAATAGATATAGACACAAAAAGAGGAACTCCCCATATAAACAACGTTCAAAACTGTGTGAAGTATAAAGTACCGAAATAACACTATATAAGTCACAGCTGATGATTCTAATGTTAGAGAGCTCTTGCAACTGGCGTCTGAGCTGTGCAGAGGTCGCTCTTAAGACAGGTACTTATGTAGGTTAACATAAGGTTGAGTCCAACAGAAGCAAGGCACCCTAAATGTGCACAGCATGCAGCAGGGGTTGCCAAAATAATATAGGAAACAGCACATGTAGGGAGAGAATACTCACTAAAAGTTCTGACTAACATAGTGTGGTGGCTTATGTGAACTTGCAGGCGTTCACTATGACATCATTAGCACAACAGAGACTGAGTAAAGTTTTAGATGCTCGAAATCTGACACTTACACATGAAGGAATCAATATGGCAGATGTAATGGGATTAGGAGGACCTAATTACTGTACTAAGAAAGCAGAACTTGAAGGGAAAGTCAGGGAAGATTTAAAAACAGGACCTGTTGGGATTGGGGATTTAGAGATTTTTATTGCTATCATATAATCTGCCTTATGATGACTGCATTAATAACATGTTGTATAGTATTATTTTAATAGTATTGAATATGTTTGTGATAACAGTGATGTCTCTATTTACAGGTTGAGTTAATTTCAGACACAAAGCATAACTGTGCTTGTTTAGAGTTCATGTTCCATCCAAAAGGGTCTTAAGCTTCACTGGCGAGAGTGTCCAGGTGATACATGTTGAGGGAAGATGAGAACATAGCAGGTTAATTGCATGCACGCTTACAAACACACATGATTTAAATATAGGCCAGGCCGAAGGCCTGGACTTTATGTAGCTTTTAAATTTACAGCTCCTAACTGGCAGGAATGGCGTGGAGTGTAATAAATGAATGCAAAACATGCTTACAGACACAATCATGAAATGGATTTGTTTTACAGGGTAAAGGTGGAACACATGTTGCTTTGTTTCTGCTTAGCCACTACTGAGTCGGGTGAAACAAAATGTTGTAGATAATGGAAACTTGTCTAACTGGCATTAACAGTAACTTTTGCATGTTATGTATATGCTTGAGGCCAAAAGAGGCGTAAATCCTGATAGAAAACTTTGAAGTGTGCTTTTTAGCGGAGATTTAGGCTGACATAGGGATGGTGTATATTTTACCCGGGGTGTTTTTAATAGAACTAAAAGCGTTGCTCACACACATAAAGAGTATTGAGATTAGGTAAAGTTAATATAGTGGATAGAGCCCAGAACATGATATTGTCAACCAACTTTGAATAATTAAAGGAACATTAGATGAACAAAGTAGGTTAGTGAGGTGTAGCAGAGAAAGGCTGTTTGTTTTTTATCCCTTACAGGAGAAGATTTCCACAAGAGAGGGACCCAGAAAAGGAGCAGAGACCATTTAAGAATGAAGTGTTTTGAAGTGGGAGCTGGTGTTTTATTACTGGACCACCTAGAGGACATGAGGTGGTTGTCTGATTTGCTGAGTCAGAGCACGGCTAGAGAGGGTCAGAGCGAAGGCAGTGGACCTGGGAATGGTGGTTTCGGGGCCCATGATACCATTAATGGATGTAGAGGTGACAGAGTGGGTCGAGGAGTGACCCAAGGAAATGGTGTGGTGATGTCTCTGGAGAGACATCAAGAGAGGGAATTGTAATATTTAAAGAAATTAGTTTACTGCTGAACTGTATATAACCATCATCCTTAACATTACATTAATTATCATTTCATCAAAGTGTTTATTGAAGCTGCTGGCATTATGTTATAAGTTATATTATAGGGGTTATCATAATCAAGTATTAACATGTTTATCACAGGTGCAGTTATAACTACTTTAAAATGATTGAGTTAATATATATATATCATAACTCAGAGCCTGAGTATATTGTTACAGTAAAATAGTAGCTGAGCAAAGGCCTGAATGTATTCAGCTTCTTGTGGTATTTGAGTTTGCTTAGTTACAGGTGACGAAAGGATCTCCAGTCCATGGGGACCTCAAAGGCCTGAGATCTTCACCATATTTGGATGGATGGGGAACTTCTGTGTCTGCAGTTATCTCTTAAAATACATGGATGTTTTGTACATGCAAATTATGTGCTTGTAAACGCAAGAAGGGGCATTACAATACCCTGATGTTATAAAAGCAATCTAGAGTGTATTTTGGGTAGAGATGTACAACTGATGTTTTGCAGTTTACACCTCTCCACGCTGCGTGCATTCATTAAAATCAATTGTTTGACCGACCTCTTCTGGACCATCATTGTTTTACTCTCGTCCTCAATTTCGAACCCGTAACAGGACTGTCCAGGATGGAAAAAGATTAGAATTGATTATGTCAGAGGGACAGCTGGGGTCGAGCGGTTTGGAGACAAAGTTAGACCGGTAAGGCTGCGGTGGTTTGGAAATGTGCAGAGGAGGAATATAAGATATACTGGGAAAAGGGTGTAAAATATGGAGCTGCTAGGCAGGAGGAAAAGAAAACTACGGATGAGAAAGTTCATGGATCTAGTGGAGGAGGACATGAAGAGGGTTGCTGTGACAGAGGAGAATGCTAGGGGCAGGGTGAGATGGAGGCAGATGATCCACTCTGGCAACCCCCAAGAAGAACAGGCTCAAAGAAGAAGCCAGCATCACTCCAGGCTTCTACCAAAGTGTTACGCAGCCCCTCGTCGGGGATCTGGAGTAGATTTCCCTGCGTCGATACACTAGCGCTCAGCTCGCATTTTGTCCATCTAGACTACGTGTTCACAGAATAAATTCCCAATTCTGCTGGCAAAACACAGCGTCAGGGAGATGAGGTGGCCGAGAGGTTAAGGCGATGGACTGCTAATCCATTGTGCTCTGCACGCGTGGGTTCGAATCCCATCCTCGTCGAGCCCTCTTTCTACTTAATGCATGTTGTGAGATTGGCTGCCAAAGTAGGCATGATGCAATGCCTCAGCTCTCCTTTGGCTCAGTACTTCCTATAGTACACCATGTGGTCTTGTTGCACAGGTCACGTTAAAGAGAATGGTCTGCTAATACAATGGCCAAAAGATACTTTGTTTCCAGAATAGTCAGTGCTCCAAATGAACACATGTGGCTTCCTTTGGCAAATGTTTATTTGCACATCTCCTCTGAGTACCTTTCAGGTACTGTCAGGTTAACGCTGGCTTTAAACCTCATCAGTGTTTGTCCATCTGAGGTGATTGTCTCCCCTCTTACCTTCACAATACTGGCCAATGGCAGCAAAGAGTCACGCAGCAATGCCCCCAGTCCAGTCTGACATCTTTTTTCTCCAGAAGCAGCTGAAAGGTGCTTCCACAAACAGTGACACGCTCCCAGCATAATGTGTAGGGCCCAGACTAGAGTTGGTCATTAATGTCTCGTATGCACAGTGATTCTACCACAGGGTCTTGTTGTAGTTGGCATGCCCAGAAAACCATGAAGGCGAGGTGTCCTTTTTAGAGCCTCCAGAGTTAAAGGTCCATATGTCACGATGAAGCTACAGTCCCCAACCGACAAAGGGGAATTAGCTCAAATGGGAGAGCGCTCGCTTAGCATGCGAGAGGTAGCGGGATCGATGCCCGCATTCTCCAGGGACCTTTTCCACATCCAAGAGCAGCCCTCCAGCATACTCTGTAGCCAATCCATTGGTTTTGTCCCATTATGTCTATGACTTTACTCATTATACTCACTTTTCAAGGCTTTGTGTCATCACTCCGGGGAAGCATTGAAAGGAAAAGGCAGGGAAAGAAAAAGTAGTGTTGTCGTGTATATAAGAATGCTAGGGGTGCTAGACCAATGGCAAAGGAAAACCCTCATAGTGAGTTCAATGTGAGCCTTGACACTAAGCATGGAGAAAGGGACTTGTACCAATTGGTAAGGCAGAGAGATGAAGCTGGAAACAGCAGTTTAAAGTCATTAAGGGTGGAAATGGTAATGTGCTAACAAGGGAAGGAGTACTTTGAAGGGAAGATGTGGGTGGAGACCAAATAAAGGGGTGATTTGTGACACCGGGATAGCAGCAGGTGTGAAAGGCGAGCTTTACAGGACGGTGGTGAGAACTGCTCTGATGTATTGTTTTATGACTGTGGCACGGAGGAAAAGATAAGAGGCCGAGATGGAGTTGTCAGAGTTGAAGATGGTAAGTTTTTTATGTTGGGACTGTCCAGGATGGAAAAAGATTAGAATTGATTATGTCAGAGGGACAGCTGGGGTCGAGCGGTTTGGAGACAAAGTTAGACCGGTAAGGCTGCGGTGGTTTGGAAATGTGCAGAGGAGGAATATAAGATATACTGGGAAAAGGGTGTAAAATATGGAGCTGCTAGGCAGGAGGAAAAGAAAACTACGGATGAGAAAGTTCATGGATCTAGTGGAGGAGGACATGAAGAGGGTTGCTGTGACAGAGGAGAATGCTAGGGGCAGGGTGAGATGGAGGCAGATGATCCACTCTGGCAACCCCCAAGAAGAACAGGCTCAAAGAAGAAGCCAGCATCACTCCAGGCTTCTACCAAAGTGTTACGCAGCCCCTCGTCGGGGATCTGGAGTAGATTTCCCTGCGTCGATACACTAGCGCTCAGCTCGCATTTTGTCCATCTAGACTACGTGTTCACAGAATAAATTCCCAATTCTGCTGGCAAAACACAGCGTCAGGGAGATGAGGTGGCCGAGAGGTTAAGGCGATGGACTGCTAATCCATTGTGCTCTGCACGCGTGGGTTCGAATCCCATCCTCGTCGAGCCCTCTTTCTACTTAATGCATGTTGTGAGATTGGCTGCCAAAGTAGGCATGATGCAATGGCTCAGTACTTCCTATAGTACACCATGTGGTCTTGTTGCACAGGTCACGTTAAAGAGAATGGTCTGCTAATACAATGGCCAAAAGATACTTTGTTTCCAGAATAGTCAGTGCTCCAAATGAACGCATGTGGCTTCCTTTGGCCAATGTTTATTTGCACGTCTCCTCTGAGTACCTTTCAGGTACTGTCAGGTTAACGCTGGCTTTAAACCTCATCAGTGTTTGTCCATCTGAGGTGATTGTCTCCCCTCTTACCTTCACAATACTGGCCAATGGCAGCAAAGAGTCACGCAGCAATGCCCCCAGTCCAGTCTGACATCTTTTTTCTCCAGAAGCAGCTGAAAGGTGCTTCCACAAACAGTGACACGCTCCCAGCATAATGTGTAGGGCCCAGACTAGAGTTGGTCATTAATGTCTCGTATGCACAGTGATTCTACCACAGGGTCTTGTTGTAGTTGGCATGCCCAGAAAACCATGAAGGCGAGGTGTCCTTTTTAGAGCATCCAGAGTTAAAGGTCCATATGTCACGATGAAGCTACAGTCCCCAACCGACAAAGGGGAATTAGCTCAAATGGGAGAGCGCTCGCTTAGCATGCGAGAGGTAGCGGGATCGATGCCCGCATTCTCCAGGGACCTTTTCCACATCCAAGAGCAGCCCTCCAGCATACTCTGTAGCCAATCCATTGGTTTTGTCCCATTATGTCTATGACTTTACTCATTATACTCACTTTTCAAGGCTTTGTGTCATCACTCCGGGGAAGCATTGAAAGGAAAAGGCAGGGAAAGAAAAAGTAGTGTTGTCGTGTAAATAAGAATGCTAGGGGTGCTAGACCAATGGCAAAGGAAAAGCCTCATAGTGAGTTCAATGTGAGCCTTGACACTAAGCATGGAGAAAGGGACTTGTACCAATTGGTAAGGCAGAGAGATGAAGCTGGAAACAGCAGTTTAAAGTCATTAAGGGTGGAAATGGTAATGTGCTAACAAGGGAAGGAGTACTTTGAAGGGAAGATGTGGGTGGAGACCAAATAAAGGGGTGATTTGTGACACCGGGATAGCAGCAGGTGTGAAAGGCGAGCTTTACAGGACGGTGGTGAGAACTGCTCTGATGTATTGTTTTATGACTGTGGCACGGAGGAAAAGATAAGAGGCCGAGATGGAGTTGTCAGAGATGAAGATGGTAAGTTTTTTATGTTGGGACTGTCCAGGATGGAAAAAGATTAGAATTGATTATGTCAGAGGGACAGCTGGGGTCGAGCGGTTTGGAGACAAAGTTAGACCGGTAAGGCTGCGGTGGTTTGGAAATGTGCAAAGGAGGAATATAAGATATACTGGGAAAAGGGTGTAAAATATGGAGCTGCTAGGCAGGAGGAAAAGAAAACTACGGATGAGAAAGTTCATGGATCTAGTGGAGGAGGACATGAAGAGGGTTGCTGTGACAGAGGAGAATGCTAGGGGCAGGGTGAGATGGAGGCAGATGATCCACTCTGGCAACCCCCAAGAAGAACAGGCTCAAAGAAGAAGCCAGCATCACTCCAGGCTTCTACCAAAGTGTTACGCAGCCCCTCGTCGGGGATCTGGAGTAGATTTCCCTGCGTCGATACACTAGCGCTCAGCTCGCATTTTGTCCATCTAGACTACGTGTTCACAGAATAAATTCCCAATTCTGCTGGCAAAACACAGCATCAGGGAGATGAGGTGGCCGAGAGGTTAAGGCGATGGACTGCTAATCCATTGTGCTCTGCACGCGTGGGTTCGAATCCCATCCTCGTCGAGCCCTCTTTCTACTTAATGCATGTTGTGAGATTGGCTGCCAAAGTAGGCATGATGCAATTCCTCAGCTTTTCTTTGGCTCAGTACTTCCTATAGTACACCATGTGGTCTTGTTGCACAGGTCACGTTAAAGAGAATGGTCTGCTAATACAATGGCCAAAAGATACTTTGTTTCCAGAATAGTCAGTGCTCCAAATGAACGCATGTGGCTTCCTTTGGCAAATGTTTATTTGCACATCTCCTCTGAGTACCTTTCAGGTACTGTCAGGTTAACGCTGGCTTTAAACCTCATCAGTGTTTGTCCATCTGAGGTGATCGTCTCCCCTCTTACCTTCACAATACTGGCCAATGGCAGCAAAGAGTCACGCAGCAATGCCCCCAGTCCAGTCTGACATCTTTTTTCTCCAGAAGCAGCTGAAAGGTGCTTCCACAAACAGTGACACGCTCCCAGCATAATGTGTAGGGCCCAGACTAGAGTTGGTCATTAATGTCTCGTATGCACAGTGATTCTACCACAGGGTCTTGTTGTAGTTGGCATGCCCAGAAAACCATGAAGGCGAGGTGTCCTTTTTAGAGCCTCCAGAGTTAAAGGTCCATATGTCACGATGAAGCTACAGTCCCCAACCGACAAAGGGGAATTAGCTCAAATGGGAGAGCGCTCGCTTAGCATGCGAGAGGTAGCGGGATCGATACCCGCATTCTCCAGGGACCTTTTCCACATCCAAGAGCAGCCCTCCAGCATACTCTGTAGCCAATCCATTGGTTTTGTCCCATTATGTCTATGACTTTACTCATTATACTCACTTTTCAAGGCTTTGTGTCATCACTCCGGGGAAGCATTGAAAGGAAAAGGCAGGTAAAGAAAAAGTAGTGTTGTCGTGTAAATAAGAATGCTAGGGGTGCTAGACCAATGGCAAAGGAAAAGCCTCATAGTGAGTTCAATGTGAGCCTTGACACTAAGCATGGAGAAAGGGACTTGTACCAATTGGTAAGGCAGAGAGATGAAGCTGGAAACAGCAGTTTAAAGTCATTAAGGGTGGAAATGGTAATGTGCTAACAAGGGAAGGAGTACTTTGAAGGGAAGATGTGGGTGGAGACCAAAGAAAGGGGTGATTTGTGACACCGGGATAGCAGCAGGTGTGAAAGGCGAGCTTTACAGGACGGTGGTGAGAACTGCTCTGATGTATTGTTTTATGACTGTGGCACGGAGGAAAAGATAAGAGGCCGAGATGGAGTTGTCAGAGTTGAAGATGGTAAGTTTTTTATGTTGGGACTGTCCAGGATGGAAAAAGATTAGAATTGATTATGTCAGAGGGACAGCTGGGGTCGAGCGGTTTGGAGACAAAGTTAGACCGGTAAGGCTGCGGTGGTTTGGAAATGTGCAGAGGAGGAATATAAGATATACTGGGAAAAGGGTGTAAAATATGGAGCTTTTGTATTGTTGATTGTCATTTATGCTTAGAAATATTTAACCATATATGCTTAGAGCTGTATAATCGATTGTGTAGTGATAGGATGTGTGATCTTCAGTAGGCTGTAAAAGGCTTTGTGTGCATTTCAGAGCACTCTGGCATTCACCCCCACATTTTGGGAGCATGGGAGAGGTCGTACCTTGTCTTATTGTTTTATGGTAGGATAAACGTATCTATGTCTGTTTTAGGCTAAGTGCCTTTTGTTTAGATGGACCACTAGACTCCTGGCACCATCTTTGGGGAGTCACATTTCACACACACACACACACACACACACACACACACACACACACACACACACGGTATTCTTTGTTCACATGCATACCTATGTAAGATGTCATATGTTAATGAACCTATGCATATTCATGGAACCACAATAAAAGAGCAGTGTTACGGGGGAGCGGATGAGAGTAACTGGGGTCAAGCAAAGGAACGGCGCCGGTCCAGTTCTCTCCCGTGCATGAGAAACATAAAGAATGTTGCCTACTCGTGTCTTGCATGCTGTGTAATTACATTGCCTTCAACGTTCCAGCGAATAGGGTTAAGCTATAAACCTATCATTAATTGGTCCTTCGATGCCGGATCCCTGGAGTCGACGTTCACAGAGGGGAGAACGGACACGCTGAAAGATTGACGTCAGCCAGGAAGTTTCTCTAGTACAGTCCCGAGACATGAGAATTCGTCATCAGGCCAGCTGTCTGTTTTCTCTCCTCATGAATGACGATCGGCGGGATCTGAGGCTGATATTACACGCTAAGCAACACCGAGTAAGTTTCAAGTCTTTGCCACTGTGTGCGGCAAAGCACGCATCCACTGTGTGCGGTTGTGTTGAAAGTCTTTGCCACTGTGTGCGGCAAAGCACGCATCCTCTGTGTGAGGTTGCGTTGAAAGTCTTCATCACTGTGTGCGTTAAAGCGCGTGATCAGTGTTATGTAAGTCTTTGCCAATGAGTGCGGCAAAGCGCGCAGCCACTGTGTGAGACTGTGTTGAGAAAATAGGCCTAATTTTTGTTGTTTGTGAGCGAGGATATTTGTTGTGTTTGTGTTAATGACTGCGGAGCAGGCGTGGTCTGGGACACGGTTGTTGTTGTTATCATGGGTTCCTAGAATAGAATAGAATAGAATAATCCTTTAATTGTCCCACAAGGGGAAATTTGGTTGTATCAGCAGCAAAAACACACATATACAAACAGAACAGGACACAGAACAGAAGCACAATTTTTACATATTTACATCATGGACAATAGCTACCAGAGCAGAGTACTGTACAGTTATTTAAATTAGCGTACACATAGTGTGAAAACGGAGCAGGATACTGAAAGATGTTTAAATAGTTAAGAATATTTAGAATAATTAGAAAAGTGCAGATTGTTTATTGTACCTGTGCATTAAAAAGTAGACATGTAACTTCCAATAAGTTAGTGTATATATAAGCTGAGAAAAGTAATGTGCAAGTTATAACAGTAGAAGTTGTTACAGCGCTGATGTAGACATCTGTGTTTGTTGGGAGCAGTTCTGATTGTACAGTCTGACAGCTGCAGGGAGGAAGGACCTGCGGAAACGCTCCTTCATGCATCTAGGATGCAGCAGTCTGTCACTGAAGCAGCTCTGCAGTTCAGCAACATTAAGCAACCAAGAGTGCGTCTGAGCATGACAGACGTTTATGCTGGACTTCGCTCCTGGGAGCGCACAGTATTTTAAAAAAAAAAGAGTGATGGCTCCTTAGCTGCGCGGGTTCACGCGAGTACAGTCGCGCGGGTTTCACGCGGACCTGAGCCGTGCGGTTAATCGCAGGCTTATAAATGGAAGAGATTCAAATGTTTGACGGTTTCAGGAAAACAGCAGCCTCGAAGAGCGTGTGGAGAAGGCCAGCCCACATCAGTAGCATTTAAGCTATGCTCTGGTGAATGGCTTTCCCCACCCCGTGCTGACACAAAATGTTTAGATGATTCTTTAGATTGCCCTGATCAACAACAGCCTGTGCTCCTGACCATTAATTTAACCAGTTGTTAACAGTAATCTGCATTAAGCTTAAGGTTGCTCAAATTCAGTACAATGACATATGAGATGAAGTAAAATAGATAAATATTTAAACTAATGACGTGCATAGAGGCACTTGACCTGTTTGAAAGACTGTCGTCTTATTATGAGCCATTGTTGAGATATAGAGCACACCTATGAATACAAGTAATATGCTGAACCCTGTATGAAGCAGTTGAAAACTACATGATGGAGAAGCTGAATTGAATATGAAAGTGCAAGTCTTTGCCACTGTGGGCAAAGCACGCAACCACTGTGTGAGGTTGCGTTGCTGTCTCTTCTGAGCTGATGAGCAAGCTACACATTATCATATTGGGAGCTGGCTGAGAACTCATCCAAGAGAGGGAAACAAAACTATGATAATTATGATAACTGCAGTGTGCAGCGTTTCCGTGAGTTCTTTCAGATGCACAGCAGTTTTCCTGTCTCTTGACTCATGTGTGTAGAGTGTTTATAGCATCAGCATCATGTTTCTGTTTATTTGTTTTGTTGGGTTGAAAACTAACTAGATAAACTTGTGATCATACTTATGGATCACCATCATCAGCCATATGTTTTATTTATGCAGATGAAAAAGTGAGTGTGAATGTGCCTGACGTCGCAGTGTGTGTGTGCGCTGTGTAAAAGTAACTTTTAAGTCTCCAATTGTGAGAACGGTGATTCTGCAGGTCACTATAGGAAAAAAAAAGTGTAGAGTAAAGAAGAGACAAAATTTACATTGTAGATGAAAAAAAAAATAATCATAGGAAAAAGGTTTTGTGTTTATCAGCCAAGAACAACTACAATCTAATTTTCTGCTTTTAAGAAAGGAGAGTTCACAAAAGACAGAGAGAGAGTTCTGTGTGTCGGTTAAGCAGTGATGATAATAATGAAAATGTCTTAGTTTTGTCACTTTCAGATGAAAAGTAGACCTGGATCGATTTTCCACATGCAGCAGTCGGAATAAAGTTATAGTTTAACATCATTGGAAACGTTCAGGCCAAGTTTCTGGCTAACTTATTTACAGCTCCATGTGTCCCTCAACCTCACAAGCGATCTCTCACTCCTCCCTGAAGACAAGGAATGCAGCCCCAAGAGCAATAACATGGCAGATAAAGAGATTGTAGCAAAGTCCTGAGCAAAGAGTCTCAGCAAGCAGCAGCAGTGTGGACAAACAGCAGTGGAGAAGAAAAACAAACCCATCATCCTGACTGATTGATGAATGGCGCTGTGTTTCCAACAAGCTGCAACTTCACTGTGCTTGTGAAAAGGACTTTTGAGGAGAATGAGGAGACTGTTGGAGGTTGACATTTGCCACCTTTGGAGAAAATGGCAAGAAGAGACAGTGGAACACAGGACAAAGCTGAAGAAGAACTGCCGGCTATTGGACTGTTGAAGTGGGAGAGGACAACAGAGTGAGAGGAGTAGGTGAGAACACAGAGGAATGCTGTTGTTTAATGTGGGAAATCAAAATTTGGGTTAGCAAACCTGGGAAAAAGAAAACTGACTGCTTAAGTTGGAAAATTGTGAAAGAGTCTGAAACACTGCAAAAAGAAACATATACAAAATCACACACACAAGCAGAACATGCATTAACCCTACTAACACAAACAAAAGACAGCTCATGAAGATTAGACAGCATCTTGAGCATGTGAGTCTGTTTATCATCTTGTCCAAGTCACTTAGTGTGATGCAAAGACCAGTGGACTCATGGCACATTAGTTAAAAATGATCAAATAATAGCAGAGAAGTGTGTAGGAAAGGCAGCTTTAAGAACATGTCCTGCTGGAGATGCAGCTCCACAGACATATCCATTAAACCTGCCTAATAACACAAACATACATGCAATGAAAATCAGCTTCTTATCTCTCATCAGTGTTAAAATAGTGTCAATTTAACAGACACTTGTTATCAAATGCTGAATTTATCCAATGCTGACAGTTAACTCTCTAGGTTGCAGGACAGCAGTTTAACTTTTGTGACAAAAAAAACAGGATTCTGGTTTGACCAACCAGTGATCGGACAATAAATTTAGTTGTTAATATAGTAAATTGGGAGATGCTTTCTGCCTGATTGATGCAGCACAAGTAATTTACTGTATGAGGGAAATTCTATTTTTGTGATAATATTTTGAACATGCATTTCTGTTGTCCTGTCAACTTAGTGGGTTAATAGCTGATATGCAAATTAGTTTATCGTTCTTAGATTAATGAAAGGTGATTGAATTCTAGCACGAGTGAATGGGATGTGTTGGAGTTTGTTAGAGTGGAGACTCTAAAACACTGAGTTTCCTGTTGTGATGTGCGGGTGAATCCTGCACCCAGATACACAACTCTGAACACATAAGAACAAACTTCTTTTGTGAAATGCATGACAACATGTCACATGTTTTATTGATGACGGGGAAAAAGGAAAACTAAATGAAATCTGTGGCCTAAATGAGTAAAAAGTACAGATTAAATTCATAGCTAATAAGACATTAGGCTTATGTTGTATGTTGTGCGGCTGATGGTTGGTTTGAAGTTTATCTAGCTGATGATTTTTCTTTTGTTGTGAAGTTGAGCCTGCCAATTAGTATGATGGTATGATAAATCATGCTAATGGTATGATTTACCCTCCTGAGATGAGGAGCATGTGTCATGACTTAACAAGGCCTTTTTATTTTTGATACTTTCACAGTGCACTGAAAGTTTTGTTTGATGATCTCTGTTTGAAGCAGATCTGCACGATTAGAACAAAAGAGCTATACGACACGTCGTCGAGAAAATTGTTGCAAGTGAGTTTCTCCATTAAAATGGGCTCAGGAGAAAGTCACTTATCTGGGACAATTAGAAAATAGGTCCCTGCCCAAAAAGGATTAAGCGAGGTAATCCGATCAAAAAAAAATTCTTCTTTTTCTTTTTGAAATGACGTCATTTTGCTAAGAGTGGAAACTAAATGCGACGATAAGTTTCCACTACCAGCAAAGAAAGAATGAGTGCATGAATGAGTGAATAACAAATGAGTAAGAGAAATAAAACTGACTGATTGACAACAGCTGACGAAAGCTGACAAGATTTTACTGATGTAACACGACTGTGCGAAGTTAACCCCCATCTGACAAAGGTGCAGATGAATTTATGTGTGTTTCTTTTTACAAGGAGCAGGAAGATGATAACACCATCCTAGGTTGCATGACGATTTAGCCTTTTAAATGCCACTTTCTGTGTCTTTGCATCTACCAGGGGTGTTATTCACTACCTTGTGTTGCTCACAGAGGTAACTGTGAGAAAGTGTGTGTACACCTCCGCAGCGCTAACATTTCTACAGCATTACAGTTCTTCATGTGATTTGATCATGTGATTTATACCAGGATAGCTGGTTGATGCTTTTCTACTACAGGATTTCTGGGTTTATGTGTGAAGAAAACTGTGTTTACAGGTTATGAGTTGGTGATGCTGTTACACTGTGATTGTTGGGGAAATGTGAAGGTTACTTTGACGATGTGAATAACATGTGAGAAATTTCCTGTGTTGAAACTAGTGTCACTTCTTTCCACAGCTATGGCAGGCTAACTTTATGGTCTTTTTACATCACCACTGGACCCTGTCAACTTGTGCCTGACCACCAGGATTATCCATGTGTGTTGCTAATGTTTGTTTTTCTAAGAGTACATGCAGAGGATTCAGCGGAGACGGACAAGTAACATGAGAAAGCAAATAAGAGATGCAGTGTTTGTGGAATAGTTTAGTATGGGGCTCATTAGCTGGCCACTATTGAGCTCCTAGTGATAGCTAAGTGGAGTGACTTTGCTTAAGGGAAGTCACCGATTACATTAATGTTAACTGAGTACATGGGCTGATCCATGTCTGAGGCAAATTATGGCAATAATTGCAGTTTACTGATTTGAGAAAACCTGCACATGATACTTGTCCTGTTGATGCTGAATGCTTTATTACTCTTATTATACAATTTTTTATAAGTGTGAAGGTTGATTTTACTTCTAGATCTTGTTTTCCAGGCCATGATGGTGTGTATGCAGGCTCCTGGCGGAGCCGGGTTTTAAGCAAACCTAATATGCAAAACACACTAACATCTTTTATTGCAGGGTTATAGGTCCGGGGTGGTGCTGCTCCAGAGGGGGAGACACCCTGATGTTGCCTGGGACATGATCTAGCTAACTTTTTTCTTTCAGACAGGAATCTAGGTTTGATGAGTTGACTCATGGGAGTGTCCATGCGTAAAGAGGAGGGGTCCAGAATTACAGAGTTACATGAAACTATGTTTTCTATGTTTTCTAAACTATGTTTTTATGATTTTTGTGTGATTAACGGTTCATTTACAGGTATTAAACCTATGCAAGTGGTGCATCTATGTTTAGATGAGGCTTTGATGGTCCATAGATGGAGCTCACTGAACTAAAGAATGTGGTTTGATGATGATTGACATGCTTTCCAAATAGAGGTTTTTCCTTCTAGCAAGGAAATACAGGAGCAGCAGTCAGAGAATTGCTGAAAGGAATCTCCTGAGAAATCTTCTGAGGCCCAGTGAGAAGCAAGAACCATTCCAGGCATGGCTGACAGCCCAGGCAGTGGTTGAGGTCAAAGGTCGAGCTGTTTGGGGCTCATCATGAGATCAGACTTTGGAGCCACAGCAAGGACCACGAAGCTGCGTTGGAATGAGAGCTGTGCCAAGGGGTTTTTCCAGAGGCCAACAGAGGAGATTGTGGACGACATACGGGCACCTGAAGGATGAGGGGAGCGTGCCAAGGTCCAAACGTGACAACGCAGGCGGAGTCCAAGGATGGCATCATGATTCTGTGAAAAGCACAGGAACCAGAAGCTATGGTGGTGATGACAGCAGTTTCCTATGAACATCACCTAATGTTGTGTCACTATACTGTGCATACGATGGCACACTGAAGACTGCTGGGATCATAACAGCAGTAAGATAACTGGATCCAGCATCCTTTCCACAGAGGGTTTTCCTGCAGAGAATGGACAATGGAGGAGTCATAAATATTCTCCACAGGACAGAGGCCTGAAGTGAGGTGATGGGGGTTGGCAGAGGCCATAAAACTCGAGTGCTGACGAGGTCTGCAGCTTTCAAGATAGCTGAGACCCATGTTGACAAACGACAAAACCAACTGGTATGTTTGAATGTCTATTCTACATACATTTGGACTCTGGTCCTATGGACAGTGATGGAAACAACTGGAAGAGACATTTATGACGCCCTGCAGAACTTAAACCACTCTGCAGAGAGACGTGTGATTTACATGTCTTGCAGAGGAGCACCACCAAGCTGGAGTGTTTTTTGAAAATGTTAATTTTTCATTTTAACCATTAAAAATTCATTTGTTTCCTTGTAGGATGCAGTTTACCACTGAATGAGCTCAATGAGAAATTGGATAACTGCTAATACATTTGTCAAACTGTGTATGTTTACAGTAATTTAGAGTGATTGACATATGCTAAGTGTAAAAATGGTTGCATTGACACTGTCAGACATGAGGTATTCATAACTGGGTAATTTCCTAGCATAATTGTCAAAAGGGGGGAAATGTTAGGTTTTTGTATTGTTGATTGTCATTTATGCTTAGAAATATTTAACCATATATGCTTAGAGGTGTATAATCGATTGGGTAGTGATAGGATGTGTGATCTTCAGTAGGCTGTAAAAGGCTTTGTGTGCATTTCAGAGCACTCTGGCATTCACCCCCACATTTTGGGAGCATGGGAGAGGTCGTACCTTGTCTTATTGTTTTATGGTAGGATAAACTTATCTATGTCTGTTTTAGGCTAAGTACCTTTTGTTTAGATGGACCACTAGACTCCTGGCACCATCTTTGGGGAGTCACATTTCACACACACACACACACACACACACACACACACACACACACACACACGGTATTCTTTGTTCACATGCATACCTATGTAAGATGTCATATGTTAATGAGCCTATGCATATTCTTGGAACCACAATAAAAGAGCAGTGTTACGGGGGAGCGGATGAGAGCAACTGGGGTCAAGCGAAGGATATGGAGCTGCTAGGCAGGAGGAAAAGAAAACTATGGATAAGAAAGTTCATGGATCTAGTGGAGGAGGACATGAAGAGGGTTGCTGTGACAGAGGAGAATGCTAGGGGCAGGGTGAGATGGAGGCAGATGATCCACTCTGGCAACCCCCAAGAAGAACAGGCTCAAAGAAGAAGCCAGCATCACTCCAGGCTTCTACCAAAGTGTTACGCAGCCCCTCGTCGGGGATCTGGAGTAGATTTCCCTGCGTCGATACACTAGCGCTCAGCTCGCATTTTGTCCATCTAGACTACGTGTTCACAGAATAAATTCCCAATTCTGCTGGCAAAACACAGCGTCAGGGAGATGAGGTGGCCGAGAGGTTAAGGCGATGGACTGCTAATCCATTGTGCTCTGCACGCGTGGGTTCGAATCCCATCCTCGTCGAGCCCTCTTTCTACTTAATGCATGTTGTGAGATTGGCTGCCAAAGTAGGCATGATGCAATGCCTCAGCTCTTCTTTGGCTCAGTACTTCCTATAGTACACCATGTGGTCTTGTTACACAGGTCACGTTAAAGAGAATGGTCTGCTAATACAATGGCCAAAAGATACTTTGTTTCCAGAATAGTCAGTGCTCCAAATGAACGCATGTGGCTTCCTTTGGCAAATGTTTATTTGCACGTCTCCTCTGAGTACCTTTCAGGTACTGTCAGGTTAACGCTGGCTTTAAACCTCATCAGTGTTTGTCCATCTGAGGTGATTGTCTCCCCTCTTACCTTCACAATACTGGCCAATGGCAGCAAAGAGTCACGCAGCAATGCCCCCAGTCCAGTCTGACATCTTTTTTCTCCAGAAGCAGCTGAAAGGTGCTTCCACAAACAGTGACACGCTCCCAGCATAATGTGTAGGGCCCAGACTAGAGTTGGTCATTAATGTCTCGTATGCACAGTGATTCTACCACAGGGTCTTGTTGTAGTTGGCATGCCCAGAAAACCATGAAGGCGAGGTGTCCTTTTTAGAGCCTCCAGAGTTAAAGGTCCATATGTCACGATGAAGCTACAATCCCCAACCGACAAAGGGGAATTAGCTCAAATGGGAGAGCGCTCGCTTCGCATGCGAGAGGTAGCTGGATCGATGCCCGCATTCTCCAGGGACCCTTTGCACATCGACGAGCAGCCCTCCAGTATACTCTGTAGCCAATCCATTGTTTTTGTCCCATTATGTCTATGACTTTACTCATTATACTCACTTTTCAAGGCTTTGTGTCATCACTCCAGGGAAGCATTCAAAGGAAATGGCAAGAAAAGAAAAAGTAGTGTTGTCGTGTAAATAAGAATGCTAGGGGTGCTAGCCCGGATGATCTGATATCGTCGTGTTGGTGTTGTTCCCAGATCATCATGAAAATGTTTTTCCAGGTTCAACATTGCACGTGACCAATCACATTGTCGTGACGTTATTCTTTTGCGCGCCAAGCCATTCGTGCATTTATGAAATTCCAGTGTTGCAAGGACAATATCAATTCTGCTTACCGTTTGTTAAAGAGTTAGGGTTAGGTTCAGGGTCTGTTGATCGGCGGACAGAGGCGGTTTCTCGCAGCTTAAGTACAGTTTTTTGTTTTACGGCGGTTTTTCCCAAAGTCGCAAAAGTATGATGTCATAACATCCTGATTGGCCACTTGCAATGTTGATCCTGGAACAACATTTAGTACGATGATCTGCGAACAACACCAACACGATGATATCAGATCGTGCTGCTAGACCAATGGCAAAGGGAAATCCCTTTAGCAGTTGTTCCCAAACTTTTTTTTGGTAGGCCCCCCTTTGTTATACAAGAAAATCTTCGGCATCTTGTGAGAAACTGCTCTTATTTTCCTCAGTACTCCCTATAGTTTACCATGTGGTCTTGTTGCTCAGGTTATGTTAAAGAGATTGGTCTGCTAATACAATAGCAGAAAGATACTCTGTTTCCAGAATCGTCAGTGCTCAAAACGAATGCATGTTGCTTCCTTTGGCAAACATTTATTTGCACGTCAGCAAGGTTGTTCTTTTAAAGATGTGAGCAACAGGTTAATGCTGGCTTTAAACCTCATCAATGTGTTGGATTGGGAGGTGTCTTTCTGCAGCCCCGATTGTTTGTGCACTGTTTGTTGCAATATTCGTGGCCCTTGTAGAATTCCCCATTTCCCTTCCACAGAGAGAAACCACTCACGCACCTTCCGGCTTCTGACTTCTCCACAGTCAGGACAAATGACTGGAGGACAGGACTGTAGATTCCCTGTCTCGTCTTTGACATCAACATTATGTGCAGTGACTCCCATGTAATTAGAATTTCTAACCAAAGTCCAGTGATCCCCAGTAAGTGCCACAAAGTCCACTCTCTGTAATGCATCTGATGCTTGTTATTTGCATTACATTGCTTGTCTTTCAGTGTCATAATGCTGTTGAATTTTACTTGAAATAGTTTTTTGGTATGGCAATTGGAAAGCTTGATCATCTCACACTAACTGTTGCACATTTTCTAACCCCCTATCTTCTTTCACTCATATTGGTTCACAGTCCAGAGCAATCCATTTTGCGGGTGAATTTGTAAGGTATTCCAATGACTTACTAATTTTGGTCCAGTAACCAGTCATTTCATTAAGTTTGGCCTGCCTAAACCTTTTGTTGGTACTCGAACTGCTAGTGCTAACAGCTCCTACAGTTTCTGTGCTGGCTGCAATATGGTTTGCATTTAGACGGTACCGTGAGTTTGAAGTGCTTTGTTGGTATACAAACTCCTTTTTGCACACTGTGCAAAAAACACGCTTTTATCAAGGCATCCGTCAGGCAGTCTTTTGAAATGAAATTTCGCTCTGATCAGTCCTAGCAATGCACTTTCTTCTGATTCTTCCATTTTTGTAGCTGTGTGCATCAGTGTAATTGGTATACCAGGAAATCATGCATTGACAGAAGTTTCCCCCTGCTTGGAATGCAAAGTGTGATTAAATGCGTAAAAAATTTAACGCATTAGTTTTTTCAAATTAAGTAATCACAATTAACACATTAAATTCCATGCCCTAGTTTTGTGCCCTTTAAAAAATGTCATGTTTCTGTAATTGTGAAGTTCAGAGGGCTCAAAAATGCTGTTAACTTAAAAAAAACACCAAATTTCAACTGAGTCCTACCTGAAGGCCAGCAAGTCTACACAGTAAAACAGATTATTTTACCACAAGTTAATTAAATATGCTAAAACTATTGCAGAAAAAGAGCCAGGTGGTCAGGTGAGATGGAGTGATGGAAAGGTCATCTTCTTTTACTCAGCTTGGAAACCAATCAGATTTGTTTGATTGTGAATGATTAGCTGACTAGTTGTCAGTGTTGTACATGAGTAAAAAGATCTCTTTATTCGGCAGAGCTGAGTGCAGCGCTGCCAGTATTGTCTCCATGAGGAGCGATTTGTCTGTGGACAGTTGAGTCAACTCCGTGGAGACAGAAAGGTGATGTTCATGTTTAGTTAAGGGATAAAAATGGTTAAGTACGAGCAAAAAAGAACCTAATATGAAAGTGGGTGTGTTAACATGCACTTCTGAACCCTAAAAACTATGGAGGACCACAAGAGCCACGCGCATCGAAATAAAAATTTCTGTGCTTTAATAATGAATTGTAGAATAAATTCTGCAATTGTAAATTCATTTTTGAATTCCAATTTAATAAACTGCATTTCAAAATCCTTTTTCCATTTGCACTTTAATAAACTCCATTTTAAAATCCTTTTTTCAGTTGCACTTTAATAAACTGCAGTTCAAAATCCTTTTTCCACTTGCAATTTAATAAACTGCAGTTCAAAATCCTTTTTCCACCTGCAATTTAATAAACTGCAGTTCAAAATCCTTTTTCCACCTGCAATTTAATAAACTGCAGTTCAAAATCCATTTCCCTTTCCTGTTCGCTCCGGGATTAGGTGCTGGATTAGCTCTTTGATTAACAACTTGCTGGAGGCTATTCAAATTAGCCACACCGTGGGATGTAAGGAGCTCTCTGATTGGTTGGTCAGACACAGGCTGTCTGCCAGCCTGGATTTTTCTAGCTCATAGCTTCTCCCTGCTAAGAAGCGTGTGTGCTTGTACAAAGGCCGTTCAGCCTCGGGATTTACACTCGGCTCGACACGGATATGTGAAGAATGAAGGGACCCTGCAGCGAAACGGAGAGCCAACCTCTGACTGAGTACTTGTTTACGCAGTCTGACCACCTGTTGAAGGTAATGTGCTAACGTGGCTAACGCTAGCATCACCACACGTAGCTCCGTTATTTTAAGGACATCTTAGTTTATGAAAGTTTTACGTCGCAGCTGTACGAGCTAGCTACGTGTTTTGTAAGCTGCTGTGCTCTTCACAAATAAAGCTGGAAGCAGCTCAGACTGTTAGAACCAGCACTGAGGCCTGTTACATTTATACAGTGTTAGAGCAATGGCTGCAACCTACAGCCTTTAAACTAGCGATTACAATGCTGACAGTAAACTCGTCAGTCCAGATGTTACCACATTACTTTGTAATACTTGGAGTTAAAACAACTGAGACAGGCTGATTAAAATAACAGCTGTCAGTTCTCTCATTCCTTATATCAAGACTGGAGATCACACTACTGATTTCAGTTCATTTAATATGTGAGTGCACAGATTCATTCTCAGCTGGACATAAATGATGATCAAAGGTTGTATATATGATGAATTCATCAAATCCCAGCCTCTAACACAGTGCGCTGAATCTTAGCTTTGAATGTCCAGTATATTCTAATCAGTGCAATGTAAGCATTCACTGAACCTATAGTATCTACACCTGTGTGGCAAATGTATGGTAAAGACACAGATAATGAAATTTAATTATTAATACAATATACATCATGAAAAATGAAAGCTGAAATTGATTCAGTTTAGTACTTTTCTCTGTATGCTCTGTGATTATAAAGGCCTTAAATTCTGTGATATATACTGTAAATGATTTTCACAGAGGTCTTAAAGTAGTTAAATCACTGCTGATAGTCTGGTTGTTTATATTTTCACGTTTTTGTGTCTGTAGGGCTGTTTGATGACGATTTGGACTCCTCTGGGAGATGAGGACACACCCACATCTGTTCCATACTGCAGCCATTGATGGTGTTACAGCTCTGAGGCAGCTTTGGGCCATCAGACGCACACACTGGAAAACCAGCACCTGGACTTCATGCAGGAGAGACGGCCTCAGTGATTTAGGTTCATAAGCAAGTTCAAACATTTCTGGCCTCTTATCACTTAGGTTTTTTAATCTCAAAAGTGAATGCATTTAAAGCAGGAACTGCACACCTAGCTGTCAGAAGTTTGGCAGCATGAGTAAAGTTTTGTAGGGCCATTGTTAAAAATTCCACAAGCACCACACCACATTTGTCATATATAGTTCATTTTGTACAGGACATTTTTGAAATTATAAACTATATATTCTAGTTGTCCACTTGTCAGTAATTTTTGAGTAAATGGATGTCACTGATAAATCAGTGGTGATTCACCTGCAAATGTTTTTAACAAACTTTGTTTTTTGTAGAATTAATCAGCAGCTGTGGAGAGATGCATTTGAATATCTTCTGGTTCCACTTTTCCTAACCTGGAAGCTGAGGATGGCTGATTTCTGACAGGGACACACACCTCAGCGCTTATCATGGGTGTTACATCCTCTGTGCCGCGATTCCAGAGAAAACGAGAGAGTAACGACCACTCATTAAGACCAGCCAGAAATCTGTCCCTTTCTGGCAGCTGTAAAAAAACTTCAAATAAGAAAGTTTGCATTCTTAGAACAATGCTGGGTCATGTGTGATGTGTCATCATATGAGGATATTACATTTTGACTTAATTCTGCTCAATTAAGTGTTTTGATCGTTGATCCAGTATAGCAGCACAATACAAAGCTGCTATACTGGAAGTTAAAACCTATTGTCCTCACGAGCACAGCATCTAACAACTCTACTTAAAAAAACTGAATGACTTTAACTGGACACAATGGTTTCCAGTGGGAGATACATTCATCACTCATCCGTGACGCTGGAGAAGTCACCTGGATGAGTGATAAAACAATTTCCCATGGAAAATCCAGAGGAACTAAACTTTGTTGTTTCTCTGGGCTCAATTTCAGCTCTAGGAGCATCTCTCAGAAGAAAACATTTTGCCAATAATCAGATAAAAAGATTGTTGAACCAGGTGGTATTCTCTGGGGTTTAAGACCAAAACTGAACTCAGTGAAATGACATTAGACTGGAATTCATAAGATGAATAGAAATACTGCTGAAGCTGAATGATATATATATATATGTGTGTGTGTGTGAGTGAGAGAGAGAGAGAGAGATCTTTGTTTTCTCCAATTCACCAGGTCTGTAAAGTTCAGTATGACTGTGGTACATGATACAAAAGAATAAATACAGAAGAATAACAACTTTATGTGAATAACTTTACTCTTCTTAAAAATAACTCATAAAACAAGTAAAAGTACAAATGTGTACAAGTTAGAGACTTCCTCAGTAAGTTTACACTCTTTTGGAGTGATTTTAATGGTGTGTTAAAGAAGAAAGAGATTAGAGGTAAAGTAGAGGATCCAGAGTCCATCATCACTGAGGCCGTCTCTCCTGCATGAAGTCCAGGTGCTGGTTTTCCAGTGTGCGCGTCTGATGGCCCAAAGCTGACTCAGAGCTGTAACACCATCAATGGCTGCAGTATGGAACAGATGTGGGTTTGTCCTCGTCTCCCAGAGGAGTTCATATCGTCATTAAATAGCCCTATAGACACAAAAACGTGAAAATATAAACAACCAGACTATCAGCAGTGATTTAACTACTTTAAGACCTCTGTGAAAATCATTTACAGTATATATCACAGAATTTAAGGCCTTTATAATCACAGAGCATACAGAGAAAAGTACTAAACTCAATTTAAATCAATTTCAGCTTTCATTTTTCATGATGTATATTGTATTAATAATTAAATTTCATTATCTGTGTCTTTACCACACATTTGCCACACAGGTGTGGATACTGTAGGTTCAGTGAATGCTTACATTGCACTGATTAGAATATACTGGACATTCAAAGCTAAGATTCAGCGCACTTTGTTAGAGGCTGGGATTTGATGAATTCATCATATATACAACCTTTGATCATCATTTATGTCCAGTTGAGAATGAATCTGTGCACTCACATATTAAATGAACTGAAATCAGTAGTGTGATCTCCAGTCTTGATATAAGGAATGAGAGAACTGACAGCTGTTATTTTAATCAGCCTGTCTCAGTTGTTTTAACTCTAAGTATCACAAAGTAATGTGGTAACATCTGGACTGACGAGTTTACTGTCAGCATTTTAATCGCTAGTTTAAAGGCTGTAGGTTGCAGCCATTGCTCTAACACTGTATAAATGTAACAGGCCTCAGTGCTGGTTCTAACAGTCTGAGCTGCTTCCAGCTTTATTTGTGAAGAGCACAGCAGCTTACAAAACACGTAGCTAGCTCGTACAGCTGCGACGTAAAACTTTCATAAACTAAGATGTCCTTAAAATAACGGAGCTACGTGCGGTGATGCTAGCATTAGCCATGTTAGCACGTTACCTTCAACAGGTGGTCAGACTGCGAAAACAGGCACTCAGTCAGAGGTTGCGCTCTCCGTTTTGCTGCAGGGTCCCTTCATTCTTCACATATCCGTGTAGCCGAGAGTAAATCCCGAGGCTGAACGGCCTTTGTACAAGCACACACGCTTCTTAGCAGGGCGAAGCTATGAGCTAGAAAAATCCAGGCTGGCAGACAGCCTGTGTCTGACCAACCAATCAGAGAGCTCCTTACATCCCACGGTGTGGCTAATTTGAATAGCCTCCAGCAAGTTGTTAATCGAAGAGCTAATCCAGCAGCTAATCCAGCACCCTAATCCAGCACCCTAATCCCGGAGCGAACAGGAAAGGGAAATGGATTTTGAACTGCAGTTTATTAAAGTGCAAGTGGAAAAAGGATTTTGAAATGCAGTTTATTAAATTGCAAGTGAAAAAAGGATTTTGAACTGCAGTTTATTAAAGTGCAAGTGGAAAAAGGATTTTGAAATGCAGTTTATTAAATTGCAAGTGGAAAAAGGATTTTGAACTGCAGTTTATTAAAGTGCAAATGGAAAAAGGATTTTGAACTGCAGTTTATTAAAGTGCAAGTGGAAAAAGGATTTTGAAATGCAGTTTATTAAATTGCAAGTGGAAAAAGGATTTTGAACTGCAGTTTATTAAAGTGCAAATGGAAAAAGGATTTTGAACTGCAGTTTATTAAATTGCAAGTGGAAAAAGGATTTTGAAATGCAGTTTATTAAAGTGCAAATGGAAAAAGGATTTTTAACTGCAGTCTATTAAATTGCAATTGGAAAAAGGATTTTGAAATGCAGTTTATTAAATTGGAATTCAAAAATGAATTTACAATTGCAGAATTTATTCTACAATTCATTATTAAAGCACAGAAATTTTTATTTCGATGCGCGTGGCTCTTGTGGTCCTCCATAAAAAACATCACCTAGAGGTTTTTTTTTTAAAGTATCCTACTATCCTAAGTGTCCTAGTGAGTGGATGCAAAGGTTATATGGGCGTAAGATGATCTCTCCTTTCAGTTTCCGGTTCAGTGTCTCACTTAGAAGCTCTCTCATGACAGGACTTGACTCTTTCGTCAGCTTATATTCTTGACATTGGTTTTGAACCTTTTTTTTCAATGGAGGATACCTTCTGCATGTTTTATCTGTCAGTTCTAAAGTTTTACTTATTAGGGTATAGTAAATAATGAGTATTGTATGTGTGATTTGTACGCTGTGTGTTTTGCTTACAGCATATTTCAAGTGTGAAATCTGGGGCACAGCTTATGTTTGCTGTACAGGTGAATGATTCTCTGTTTTTCCCCTGTAGCGTTTGTATTAAATGTGTAAATTAAGTTTGTAAGCAGCTTCTCTCTAAAGGTCATGTTAAATAACTCAACCTTTCCTCTTAGCTTATAGAAGAGTCCATGGGTCCCAGCTCTGACTCCATGAAATGTGATCGATCCAGAATGGAACCGCCCATCTTTAGACATCAGAAATCAAAATTGTGAGTGTAAAGTTTGTACTTGTTTGCCTGGCCGATCTCTGTATATTTTAAGTAGGTACTAATGGAAAAGGGGCTTTAGTTCACAGAAAGGTGTTGCACATCCCAGCTGTGTCTCCATTAAGAGTGATCGATCCAAGATGTATTCTCTCCACTTTAAAGATGAGAAATCAAAATGGTAAGTGTAAAGTTTGTACTTGAGAACATGTCCGTTCTTTCATGTGTCGGACAGATGTTTTTTCTAATACCAGGAACCATGGGTGCATAAAGAAGTCTAAACCACAATCACTGACCAAAGTGCTGCACAACTAAACGAATAAAGCAATAAAACAACATAACAGAGAAAACAAATTATTTTTAAAAAGTGTCAGTCAGGTTTAAATGTCAAAGAGTAAAAATTAGTTTTCAAATGAGTTTTAATGATGGTGATTGTTGGTGTGGTTCTAATTTGAAGGGTCAGATTGGTCCACAGCTACAGCAAAGTTATGATCGGAGTGTGCATACTTAAAAGATCAGAAAGGTGAGAGGTGCTAATCCATTTAGTGACCTAAAAACAAACAATAAGCAGCTACGTCAACCAAAGTAAACAGACAAACAGGCTTAAAGTGGTCAATAACAACAGAGCAGGGAGAGTGATTTGAGACCTGACACCAGCAACCTTATCAACAAAAAACTCTTATCAAATGTTTAGATATAGCTCGGGGTACTAGTGATGGGATTTCCGGCTCTTTTTAGAGAACCGTCTCTTTCAGTTCGGCTCACTGAAAAGAGCCGGCTCTTTCGGTTCCGAACCGGCTCCTCAGGTTTTTTTTGTTGCTTTAATTAATTTATTATTAACAATAATATAAAATTATGCACAAAAGGAATTACTAATGTAAAAAAGTGGTTTTATTTATATATGTGTATATATAAATATATGCGGTGGCCCCTAGAGACAAAACACGTACAAACTCCAAAGCACATTTCTACCATGAACTTAACTTCCAAAACAGAGCTACCTAGATCACTTAAATTACACAATTGAAAGCATATGTGTATTGTTTGTGTATTTATACACAAGCACTCATATATATTCAAATAATTTAAAAAAATTTCATTTACCTGTTACTACCACACATCAAATCCGGTCACTGGTACTTCCTGGCTTGTGCAGCCACTAGGTAACAAAAGCTCAACACTGCGCCTAGCATCCTGGAGCACTTCTGTTGTGTTTTGTACGTGTTTTGGAGTTTTCACGTGCTTCGGAGATTTTACGTGTTTTGGAGTTTTTACGTGTTTTGGAGTTTGTACGCGCTTTGGAGTTTTTACGTGTTTTGGAGTTTTTTATGGGCTCAAAATGTGGTCATAAATATTTTGTACTTGTAAATCAGGATTTGTATGTGTAAAAAGAATTTGTGTGTGTGTAAAAAAGATTTGTATGTGTAAAAAAGATTTGTGTGTGCGTAAAAAAGATTTGTATGTGTAAAAAAGATTTGTGTGTGTGTAAAAAAGATTTGTATGTGTAAAAAGAATTTGTGTGTGCGTAAAAAAGATTAGTATGTGTAAAAAGAATTTGTGTGTGTGTAAAAAAGATTTGTATGTGTAAAAAAGATTTGTGTGTGGACTTAGCCAAAAAAAACCCTGCAAGTTACAAGTACGCATTTTGACCCTATTTTTCTTCCTTTCATCTGATTGGTCAATGTCATGTCAATCACAAATGTAACAATCCAATCAGAGAACAGATGGGTTTGGCTGTCGGAGGGGCGCTTTTTTTGAACTGCAGGTCTTTGAAGGGAATAAATGCCCTTTTACATGCCAACCCAGCGTTTCCCTTCATCACCACAAAGGAAAACAGTCTGTGGTCGTCTGAGTTTGGTGATTTTTGTGTCACAGGTCTACGTGCTTAATACAGGGACTTCCACAGCCTTTTCAACAGCGCTGCGGACCGCGGGGTGGGCAGTGTTTTGGAAATGACAGTCTTCATTACAAAGCTTTCTTCGTTATGAATTAGCATACAGGTTTTTATTGAACATTTGAAGAACTAGCAAAAAAAACTAAACTCTTGTAGAGGACATAAAGTCAGAGATAGAAATGACAAGGAGCAGGTGCATCTAGTACAGGTAGAGCTGCTGCAAAAACCCACAGAGCTCAGCAGCCAGCGCAACAAATTCTGGATCCTTTGCTTTTAGTTAGCATTAGTAGCACATCCTGCTTCCGATGTGAAAGGACTTTTATGCTGCGCACTGTGACTCACAGCAATGGTCCCGGGTCAGCCCTGACTTTGTGTTAAACTAATCCTAAAGTAATGATGGTATTTCTAACCACTGACATACCACAACTTTATCCTTTCAACAGCTGCTGAAAGTTAGCGGACCTAGCTGCTATCGGATATTTATATAGAGATCCTCCAGCTTCAAACTGTATTACCCTTCAAGGACCTGCAGTTCAAAAAAGCGCCCCTCCGACAGGCAAACCCATCTGTTCTCTGATTGGATTGTTACATTTGTGATTGACATGACATTGACCAATCAGATGAAAGGAAGAAAAATAGGGTCAAAATGCGTACTTGTAACTTGCAGGGGTTTTTTGGCTAAGTCCACACACAAATATTTTTTACGCACACACAAATCTTTTTTACGCACACACAAATCTTTTTTACACATACAAATCTTTTTTACGCACACACAAATTCTTTTTACACATACAAATCTTTTTTACACATACAAATCTTTTTTACACATACAAATCTTTTTTACGCACACACAAATTCTTTTTACACATACAAATCTTTTTTACGCACACACAAATTCTTTTTACACATACAAATCCTGATTTACAAGTACAAAATATTTATGACCACATTTTGAGCCCATAGTTTTTACGTGTTTTGGAGTTTGTACGTGCTTCGGAGTTTTTACGTGTTTTGGAGTTTTTACGTGTTTTGGAGTTTGTACGTGCTTCGGAGTTTTTACGTGTTTTGGAGTTTGTACGTGCTTCAAGGTTTGTACGTGCTTCAAAGTTTGTACGTGTTTTGAAGTTTGCACGTGTTTTGGAGTTTGTACATGCTTTGTCTGTAGGGGCCACCGTAAATATACTTTTATTTATTCTCTCCACATAAAATGTAATAAATAAATCATATAATACAAAAACCAACTATTCACATTTCAACTTTTAACTATTTAAATTTTCAGCTTTTTTCTTTTACAAATTTAAAGTGAAACAACACAAAACACTGCAAACCACAACACAATTAAATATAAATTAAAATATGAAAACAAAAAGAAGATGCACATTCTCTGTCATATGGGCCTGCATGAATAAACTTTCTGAATCCTTTATCATCTGCAACTGAAAATAGTTGTGGATGATTACTATACCTTTCTAATGTGACGTTGTTGTCCCTGGCTGTTCGTGTGCTACTGAGTGTAACTACTGCCCCTCCCCCCTCTGCCCAGCGCAAAGCACAAGGCTCGCGTGCGGAGTGAAGCGGAAAAAAGTGCGAGAGAGAGGGTGAGAGAAAGAAAAAAAAAAACCACGGCTCGCGATAAGGAGCCGGCTCGCGTCGTTCACGTCAAAGACCCGGCTCTAAGAGCCGTTTCGTTCGCGAACGACACATCACTACTGGGTACACCCGGGACTTACCTTAAATTCCAAATGTCTCTCTTTCTCTTTGCATTTTATGACATTGGTTATGTTGGGCTGGTGTCTTTTAGTTTATTAGGGTCCTGGTGCATAACTTACACAAAGCAGAGCATAAGAATGGAAGTCACTAAATTCTACAAAATTTGTATTCTAGTAAAATTAAATCTCCTGAAATCGACTTCTGCAATTTCTTCGACCAATTATCTATTCCCCAACTAGATGTAGCCTTGACAGACGAAATTGATTCCCCTATTTCCAAAAACCATTTTAAGAGTAATTCAGGCCTTACCACTTGGAAAGAAAGCTGGCCCAGAGAGACCTGGTAATGAATTCTATAAATCCTTTCAAAACAAAATTATTCCTCTCATGCTTAGGATGGTAAATGACTTCGTTAAAAATAAAAGGTTACCGACTTCAGTTTATGATGCAAATATCTGCTTGCTTCACAAAACTGGAAAGGAGGAAGGTGACCCAGCAAATTACAGACCCATTGCTCTTTTAAATTGTGATCATAAAATCATAACCAAAGTTTTAGCTACAAGACTAAACAACACATTTCAACAATTATACACCCCAACCAAACAGGATTTATTCCTGGTAACAAAAGCTCAACACTGCGCCTAGCATCCTGGAGCACTTCTGTTGTGTTTTGTACGTGTTTTGGAGTTTTCACGTGCTTCGGAGATTTTACGTGTTTTGGAGTTTTTACGTGTTTTGGAGTTTGTATGCGCTTTGGAGTTTTTACGTGTTTTGGAGTTTTTACGTGTTTTGGAGTTTGTACGTGCTTCGGAGTTTTTACGTGTTTTGGAGTTTTTACGTGTTTTGGAGTTTGTACGTGCTTCAAGGTTTGTACGTGCTTCAAAGTTTGTACGTGTTTTGAAGTTTGCACGTGTTTTGGAGTTTGTACATGCTTTGTCTGTAGGGGCCACCGTAAATATACTTTTATTTATTCTCTCCACATAAAATGTAATAAATAAATCATATAATACAAAAACCAACTATTCACATTTCAACTTTTAACTATTTAAATTTTCAGCTTTTTTCTTTTACAAATTTAAAGTGAAACAACACAAAACACTGCAAACCACAACACAATTAAATATAAATTAAAATATGAAAACAAAAAGAAGATGCACATTCTCTGTCATATGGGCCTGCATGAATAAACTTTCTGAATCCTTTATCATCTGCAACTGAAAATAGTTGTGGATGATTACTATACCTTTCTAATGTGACGTTGTTGTCCCTGGCTGTTCGTGTGCTACTGAGTGTAACTACTGCCCCTCCCCCCTCTGCCCAGCGCAAAGCACAAGGCTCGCGTGCGGAGTGAAGCGGAAAAAAGTGCGAGAGAGAGGGTGAGAGAAAGAAAAAAAAAACCACGGCTCGCGATAAGGAGCCGGCTCGCGTCGTTCACGTCAAAGACCCGGCTCTAAGAGCCGTTTCGTTCGCGAACGACACATCACTACTGGGTACACCCGGGACTTACCTTAAATTCCAAATGTCTCTCTTTCTCTTTGCATTTTATGACATTGGTTATGTTGGGCTGGTGTCTTTTAGTTTATTAGGGTCCTGGTGCATAACTTACACAAAGCAGAGCATAAGAATGGAAGTCACTAAATTCTACAAAATTTGTATTCTAGTAAAATTAAATCTCCTGAAATCGACTTCTGCAATTTCTTCGACCAATTATCTATTCCCCAACTAGATGTAGCCTTGACAGACGAAATTGATTCCCCTATTTCCAAAAACCATTTTAAGAGTAATTCAGGCCTTACCACTTGGAAAGAAAGCTGGCCCAGAGAGACCTGGTAATGAATTCTATAAATCCTTTCAAAACAAAATTATTCCTCTCATGCTTAGGATGGTAAATGACTTCGTTAAAAATAAAAGGTTACCGACTTCAGTTTATGATGCAAATATCTGCTTGCTTCACAAAACTGGAAAGGAGGAAGGTGACCCAGCAAATTACAGACCCATTGCTCTTTTAAATTGTGATCATAAAATCATAACCAAAGTTTTAGCTACAAGACTAAACAACACATTTCAACAATTATACACCCCAACCAAACAGGATTTATTCCTGGTAACAAAAGCTCAACACTGCGCCTAGCATCCTGGAGCACTTCTGTTGTGTTTTGTACGTGTTTTGGAGTTTTCACGTGCTTCGGAGATTTTACGTGTTTTGGAGTTTTTACGTGTTTTGGAGTTTGTATGCGCTTTGGAGTTTTTACGTGTTTTGGAGTTTTTACGTGTTTTGGAGTTTGTACGTGCTTCGGAGTTTTTACGTGTTTTGGAGTTTTTACGTGTTTTGGAGTTTGTACGTGCTTCGGAGTTTTTACGTGTTTTGGAGTTTTTACGTGTTTTGGAGTTTGTACGTGCTTCAAGGTTTGTACGTGCTTCAAAGTTTGTACGTGTTTTGAAGTTTGCACGTGTTTTGGAGTTTGTACATGCTTTGTCTGTAGGGGCCACCGTAAATATACTTTTATTTATTCTCTCCACATAAAATGTAATAAATAAATCATATAATACAAAAACCAACTATTCACATTTCAACTTTTAACTATTTAAATTTTCAGCTTTTTTCTTTTACAAATTTAAAGTGAAACAACACAAAACACTGCAAACCACAACACAATTAAATATAAATTAAAATATGAAAACAAAAAGAAGATGCACATTCTCTGTCATATGGGCCTGCATGAATAAACTTTCTGAATCCTTTATCATCTGCAACTGAAAATAGTTGTGGATGATTACTATACCTTTCTAATGTGACGTTGTTGTCCCTGGCTGTTCGTGTGCTACTGAGTGTAACTACTGCCCCTCCCCCCTCTGCCCAGCGCAAAGCACAAGGCTCGCGTGCGGAGTGAAGCGGAAAAAAGTGCGAGAGAGAGGGTGAGAGAAAGAAAAAAAAAAACCACGGCTCGCGATAAGGAGCCGGCTCGCGTCGTTCACGTCAAAGACCCGGCTCTAAGAGCCGTTTCGTTCGCGAACGACACATCACTACTGGGTACACCCGGGACTTACCTTAAATTCCAAATGTCTCTCTTTCTCTTTGCATTTTATGACATTGGTTATGTTGGGCTGGTGTCTTTTAGTTTATTAGGGTCCTGGTGCATAACTTACACAAAGCAGAGCATAAGAATGGAAGTCACTAAATTCTACAAAATTTGTATTCTAGTAAAATTAAATCTCCTGAAATCGACTTCTGCAATTTCTTCGACCAATTATCTATTCCCCAACTAGATGTAGCCTTGACAGACGAAATTGATTCCCCTATTTCCAAAAACCATTTTAAGAGTAATTCAGGCCTTACCACTTGGAAAGAAAGCTGGCCCAGAGAGACCTGGTAATGAATTCTATAAATCCTTTCAAAACAAAATTATTCCTCTCATGCTTAGGATGGTAAATGACTTCGTTAAAAATAAAAGGTTACCGACTTCAGTTTATGATGCAAATATCTGCTTGCTTCACAAAACTGGAAAGGAGGAAGGTGACCCAGCAAATTACAGACCCATTGCTCTTTTAAATTGTGATCATAAAATCATAACCAAAGTTTTAGCTACAAGACTAAACAACACATTTCAACAATTATACACCCCAACCAAACAGGATTTATTCCTGGTAACAAAAGCTCAACACTGCGCCTAGCATCCTGGAGCACTTCTGTTGTGTTTTGTACGTGTTTTGGAGTTTTCACGTGCTTCGGAGATTTTACGTGTTTTGGAGTTTTTACGTGTTTTGGAGTTTGTATGCGCTTTGGAGTTTTTACGTGTTTTGGAGTTTTTACGTGTTTTGGAGTTTGTACGTGCTTCGGAGTTTTTACGTGTTTTGGAGTTTTTACGTGTTTTGGAGTTTGTACGTGCTTCAAGGTTTGTACGTGCTTCAAAGTTTGTACGTGTTTTGAAGTTTGCACGTGTTTTGGAGTTTGTACATGCTTTGTCTGTAGGGGCCACCGTAAATATACTTTTATTTATTCTCTCCACATAAAATGTAATAAATAAATCATATAATACAAAAACCAACTATTCACATTTCAACTTTTAACTATTTAAATTTTCAGCTTTTTTCTTTTACAAATTTAAAGTGAAACAACACAAAACACTGCAAACCACAACACAATTAAATATAAATTAAAATATGAAAACAAAAAGAAGATGCACATTCTCTGTCATATGGGCCTGCATGAATAAACTTTCTGAATCCTTTATCATCTGCAACTGAAAATAGTTGTGGATGATTACTATACCTTTCTAATGTGACGTTGTTGTCCCTGGCTGTTCGTGTGCTACTGAGTGTAACTACTGCCCCTCCCCCCTCTGCCCAGCGCAAAGCACAAGGCTCGCGTGCGGAGTGAAGCGGAAAAAAGTGCGAGAGAGAGGGTGAGAGAAAGAAAAAAAAAACCACGGCTCGCGATAAGGAGCCGGCTCGCGTCGTTCACGTCAAAGACCCGGCTCTAAGAGCCGTTTCGTTCGCGAACGACACATCACTACTGGGTACACCCGGGACTTACCTTAAATTCCAAATGTCTCTCTTTCTCTTTGCATTTTATGACATTGGTTATGTTGGGCTGGTGTCTTTTAGTTTATTAGGGTCCTGGTGCATAACTTACACAAAGCAGAGCATAAGAATGGAAGTCACTAAATTCTACAAAATTTGTATTCTAGTAAAATTAAATCTCCTGAAATCGACTTCTGCAATTTCTTCGACCAATTATCTATTCCCCAACTAGATGTAGCCTTGACAGACGAAATTGATTCCCCTATTTCCAAAAACCATTTTAAGAGTAATTCAGGCCTTACCACTTGGAAAGAAAGCTGGCCCAGAGAGACCTGGTAATGAATTCTATAAATCCTTTCAAAACAAAATTATTCCTCTCATGCTTAGGATGGTAAATGACTTCGTTAAAAATAAAAGGTTACCGACTTCAGTTTATGATGCAAATATCTGCTTGCTTCACAAAACTGGAAAGGAGGAAGGTGACCCAGCAAATTACAGACCCATTGCTCTTTTAAATTGTGATCATAAAATCATAACCAAAGTTTTAGCTACAAGACTAAACAACACATTTCAACAATTATACACCCCAACCAAACAGGATTTATTCCTGGTAACAAAAGCTCAACACTGCGCCTAGCATCCTGGAGCACTTCTGTTGTGTTTTGTACGTGTTTTGGAGTTTTCACGTGCTTCGGAGATTTTACGTGTTTTGGAGTTTTTACGTGTTTTGGAGTTTGTATGCGCTTTGGAGTTTTTACGTGTTTTGGAGTTTTTACGTGTTTTGGAGTTTGTACGTGCTTCGGAGTTTTTACGTGTTTTGGAGTTTTTACGTGTTTTGGAGTTTGTACGTGCTTCGGAGTTTTTACGTGTTTTGGAGTTTTTACGTGTTTTGGAGTTTGTACGTGCTTCAAGGTTTGTACGTGCTTCAAAGTTTGTACGTGTTTTGAAGTTTGCACGTGTTTTGGAGTTTGTACATGCTTTGTCTGTAGGGGCCACCGTAAATATACTTTTATTTATTCTCTCCACATAAAATGTAATAAATAAATCATATAATACAAAAACCAACTATTCACATTTCAACTTTTAACTATTTAAATTTTCAGCTTTTTTCTTTTACAAATTTAAAGTGAAACAACACAAAACACTGCAAACCACAACACAATTAAATATAAATTAAAATATGAAAACAAAAAGAAGATGCACATTCTCTGTCATATGGGCCTGCATGAATAAACTTTCTGAATCCTTTATCATCTGCAACTGAAAATAGTTGTGGATGATTACTATACCTTTCTAATGTGACGTTGTTGTCCCTGGCTGTTCGTGTGCTACTGAGTGTAACTACTGCCCCTCCCCCCTCTGCCCAGCGCAAAGCACAAGGCTCGCGTGCGGAGTGAAGCGGAAAAAAGTGCGAGAGAGAGGGTGAGAGAAAGAAAAAAAAAACCACGGCTCGCGATAAGGAGCCGGCTCGCGTCGTTCACGTCAAAGACCCGGCTCTAAGAGCCGTTTCGTTCGCGAACGACACATCACTACTGGGTACACCCGGGACTTACCTTAAATTCCAAATGTCTCTCTTTCTCTTTGCATTTTATGACATTGGTTATGTTGGGCTGGTGTCTTTTAGTTTATTAGGGTCCTGGTGCATAACTTACACAAAGCAGAGCATAAGAATGGAAGTCACTAAATTCTACAAAATTTGTATTCTAGTAAAATTAAATCTCCTGAAATCGACTTCTGCAATTTCTTCGACCAATTATCTATTCCCCAACTAGATGTAGCCTTGACAGACGAAATTGATTCCCCTATTTCCAAAAACCATTTTAAGAGTAATTCAGGCCTTACCACTTGGAAAGAAAGCTGGCCCAGAGAGACCTGGTAATGAATTCTATAAATCCTTTCAAAACAAAATTATTCCTCTCATGCTTAGGATGGTAAATGACTCCGTTAAAAATAAAAGCTTACCGACTTCAGTTTATGATGCAAATATCTGCTTGCTTCACAAAACTGGAAAGGAGGAAGGTACCCAGCAAATTACAGACCCATTGCTCTTTTAAATTGTGATCATAAAATCATAACCAAAGTTTTAGCTACAAGACTAAACAACACATTTCAACAATTATACACCCCAACCAAACAGGATTTATTCCTGGTAGATGGTCATTTAATAACGTTCGTTTATTACTAAACACAATGTATTCAAGCTATGGAAAAGAGGCAAAAATAGCTGTGCTCTCTCTTGACGCCCAAAAAGTGTTTAACCAGATTGAATGGTTTTATATATTTGAAACCCTTAAATGATTTGGTTATGGGGAATATTTCATGGATTGCATTAAAATGATTTATCTGTGTCCGGTGTCCTGCATCCTCACAAATGCAGATAAATCTTCCCCCTTTCAATTACAACACGGAGTGAGACAGGAGGAACCCCTCTCACCTCTTCTTTTTGACATAGCTCTGGAACCCCTTGCTATTAACATAAGAAACCAACCTAGGAATACAGGGAGTCAGATTTGGAAATATAAAGTTTTTATATAAGGTTTTAATTATATTTTCGTTGTTTTAACCCTTTAATTCCCAGTTTCATTACATGAGTGCACTGTTTTTTTAGCACCCAAAAACAAAAAAACTAAATATTTTCCATAAAAAACATTTGAAGTAATATTCGTTTGTTATTATAATTAGGCCTTTAGAGGGTCCAAAGATTGGCACCAACATTCATGCTGATCAATTACTATTTTTTCTAGGAGCACAGTAAATGTAATATAATGGTGATCATGTTTTTCACTTTTTGATTATGTTAACTGCTTATTAGCACTTATTATTTACTTATTGCTTATTACCACTAAATGCGTATTACCTTGTGTTCTAAAATAAAATAAAAAAATATGAAAATAAAAATACAAGATCACTTTGAACCAGAAAACATTTATTTTAGAACTTTAGAACAATGAACATATACTGTTTGGAATGGGAAAAGGTATGAGAGATATGAGGAAGAGTTAAAGAGTGAGAGATGGGGGTGGGTGCGGGCGGGGCAGTCCTGCTCAGGTGGAGCAGTTGCTGCAGATGGTCAGGCTGTGGTCCTTGCATGCGCCCTTCCCACATTTGCAGCAGGTGGTAACGACTCTTCTTCTTTTTTCTGCGCAAAAGTCACATTGCTTCCTGCCCTTCAAATTGGTGGCTGCAGAGGGGCCTGCAGAGGGACCTGCAGCAGCAGCAGCTCCCTGCGCATGTTTCACAAACTCTGCTGTGAGTGACGAGCGGGGAAGTCGCTCTCTCTTCGCAATGTGCGGTTTAACTAAAGTTTCTCCAACCTCCTCGATGTACATCCTCCTTCTGTATGCTTTGCTTTGCTGCCAGGCTGGGTCAACCGCGGTCCACAGGACATAACCGTTATAAAGCGAGATGTCGATGAGATGGTGGAAAAGGGCTAATGGCCACCGCCTCGTTCGCCTCCTACACGTGTAGGTGGCAACAGCCTAATAAAAAAACAAAACACACACCCCCCAAAAAAACATTAAACCTACGTATATTTTACACAAGAATATATGAGCAAGAATGAATAAATTCGTGCGCAACTGATGCGTAATGACACCTACCTGATCAAGTTTGTCGACACCTCCCTTGGATTTGTTATAATCCTTTATTATTTGGGGCTTTCTCTTCGGGTCATCACTTACTCCTGGAGTGCGGTGTTTTGAGCTCAATAGGAGGACATTTCTGCCGCGGCGGGGGACGTAAGACACGGCCGTGTGCGTCATAGTAAAAGCGAAGACGGAGGAAAACACCCCTCTCCCCCTTGTCTGGAGCAGCTGTGGCGGAAGCTCGGGTTTGTTTTTTCTAATGGTGCCAACCAGGGTAATTTTTCGCCTGAGCAGCTCCTCTGACAGAGGGAAGGAAGTGAAAAAGTTGTCACATGTGACGCTGTGTCCCTGGAGCCCCTCTGTCAGTTCCAGAACCACTCGCATCCCCTGGTTGATCTCAGCACGCTCGCCGGCTGCTTTGCCTGTGTAGAGCTGCAGTCTCCAGGCGTAAGACGTCTCGACGTCGCAGACTGCCCATACCTTCAGACTTACTGACAGACTGGCTTTTTGGGCATATACTGCCTGAAGGCACACCTCCCTCTGAAAGGAACAAGTTGTTCATCCACACAAATTTCCTTGTCTGGGCAGAACATCATCTCGAGGCGATGGGTCCACATATCCCAGATTTTACAAAATGGACCCAGTTTGTCACCACGGTGTCTTGGTCTGGAAAGTTTGTCATCAAATCGCAGAGCCCTGCTGATGTAGCGAAATCTTTTCTCGGACATGGTAGCCCGAAAAACCATCCGGCCAGATTTCTCACTCCATAGACTGAGTGTAGATTCATTTCTGGAACAGTAAACACCGGCCAGAATCAGTAGCCCCACATAAGCGCGCAGTTCATCGCTGTCCACATCTTTCCATTCAGCGATAGTGCGTCTCCCTTGGAGATTGGTCATTGACACAATATGCAGCATAATTTCATCGGTGACAAACAGAGAAAAACTGGATTGTGGGTCACTGATGCGAGCGGTGGCATAAAGAGTAGGTCCGGTGTGTCCCGTGGCTGCTGGAACATAGTGGAGTGTCTCGGCGTTTGTAGGAGACCACTTTATTCCATTTTTAGAAATCTACCCTGCTGATGCTTCCTCCATCTCTCCGCTCTCAATTTCAGACGACTCTGATCCATATGAGTCGGAACCGGACTCCAGCTCCTCCGTTTCCTCCACCGATGAAATCTCCACGTCATCCCCCGAATCCTCGGTGGATGATGAGGCGCTATCCTCGCACTCGGGGTCCAGGATCATTTTCAAAGCTTCCTCCGTGTTGTAGTGTCTTGCCATTGTGAAAAAGACTACTCCCGCGCTACTGCTCATTCTTATAACCACGGCTTTAGTGCAGCTGCATAAACAACCTGAGCTTGCAGACAAAACAAAATCTAATATGGCTTTGGTTCTTAGTTTTATATTTGTTTGCATTGCAGTGTGGACTTCAAAAGGAGAAAAAACGTTTGAATTAGACCCACACTCTTTTATTCTGAGGTTAGACACACACTCCTTTATTTTTTTTAAGACACACACACATTGATAGTGACCAAAACTCATCATTTAAGCAGAAAGACACTGCTGTAAATGTTGGGTTTTCGAGCAGGTGTCAAAAATGAAAAAAGGGCGCCACCTGGTGGACAAATAAAAAAATTACAATTTTAAGGCCCAGACTCCAAAATGTCACCCTTGCTTGGAGGATGCCACTACAATTAGTAATAATGATCGTGCAATGAAAAATAGCGTTTATAATGGGTTTCAATGGGGCACTGTGTATCTGTAGCTTAGCCACTGAAGCTAATTTAAGGAAGTCAGACTGAAATTTTAAAATAAAATTATAACAAACTTTTTTTGGGAAAATTTGGCTATATTCCATTCAACACAGTGCAAATGGCTTGGAATCGAAAAATGCAAAAGCCACAAAATGGTCCCAGGGCCTTTGAAGGGAATTGGGAGAAATCTGAATTCATGCCAATAACAGATAATTTATGCAGAGGATATTAGAAAATGGAAATTGCTCCCTTTGTCTTTGATTGGTCAAATAAATGCAGTTAGAATGGTGTCTTTGCCGCGAATTATATATATATCTATATATATATATATATATATATATATATATATATATATATATATTAGGGGTGCAACGATACTCGTATCGATATTGAACCGTTCGATACAGTGCTTTCGGTTCGGTACGCATGTGTATCGAACAATACAAAATTTTTTATTTATTTTATCAACTTTTCTTCTGACGATGCTATCTGTGTTGACAGCTCAGTGGATCTGCGTTCGACTACTCCGCCTAGGCTGACTGTTGAGCGCAGATCCACTGAGCGCAGCCCAAGCTAGCAAGACAGAAGCTAATCGTTGCAACATGGCAAACTGAACCTCCCCCACCCTCATTCAGATCTGGCGTTTGGAACTATTTTGGTCTTCATGTGAAGTATGACCCTGAAGGTAAGCGCGTCATGGACATAGGTAAAACAGTATGTCGGATGTGCCACGCAATGCTCAATTACATGGGTGGGAACTAGTGCGTTAGCGCAGTTTGCTCGTTAACGTGTTGACGCCGTCCAGCCCCACACACGGGGCAAGCCGCGGTAGCTCGTTAACAGAGATTTGCCGTGTTGTGGCGTTAACGTCATTTCAGATTAACGCTGACAGCACTAGTGGGAACACAATGAATATGACTGCACATTTACGCCGACATCATCCTAGTGCAAAGACAAGTGGAAGCAGACAAAAACAACAAGCACGCATGCTACAAACTTTACCCGAGTCATTTAGACAGCCGTTAGCACATGATTCTCCTTATGGGGACCTGATATGTTTAATATGCTGCTGAGAGTGTACCCCAGAAGAAGCGTATAGTATAGCTTTTATTTTGGAAAGAGCCATTTCTCTGTAATAAACTTTCTTTTCCAAAGATGAGGGATTTCTCCATCAGATATTTATTTTTTTATTACTTTGTCGTTTCAGCAACATTAAATTTAAAAACTGTACTTTTGAGTTAAAATATATATTTATAATTTTAATAAATGACAAATTAAAAAAGCATGAACATTTTTTTGTATCGAAAAAATATCGAACCGTGACACCAAAGTATCGAACCGAACCGTGAATTTTGTGTATCGTTGCACCCCTAATATATATATATATATATATATATATGTATATATATATATATATATATATTCTAAATTTATATCGCTATCTACAAATAAAGAATTTTGTTCAACGAAACTTTTCAGCCTTTCCACTGAAACCACTAAGTCATACTTACCTTGAAACAATTCTGAAAGCAAAATCTAAACATCTGATATCCCAGTTTGTTAAGTGCTTTACAATTTCAGTAGATTCCGATCAAATCAGGAATACATGGGCTGAAGACCTCGGTGTCTCTCTGTCTGAGGACCAATGGTCAAACTGTTTGTCCAGCATTCAGAAAGGCTCAATAAACACCAGATACAAACTAATTCAATTTAAGTTATCCACAGACTACATTTTTCTGAACTCAAACTTAACCAGATTTATAAGTCTGTATCTCCTCTATGTGATAGTTGTAATGCTGATGAAGGTTCCCTTGCACATCTATTTTGGCACTGCCCAGTCTTAAATGTATTTTGGTGCCAGATTTTTACGTGGTTTTCCACTTGATGGTACACTGGCTATACTTGGATCTTCTGCCTCAATAGAATCCTTCTCCTGCTCACAAAAACAGATAATTACAATGGGTATGCTTGCTGCAAAGAAACGTGTTCTCTTACAGTGTCGGTCTCCTTCGGCTCTGTGTTTTAAGAGGTGGCTTAATGAGATGGTGTCTGTGGCCAGAGTGGAACAGATAAGATTTGACAGGAAAGGGAAAACGGCGCGTTTTTGCACGATTTGGCAGCCATTTCTATAATTTTTTAAAATTAATTGATCTTAATTTTATACTTCGCCCTCCGCGTGCACTTCCCCATTTTATTTCATTACTTATTTATTTATCATTGTTATAGTTTCTTTCTAATTTTTTTTACTTCCTCAGTTATTTTATTTTTCATTTGTTCATTGTTCTTCATGCTTACAAGTTCACATACGCTAATTGTAGTAATTGTTTACAGTTGAATCTGTATAAGTATGTTGTGTTCAGTTGTAAAAGCAAAAATAAAATATATAAAAAAGAATGGAAGTCACACAGAGTCTCAGCATTGTGGTTAGACATTAAGTTTATGCAGCACTTAGCAGTTTAATGGGAATGTACATAATGGACATAGTGGACATAATGGAAATGTCCTGTCACTGCTGGTCACTGAAATGGTCAAGAATGAATTTGTGAACATGATTATATCTGGAGTTTAACAATAAATAACTCATCAAAGTGTGTTTTTTCTAGTTCACAGTCAAATGCTTCAGGATCTGCAGCTCTCAGTAAGATGCCGTTAAAGACTGAAAGATCCAAGTTTGAGCCACTCGGGTTTGAAATGGAGACAAGAAGGTAATTCTAATTTCTTCTGTAAGGGAAAATATCTTAAATTGCTGATGGATTAATCAGAGGCTAATGATGAGGCAGGAGAAAGTCTTTGTTACTGTAAGATATTACTCAGAGACTCATATAAAGAAACAAAGAAATATTGTCCTCTCAATGAGATTGTGAGTCTTTGTGAGGCTAGGATCAGTTTGTCATGGGAAAAAGCCAGCACCTCTCCAAAACTAAGTTGGGATCAAAATAAAGAGGATTCACAGGGACCTTGGAACCTGATTTATAAAGCAAACACTCGTCAGACTAATAGGCAAGTGCCAGAAGCACCTCAGCAGCTATATGTTTTAGATTCTGATAAAGAACGGTTGAGAGTTTTTACTTGGCATGGGGCAGGGTCTGATTAATGACTCCATGGAGAGGCAACTAAATGATAGAGACGATCACCAGAACAGCAACCAGCATTTAAGCAAAGAAACATGAGGAGAGAGATTCTGGCTGGCAGTGACCGAACTTTCAGGTCCTGACCACATTTGCCACATTTAGTTATATTTTGGGTTCAAGTACAGACTCCACATAATAGGCAAAAGATGAATCTTTACACTACCTTTGTTTGAGGCATCAAAAGTCCATGAAACAAAGTCTATAAATTCAAAAAACAAAATAGAGTCGCAGAAGCAAACTGGATATCAAAAACTAACACACTACAAAGTCTGACATCAAAAGAGAGATAAAGACCCTCATCTTTGCCACGGCAAAATAAAATATGTGTTTACATATAAACACAAATACGGAGCTTCTGAAACTTTTTACTCTGGCAGAAGTTTGTCTTTTTTTTTCTTCTCTGGGGTTTTAACAGCAGCTGGCAAAATTTAAAGCATGAAAACAGCTAACAGAAAATCTCTATGCAATCACAAAATCCAAAAACTCTAACAAGTAAACATAACCACAAAAGCCCTGCAACCATTTTACATTTAAGTCATGCGGGTGTTGTTTTATTGTTTGTAGGCTTCTGATTGGCTGGAATTTCTGTATAGTTTGCAGTGTATAGTTTGCATCCATTTTCTTAACCACTCATATAACTTCAGGTGATGGACAAACAGAGAGAGAATTAAAATGCTGTGTAATCTGTTGTGCTCCTTTCAGACCAGTTAGTGAGAAGCCACCCACATGTCCAGGACTCAAGGATGCTATGAGGGATCCAGTCCAGCTCATTTGTGAACACTGGTCATGCAAACTGTGTCTCAGCACAGACCTGAACCAATCTGATTCACCAACAGACAATTCTTGTCCTCAGCATGGGAGGAAATCCTGGAAAATACCAAAACACGAGAGAGACACAGAGCGAGATACTAGTAAGTTTACGTTGATTGTACCTGTTGCTGCTACTGCATAAAATGCTGGTAATACAGAGGGAAACATTTGAGCATTTTGTTTTTGTGGCTCAGCTGCAGGGGAGGGGTGGAGCAGTGGGTTCAGGGTGTGGTGTTAGGCTGACCAGAACAGTTGATGGCCATCATTTCATCAGGCCTGGCCTAACTTAACAGGATCAGGGGACGTGACTGGAGAGCCGGCAATTTGAACAAGAACAGGCAGCTGGAAAGTGTGCAAATAAAAATGTGCAGAAAACTCTAAATAAACTCTTGCAGTACTGCAACACTGTGTGTGTCGAGTCTTCTGTTTGTCATGATCTGAAAATCTCTGTAACATGTTTTGACACTCGGCTGCCAACACGTGTTGGATTTTTGTAAAATGACAGTTTGCTGCTCTGAATCTTTTCAGTTTCTTGTTTGTTGCTAGCAGTGAAACAGTGACGATTGTTATGGGGATTTGGGGTTTTACCAATTGTTTCCATGACCAAACTGATTTTAACCAATTGAGCAATTTTTATATTTAAATATTGTATTTTATTGTTACAGATAACATCCCACTTTTGAAGGTACAGATGAAACTAAAAGAAGAAATGAAAAAGAAATTTTCCTCCATCTATGAAGGTAATGGTGACAACACAAGTTCCCTGAACAGCATCTACACAGAGCTTCATATAACCACTGGAGAGAGCGAAAGGCCAAGTGTAGAAAATGTGTTCAGGCTACCAGAACAAAAACTGAAAAGCTGTCAATCATCAACCTAAACAATGTGTTGACACGTTTGCCGGGCCAAGACAGACTTCACAGCTGTGACAGAGGGTGTTGAAGGAATTGGAAAATCAGTTTTTTGTGCAGAAATTCATTCTTGACTGGGCCGAAGAGAAGGAAAACCAGGATGTTGACTTTGTTTTCAGTCTTGCTTTCAAAGAGCTGAATTTGGTTAACTGTCTGAACTCAAAGATTCAGTGGATTATATCAAAACCAAGATTGTTCTGATCCTGGACTGTGTGGATGAAAGCAGGTTTCAGCTGGACTTTGAAGGCATTAAGACTATAACATCTGTCAAGAAAGCAGCACCTGTGAGTGATCTCCTACTAAACCTCATCTTCCTGAAGCAAACCTCTGGATAACTTCCTGTCCAGCGGCAGCCAATCAGATCTCTGCAGACTACGTTAACATGGCAACAGTGATGAGAGGGTTCAATGACTGGACAAACATCTCTCTGGGCGTTCATTTTGTTTTATCTGGGTAAATATACGGTGAGAAGGGTCATTGCTTTAAAAGGCACATTTAAATGGTGAATTGAGACCAATGAGCTACCTTCATGATGAGCTAAACAGAAAAATCAATGAGGTGAATTGCCGACAGACCTGCTCTCAGTAAATGCCCATTTTTGCCATTGATAGATTTTTTACCTACTAACACACTGAGACACTTCCACAGATTACCTGAAAGAGAAGCTGTGAGTTTGAGCATTTGCTGGTTTTCAATTTAGCTTGAGATTGAGCTACATTCAAAGCACTAAGTAACGTACATATGTTACTCAAGTTTACCATCTTCAGATAATGAAGGAAACTTGACCCATGTGTTCATTTGTTTTTCAGTCTTGTTGTTGGACTGCCTGAAACCCACTTCTATGTCCGTCCATGTCATTCAGCTAACTGCTGTAAAGACACAATAATCAAACACAAGCTCTACATACTTAGATTATGAGAACTAGCTTTAACAACGTCATCATTTTAAAAGGGCCACACCACAATGATAAAAATAATTAAATGGAAAGATTCACTCTTACTAAACCTGAAAATAAATAAAGTGAAGTCACTGATGATTCAGGTCTCCAATTTTTCCTCCAGGACACAAAAACTAAACCATTGATCTTGTTTTACAATCTGCAGGAACTCGAATTACTCAAATTACCCTTTTCCATTACTAGATACTGCCTGAGCACATGAACAAAGAGCTTCACCATAGTAAATAAGCACAAAAACAATTGAAACTGCTTAGCTACACCATACTGTCACCGTCAATTATTATGCTGCTACTCATACTGTCATTATATTAATGCTGCTATCCTGTATATATCGTACTTACTATTGTCTGTTTTATTGTACCTTTTATATTTTACATTTATATTTATTATTGTATTTTTGCACCAAGGGAGTGGCACTCCAATTTCGTTGTACCCTGTACAATGACAATAAAGGCTATTCTATTCTATTCTATTCTAGCACCTATGATGTTCAGCCTGCAGGAAATCGTTACTTTACCTGAGAATCAAACAGCATCAATCTAACAATGACTTTTTGCTGTGAGCAAGATTTACTCAGATTTCACTTTATTCATAATCATTTATTTTTTTTAATGAAAAACCTGCTTTTATGCGGAGTAAGACTCTGCAGCCATGTTTATGTAAATATAGTTCTCACCAGTTTTTACAAAGACACAGTCACAAGTAGGGTTGGGTTTAAAAAATCGATTTTCCTGATTCAAAATGATTTTAGTTTGAATAATTTGATATTTATTTGTTAAATTCTGAACCAATTTTTTAATATAAATGTATTTTACCAAAAACGCCAGAGTCTTAGGTTAAAGCTCACATAACTGTTTCAACAACCACCAAACAGCAAATGAGAGCAGGTGAACGGATTTTTACAAAAAGATGTAAACACAGTAACAGTCCTAAATCGAGAGAGAGCAGACTGGACACACACACTTGTACACATCAGATGTATACTGAGCCACAGGAATCTTATTTTCCTGTATTTCAGTGAGTTTATAGAGTGTTTTAAATAATATTCTAATTATCAAGAAGGTATTTTAAAACCTTGCTTCAGCCTCAGAAAGCACATCAATAAAGTGAGTGATACAGTGAAATAACTGAAATCCCAATTTCATATGACTCACTGACAGAATATGAAGGGTGTAGTTGGCTTAAACCTCCTCACTGTGTGAACCAGTTTACCTCTCTGTGTAATTTCTCTCCACACTGACTCCAGCTGAATGAGGAAGCACCGACACAAACCCTTTGATATTCACAGAAGTAATGACCTCACCTCTCTGTGAACTTCACTGCTTACACTAACCACCCATATGAGCACGTGCTTCACACATGCATACATAAACAGAGTTTCACTCCAGCTCAGGTTTGAGCTTCTTTCAGTGGTTAATATGAATCCAGTTCATGTGACATTTATCATTTAGATAAATCACTTCTTCATCAAATGTTCATAGCTTCCACTTTTTAACTGTAGCGCTAATTATCAACAAAAATAAACATTTTGGTATTAAAGCCTGCATTAAAATATGAAACTTAATCATAGCCTACACTTTAAAATTTGTGATAAACTAAAGTTCTGTAAAATCAGTCAAAGATTCAGTGAGTTCAGATAATTTATAATTGTGTGTAGACCCCTGGCTCCACAGACATGTAGGCATTATGAAGCCGGGCTCCCCCTGAGCATACTGGTGGCCATGTAGACATGATTCTGGCATCTGTGCTTGCTGTCCACTTTGTTAGGACACCTGTTCAACTGCTTCCTAAATCAAACATTTAATCAGCCAATCACAAGGCAGAAAATCAGTGCATTTATCCTGCTGAAGTTCAAACTGAGCATCAGAATGAGGAAGATAGGTGACTGAAGTGACTTTAATGGGAATCTAGGGTCTGAAAAAGGACAAACTATCCCATGTGCAGCAGAAAAAACACCTTGTTGATGTCAGAGGTCAAAGGAGAATGGGCAGACTGCTTCGAGCTTAACTGAAGGCGGTAGTAACTCAAATAACCACTTAATGTTGAACCTTTAATCAAATGTGCTACAGCAGCAGGAAACCATGTGTGCTGCTTCTCTCAAATAAGAGCAAGAAACTGAGGCTTCACCAGAACTGCACAGTAGAGGTTTCTGCTACAACTTTGAGATGTCAGAATTTGGTGTAAAGAAGATGAACACATGGATCCATCCTGTTTTGTTTTACCGTTTCAAGCTATAGTAATGGTGTGGGGGGGATATTTCCACACACTTTGCGTCCATGTCCATCCCTTTATGACCACAGCACTGCCATCTTCTGACGGCTACTTCCAGCAGGATAAAAAAAACATGTCACAAAGCTCAAATTACCTCAGAGTGCTTTCTTGAACATGACAATGAGCTTGCTGTACCCAAACAGCTTCTACTGTCACCAGATTTAAATCCAGTAGAATATTTATTTACTGGAATGGGAGAGTCACATCATGGATGTACCAGCAAGGTGTGCCTAATGAAGGGGCCATGAACTGTATATGTTTACATCTATGAGAAAAGCCCTCCGATTCTTAGATTTGAACAAGAACAAGACTAAATAAGCACCGAGATCTTTTCATTTGAACTATTTTAAGAAGATTTGCATCGTCAGTATGAACCAAACTTCGAAAATTATCAAACGCCAGACTTGCTGGTTTTAATGTTTTAAAAAAAAATCAAAGGTCAATAAACCCAATAGTGGGTTTTTTTCAATATGAAGACTTTTTACAAACTACCAAGATTACATCATCTTTGTAATCCAACTTTTCTACAGGTAAGATTTTTGATTAGCCATGAGTCTCAGCAGTGACATTACCCGTTAACCCTTCGTCCACTGTGTGGCAGGATCTCTGAAAAGTTTAGACAATAAAAAAACTGAACACAAAGAAGAAGGAAATGTCAGTTAATGTGATCATGTGAGATAAGCAGAGATGACCGCGCTTTGAAAAGCCACAAAGCTCAAGCTGAAGGCCTCTTGTTGAAGACGTAAGTACAATTTTACAACTTTTAGAAGCTGATCTTAAAACTTGAAGGCAGTTTATTCTTGTTGGTGCATGTTAGGGGTGTGTTTTGTGTCTTTGTCATGCTGCTGTTCAGTTAACTAAAAAATAATAATGCTTAAAAAGCATTTCCCACAAATACTTTGTCTGAGTCAGACAGAGCACGTTTACACATGCAGTGTATTTCAGTTCAGCACTCGGTCAACCCTCAAGATATTTCAGTATGGAGATGTGCCAGAATAAGTCCTGCAACTCGAATACTCGCCTCAAAAGCTCTAATTACAATAAAATATGTGCAGTTTAATGGTCTGCTGTGTCTGACCATCCATGCATGTGCACAACATATGGTAGCTGTTGTATTATTTAGTCACATTTTACTCCCCCAGATTACAGCCACAGGTCGTGTTGTACAGCTCAGTGCACCTGCAGGGGCAGGAGAGAGGACATAATGGTAAATGCTATTAATATTTAATTACAGATGATCTTTTTCACTGTAAAAATTAAATATAAAAACATCATATAAACAAATACTGCTGCAAACACTTTTTAGATCTTTTCATTAACCAAAAACTAGTTTTACCTGTAGCTATAATTACTGTTTCATACTTTGCCAAATTTCGTGCAACATTTGTGAACTTGCCAGCTGTAAATGTGCAGTTTCCAAAGCCAGTGTTGACACAAAATATTTTATTCAAATTAAGTTTTCTTGTCAGTGAGTCATTGCCATAAAAATTAAGACCTCCTCTGACACTGTTTAAACTGTTTTGTTCTTTTAGAATAAAAGTGTGTTTAAGGTTAACTTCCTCTGAAATGCTGCTTCTCAAACTTTTTCCACCTCATTGGAAAATATAAGCAACCATCACATCTCAAAACTGAAAATGAAGCAGTCTGAGCACATGTGCTGCTGCAGCCTCTGGGTCAGCCTGCACACCATCCTGTTGAACAGTAACTCAGAAATTAACTGCATTTTTATGGTGTTTATTTTCTGCCAGGTGGCAATTTGCTTAAAGGAGGCAGGTCGGTGTTTTATTACTCTTTCATTTTCTTGTTTTATTGATTCTGGAAGTTTTACCAGACACCCAGCTGAGTCTGGCAGACAGTCTGGACAGTTAGGGGAGAAATGGGAAGGACTATAACAAACTACTAAATTCTGTCCCCCAATTGATTTTAAAACTGAATATTTAAGGAAATATAATCCTGGTGCCTTTAAAAAAAAAAAATGTTTTCTTTGTTGCTTCCTGGGTGGGGGCCCAACTGTGGGCAAGTGTCCAGAATAATCTGACCCAGCTCAGACTCTAAAAACTTTCATCACAAGGAATTTCTCTGTGAAGAATTTTAAAAAATGATCAATAACTTTGAGAATTTTCTGTGCATTTTACCTTAAAAAAATCACCTTAATTTTACTTCACGTTTCACATCGGGGTCCGCCTGCACTGGGCCCCATAGCTTCATTCCCCTACACGGTTTTATTTTTACTTCCTCTTTTCACACTTGGTTTTTTGCTAAATTTAATACTTTTGTTAATATTCTGCACAAAGTTGACTGTAAAACCATGTCCACCTGAAATCAGCCATTCTGCTGTGCGGCGATGATTTAAGGGTGTGCAAGAATGACAGAAAAGAGAAATTAGAAATAAAGAAAAAACATTTCTGTTCATACATGTTGAAATGAAGTGAAAAGGAGAGAAGGAAATGAAAACAGGGCAAGTTTAAACAGAAACAGAGAAGCATAACAGGGGGGCCCATATCAAGGGGCTTTTTCTTTGGTGCTAACCGAGCTCATGTTGGATTCTGTGCAGAGCTGTAAAGTCTCAGTCTTATTTCTGTATTTAATTATGTTATTTTCTAAAAAATAAAATAAAAAAATGAATTGTATAATTTTTTTAATTTGCACTTTTGAAATGAGGAATGTGCTGTTTCATTACAGAAGATTTCTTCATTGCACTTTCTATAGAAAATCAAGCCACAGTAAACAACAGTACTGAAATTTGGGGAATAAATGAGGCTTACACCGTCAACAAACTTACTCTCACTTATCTATTACAAACGTTTACACAGTAAATACACAAATAAGTGACAAAGAAAATAAGCATTATATGACTGCTAAGAAATGAAAAAAATGAGGAACTCACAGAAAATCTACAAACTGCGCACAGTTATACTACCTTTTACACTTCATTTAATTTCATGTAAATTGACTGGTGCTCACAGGCCTTGGTTGTAAGTGCCAAAAGAATTTAGATCTCTGGGTTTAGCTATTATGACTTCTGGGAATTTCAATTTGAATTCATGTTTAAGTGGCCATCAGTAAGCTACACCACATGTTACTACTACTCTCTGTGAGACTCAGGCCATAAAATAGAGAGGAAGCAGAGGTAAAGGACAGTTTTAGTGTCTGTGGTTAATATCTGACTGTTTAACAGGAAGACAGAAAAGAAACATCTGTTAAAGTAATAAAAAAATCTACCACAAAGAGGTTACTGCAGAGACCAATGAAGTTGAAATCAAGCTAAATGTTTGTTGTTCACACATTTTGTTCATTTGACTTTTAAAATGTAATTATAAAACATAATGAGCAGTGCGTTTCTCATCATCAACAAAAATTATCTGTGCTTACCGGTGTTCAGGTTATTACTCAAGAAATGTGATATATTACACATATTACACAGAACACCTTTCTTAGAAGTAATGCAGTAGTTTACTAAAAATTAATTTGTCACATTATTCATTATGTTACTTTCGTGTTACTCTGAAAAATGACCTGAAACAAATTCTCTCATAATTATTTTTTAACAATATAAACCTGTAAGCTACAGCCCCACATCCATCGCGGGTCCTTATAGAGTACAAAAGACATCCTTCCCAGTGTTTCTGTGTTGACTGAATGCTTAACCTCAACAGCTAATAATAAACTCAGATGCTGGAAGTTTAACAGTGTACGATCTCTGATTGGCTTCCATATGTGCAGCGTCTATAGCAGGTATTGGGCAAGTTGGTGACATTAATGAACTGCTAAAGGTTGCTATGGCTTATGGTGCTTCAGAAACGTGTTGGTCCAGTTGTCGCTGAAAACAAAATAAGTGGTCGAAGTTAAAGCAAGAACTGAATTATGAAGGATAGAGGAAAATGTAAAACACACAGTGGTCTGCATCTAGTGAATTTATTCAGAAATTAATAGATATGAGGCCAAGTAACTAATTTCAAAGATGTTTGGGACTTGAAAGAAAGGGTATAAATTCAGGGTGGTGTTAGTAGTATTATTATAATTATTATTATCATGGGGGTATTTCACCCCACCCTGCGGGCAGGTGGGTGGGCTGAGTGAAAATCCAATTCTGTAAGCACAAAAGCTCAAGAACACAGTGATGCAGGATTTTGAAACTGATAGCAAAGGTGCTGCTACTGAAAATCTCAAAGGATTTCATATCTCTGTGAAGTTTACCAAAAATCTCGTGATCACAAGTTGATTTGTTTAAATACACCTTGTTTAAATACAAGTAAGCATTTGCTGTGATTAAGAGATCGTTTTTACAATAAAACCTAATAAATAAATAAATTATGTTTGCTTCTGGTGACATAGATGTTTCATGGGTGACATGACACAAGGCTGTTCCACGACTAAAGATTCTGCCAGGAGGCTGAGGTGTAGCACTGGCAGCTACAAATGTTACAAACCATTATGAAGCATCAAAAATAAACTTGGCAGTGGCTAGTGGTACCTCTCAGCTTGTACTATATCAGTTTTATCAATTTGAAAATCCTACATCGCCTCATTCTCAAGTTATCACATTCACACAAAACAGCTTTGGTGTCTGTATTGCACATCTGCATGACAGAGTGGCAACAATAAAAACTATATGTTAAGAAAAAAACTGAATCATGACAATCAACTGTTTAATGACGAACACATCATTATAAATAAAAAATGATAAATGATTGAAAACTTATTTCTCCACAGTCTCTCTTGCAGGGCTTTGTCATTTAGTGCTGATACACTCTTTTACTGTTTACTGTAAAAAGTTGATAGAAAGCCAATCAGTGTAGAAGTAATCTAGAAAATAGCTTAGTTTTCTAGAACATAACAACAATCTACTAACTTTTGCTGAGTTAATGTTTTCTCCAGAAAACAATCCTTTTTTCCTTTTACCGCCAGTTCCACCAAACGGTTAAAAAAAGAAGTTTGAAAGAAATCTCTGTTGCTATTGGTCAGTTTTTCCCAGTTGGATCACTGCTGTAAAATAATTTACACTACGGACAAATTACAGGGGTGAATGTACACTTTCCAAAAATCCTTTGCTTTGCAGTAAAATATTGTAAAAACATTTTAGAGTATCTTATGATACATATTCCCGTAAAATACTGTAATTTCTAATACATTATTTTAATAGAATAATGCATTAAAACTGTTTATAATGTATATCGCTGAGTATTAAGGCTTCAGAAGAAGAAAAAAGAGAATAAAGTCGAAATTTCGAGATTTCAGTTGTTGTTTCAAGACAAACTGCTATGCCCTCCACAACATGCTGTGTTTAGATGAGTTAGTGAAACATACGATCATGTCTGTGATGCAACAAACATTCTCTTTATTGTCTGAGAGTTTAACGATCCTCATTATGGATAAACTTGCATCTGTCTATTACCAGACTTTTCATTTTGTACAAATCCACTCTTCCAAGATGCAGCTTCCTGTAGTAGTCTTTATGCTGATCAGCACATTTTATGTGCTAAAAGAGAAATAATTTCTTTTCTTGTTAGAAAAACTTATTATGAAGTAGGATTTCACTAACTCATCTAAACAAGGCATTTTGTAGACAGATGAGCAGCTGTGGCAGTTTGTCCTGAAACAACAAATAGAATTTCGATTTTAAAAATGATCAATAATAAATATTTTAATGTGGCTTTAATGCTCCAAATTACAGCAATTGAGCTGACAGAAAAGGAGCATGAAAACGAAAGTTAAACTTTAAAAAATTAACAACAGACTGTAACTATCAATGTTTGTTTTTATGAAATAATTACATTTTCTCCAAATTCTTTTTGACTGTATTTCATCATTAACACTTGCGCAGACGGATCGTTTCAGGTGTGGCAATTCTTCCTTTGAGGACTTTGGCTTCTCTTTCCACATTATCATGAGCTCGGTAATAAATCTGGTCAATCAAATGCACTGCTGCGTTTTACGGAATAGGAGGGAAATTAAAGCACGGAAATCCCCGTAGTTTCTGATCTAACTGGGAGAAAGAAGCGGTTTTTCGATTAGATTAGATTAGATTAGATGAAACTTTATTAATCACTGGGTGGGTTCCTCCAGGAAATCCAGTTTCCAGTAGCACAACACCGACAGAAGTTGCATGTTACAGATACAATAAGGGGAATGAGAGTAAGAATATAAGCATAAATATACCATATATATACACATATATAAATACAGAATATAAAATATGGATAAATAGGATTGCATATTTGAGTGAGTATATTGCAAAGTGATTATTGCAAAGTGGAATATAAGAAAAAATATTGCAAATATTGCACAGTGTAAAAAAGCACTACAGCTCAGTTGTTCCCGCCCTCCTTTGTCCCCTGATGGCGTGTGAAACAAAGGAGTTTTTAAGTCTGTTGGTTCTTGACTTTGGGAGAAGCAACCTGTCGCTGAATAGGCTCCTCTCAACAACAAACCGAGAGGTAAGCTGTTTATGTGCAATAATCCAAGCAGGCAGGAGCGACATGTTTTAAATGTAGCGTAGATTCTCTGCTAGGCGAAAAAGTTTAATGTTCAAAGCTGTACACGACTAACACTGAATAAATAATAAAAATAAAGCACCGCACGGTCACGGGATGTGGATGTATTACGTTTGAGGTGATGCACAAAATGTAGAAATACTGTTGTACTTGATTCTCAGCTGCTGCTCAGTCTGTTCTACACCGCTGTGACTGCAGAACAAAGGACACCGAGAATGAACAAAAACATTCATTTCACTTTAATCTGCAGAGAAACTGATTTACACAGATCAAGTCCTACCTCGAGTTACAGGAAAAGTAACTTTAAAGGTCCACCTTTAAAACTACTGATAGCTGAAGTCAATCAATCTTTCATTTATACACTACCAGTCAAAAATTTGGACACAGCTTTTCATTTAGTTTTTTTCTTCTCTATTTTCATGACTATTTACATTGTAGATTATCACTGAAGGCACCAAAACTATGAAAACATATGGAATTATGTAGTAATCAAGAAAGAGTGAAATAACTAAGTGCTGTCAACAAAGCAAAGGGCGGCTGCTTTTAGGAATCTAAAATATAAGACATATTTCGAGTTGTTCATCAATTTTTTTCTTTGGTACATAATTCCATTTTCCATCTTGCTTCATGTGATGTCTTCAGTTTGTATCCACAGTGTAGAAAATATTTAAAGTAAAGAAAAACCTTTAAATTAGAAAGTGTGACGAAATTGTGTACTGGTAGTGTTGATTTAGTTACATTTACATTTTAACTAGCTAAAGGTACAGGAACACATTATCTTTGTTTGGAGCAGGTCATAAAAAATAAATCATGAACTTTACAGCTTTGTTGTTGTTTAATCATTTACTCACATGAACACACTCTCAGAGATCTACACTAACTTTGGCAACACTTTAATTCACATGCACTGTACTGTAACTATTTCTGTTCTTTTGTTTCTGTTTTCTTTATATTGAAAATAATTTATTCCAATATAAGGCCAAACATTGACTATTGAAAATGTTTATGGTGAACTGCAAATTTACAATGGTGCAATTGCAGAATTTTTCCTGGATAAAATACGTTTTATAAATGGACCCTTTTCTTTCCTTCTTTGTTTTACAGAGTGGAGACTTCTACCACTGATTTTATGTGCTGTCCCTGGGTGTGTTTGTGAAATCAGACAGCTGCAGTGATAATATAAGGGGTGTGTAACATTGTTTTCCTTTCTATATCAGTCAGCCTTCACTAGTACCAGTTTGAGGTTTCCGTGCAGCAGCACAGTGTTTCTACTGTTTCTATGACTCTGCACAGAGACCTCTAATGTTGAGCCTGGAATCTGCTGGAGCCATTCTTCCAGTTGCTGGGTTACAGCTTACACATGGCAGGCAGACAAGACTGAGCTGAAAGACAGAAGGGGTGTCCAGATTCATAAGCTGTGTCCCAAAATGTCCTCCTGAGGCTGCATTCTCCAAATGTGGCCAGCACATGCGTCCTCCTTCCCCAGATTTGAAGGATGGATCAGGTGTATCCTTCGTGGCCCACCATATCCCAGAATTCATAGCACGGCCCAGCCAATTCCAGTTTTCCAACAATGGCAACAGCTAGTTAGTTTTACTTAATGTAGCTGTGTAAACTTCAAATATATGCTTGGTTTATCAAGACATCACATATTTGTAAAAGTGCCTCTGATGTTTTCAGAGACGTCTGTTACCCACCAGCTAGCTGGGGTTCAAGGCTCACTAGAGCCGGCGAGAATAGCAGACTCCCGGCTTCATAGTTTTCAGACCCCCCGCCGCCTTTCGCTTCTCAGGTTAAACGTGATATATGAGTCACTCAGATAACTTAAATATATTATTGTTTGGCTTTTTTCAGTGTTTTATTTGTTTCTGAGCAAATCGGTTTGGCTGAGACTAAAGTTATAGTTTTCACACAGCTAAATAAACGTCAAACAGACAACTGACTATCAGAAGTGTGAGATGGTCGAGAATTTACTCCAGTGTCCTGTTGTATTTTAGACAGCAAGGAGCAGATGGCTGAGTTTATTAAACTTCACAGAGACAGCTGTGATGCAAATCTAAATGCTAGACCATCCCATTTCACAGCCTCGAACTTCCAGCCTTTTCGGTCTTCGAGGACCCGGGCCACATAGACCGGGAAGGCCGGGGCCTCAGAAGGATGCAGCCTAGGTTTTGGCCTCACTTCAAGGCAACTGGTCACAGTAGATGCCCCCCCCCCCGAGCCTGGTTTCTTCCTGTTAAAAGGGAGGGTTTATTTCTTCCCACTGTCACCAAAGCGCTTGCTCACAGTGGGTCATATGATTGTTGGGTTTTTCTCAGTTTTCATTTTTTAATGATTTTCTAAATCAGCTAAATAAAATTCATAAATCCTACAAAACCACAACAAAACAAGCAAACAAACAAAACTAGTGATGGACTAGACAAATGCCAGTAGTTGCATATTTGCTCAGTTGGTGAGACTGACTATGAGTCAACACTATAGCCAAAAACTGAGGTATGACTGTATCTAATGACTGTTATGTTTGTTCAGTTCAGCAGCCAAAATGGATGAGGAGAAAAGGATGCGATCTACATTCAGACAGTCATCCAGTGAGACTGAAGCCAGGTAAAAATGACTCATATAGGACGGACACACACACACACACACACACACACACAGAGGGAGAGAGAGAGAGAACAGTGTCACTAACAAAAAAGGGTTCTTACATTGTCTGATCTCCTTTGGTATTTCACATGTTTAACTTTGAGGATGTTGGCTGTCATTTTTGTGTGCATGCTAGCAGATGCTTGGCTGTCTGTCACTTGGGTCATTTTGGTCTTCAGTAATTCCATCTTCTTACAGAGAAACAGTCTGAAAAAGCATCAGTCCTTAAAATTCTGATCAAGATTTTTTAATTATTATTTTGTAAGACAGATGTTTTTTATTGCGTATTGAGAAATAGTCTGCTGTTAGGTCATGCTGTTAAAGCTGATTAAGAGAGCTTATAAAACAGACAAGTCTATTGAAAGTTTCAGTAGGAGGAGAAAAATAAAATGATAAAAAAAACATCTCTCCTTCAACTGAAATGTCTTGTTATTCCTTTCTGCTGAAATTGATGCTAAACTGTTTTCTGAAAAGTTACTGTAAGTAAGATCATAAATGTTCCATTTGTGCTATTATATTGAAAGTCCTGACAAACAAAACTAATTAAGTAAATCGATGTCAGTCGGTAAATAGATCATTCTTTGCCTAGTTCACAGTCTATGGCGTCTAGATCTGCAGCTCCCAGGAAGATTTCTTTAAAGAGTGACAGTAACTTCTAACAAGTTTTGATCTCATAAAACTTTCTTTCCTTCTAGTTCGCAGATGAGTACTGCTCCTAGCAAGATGTCCCTCAGGAGCAACAGATCCAAGTTCGAGCCAGTCGGCTTTAAAGATCAAAGGTTAAAACAGAAATCCTAAATTTTGAAATTTGATTTGAAATATTCGAGTGTTGAACCATTTGTGACAATTTGTGAACATGGCACTTTCTATAATAATTATAGTCATGATCATAGTCAGGGCATTTGTCCCTGTGAGGCAGTTCAAAGCAAACCTTAAGGATCTCCAGCAGTAGTACCAGGTGACCAGAAGTGATTCAAATTGGGTAACCCGGGGGGGAGAGCAGTTTGTGAAGACCATGGATCGGGGACTTTTGGAGGCAAGTTCTGGCAAACGATGATGATTGAGGAAGGACAAGTAGGGCGTGAGTGTTATTCATGTACCCAGGCACCAGGGGTTGATCATATTACCTCCAAGATTCTGAAGGTTTTGAACACTGATGGTCTACTGACACAGTGCTTCTGACTAACTTAATGCAGCATTGCCTGTTCAAATGACCTGTGCACTGGAGTATGTGTATCCTGCTTTAACAAAAGAGTATTTGGACTACAGTTACCCAGTGTAGAGATTAGGAAATTATTTTACTGGTACTATTCATAACCATTATTGTTTCTGTTGCATCACTGATCATTTATCATTATCATTTCATCAGAGCATTTCTTGAAGTTGTTGATGTCACATTAGAGTCTGTATTTCAGGGGTTGTCATAATCACATGATGATCTTTTATTGCAGGTTTAACTGTATTCATGTTATCCATATTGCTTATTAGAGAGTTGTTAATTGAGGGTCTGAAGTTATGGGGAAGTGAGAAAGTTAAGCTAAAGTTAAGATGATTCCATATCTGCTTACAATACAGTACATCACAGATAATAACATCACAGCATGGAGCATAGAGATCTGTGGGCCCAGTAATCTGCTGCAGGGGAATCTGCCCGGCAACAGGTGACTCGGAGGGTCACGGAGGATAAAAGACACATAATGGGGCCTGCACACATACACACACAGTTTCTCAACTTGTTTTGCTCAAAACTGCTACGTGACTTGTCCAGTGTACGTGACTGTTTACTAGACAGAGAACATCTGGAGTAGGGAGTAAAGGGTGTTAAGGGTCCGATGTACTGGAGTGTTCTTAGATTACGAGAATTGATACTTAGATTTCCAGTAAATCCAACTGCTTTGACGCATAATGCTCGTCATCAACTGTTATATATACCACTCCTCATTTGTTGTTCTGGGGAGATCGGCTTTGGAAGCGTAATGATGCTCATCTTCCCCACATATATATGTGTGTAATAAAATCACTATTTTGACATCTACTGGGACCTCCAGTCGTTCGTCCTTTCCTCAAAATACGAACCATGACACCAGCTACCGCACTGCAAAAACGTATTTTAAAAAGCTTAAAGAGATTAAAAAGCTTCTATACCGGAAGCTCCAATCATTTACCTAACCTCAGGTCCACAAGGGATCACGTCTTAGACTACCATGACCTGGATGACAGACAATGTAGTGTTATGGAAAAATAGAGAACAAATATCCATTATTGTGCTATAGTAATTAAATTAAGGTCTAATTTGTAAACCCTCCTACAGACCAGTAACTGAGAAGCCATCCACCTGTCCAGTTTGCAAAGATGTTATGAAGAATCCAGTTCAGCTTAGCTGTGAACACTGGTGCTGCAAACTGTGTCTCAGCTCAGACCTGGATGAGTCTGATTCAACAGCAGACTGTCCTTGTCCTCAGTGTGGGAAGAAATCCAGGAAAATATCAAAACAAGAGACAGACAAGGAGGGAAACACAGGTAAGCTTACATACGTAAGATCACTACTATCTCTACTACTGCAAAAAAAAAAAACCCCAAAAAAAACAACCCTTGATATAGACAAGAGTGAGTGGCAAGAGTGAGTCAGTGTTGGAATCATTTATTAAATTTAACTTTTAACGATAAATATAAGTTTGTTAGGGAGCTCAAAAGCAATTATATTCTGAAAACATGCATTAAGTGCAAGAGTATCAGGGTTTTGCTAACTTGGGTGCATTTATAAAGAATTTTTATACCCTTTGGCTCATTTAAAGCAATCTGCAAACCATTACTTAAAATGAAAAATGGAAGTCCCCAAATCAAGTCAGGAATTTATTCTCTGACCAAATTAAAGTGATCTGGTATTAACCACCTGAGCATCTTTGATGTGTTTCACTGCATTACAGGTAAAATTGATCTTTTGGAGACAAAGAAGAAATTAAAAGAAGCAATGAAAGAGACATTTTCCTCAGTCTCTGAAGGTAATGGTGACAAGCTGAGTTCACTGAACAACATCTACACAGAGCTTCATATAACCACTGGAGAGAGTGAAAGGTCACGTGAAGAGCATGAAGTCAGGCTGCTCGAACGTAAACTGATAAGACACACTTCAAAACAACAAATAATCAACATAAATGATGTGTTGAAACCGTTGCCTGATCAAGACAAACCTCACAGAACAGTTGTGACAAAGGGCATTGCAGGAATTGGAAAATCATTTTCTGTGCAGAAATTCATTCTTGACTGGGCCGAAGAGAAGGAAAACCAGGATCTTGACTTCATTTTCAGTCTTGCTTTCAAAGAGCTGAATTTGGTTAAAGGAGACAAAAGTCTACATGAGCTCCTGACTTTATTTCACCCCACACTGTCTGATCTCAAAGATTCAGTGGATTATACCAAAACCAAGACTGTTCTGATCCTGGATGGTCTGGATGAAAGCAGGTTTCAGCTGGACTTTGAAGGCTTTAGGACTATAACATCTGTCAAGGAAGTAACATCTGTGAGTGATCTCCTAGCAAACCTCATCCAAGGTAACCTTCTTCCTGATGCAAAGCTCTGGATTACTTCCCGTCCAGCAGCAGCCAATCAGATCCCTGCAGAACATGTTGACATGGTGACAGAGATAAGAGGGTTCAATGACCTTCAAAAAGCTGAATACTTCAGGAGGAGATTTAGTCATGATCCAGGTCTTGCTGAAAGGATCATTAAACATATTCAGGCTTCACAGAGTCTCGACAGCATGTGTCAGATCCCGATCTTCTGCTGGATTTCTGCAGTGTTATTCCAGGAAGTCTTTGGAGGAGACACTGAAACTGAAATTCCTCAAACTCTTACAGAGATGATGTCATACTTCCTGTTTGCACAAACAAAGCGTAGAAACAGAAAATATGACAAGACGGTAGAGACAAACAAAGAAAAGCTTCTGAAGACACACAAAGAATTTCTTCTGAAACTCGGCAAGCTTGCATTTGAGCAGCTGCTGAAGAACAACCTCATCTTCTATGAGGAAGACCTGGAAGGCTTTGGCATTGACATTAAAGAAGCATCCATTTACTCTGGATTTTGCACCACAGTACTTCGGGAAGAAGAAATCATTTCCCAGAAAAAGGTCTTCTTCTTTGTACATCTGACTCTGCAGGAGTTCTTTGCAGCTCTCCACGTCTATGACTGTTTCATAAATAATGATATCAGACAGCTCAGCAGCTTCCTCGATCTAAAGAGCCAAGAATATGCTTTACTTGATCTGTTAAAGATGATAGTTCACAAAGTGCTGGAGAAGAAAAATGGTCACCTGGACTTCTTCCTGAGATTCCTTCTTGGACTTATGGTTGAACCCAATCGCAGAGTCCTTCAGGTTCTGCTGACTCCACCAGATCAAAGTCAAGATACTGACAAGAAAATCTTGACTTACCTCAAGTCTATCAGAAGGAAGAACCTCTCTCCAGACAGCTGCATCAACCTTTTCCAGACTATGGTCGAGATGAGAGATCACAAAGTCAAAGATGAGATTCAGGAATATCTCAAACTGTCAGATCGTTCAAAAACAGAGTTGACTCCCCTGCACTGCTCTGCACTGGCCTACATGCTGCAGGTATCGAAGAATGATTTGGAAGTCTTGGACTTAAAGAGTTACAACACATCAGATGAGGGCAGATGGAGGCTGATACCGGCAGTGAGGAGCAGCAGAACAGCCTTGTAAGTTTTATTTCATTGTTATTGTTATTTGTTCATCTTTAAAGCTGAATCAACAAGACTGTTGAACAGGATTTAATAGAAAACGTGAAAGGTACAAATCCTCTCTGCCCCCAGCGGCAATTACATACTTATTCTGCATTTCTATTTAATTAAAAAAAACACCCATCACCCTCCATAGACTAGCAGACTGTAAAGTGACTGAAGAGTGGGTTGAACATCTGGCCTTTGGTCTCACCTTCCCTTTCTCACCTCTACGACATCTGGACCTCAGCAACAATGACCTTAAAGATTCAGGAGTGGAGCTGCTGAGTAAAGGACTGTCGAGTCAGTGCTGCAGACTGGAAACTTTGAGGTGCATGTTTAAAATACTATAATACAAATAGATGGACAAGCCACCAAACCTGCTGCAAGTTATAACTCAACTCTGTCCGCAGAAAATGTGGACAGTTTAAGGTTTTTCTGTCTAATTTTCCGTTTAAGAAAACCAACATCTGTTAATGTGAAATCTTTTCATTTATTTTGTTTTGAGAAATACTACAACCCCCAACTCAATCCACATAATTTTCCTGTGCTTGTAGTTTATGCTTTTCAATTTTACTACAACTGATGTAGTTCTAAAATAACTATATATACCAAACATTGTTTTCTCAGGTTATCTGGTTGTCTGGTGACAGAAAAAGGCTGTGAGTTTTTGGCCACATCTATTAAGTCCAATCCTTTTCATCTCAAAGAGCTGGACCTGAGCTATAACCATCCAGGAGAATTTGGGGGAAAGAAACTCTCTGAGCTGAAGGATGATCCACAATACAACCTCAGCCAACTCAAGTAATTTTAATTCTGGCCCTGTGTCATCCACTGTTTCAGAAACAGCCCCCAAATACCAAAGAGAAAACAGGAAATCTTGGAACCTATGGCTCGTTAATGTAGGTGGGCAGGTTAGCGGGTCAAACTGGAAATTTATTTTTGACCCTTAAACATTTTGTTTTTAAAAGAAATATTGCTCAGAAACAACACACACACACTGCTCACTATTTTATCTTTGACATCTAAATCTACCTTATAAAGACATATATGCTCATAATTGCCTCTTGTGGCTCATTGGGAAAAAGGCTATTTCACTGACCTTTCTCATAAACGTTCAAGATCATGATCAAAGAGTACCATCTTTTCGATTTGCTACAGAACTAAATATAATAGTATTGAGCTATAGCAAAACTGCGTTGTTGTTGTTGTTGTTGTTGTTGTCAAAAGCAACAATGAAAACACTTTGTTTCAGGCTGTAAATGGCATCTATAAATTTTGACTATTGCTAATATGCTTCATCCCTCTAATTCTCAACTATAATTTTTCAGTCTTGAACATGGTGGGAATCACCGGATGAAACCAGGATTCAAGAAATGTGAGTACCTGTGAAAATGCTTTTGACTGAATACTGTGATCAAGTAAGAAAGTGCAAACAGGATATTTATTTACTTAATAACCAATAATATCATACCAGTCAGAAGTTGTTTGTATTTTGTAGATTATAAAAAAAGTTCCTACCATCAACATTTTATGGATATAAAAAATAAACAAAAAAGAAAAAAAATTGAGGTTTTCTACTTCATTGTTTGCATCACAGCTTTTGCACAGTTTTAAAAAATCTACATGCATAATAAGCTTGTAGGAGTGCCCATACTCCTCTGATTGAAACTAATTTTATATTTCATTTAACTGCTAATCCTAGAAATTGAAGTAAATGTGACCCTCACAGAAATGTAAAACTGTATATTTCTTTAATAAATTTATGAATAAATATAATAATGTCTTCATCATTTGCCTGACTGGGTTTTCTTTATGTAAATTAGATCATTTATCGGAAAATAAAAATAATAAAAATAGAAAGATTTTAAAGAGTTTACAAAGTTTTCTGACAGCTGTGTTTGTGTTTCTAGTGGAAAAATTGGGGTGATGTAAACTGAGAAATATAAACTTCCAAACCAGTTTTTCCTTAAAAGAAATAATGCGTAAAGTCAAGCAAATATTGGTGTACACTGTGTAAATGTATCTCTCTACACTTTGTAAAAATGTAATGAACATTATTAAATGACACTGGATTCAGTGGTTGCACTACTTAAAAATATTTTTTTTGGTGTCCACGTACTTGTAGACTTAGTAAAGCCAGTGGAATCTATGTAGTTCAGCAGCACTGTGTTTGGTGCTATCACAAGTAAAAGTAACTTTAATTATTAATTATTAATTTGGACATTAGCTGGTTTTTAACTTGTTGCTTTCATGTCTGAATGTTACCTGTGCAAGTAGCACAGGTAACATTCAGACATGAAAGCTGTCACTGTGACTGTTTACTGATGAGTTCCAGAAATTTAAAGAATATTCTAACCCACATCCCCTAAAACTGAAGGTGTGAAATTAAATTTTTGAAAACCGCTTTAGATGATTGACCTTAGAAATCAGTGCTATTTGTGAATAAAGTGTTTTCTTACCTCCAGATGCCTGTGAGCTCACTCTGAACTCCAGCACAGCTCACAAGAACCTGCTGCTCTCTGAAGGGAACAGAAAGGTGACCTGGGTGGAGGAGGAGCAGCCGTATCCTGATCACAGAGAGAGGTTTGATTGCTCTCAGCAGGTGCTGTGTGAACAGGGACTAAAAGGACGCTGTTACTTTGAGTTGGAGGTGTCAGAGCCCTTCTGTGTTGGGTTAACATACAGAAACCTCAGCAGGAAAGGGGATGTTGATGCCTGCAAGCTGGGACAAAACAACAAGTCTTGGTGTCTGATTTGCTCTGATGATGGTTGTTTTGTTTGGCACAACAAAGAGAAGGTCTGTGTATCTTCTCAGTGTTTGCGCTCCAGTCGTGTCGGGGTGTATCTGGATTCGGAGGACAAAATTTTGTCCTTTTACAGAATTTCCTCTGGCAGTCTCGTCCACCTCCACACCTTCAAATCAACCTTCACTGATGTTCTCTACCCTGCTGTTGTACTTCACATTCATTCCTCTGCGCTGTTTTGTTAGGTAACATTAAAAAAAAATCAGAACTGCACTCAAGCAAACCACCAATGGTGAAGACATTTGGCACCAAAATGGTCAAAACTGGAGTTTCTCATTGAATTCTTTATGTACAGCATGGAGATGCCAATATCTTGTAATCACACTGAAATGGGAGCATGCATAGTATTACAGCTTTTCTCAAATGCTAAAACACATTTCACAAACGTTTCCACCATGTTCCCCAATGTCTAAACACAACACCCCTTTCTAAAGCTACATAAACACAACCACACCTTCCCACTGCAAAACTCAAACTTTCATACCAAAAGAGCAGCTCGAAGCTTTCAAAAGTGTAAACACTATACACATCATTACACACTACAGCAAAACAATTGAAAACACAATGCTCAAATTTGTGAGAAGGTTCTTTGTTTCATAACTGCCAATGCATATTTTTCGAAACTATACAGTAACAGATCGTCGTAGATCTCTGCAGAGGATTAAGCATTTAGATTTGTGAGTTTCATATGAAGAGTATAAATCTATAGAAAATCCTGCATGTACGTACACTACTGTAACACAACTCAATGCAAAAACAGAATCTATTGCACACAACAGTACTCTTGAAAACATGATCAGGGTGTGAAGTTTTTTTATTTACTTTATTCACACCACACACACACCACAATCACTGTGCGGCATCATGTCGCTGAGCTGCATCGGGCCACATCACCTCATCCACATTGCAGGCTATATTGTCTCTTGCCAGGCACCATGGGAAAAACGCACTGGAATGGCGAATCCATCCTTGGGATGTCAGCACAGGCCAGCTCCATTGCCCTTAGGAGGTTCTCTCTTGTGTATGGTTGTCTGTCATAAACCTTCCATCTCCACGATGAGAAGAACTCCTCTATAGGGTTCAGGAAAGGGGAGTAGGGTGGCAGACAGATGTTTAAAAAGTGGTCACTGTTGGTGGTGAACCACTCTCTGATTTGGTTTGTTCTATGGAAGTGGACATTGTCCCAAATGATCACATAAATGTGATGTGCGGGCCCAGGATGGTGTTGTTGGCGGTCCAGGAGGATGTCTTTTAGCTCCTCTAGGAAGGTGAGGAGACGTTGGGTGTCGTAAGACCCAAGGACAGCATGCTGGTGGACAAGCCCCTCCGAACCCATGGCCGCACAAAGAGTAATATTACCCCCCCGTTGGCCAGGGACCTCAGTGATGGCTCTTTGGCCAATGATGTTACGGCCTCTTTGCCTTCCTTTCTGCAGGTTGAAGCCAGCCTCATCCAGGAAGAGGTACTCATGAGGTCTGGCCATCGTGTCCAACTGTAATATCCTCTGTGAAAATGTGAAAGTGCACAGGTGTTCAGAACAACAGTCAATCAGGTAGCACAGTATTGTCCAGAAGTAATGTAGGCCACTGAGCAACACAGTATGTCCACTAACTGTACTGTGAACATGGATGTATACTTACTTGCACATACTCGTAACGTAGGTCTTTGTGTCACGCAGAGTTGCGCTCAAAGGGAACCCTATAGACCTGTTTCATCCACGTCTTTTGGCGCCCGAGAACTCGGTCTATTGTGGCCAAGCTGACATCGTCAATGCTCTCAAAGTTGACATTATCGGCAATGACTTTGTCTCTGATCTCCCGGAGTCTGATGAGGTTGTTCCCACGAACCATATCCACAATGAGGGTTTCTTGTGCCGCTGTAAATATGGCAACCCTCCCACCTCTATGTGGCATTCTTTCAACTCTAAAGAAAGAAACATGTGTTGTCAATTGACATGTGTTACAATACAGTCACAACTGATTTAAAACCAATAGACTACTTTCACAGGTTTGTAAAACTGTATTGTGACAAAGAAAGCAATAGAGTACAATACCTGTTGTGTTGTCTGAATGCCCTGATAATGGTGGCCACGGTGAACCTACTCAGGTTTGGGCGGACTCTTAGTCCTGCTTCAGCCATTGTCATGCCATGGTCAATGACTGTTGCTCGCATCTCGTCCGTAATGATGGTGTGAGGTTGTCTTGCTCTCCCTCCTGGACCTTCTCCTCTCCCATGTTGGCCTCCTCCTCTTCCTCGTTGACCTGCTCCTCTTCCTCCTCTCATTTGAACTCCTCTTCCTTGTTGGCCTGCTCCTCTTCTTCCAGGGCCCCTGACTCTGCCTTCATCCATTGTGTTTGTTTGGAATCTTCAGCAAACTGTGCACTCTGAACTTGCTTTTATACATGTGGTCACAGCATTAGCAACAAGTGTCTTCAATTTTGAGTCGTTGTGTGTAATGAATGACGCCAGGTGTGTTCATTGTGTTCAAATATTGCTGACTGTGGCAAGCATGTTGCATCACATGAGCTTTCATTTGAGAATATGAGTAGAGTTCTTTTGCAACTTGTGTTTTAGCAAGGCAAAATGTGGTTAGATTTATGACAACGGAGGATTGTGTTCTGTGAATTGTGTCTTCATGTGACATGTGTTTATGATATTGGTAGAGGATGGCTAGATTTAGTAAATGTGTTTAGACAACTGGTCATTTGGTTTAGAGGATTGGCTTTTGTGTTTTAGCATTTGAGAAAAACTGTAAGAGCACTGTGGAGATGGGGTGTGGCTGTTGCTCAGCTGCAAAGTGGAGGGTTCAGGAGGCTGTGCCAGGTCAGGCTGGCAAAGCATTTCTTTTCTAATTCTGCCGTTATGCAGTAGTGAACTGGGGCCAAAGAGCAGCAGCTGCCAATGCTACTGAAGCTGTGCTGCGCAATGGCTGAAAAGCTACATTGTAAAATAATATAAGAAAAATACACAATCCCCAAACACCTGTGGCAGATGGCCGCCCCTCCCTGAGCCAGGTTCTGCCAAAGGTTTTTTCCTGTTTAAAAGGGAGTTTCCCTTCCCGCTGTGAGTAACTGGCTTGCTCAAACAGCATCATCTCGCTGTTGAGGTTTTCTTTGTATTATTGCAGGATCTTTACTTTACAAAAGCATAGTTTTAGTGAACCCAATCAACAGCTGGTGAGCTTTCAGCAGTGCAACAATAGTTTTTAGCCAAAGTGTTGTGGTGTAGAAGTGTAGACACTCATTAACTGTTTAGGTACCTTTATGTGAACATAAGAATCCTTTTTAAAAGATCTATACATTACAAACAAATAACATAAATAAAATAATTGGCCTAATTTACAGAATATATACAATAACTGAGTGTAAAACATGTAACAAAATCCTCAGTATGAAACAGGGAAAAAATGTAAACATTAGAAATCTTCACTGCATGAAGGTTTCATTACAGGCCAATTTCTGAGGTTTACTAGGTTTTCAGTTTTCTCTGATAATTGAACATCATTTCGAAATGGAGCTCAGATTTTAAATTGCTCTCTCTGAAGCTGAGTTGAATTGTAAGCCACTTCTATAGATTTTGTTGCATTTCTCCAATGAAATAAGTAATTGTGCTAAAGTGATATGATTTGGTATGTAAAACTACAATTAATGTGTACTTAAAAATTGTATCTTAGAATTCCACAAACTCTTGCATAGCTTTTTTGTGTTTTGCCTTATGTCTTGAATGAGACTCTTATTTTTCTATCTCACAGTTTTATCAAACTGCTCTAAAGTTAGCAGTTAGTATAAAACATTTCTACAGTAAACAATAAGAAGGTGACTTTTAGGATATTTGAACTATCTTCTTTCTAATTTTGATTATTTTTGTGCCGTCGAACTGTTTTCAGATTTGAGATCCAGAGCTGTTTGTATTTATTATTATTTTTACATCCATTGCTTATATTTGAGTTATTTTATTAGGTTTGAATGTTTTGCTCTTCTCTGATGACCATGCCACATTGAGTAGAAATGATGACTTGTGACCAAAAAGAATCAGGATACAGTACCTCTGTTAAATGCAGCTTTTTTATTCTTTTTCTGTAAGTGATTTTAATAGTAAACAGCCTGAAGACCACAGTGTTGCAGGTTAGTGAATGTTTTCTTTACAGTGTTTTGGTTTCCTGCTTGAGGATCTGCTTCGTTCAGCGCCCCATACACAGCTCTCCCATCAGGTCATGGCATCCTGGAACAGTGATACTATCAGATAATAAAGGAACTTTGAACTGCATGCTTGTTTGTGATGAATTTTTCCTTCCTATTGTTGGACTGATTAACACTTGGTTTCTCTGACTTCCTTGTCTAGCTGTTTTATTCAGTTCATAATAAAATACAAGCTCTACGATATAGCACCAGACCCTGACAAGATTCACACATACTAGCTAAGAAGCTAACAGCACCTGGCAGCACAAATTAACCAGCTGCTAGTGGATAAGATGTACCCAGGATGCCCAACCGAAGAACGGGCAGTCCTGATCTCCAGAAATGGCTAAGGTGAACTGCAGTAACAAAAATCAGGGGATCAATTTGTCTTTGACCTCTGTGAAGAATCCACTATTCCAAGGCTTTTGCCAATGTAAGGATAAGTGCTCTGCAGTTGTTTCATTTAGCTGGATACTTTATTTTTGGTAGTGGCGCAATACAGGATGTTTTTCGGTGCTGGCATCTGCCCCTAAACTTAGACTGAACATCCTGTGGAGAGCTTGACACAGCTGGGCAGCAAAGTCCTCCACATCACCCATAAGTCTTGTCTTTTGTTGTTGTTGTAGCCAATGATGGTATTGATTCCTTTCCACACCTTACAGCTATTGCTTTATTGTAGATTCCTTTCTATCTTCTTTGTATATCTTTTTATGGTTGAGGATTGCCTTGTGCCACTTGTGATCTAGGGTTTGTTATTGTGAAAACAGCGTACAGTCTTTGTAGATATGACTGTGTCTCTATAGAAGCTGATGTACTAAAACAAGCAACCTGCCTGTCAGTGTCCATTCTGTTCTTATCTGTTTCCAGAAACACATTCCAATCTGTGCATTCAAAGGAGGTCCGTAGAGCCTCAGTAACATCGGGTATCCATTTCCCTACCATAGGTTTAGCTGCAAGCTGTCTCTGCACACAGGGTTTGTTACAGGTCTGCTAAAACAAAACAAGTTATGGTCTGATCTGCCAAGTTTTGATAAGGCATTAGCTCCGTAAGTGTCTTTGACATTAGCATACTGCAGATCAAACGGTAGTTTGATGCTAACAAAAAGAGTGAAGGTAGTCAGAACTGAGGGGATTGCATTGTCAGAAGGCAACAGCAGACACTGAGGACAGCCACAAGTACCTGGGAATCACACAGGCAAATGGGGGTTACAAAGAGGCTGCGAGGAAAGCTGCAACCACCAAAGACCTTCAGAGAGTTAGCCAAGTCCTGGAGAGTCAGCTAAATGGGAAGAACAAGATCTGGTCAATCATCACCTGCACCCAGCATGTGGGTGCAGGTGATATTATCCCTGCTGGGATAATAAGAAAGCCAAATGAGAGACAGAAGCCACTGACATCAAGACAACAAAGCGCCTTACCATGATAAGATCAGCTTCTTGTGAGCTTCTTGTCCTTTCAGATTTGTTCAGATATTAGTTCGTTTAGATTTGAGTTAAAGTCATTAAAGAAGCCTTTAAGCCAGCATCAGGCTTCAAACAAAGATACATGTTGCACAAATGTTGCACAGGTTACATTAAAGAGAATGGTCGGCTAATACTATAGCAAAAAGATATCCTGTTTCCAGAATAGCAATGTTCCTTATGGCCCACTTGCCCTACCCTGAAAACCAAGGGAAGCAACTCGGGAAGCACCTTGATTAGAACCACCTCCCTCAGCTGGCTTCCTTCACTGTAAAAGAGCAGTGGCTCCAGTCCACAGTCCCTTGGATGTTGACACTCCTTAGTCTGTCTCTACGGCTGATGGCATTCAGTCACGTTTCCATCAGAGTGGATTGTCAGCGATCCGCCTTAGGCTCTCAGCTCCCTACTAGGCAAATTGCAGATTTCAGGATTTGTGCCGCTTCCCTAATATGATGATACATCAAGTGTGGGCAAAGTGTAGACTGTACAAACTAGTACATGGGACACAGGGGAGTTAGCTCAAATTGTAGAGTGCTTGCTTAGTGTGAGTGTCCATTCTCCATTTGAAGTTTTGTTAGTGAGTGTCTCAAATGCATGTATGTGACTTCTTTTGGCAAATGTTTATTTGCACTTCTCCTCTCAGTGCCTTTCAGGTACTATCAGGTTAATGCTGGCTTTAAACCTCATCAATGTTTGTCCATCTGAAGTGATTGTCTTCCAGTGGTAAATAAAGTTTTTAACACACTGAGTTCAAGTATAATGAAATGTGCTAACAAACTCTTAGAAGGAGTTCACATTATTTGTTTGTTTTTCTCAAGCATAACTCACCACAAATGATCGTTACAAACACTGATGTTCAGATAAAAAAAACACAGAGGCAACAAGTTGCTGAAGCACATAGAGCAGCACAGTCTATAATTCAATCAGTTATCCGTGTGTTAAACCGTTTAGCGCAAAAACGAAAGTGTTGGTCAGTAGGGAGTTTCTGCATATCCTGGAAATCAAACCAGTAAACAGATATGCACTAACAGCTCTTTAAAATACAGATTACAGAAGTCTGTTGTGACTCAAGATAGAGTCAGAGCAATAAAAGCAAACTTTGACCTTTTTAGTCTTTTTTAGTCAGCATTTGTATCCTTGTTGCTACCTCAAGAACCCTTAATAAATAATTAACATCCTTGAACTTGAAACCATAGCAGCTGGGGCAGGTCGGCTTTTTCAAAAATGTTTTTAAGGCAGAAATAAAGGATTAATTAATTCAAAGATTCATCCCTCTAGATTAGACTAACATCAGGGAACATAATCAGCTGCCAGTATTTTCTTTGTAATTTCTTTTTTATGAACAATATTATTGTAAGTATTATGAAACTATTTGGTAAATGTATCCACAGCAACATCTTTTTTTTAAATTGCAAACTGATGTTTATTTGAGTTTCTTGCTACTTTTAGGGGCTTATATTCAACATTTTAGATGTGAAAGTTATATTAAAAGTACAGTGAAACTTCAGTCTTCTGAAGAGGATTTTTTTCCCGGTGTTGTTGTTTGGCCATTTCCTGTTCTCTTCATTATTTGTGTTATTTTTAAAAAGATCCTACTACCTGTGTGTTCTCAACAGCACTGAGTCCGTCAGTGACTACAGAGAAGCACGATGGTCTTAAATTTACAGATCATGTGAGCACATATTTACAAAAGAAAGAGTGAGCAAAACAACTCATTTACTTTAATCTCAAGCCTGCCATGGCACCTCTGTGGCAGAACTATCGTCAGGCACTGCTTCCTAAAACGCCGTACCAGGTGTCGCACAAACATGTTCATGTGACACTTTGAAACCCCCAGAAGTGGGCCCCATGCTGTGTTTCCTGAAACAGTACAGGAAGGGGTGTGTTGTAACTCATGATGCTTTTAAAACAAAGTACATTGATGTGGTTGTTGATGTTATTTTTAATTGTCCTAAATAAGCCTGTAGACCTGCATGTGTGCGTCTATGTGTGTGTGTCTAGTGTGCCGCTGTCATAGAGATTAAGCCTGCACTACTGTTATTGCAATAAAAACACGATGAAAACAATCACTGAACAAATCTGCTTTTCATCATATTAACATAAAAACCATTAACATCAAAATATTTTTATTTAGTCCAAATAAGCGCCTCAAAATAATCTGACACCAATCTCCACAGGGACATCTAGTGGACTCTTGTTGTCATCACGTTTGATAATGCATTTTGTGAAAGGCTGTGGGTGAAGCTGGGTGACGCGTGATCACGTGACCTGGGCGTTTTGCCAAAACTTCAGAGCGGCGTTTGTAAACATCAGAATAGGATGACATCCCGAGCCAGCAACACTGGAGCTTTTTATTCGTTTCCCTCGGGGGATTTTGTCTTATCTTTATCAAAAGCTCTGCATAAAAACGGAACGGCTTTTTGGTGGCTCTCCGCTGCAAACAGTCGAGGCGAACTGTGTCCCACGCCACGGAATTCTCCTTCGTTTCTTATCTGATGAGCAGAGAGAGGCAGACGAGCACGTTTTGGATTAAAAACAATAAACAAAGAGGTAAGGTCGCGGGAAATCACTCCGTGATTGGCTTCCTGCTGTCGCGAGCGCTTTATAAAGTGCGTCACCAGCACAGAGTCGAGGCGTAAAAAGGCCTGCTATCAGCGTCGCACATGCATAAACGGGGAGCCCTCCCACTTCCCTGTTTATGTACTCAATTTGTGAAACTTGACAACAACATGCAGTAATTTAGCCGTGTGTGACTGATTTCCACCTACACGATCAAGGCATAAGTTGGTCTGCATGCCCAGCTTATTTTAACATAGTTGAACCAGTGTTGTTTTTTTGAACCAGTGTTGTTTTTTTTATTGTATTTTGTTTATCTATTTATTATATTTTTTGTCACGGTACATTTACAGTTTTTTCTGATTGCTTAAGCACATTTTTTGTAACTATTGGCTATTTTTGCAAAACTCTACACACAAATAAGAAAACCTGTCACCCAATTATCAAAACATTGTAGTTCTCTTGCAAAAGCGAACACAGCTAGATTAACTCTTCACACCTTCGTAAAAATGGTGTTTTCGTATCAAACAGTACACACAAGCCATCATCTACTAAGCACACAATGCGCCACCTGCACACTGATGGTATGAATACAAAACACATCTGGCTTTTGCTTTCTCTGTGTACAGATGTCAATTTGAGGTCACACTTTTGTCATAGTGTCATGTAAACATACAAGGATCCAAACTTCAAGTATTGGTGTTTATTCACACTCATCAAAACCAAGACAAAAAGTCAGAACACAAAATAGGAATTTCACAAAAAAAGGAAAAAAAAGACAATCAGCCGACATCATGTCGTCTTTCTGGGTCCGGCCACAAAATTTCGTCCACATCGCATGCGATATCGTCCAGTCCAAGGCACCGGGGAAAATATCTCCTTGAATGCCGTATCCAGGCCTGACATGATGCCTGGTCAATATCTCCACATGCCTCCTCCATTGCCTGTAAAAGGGCTACCTGTTGATGAGGATGACGGTCGTACACTTTCCAGCGCCAGGCAGAGAAGAACTCCTCGATGGGATTTAAGAATGGAGAGTATGGAGGGAGGTTGAGTGCCATGAAGGATGGGTGGTCTGTAAACCAGTTGCGGACCAAAGCAGCCCTATGGAAACTAACATTGTCCCATATGATGACATATCGGGTCTGCTCTGGTCTCTGAACAGTGAGCATGTCATGCAAGGTGTCCAGGAATGCAATAATGTGTGCAGTGTTGTATGGGCCTATGGTTGCATGATGGTGAACAACACCATTTTGGCTTATAGCTGCACACATGGTTATGTTACCACCATGTTGTCCTGGGACATTGATGATGGCACGGTGTCCAATAATGTTCCTGCCACGTCTCCTGGTTTTACTGAGGTTAAAACCGGCCTCATCCACAAAAAGTAGCTCATGTCCCATTGCATCTGCTTCTAGTTCCATCACTCTCTGGACAAGACAAAACAAATGCAACACATCAGGCCCATGCACAGCACTACAGTATGCACTTCCAAATTCAGAACCAATGACACTAGCTTACCTGCACATAGTCATATCGCAGTTGCTTTACACGTTCTGTGTTTCTCTCAAAAGGAACTCTGTAAATTTGCTTCATTCTTATTCTGTGGCGCGCAAGTACACGACTTAGTGCAGAAATGCTTGCACTGTGTATATTTTGAAAGATGGTGTCATTATCAATTATGCGCTGCTGTATTTCGCGCAGTCTTATTGCATTATTGGCAATCACCATGTTCACTATATGGGTCTCTTGCTCTGGAGTGAACATTCTGCCTCTGCCCCCAACAGCTGGACGTCTAGCAATTCTGTGAAGTAACAATTTCAGTATTTTTGCATGTATGGTACTGTTGTGTTTCTCATTAGAGTATGGCAGTGCTACAAAGTACTTACCGATTCTCATTTCGAAATGTCCTAATGATGCCTGCCACAGTGTAGCGGCTCAGTTTAGGCTGAACCCGTTGGCCAGCTTCCCTCAGGGTCATCCATGGTTGATGACATGGTCCACTATTGTAGCTCTGATGTCATCAGTTATTCTGTTTCTTACTCTTCTTACCCTTCCTCTTTCCCCTCCTCGTCCTCTTCTTGCTCCTCCACGTCCTCTTCCTCCAACTTCTTCACCTCCACGTCCTCTTCCTCCAACTTCTTCACCTCCACGTCCTCTCCCTCGGCCTCCTCTGATTCTCACTCTTCTCACTCTTGCTGCTCCTTCCATTGTACTCCACATAGACAGCTTACCTGTGGCCTGTTTATAGTGCTTAGGCTGATTGCAAAGTGGACTAATTATCTAAGACAGTTTTCACATGTGAAAGTGTGCCAGACAGTTGGCAAAATGGTGTTAATGATAGCCATACATGTGTATAATTTTGCTAGGAGTGTGTTGGGAATTTGGTAATTGAGTGTAAGCAGTGAGTTGTGTTTAAAGTTCTGCAAAAAGAGTGTTGTGCAGTGAATTGTGCCTACAGTTTTGCAAAGTGTGTGTTACAAAATGGCAAACTGAGTGTAAAGCAGTGTTTGTGCTTTTAGTTTTGCAAACTCAGTGAGTGGTTTTGCTATAAGTATTAATAGTTTTAGAAATTGTGCTATGGAAATCACAGTTAGGGTTTAAGCATTCAGTAAAAACTGTAATATGTTGGCTTCTCGGTGTAGGCCAAAGCCTTATTTCAAGAGGCAGGTTTCTCTAAAATACCTGAGGTTAGGGAAATTTGGGGTTTCTGACCTCTCCCTTCTTGCCACTGCATGACACTCAATTGAATTTCCTCGTTGGTAAAGTCGCCTTCAAATCAGTCATGCTGGATAGCTGAACTGGAACGTACCAGGTAATGTGTTAGAAATGAAAGGATGCCACATTGATTGATTAAAAGTAAAATGATCAGGAAGTAGAGCAGGTCATCTACTAATTGTAAGGTTGGTGGTTTGATCCCTGGCTTCTCTAGTCCAAATTGCTCTCCAGTGCATCTATCAGAGTATAAATGTGTTTAAATGTTAGATAAGAAAGTACTTGTGCAAGCAAAGTGTTTTCATGAATCGGTGGATGAGCGGTATATATGAACCAGTCGATTTACAGAGGAAATCCAAAGACACCCTGAAAATCAAACTGAAAAAAGGTTGCAGTGGACTTGTCCATTGTGCTCAATTTTATTTGCAGCAGCTCAGAATGGTACTCAGTAGTTTCTGTGGCCCCCACGTGCTTGTGTGCATGCCTGACAACATCATGGGTGGTGTCCTAGAGGATCTCCTCCTAGATCTGGACCAAAGCATTACTCAGCTGCTGGACAGTCTAAGGAGGAAGCCAGGACCCACTGCACCAGAGTCTGACAGTGGGTCCAGGGATTTTACCCGGATACATAATGTCAGTCAGTGTGCCGTTGCCTAGCCCGAAGGACCCACTAGAGAACGTTTGGTCAGAGACATTCACACCAGTGACCTGCTGGAGGTCATTTTGTAGCTCTGTCAGTGCTCATCCTGTTGCTCCTTGCACAAAGGAGCAGATCTGGCTGAGAATTTTCTGCACCCTGTTTCCATCCTCAGTGATACATTGTGAAATCTTTCTCCCTCTTTTCAAAATAGCATCTATTAGATTTAAATCAGATAAGTTACAATGATGTAAACACAGTTTACAACAGTTTTATGCGGATGTATGCAGTAAAAACAAACTGATGTCTGTAGTGTGGTGAAGAAAATGACGAGTTGTATCACAAAAACAGAGCTACAGTCAGAGAGCTGTTCTTATTTTAAATGTATTCAAAATATTCTTAATCAGCATCATTTGCATTGGAAAGAAAAGCGTCTGGACTTCTTTAAGTTGCTTGAAGACGTTTCACCTCTCATCCGAGAAGCTCCTTCAGTTCTAAGGTCAAATGGTCGAGAGTCCCAGATTTAAACCCAGTGGGAGTTTCCCCCCAAAGAGGGACAAAGGACCCCCTGGCGATCCTCTAATCACATGAGCCAAGGTGTGAAAGCGGGTGTGGGACCTAATCAGCCAGGGTTTCGGGTGAGCTCATGAATGAGAGGTGAAACGTCTTCAAGCAACTTAAAGAAGTCCAGACGCTTTTCTTTCCAAGCTCCTTAGACTACGATGACCTGGATGACTGAGAACCTTCACAGACATATCATTTGCATTGTTACCTGAAGATGATACTGACACATATGAATTTGCATGAACTAGAGATGGAGCACTAGAAATAATACATTTGCAGATGCAACTTTGGGAACATGGAGACTGGACAATGTAAATAAATTTTAACAACTGACATGAAGACCAGTTAAAGTAGAGCACTGTAGTAGGACTGCTGGCACCGTGCCCTTTTAGCACAAATCTGTTTATTCATTACATATAGGGGAAATAAAGGCTGTCACAGTGTTATATAAGCTGGAGCTACTCAAGTTGAAACATTTCGCATTAAAACTGCTGTCCTCTGTAGTCAAATTGTTTTTTTTCTTCATATCTACATGTTAATTAATCAAATTAAAATAAAGAACATGTCTTTTCATTGTTTGGAGTGCTGCATAAAAAGGAAATGTGAACTTTACTAGGATTAGTTTTTTTCCTTTTACACTTAATTTGCCAATATAAGTTACTGTAATTCAGATTTACAGTATCATAATGCTAATTCTGTATTTGTTATTTCTATTTCATATATTGAGAACACAGGCACAGGCATTAATTAGATAATAGTGTTTGTATCGAAAACTGCTGTAGAATTTACAGTTTCATACTGTATAAAACAGTTAGAATGCAATAATTTGCAGAATCAGTGACTTACTGTATTTACTTCAGCTAAAGCAGTTTACACATTTACCAAAAAAGCAAAATATCCCCATTTCAGTCCTATGAAGAGATGCTTTTTTTTAACTATAAAGGTTTTATTGGTAAACAGTTACAGGAAGGTGTTTTGCAAAACTCTGAACTCATTTTATCAAAATTCATAAGTTCTGAGACTAAAAGAGGAAAAGAGAGATACCACAGATCCTCTACCACAGTTGCAGAGTATGTAGTGGCTGACGAAGATGGTCAGACAGGCAGAGATTAAACTGGAGACTTCAGCTCTAACGTGGTCACATGCTCAAGAAACTTAACATAACGTTACACAACTTTAGAAACAACAACAGAATTCTGTTTTAAGCTGTTTTCATCATATCCTATTCTTACAGACAGAGCATTTAATATTTTCTGTGTACATTATTTTTATGGTGTTGCAGCATTTAGACTTGTAGTTCTGGGTTTTTTTGGTGCTTTCCTGGGTGTGTTTGCCTTTGATAAAATCAGGCAGCTGCAATAATGAGATAAGCCACGTTTAATAAGCAGGTTCCTTTCGATACCCTGTAGAATGAACCACGTTACTTAATGTTAGCCTCATAAGGAATAAAGTGAGGCAGAGGTGCAAATGTTTCAGCTATCAGAATATGTTTCCGATTTGATCTGACATATATGCAGTTTTCTTTGTAGATCATCATACAGATCTTCTTTTTCTTCTAGAAAACCAGCTAATACACTGCATCAGTAGCTAGACGATTAATCTGCCTATTTCTACCCGACAAACTCTGGTAAGTAAAACACTGAATGAAGTCACTTTAAATCAGCCGTTCAGGAAAGAGCAACACCAGAAAGAAAAACAGCATTTTTTTCTCCTCATGAAGGTTGCCTGCAGTTGGGCCATGACTTTGTGAACATTCGCATCAAGATTTTTCATCTGTTTTAGAACTTTTACAGCTATAATGAGTTAGGATGTGCGAATTAATTAGCATTAACATATATAAACGAGTAAACGCAATCATCGAGTCATGCTCCAGAGGAGAAACAGTTGTAACAGGAAGCATACAACTGTGTTATGGTTCCAGGTTTTGCACAGTATTTATGATGTTTTGATTTCATTTGTAATCTTGAGTTTTTCTGTTTATATTTTCCTGTTGTCTTCAGTGATTCCCTGTCTTTTCCTCCCTCTGACTGCATTTTATTGCCTTTATCCTCCTGGGCCCTATTCTAGGAAGCAAGTTCAACAAAACACAAAATCTGAGGTTGATAACTTTGAGTTTCCTGTTCGATGACTTATTTATGTTTATGTTCCTAAAAGGCAGATTAGAGTGAGTTCAATTAACTCTGAGTTAATGACATGTGTGATTACAGACGAGAAAGCCATTATCAGTGGAGCTCTGATACCAGGTGTTTAAATGAAGAACATAGGACCGGGGAATATAAGCAGGTGTCAGTGAGGACCATGATATTTATCTTAAAAGCCGAGAGTGAAAAAAAGAGTCTTTTTAATCAGTCAAGTTTACTTTTTTATTACCATAGAATGAATAAAATTTTAAATTAAACATGTAACATGTTTTTATGCTGTCTGTTACATTGAATTTTCTTTATTTAACGCTGGAATCCAAATTTCATATTTGATTTTTGAATGTTATTTTTTGGCTCTAACCTGACAGAAACAAATGTAGGAAACAGAAACCAAAAATAAAAATATGGAGAAACACACAGTTTACTGACAGATCCACGCTAAAGTCAGTTTTCTGTTAAATAAGAGCTGTTTTTGCTGCAGTTCATGACAGTTTCATTAATGTTCAGCAGAAATCTAATCTACTGATTTCATTATTTCTGCCATTAGTAGATAAAAAGTCACCTATGAGATTTACAGAAAAGCACTTCTTTAATGTTCTCCAGTGTGTGTGTTTGTAATTTGATCTGATCTCAGATAACAGAGGCACTGTTAACAGTCAGAGTTTAGTAATATTAACTGTTAGACATTAAACTAAAAGAACACATGCAGGCACCAAGTCTTTAATGTAAAGTTTTATCAGTAAGGCAAACATTTTAGAGAAAGTGAATGCTTTAATACGGCTGTCTACATGTTACTTGGCTAGATTTGAGATATTTCAGTATAATTCGGGAAACATGAGCCATTGTAAATAATGAATACAGACTGTGTCAGGGCACCAGATTAGATCTAGATCTGATCAACAAAGTCAGAGTTGTTAGCTAAACATGCTTTCTGGATCAGACCCTGGCTGTTACTCAGTTTGTTTTGGCTTGTGATTTGTTATTGTACAATTAACTGTAGATTCACAGACTTTTTTTTTTTTTTGGGGGGGGGGGGGGGGGGGGGGGGGGGGGAATTCTTTTTTCCCCTAGACTGTACAAAAACATTTGAGAACTGATTCTGATAAAGTGTAAACAAAAGTATTACTTACAATTCTGGATTTAAGGATATGGGGCTTTACAAGTTGATTATTTACTTGTGAATTCACAAGAATGCAAACCACTAAATTAGGTAAATAAAATGGAAAACAAACCCTGAAAATCAGCTGGTGACAGACTCAGCTGATTGTTAGTAGCCACATATTTGTTCAGTTGCATAACTCTACAAGTCTGTGGCCGAAACCTCAGGTAAGAACAGAACTGCACAGGTGTTACATACCTATTTCCAATGAATGCCATGTTTGTCCACCCCAGCAGCAACAATGACTGAGAAGAAAAGGAAGCGATCTGTGTCTGTTGAGTCATCGAGTGAGACTCCAAGCAGGTAATAAACAGCTTAATGGATGATCTAACCATTAAGACCTTTAGTAATTAGACTGTCAGTATTCAGCAAATGCATCTTCATATAGAGAAACAGTCTGAAAAAAGTACTGATTCTTCAAATTCTGATTAACCGTTCTTCACTTTATGGAGTAAGATTGTAAGATTGGGGTTGCACATGGTGTGTTGAGAATTAATCAATCTGTGCTGTTCGCTGGTGTTATTACAGCTGAAAAAGAGAGCTTATAATATAGGTAATCCACCTGAGTGAAGTTGGCCCCCCCACCTTCTTCAAATCCAACAAAAGTGGTATCAAACGTTTGTGCTACGTTTGTGCTGGTTTGTGCTGCAAACATTTTCGTTTGTGCCGCTATCATTTTAAAGATATTAATAAAAATTTCTAGAGGTCATCAGAGGTCAACCAGCCCCCCCACATTAATGCAATCAAACAAAACTGGTGTCAATCAACTGTGCTACGTTTGTGCTGGTTTGTGCTGCTAAAATTGTTGTTTGTGCTGCTTCTGTTTTAAAGATATTAATGAAAATGTAAAGGTCAAAAGGTCAACCAGCCCCCCCACCTTCTTCAAATCCAACAAAAGTGGTATCAAACGTTTTTGCTACGTTTGTGCTGGTTTGTGCTGTAAAAATTTTTGTTTGTGCTGCTATCATTTCAAAAATATTAATAAAATAATGTCCTGATGCGTGCTCAATCATCTAGGGAAGTAAATTCCAAAAGGTTGATTCTGTTCATCCGGACATTTTCAGTGGAAGAAACATTTTGTCACTCATCCGGGTGACTTCTTCAGTCTCAGCTGACTGCAGGTTTCCCCAAGCTTATAAACAGTACATTTGCACAGTGAAGGAAACTACCACCACTGAATGAACAATGGGCTGGGGGGTTAATTCCATGATTGTTAGTATGCAAATTTTTATGACCATTGATCAACGACTACTAATCAAAGACACAGATTCTCAAATGGCCATGAGTACCATTCACAGAGAGTTGGGGAATGGCTGCAATCACAGCATTGTAAGATGGCGAAAGATGTACCCTTGGGCCCCCCTTCTCGATTCAGAGATGGTCAGCATCCTGACAGCCTGATGGACGAAGCTGTTTCTCAGTCTGCGGGTTCTGGCCCGGAGGCTCTTCAGTATCCTTCCTGATAGCAGCAAACTGAAGAAGCTGTTGAAGGGATGAGTGGAGTCACCTGTAATGGAGAGGGCCTTCCGGATGAGGCAGGCGCAGTAGATCTCCTGGGAGGGAGGCAAGAGAGGTCCCCACAATCCTCTCCGCTGCTCTCACTACCCGTTGTCATTTTTTTCCTGCAGGACCCAGTGCAGGAGTCATACCACACAGTGATGCAGTTGGTGAGGATACTCTCAATGGTGCCTCTGTAGAAGGTGCTCATAATGGGGGTTGAATCTCTTGTCATGGGTCAGCAGAGTGAAGAGAATTATTATGTGCGTAATTATTCAGCCCCCTTTGGTCTGAGTGCAGTCAGTTGCCCATAGACATTGCCTGATGAGTGCTAATGACTAAATAGAGTGCACCTGTGTGTAATCTAATGTCAGTACAAATACAGCTGCCCTGTGACGGCCTCAGAGGTTGTCTAAGAGAATATTGGGAGCAACAACACCATGAAGTCCAAAGAACACACCAGACAGGTCAGGGATAAAGTTATTGAGAAATTTAAAGCAGGCTTAGACTACAAAAAGATTCCCCAAGCCTTGAACATCCCACGGAGCACTGTTCAAGCGATCATTCAGAAATGGAAGGAGTATGGCACAACTGTAAACCTACCAAGACAAGACTGTCCACCTAAACTCACAGGCCAAACAAGGAGAGCGCTGATCAGAAATGCAGCCAAGAGGCCCATGGTGACTCTGGACGAGCTGCAGAGATCTACAGCTCAGGTGGGGGAATCTGTCCATAGGACAACTATTAGTCGTGCACTGCACAAAGTTGGCCTTTATGGAAGAGTGGCAAGAAGAAAGCCATTGTTAACAGAAAACCATAAGAAGTCCCGTTTGCAGTTTGCCACAAGCCATGTGGGGGACACAGCAAACATGTGGAAGAAGGTGCTCTGGTCAGATGAGACCAAAATGGAACTTTTTGGCCAAAATGCAAAACGCTATGTGTGGCGGAAAACTAACACTGCACATCACTCTGAACACACCATCCCCACTGTCAAATATGGTGGTGGCAGCATCATGCTCTGGGGGTGCTTCTCTTCAGCAGGGACAGGGAAGCTGGTCAGAGTTGATGGGAAGATGGATGGAGCCAAATACAGGGCAGTCTTGGAAGAAAACCTCTTGGAGTCTGCAAAAGACTTGAGACTGGGGCGGAGGTTCACCTTCCAGCAGGACAACGAGCCTAAACATAAAGCCAGGGCAACAATGGAATGGTTTAAAACAAAACATATCCATGTGTTAGAATGGCCCAGTCAAAGTCCAGATCTAAATCCAATCGAGAATCTGTGGCAAGATCTGAAAACTGCTGTTCACAAACGCTGTCCATCTAATCTGACTGAGCTGGAGCTGTTTTGCAAAGAAGAATGGCCAAGGATTTCAGTCTCTAGATGTGCAAAGCTGGTAGAGACATACCCTAACGGTGCGTTCACACCGAACGCGATAGAGGCGAGCGAAAACGCCCCAAACGCCCCTAATGTGACGCGTGCACATTCGCACCTCAACGCGTATCCAGGGAAAATCCACCGCGCCTCGAAATTGCATCTTTCCACGCGCGTGGACCGGAAATGTGGGAAGAAGTTGTGCCAGATGTGTTGTGCTGCAGATGTCCTCTGAATAAACACATTATCTTGTTAGCGGAAAGGTATTTGTACATCAGTGGGAAAATATCGGGACAGTAGGCGGGCTTGCTAACTTTTGCACGGTTTCATCGGGTCAGTCTGGAAATTAAAAAGCAGAATGAATGAACTTACCAGGTTGCCCAATCTCCTCACTAATGTGCCTCCAAGCTAGGTCTGTTTTATTCCTGTCTCGGTAGAAGTAGTAACTAGCATCATTTAGCTCTGGATGATTAGCCACGGCACTGATGAGCTTTTCCTCCATACTGAATGACGAATGAAGGGCTTTGGCTGGATCTGCCCCTTTGACCTAGTTACAGCCACGTCACCGGCCTCCTGATTGGTTGTCGGGGCGCGATTTGACACCGGAGTTCATATTTTCCAACTCGAGCGTGTGCACAAAATGCAACACACAATCTGACACGCGTGGTTTTCTTCGCGAGTCACACGCGCCCCACGCGGTACACTGACGCGCGTTTCACGGGTTTTGGCGTTTTCGCGACGCAAATCTGCTTCCGCATTTTCGCCGGATGCGCAATCGCGTGTCATCGCGCTCTTTCCATTGACTTTACATGTGAACCTGACGCTCTGGCCGCCTCTATCGTGTTCAGTGTGTACGCACCATTAAAGACTGGCAGCTGTAATTGCAGCAAAAGGTGGTTCTACAAAGTATTGACTCAGGGGGCTGAATAATTACGCACACCCCACTTTGCAGTTATTTATTTGTAAAAAATGTTTGGAATCATGTATGATTTTCGTTCTACTTCTCACGTGTACATCACTTTGTATTGGTTTTTTACGTGGAATTCCAATAAAATTGATTCATGTTTGTGGCTGTAATGTGACAAAATGTGGAAAAGTTCAAGGGGGCCAAATAGCCACTGTAACTGGCTGCTAGATTTCTTGACATGAAGACAGCAGACAGTACGGGTCAGCAGCAACACCTCGAGCCCAACAACACTGAATACGGGGGCTCCTCAAGGATGTGTGTTGAGCCGCCTTCTCTTCACTCTGCTTACCCACGACTGCACACCATCACACAGCTCCAACCTTTTCATCAAGTTGCAGACAAAACAACTGTGGTAGGTCACATCAGCAACAATAATGATATCTACTACAGGGGTGAAGTTAACCATCTGGCAGAGTGGTGCAGCTACAACAATCTGTCCCTGAATGTGGAGAAGACCAACAGTGACTCTACTTCCTCTGCAAACTGAGAAGCGCAAGAGATTCAACCCCCATTATGAGCACCTTCTACAGAGGCACCATTGAGAGTATCCTCACCAACTGCATCACTGTGTGGTATGACTCCTGCACTGGGTCCTGCAGGAAAACAATGACAACGGGTAGTGAGAGCAGCGGAGAGGATTGTGGGGACCTCTCTTGCCTCCCTCCCAGGAGATCTACTGCGCCTGCCTCATCCGGAAGGCCCTCTCCATTACAGGTGACTCCACTCATCCCTTCAACAGCTTCTTCAGTTTGCTGCTATCAGGAAGGATACTGAAGAGCCTCCGGGCCAGAACCCGCAGACTGAGAAACAGCTTCGTCCATCAGGCTGTCAGGATGCTGACCATCTCTGAATCGAGAAGGGGGGCCCAAGGGTACATCTTTCGCCATCTTACAATGCTGTGATTGCAGCCATTCCCCAACTCTCTGTGAATGGTACTCATGGCCATTTGAGAATCTGTGTCTTTGATTAGTAGTCGTTGATCAATGGTCATAAAAATTTGCATACTAACAATCATGGAATTAACCCCCCAGCCCATTGTTCATTCAGTGGTGGTAGTTTCCTTCACTGTGCAAATGTACTGTTTATAAGCTTGGGGAAACCTGCAGTCAGCTGAGACTGAAGAAGTCACCTGGATGAGTGACAAAATGTTTCTTCCACTGAAAATGTCCGGATGAACAGAATCAACCTTTTGGAATTTACTTCCCTAGATGATTGAGCACGCATCAGGACATTATTTTATTAATATTTTTGAAATGATAGCAGCACAAACGAAAATCTTTGCAGCACAAACCAGCACAAACGTAGCAAAAACTTTTGACATCAAATTTGTTTGATTTGGGTAATGTGGGGGGGCTGGTTGACCTTTTGACCTTTACATTTTCATTAATATCTTTAAAACAGAGGCAGCACAAACGACAATTTTAGCAGCACAAACCAGCACAAACGTAGCACAGTTGATTGACACCAGTTTTGTTTGATTCCATTAATGTGGGGGGGCTGGTTGACCTCTGATGACCTCTAGAAATTTTTATTAATATCTTTAAAATGATAGCGGCACAAACGAAAATTTTTGCAGCACAAACCAGCACAAACCAGCACAAACGTAGCACAAACGTTTGATACCACTTTTGTTGGATTTGAAGAAGGTGGGGGGGCCAACTTCACTCAGGTAGATAACCCTACCGAAATTCATCCAGCATCTCCAGCACAAAAAATCTAACTCTAACATACATTTATGAATTAGGGCATTTATCAAAGTGATCATCTTGGGGGGTTTTTTTGGCATGTTTGAGACCTAAAACCGTTTCTCCTTCTAGTTCACAGATGAGTACCACTCCCAGCATGAGTGAGAGTGACAGATCCAAGTTTGAGCCCCTCGGCTTTGAAAGGTTGTAAATCTATGAACCCTAACAAATGTCTTGTCACTGTACCTTCTGAAAAGAATGTGGAGTTGTGGACATGCTTCAAATTAAAATTAAAATGCTTCATTATATTGAAAGTTTTGGTGAATTGATATCTGACAAACAGTATAAATTAAATAAATTGATGTCAGTCAGTAAACAGACTGTTCTCTGTTTAGTTCACAGTCTACGGGACCTGGATCTGCAGCGCCGAGCGATATTTCTTTAAAGAGTGACAGATCCAAGTTTGAGCCACTTGGTTTTAAGACACAAAGGTAATTCTCATTTATATTAAAAAAAAGTACTTTCCAGCCACCACTACCTATCTACTCTCAGCCCATAATGTGGTGTATTGATTTAATCCTTCATAATGGAGAGGTTGTTGTTGTGGAGGTCGTTGTTTCATTTTAGTACAGGGGGTTGAAATTGCTAAGAGTGACGTATTTGTGAACATGTTTATATCTACAAGAATGAGCTATGGAAAGTGTGTTTGGGGTGTGTTGTCATAATTTGATTGAACTGTCAGACAGTAAGACACAATGAGACACATTCAGTGAAATGATATCGCTATCAAAAATGTTTCATAGAATTATTTTCTGTCTAGTTCACAGTCGACGGCTTCGTCTGAGTCCATGTCATTGAAGAGTGACAGATCCAAGTTTGAGCCACTCGGTTTTAAGACACAAAGGTAATTCTCATTTATTTTAAAAGTACCTAACACTCACTCCTAACTCTCTACTCTCAGCCTATCATGTTGTTTATTGATTTATTCCTATCTTCAGTGGAGAGGTTGTTGTTGTCGAGGTCATTACTGCCATTCAGTCCTTGCTGCACTAAGTCCCTCATCTTGCAAATGTACGCTGACTCCAACATCTTGGACTACAGCTGCATTCTGGGGGGTTGAAATAACCAAGACTGACAAATGCATTTGTGAAGATTTGTGATCAAAATGTTTCATATGAATTATTTTCTGTCTAGTTCACAGTTGACGGCGTTGTCTGGGTCCATGTTGCTGAGGAGCGACAGATCCAAGTTTGAGCCCTTCGTTTTTAAGATAAGATAAGATAAGATAAGATAACCTTTATTAGTCCCACACGTGGGAAATTTGTTTTGTCACAGCAGGAAGTGGACAGTGCAAAAGTTATGAAGGACAATTAGAATAAAATAAAATAAGAATAAATACAGTACACAACTGTACAGAATAGAATAAAAATAGAATACTATATACAGTAGAATAAAATAGAATAAAATATACAATAGGATAAAAATAGAATACAAATGTTATATACAACAGAGTGAAAAATACAACGGTGCCAGAAAGATTATTGCACATTAGTGTTATTGCACATTTGTGGATGTGTGTGTATGATCAGTTAAAGTCTTTGTTGTGGAGTCTGACAGCAGTGGGGAGGAAAGACCTGCGAAATCTCTCCGTCCCACACCGTGGGTGCCGCAGTCTCCCACTGAAGGAGCTGCTCAGTGCTGTCACAGTCTCCTGCATGGGGTGGGAGATGTTGTCCAGCAGGGATGACAGCTTAGCCACCATTCTCCTGTCACTCACCACCTCCACTGGGTCCACAGGGCATCCTAGAACAGAGCTGGCCCTTCGGATCAGCCTGTTCAGTCTCTTCCTGTCCCCAGCAGAGATGCTGCCACCCCAGCAGACCACACCATAAAAGATGGCTGAGGCCACCACAGAGTCATAGAAGGTCTTCAGGAGTGGGCCCTCCACTCCAAACGACCTGAGTCTCCGCAGCAGGTACAGCCTGCTCTGCCCTTTCCTGTAGAGGGCGTCTGAGTTATGAGTCCAGTCCAGTTTGTTGTTCAGATGAACACCAAGGTACCTGTAGCTGTCCACAGTCTCAATGTCCATACCTTGGATGTTCAGTGGTTGCAGTGGAGGATGTTTGTGCCTGCGGAAGTCTACCACCAGCTCCTTGGTTTTACTGGCATTGATCTGGAGGTAGTTCAGCTGGCACCAGTCCACAAAGTCCTGAGTCAGTCCTCTGTACTCCTTGTGGTCCCCATCAGTGATGAGGCCGACGATTGCAGAGTCATCAGAGAACTTCTGCAGGAAGCACTGGGTGGAGTTGTGGGAGAAGTCTGCAGTGTAGATGGTGAAGAGGAACGGAGCCAGAACCGTTCCCTGTGGGGCCCCCGTACTGCAGACGACCCTGTCCGACACACAGCCCTGAGTCCTCACATACTGTGGTCGGTCGGTGAGGTAGTCCAAAATCCAGGTAGTGAGGTGATGGTCCACTCCTGAGTTCTCCAGCTTGTCCTTCAGAACCGAGGGAAGAATAGTGTTGAAGGCACTGGAGAAATCAAAGAACATGATTCTCACAGTGCTCCCAGCGGTCTCCAGGTGAGCAAGGGAGCGATGTAGGAGGTGAATGACGGCATCATCCGCTCCAATGCCAGGCTGGTAGGCAAACTGAAGTGGGTCCAGTGATGAGCTCACAAGGCGCCGAAGCTGAGCCAGGACCAGCCGCTCCAGGGTCTTCATCAGGTGGGATGTCAGAGCCACCGGCCTGTAGCTGTTGAGGTCCTTGGGGCGTGAAGTCTTTGGCACTGGTACAACACAGGAGGTTTTCCAGAGCTGTGGGACTCTTCCCAGCCTCAGGCTCAGGTTGAAGAGGTGCTCCATCACCCCACACAGTTGGTCTGCACAGGACCTGACGACCCTCGAGCTGATGCCATCTGGACCCGCTGCCTTCTTGCCATTAATCCTCCTCAGTTCCCTCCTAACCTGGGTGGTTGAGAGAGACAGGCTGGAGCCTTGTGTTGATTGTGTATTGGATGCTGTTGTTGGGGGTGGGGAGGAGTGAGCAGGGTGAATAGAGGAGGTGTGAAGTGTCTGAGGTGTCAGAGGTGGAACAGCAGCAGTGGGGGTGGTTGAGTCTGCAGCCGATGTTGGAGACTGCCTCATGGCTGAATCAAATCTGTTGAAGAAATGATTCAGTTCATTTGCCCACCTCACATCCCTCCCAGGCAGAGAGTTCTGATGTTTGTGGCCCGAGATGGTTCTGAGGCCTCTCCAGACTTCACCAACGTTATTTTGCTGAAAATAACGTTGGTGAACGTTGGTAAGACGGAGAGACAAAGGTAATTCTGATTTACTGAGTGAGTGAAATATCTTGCATTACAAATATTCTTAAGCAGGTTGACAATGTTATATTTAGTGCTATACTTAGTGCTTGATATGGACTTCCATAGTGTTAATGTATTTGTCTCTATGAGGGATGAGGGTGTTCATTATGAATCTGTCCAATGTGATGTACCAGATTAAGACTGATCACATGAACTAAATTAAAGAGCAGTGCAGTGCCTTGCAGGAGACTGGTGCTATGGCATCTGACAGATGTACTGGCAGTCCTGATTATTAGTGGGCTCTCTCCCTGGAGGACTAGTTATTGGACACCCTTAAGCTTGGATACAAAGCAACTGACGAAAGGAATTCATAATTTACTTGTAATCATGTTTTCAGCACTTCTGCCTTATGAACACCAAGGCGAGGAGAGAGGAGCAGACAAAACCTTGAATTTGAAACTGTTTAATTTGAGGGGTTTGCCCCAGAAGCAGCATATGAGGGCATATTGGAAGACTGTACTTTCCACAAAGTTAATAATGACTGAAGCAGATTGGGATGCAGCCCATTAAGGCAGAGGAAATGCAATAATTCTGAATTTTGCTCTGCTATGGTTTGAATGCTGTCTGAGGAACGACAAGTAGAACATGAGTCCACGGTGCGGATTACAAAAATAATGGGTTTGTGAATCCTGCTTTTACAAAGAGGCACCGGTGTTTAGACCGCAGTTACTAAGGGCCTCTATCACACTACTGAAACTCAAGCTTAAAGAACAGCCACTAGAAAGGGAGCTCTAAACAATTAGCTAATGCCAGGTCCAGGAGGAGCAGTGTGATTAGTTAGGTTTATGAGTTAGAACAGGTTAGAACAGGTCAGTGATCCAGTTTGGTTTGAATTTATGTGCATTGAATTGCATGTACAATGAAATGATCACAAATTTGGTTTGAGGCGACACTGGCATTCATGCTGCTTCTGAGGCAAACGTGTTGAATCAAACAGGCTCAGAGAAACGTGTATTAGAGATAAAAGTGGACAGTATGGACGAAACATTCGATCACGTGTCATATCACAGTCATTTAGGGCAATATTGTGATAATTATTTTCCACTATATGAAATGTAGTGGACACCGCAGATTTCGTTAGACCCATGTGACCAAATGATTACATGTGAATTTGTTGTGGGCATAAAGTTCAGCTCAAGGCCATTACTCATAATCATTTGTTTAAATGTATTTTTGTTCCAGTTGTTTGGGGTTTTAAAATGTAAGTTACTCCTAAATACCTAGTTCCATCATATTTGTGTGTTTTTGCTTTACCCTGCTTGGTTCTCTTTTTTTTATTTGAGTCTCTCTCCAATAATTCTCTCATCTTGCAGACTTAGACTAACTTTATTGTCTTGGACTGTCTGCTGTTCATGAGCAACTATTACTAGAACCACTGGGGAAGGGGAAACTGTTTTTAACTGTGACTTAACTGTTTTAAGCTCAGTGAGACTGCAGAGGAAAACAGGAAATATCACATCCAGCTGAGAGAGCTGATGGAGAGGAAGCTGAATGATATCAAACAGGGAAACATGAGGCAGAGCAGTACGGAGGATTATTAGGGAAAAAACATATTGTTGATCATTTTGAGGATAGAGTTGAAATAGTAATTCTATTTAGAAAAAAAAAAAGAAATGTAGAGAATACCTCTGTTGTTTCAAGATAAACTACCATGTTTGTTGTACCCTCTGAGTTAGTGAAATTATACTTCAGAGTCAGTTTTAGCAACAAGGAAGGAAATGCTCTTTTAGCACATAAACGCAGTGTGGTGATAAATATATGGGCAATGAATAGATGTTAGAGAAAGCTGCGTCTTAGAGGGGATTCGTATAAAATGAAATGGTTGGTAATGGACAGTTGCAAAAGTATCGATGGTTAAAGCGTCGTCCAATAAAGAGGGTTTATGTTGTGGCCGATCAGTTTGCTTCACTAATTCATCTAAACAAGCCATTTTGCAGAGGTTACAGCAGCTGTGGCAGTTTGTCTTGAAACAACAACTGTAACCTCTACATTTCGACTTCAATCTCAAAATGATCAACTTTTTTATGTGGCCCAAATACTCCTTTGTAGGGCAGAGACTGAACTTTCAAAAAAAAAAAAAACAATTACGTGGGGCTTTTAAGAAAGTAATTTGTGTGATTTCTGAGAAATGTCCCAAATTTTGTCTGTGACAAAAGTTTGTCCTCTCAAATTTTATTGTAACACAGTTAAGAGCAAACATCTATCCGTTTTCATACCAATTTATTCAACTACCAGTACCATTTATCCATTAGCTAAAATCATGCTATAGTAATTAAATTAAGGTCTAATTTGTAAACCCTCCTACAGACCAGTAACTGAGAAGCCATCCACCTGTCCAGTTTGCAAAGATGTTATGAAGAATCCAGTTCAGCTTAGCTGTGAACACTGGTGCTGCAAACTGTGTCTCAGCTCAGACCTGGATGAGTCTGATTCAACAGCAGACTGTCTTTGTCCTCAGTGTGGGAAGAAATCCAGAAAAACATTAAAACAAGAGACAGACACAAAAACACATATTGGTAAGTTGACATACTTTATGTCACTACTATCTCTGTTACTGCAAAAAAATGTGTTAACAGAGTTTTGCATAATCACTGCTGGGAATCATCTTTTAGTCTTTAATGACTTGGTTAAAGAAAGATTGCATGACAATAAATAAATCAAAGAACCAAATAAAAATACATTTGATCTTTTAAGAAATGTTACATTTTAAGTTAAGTTTAAAAACACACATTAAATCCAAGAGTATCAGGTTTTTGGTAACTGGACTGTATTTATAAAGCACCTTTATACGATTTTCATCCATTTAATGTAATTTACAAACCAATTTTTTCAAAATTTTAAGAAGATTTAAACCCCCAAATCAGGTCAGGAATTTCTCGCATTTTTCTCTGACCAAATTAAAGCGATCTGGTATTAACCAGCTGAGCATCTTTGATGTGTTTCACTGCATTACAGGTAAAATTGATCTTTTGGAGACAAAGAAGAAATTAAAAGAAGCAATGAAAGAGACATTTTCCTCAGTCTCTGAAGGTAATGGTGACAAGCTGAGTTCACTGAACAACATCTACACAGAGCTTCATATAACCACTGGAGAGAGTGAAAGGTCACATGAAGAGCATGAAGCCAGGCTGCTCAAACGTAAACTGATAAGACACCGTTCAGAACAACAAATAATAAATCTAAATGATGTGTTGAAACCGTTGCCTGGTCAAGACAAACCTCACAGAACAGTTGTGACAAAGGGCGTTGCAGGAATTGGAAAATCATTTTCTGTGCAGAAATTCATTCTTGACTGGGCCGAAGAGAAGGAAAACCAGGATGTAGACTTTGTTTTCAGTCTTGCTTTCAGAGAGCTGAATTTGATTAAAGGAGAGAAAAGCCTACATGAGCTCCTGACTTTATTTCACCCCACACTGTCTGAACTCAAAGATTCAGTGGATTATACCAAAACCAAGATTGTTCTGATCCTGGATGGTCTGGATGAAAGCAGGTTTCAGCTGGACTTTGAAGGCTTTAGGACTATAACATCTGTCAAGGAAGTAACATCTGTGAGTAATCTCCTAGCAAACCTCATCCAGGGTAAGCTTCTTCCTGAAGCAAAGCTCTGGATTACTTCCCGTCCAGCAGCAGCCAATCAGATCCCTGCAGAACATGTTGACATGGTGACAGAGATAAGAGGGTTCAATGATCCTCAAAAAGCTGAATACTTCAGGAGGAGATTTAGTCATGATCCTGGTCTTGCTGAAAGGATCATTAAACATATTCAGTCTTCACAGAGTCTCGACATCATGTGTCAGATCCCGATCTTCTGCTGGATTTCTGCAGTGTTATTCCAGGAAGTCTTTGGAGGAGAAACTGAAACTGAAATTCCTCAAACTCTTACAGAGATGATGTCATACTTCCTGTTTGCACAAACAAAGCGTAGAAGCAGAAAATATGACAAGAAGGTTGAGACAAACAAAGAAAAGCTTCTGAAGACACACAAAGAATTTCTTCTGAAACTCGGCAAGCTTGCATTTGAGCAGCTGCTGAAGAACAACCTCATCTTCTATGAGGAAGACCTGGAAGGCTTTGGCATTGACATTAAAGAAGCATCCATCTACTCTGGATTTTGCACCACAGTACTTCGGGAAGAAGAAATCATTTCCCAGAAAAAGGTTTTCTTCTTTGTACATCTGACTGTGCAGGAGTTCTTTGCAGCTCTCCACGTCTATCACTGTTTCATAAATAATGATACCAGACAGCTCAGCAGCTTCCTCGATCTAAAGAGCCAAGAATATTCTTTACTTGATCTGTTAAAGATGACGGTTGATAAAGTGCTGGAGAAGAAAAATGGCCACCTGGACTTCTTCCTGAGATTCCTTCTTGGCCTCCTGGTTGAACCCAATCGCAGAGTCCTTCAGGTTCTGCTGGCTCCACCAGATCAAAGTCAAGATACTGACAAGAAAATCTTGACTTACCTCAAGACTATCAGAAGGAAGAACCTCTCTCCAGACAGCTGCATCAACCTTTTCCAGACTATGGTTGAGATGAGAGATCACAAAGTCAAAGATGAGATTCAGGAATATCTCAAACTGTCAGATCGTTCAAAAACAGAGTTGACTCCCCTGCACTGCTCTGCACTGGCCTACATGCTGCAGGTATCGAAGAATGATTTGGAAGTCTTGGACTTAAAGAGTTACAACACATCAGATGAGGGCAGATGGAGGCTGATACCAGCAGTGAGAAGCAGCAGAACAGCCTTGTAAGTAAACAGATTAACTGTTTAACCCTTAATGAAGCCAACAATACGAAAGATTGTTGGCTTGAATGTTAATAGAAAGTAGAGGGAACAGATCCTCCCTGTCCCCAATGGAAATGATGCCTTCATTATGTATTTTTATGTACAGCTTTAAACTGTTTTTTTTCCTTCAAAAACCTATCACCCTGTTTAGACTAGCAGACTGTAAAGTGACTGAAGAGTGGGTTGAACATCTGGCCTTTGGTCTCACCTTCCCTTTCTCACCTCTACGACATCTGGACCTGAGCAACAATGACCTGAGAGATTCAGGAGTGGAGCTGCTGTGTAAAGGACTGTCGAGTCAGTGCTGCAGACTGGAAACTCTGAGGTACATGTTTAATGCTTATATTCAACACCACAATGGATTAACAACCCACCAAACCTGCAGCAATTTAACATAATTGGCAGAGCCTGTTCTTTAGACATTTGAACAGAACATGATCTGTTCTTATGTAGAACCTCATTTTCGTTGCCATTATTTTATTTATTTAAAATACTTTCTGATGTATCAAATATTGTGTTTTCTCAGGTTATCCGGTTGTCTGGTGACAGAAAAAGGCTGCGAGTCTCTGGTCTCAGCTCTAAAGTCAAACCCTTCACACCTGAAAGAGTTGGACCTGAGCTACAACGATCCAGGAGAAACTGGAGCAAAGAAGCTCTCTGAGCTGAAGGATGATAAACAATACCAGCTCAGCCAGCTCAAGTAATTAACTGTATCTATGTAGCATTCACTGTAACGGAGATGGTCCCAAAGTTCACAGTTAGCATATAAACGCCCCAGGAAGCTATTTCTGCTGATTTTAAAGGATGTGGTCTGGCTAATACAACTCTGTTCCCTAAAATTATCATTTTTAATGGTAAAAAAAATGAATAACCAAATAAATTAAAATAAGGTAATGCTTCTCCTTGTGGTTGTTGACAAACAAGACTCAAAATAATCGGGGCTCTAACAAACCATCAAAAATCAATAGATGTTTTCTCTGCCTTAGCAGCTACTTATAGGTCATTTCCCATAATGAGGAACTTAAATCTTTGCTCCATCTGAAGTGTTTACAGGCTTTGTTTTTTGGTTTTTCACTTGAGTAAAATCAGTCCAACATCACATCCTTGAGCTTTCTTTGCTGGTGTTTCAGGCTTTGAAAATTGTGAAGTGCTATATTTTTCAACTTTTCTGTTAGTAAATTTTGATCATGTGCAAGATATCATTACTGGGTGCTGAAAACAATAGATGCACATATTACTAATATGGCAACAGATACATTAATACTTTACTACTATAATTTTTCTCCACAGTTTAGAACATGGTGGAAGTCACCGGAAGAAACCAGGGTTCAAGAAATGTGAGTATCTGTGTAAATCTGAAGTGCTGAATGTTGTAATGTCTAAATCTTACGGTTTGTTCTTTAGGAGTCATTGACAGTGTTACACAAGGTATTTATTTGTTAAACAGATTCTACAGGTTAACTGTCACACACAGACTTTTGCTTTTGTGCTTCCAGAGAACAGCTCCCTCAGTCTCTGACTTATTTCCCAGGAGCTATATACTTAGTGCTGCCAACAGTGGACTTAAACTGTATTTACTGATTACATAAGTGTTTTCTTACCTCCAGATGCCTGTGAGCTCACTCTGAACTCCAGCACATCTCACAAGAACCTGCTGCTCTCTGAAGGGAACAGAAAGGTGACCTGGGTGGAGGAGGAGCAGCCGTATCCTGATCACAGAGAGAGGTTTAATCGCTGTCAGCAGGTGCTGTGTGAACAGGGACTACAAGGACGCTGTTACTTTGAGTTGGAGGTGTCAGGGCCCTTCTGTGTTGGGTTAACATACAGAAACATTGGCAGGAAAGGGGATGTTGATGCCTGCAAGCTGGGACACAATGACAAGTCGTGGTGTCTGATTTCTGCTGATGAGGGTTTTTTTGTTCAGCACAACAAAGAGAAGGTCCATGTAACTCCTCAGGCCTTGCGCTCTAGTCGGGTCGGGGTGTATCTGGATTCGGAGGCCAAAAGTTTGTCCTTTTACAGAGTTTCCTCTGACAGTATCATCCGCCTCCACACCTTCAAAACAACCTTCACTGATCTCCTCTACCCTGCTGTTGCTCTTCACCCTCAGTCATCTGTATTGTTTTGTCAGGTAACATAAAAACATCTCTCACTGCAGGCAGGTTAACAGCCAAACGAGTAGATTTTCACAGAAATAGGAGCAATTACTATCTATGACTAAACCTTAGTTAGTTAGTGAGTCCGCTCTAAACATTGCTCCCAGTAATCATTTCTTTTCAGCAGGAGAAAAGTAGACAGAGAAAGACCTGAAATCTAGAGATGCAAATAAAGAGGACCAACACACCAGCTTAATGTAGGCCTGTTGAACCAGAACATGGAGCCTAAAGCCGAATTTAAACCACCAAAACTATTCTGTATTTAAATAACCACTTTCAGAAACAGAAGCCCAAAACTTTCTTTTTAAAACTAAAATCCATTTTCCACACACACCCACATAATTAAGCTGCTTGGCAGCTTAATTACTTAATACTTAATTTCTAGGTGAAACCTACAGATTAGTGGGCAGGATCACTGTTTGCTTTTATATTTATATGCTGATGTATCTGGTCTGTACCTTTTCCCAGGAACCAACAAACTCTGAGTTTAAAAATAAACTCTTGAGTTTCCTTTTCCACAACAACCGATCCGAGTTTAATCAACTCTGAGTATGTTCAGTCTGTTTTAAGCATGTAAAGAAAGAAAGCCTTCTCATGCTACAACTCACCATGGCAACAAGTAATAAACAAGGTCAGTGCTGAAGATGATGGTTATCTATAAAAACAGGAGAAGAAAAGAGTCATTTTAATCAACCTGATCCCCTTTATGCCATTTTTTATGAACAGATTTTACTATAGTTTACAGCCATTTTACCATTTAAATAATTATTCACTAAAAAACATGTATTACTCAATATTACTCAATATAAATGGTTAATATTTAATATTTCCATTTATAATCTGATGTAATCTCAGCTTCACCAGATGATGACTCTCTTACAGTCACAGCAAAGATGTTTTACTTACTTACTGTAAATAATCAGGTTTTACCTGAAAAAATACAGGGCAGTTTTCCAAGTCTTTAATGAATGTAAAGTTTTATCACTAAAGCAAACATGTTCTAAGAAATTTCACAGGTCTCATACATTTTTAATATTTCAGTAAAGCTTTACAAGGATGCGCCATTTTAAATAAATATCTCAGGTCATGTTGGAAAAATTAGGCCATTGTGAATAATGGAAAATTATTGGAAGGAAACTCATAGTCTGACTGCATTATTGTTCACAGAGTCACAGAATTAGAAAGATGAAGACTAGAGACTTTTATTCTGAGCTGATAATAAATCGGTGATGTAACTGCTGTTTCCATCATTGTAAATATGTTATATGTAAGTGATGTTAGGTATACAGAGAAAAAGTAATGTGCAGTGATGTCAGTGTTTGTAAAAATGTAAACTTCTCAAAATGAAGGAATGAATGAGAGTGTCAGTCAGCTGGTCTGGGCACAGTGTGAGGAATCGGGAGAGAAAACCTGCCAACAAGCAGGTTTAGGATTTTGGTGTTGGAGCTCAGCTACTTTTACTGAAATGCTATGCTTTGCGCTAATCCTTGTACTTCAATAATACATAATATGCATAAAACCACAAACAGACCTGTCTTGGTGTTTGAGGTATGCACTGCAGTGACATTATACATGTGTGTTTGCTTGGATTTTACCAACACATTTGTATTTTTGTAGTTTTGTTAGTTCAACTCTTTCAGCTCTGCACCTTTGTCAACCAGATTTATTGTAAAAGGTATCATTTGCAAATCTTCTGGTTTCTTGTATTATGAGACAATGTTGACATGCACGTTAGTCCTGTCTTTGAAGTTTGAGTTTTTTTATTATATATAGATGTAAACTACCATGTAAGTACCTCTTTAGGTTGATAAACCTGGGAGCTGTAAGAAGAGGTTTGTGTTGGCAGATTTTTGTCTGTTCTCGGGATCAAATCAAGGATATTTAGGTGTAAACCAAATGTGCGGTGATAACGACAGAAAAGTGGAGCTGCGTATATGGAGGGGAGACAGACAGACAGAGACAGCAGGCAGTTTACTTCCCACTTATTCTGTCTTTTACTTCATTATTGTTAACAATAACATTTATTTGGCTGTTTTAATGTGTACAAGTTGAATGGGAATTGTAAGCTAAGACTTTTATTGGTTTTGTGGGGGGGGGTTTTGTTAAAGAAACTGGTCAGCAGTTTTTGTTGGGAACACACAACACCAGAAAATGTGTGTTAAGACTTCACACTGATAAAAATGATAGTAAAGTAAAAACAAGTAACACCTTGTTGAACTGGGGAAAAAGGGAGGTGGGTCTAATGGGAAGTGTTTCTTAGAACAGCCCTGTAATAATAGACACATTATATGACTGAATAGATTTAGCTTAGCACATTAACAAAAGCTATTAGAAGTTGATGCTGACTGAATAATTATTGTCTATTATTATCCAATTAAACAAAAGTAAACAAAAGTTGGAAGTAAAACCAAGTCAACAAACTTGAAATATAAGGCTCAGACCAAAAGTTTTAAAAATGGCAGCAGCAAAATAAATCCAGGAGGTGTTTTCTATGGGCGATTATAAATATCTCTCCAAAAAGCTTCTCCTAAAATAAAAATTTGAACCATTAAATTAAATACCAAAGGTGTTCTTATCCAATGAGCCATGCTGCTAAAATGATTATTCGTGAATTTATCATTTGCTTTGTCCACCAACAGTATTTTGTGTGATTTCTGTGTTTGTAACTATTTTAGAAGTTCACTTTAAAGTTTTGTTGTTGCATTTTGTTGTTTAGAGATGAACTGTTTTCCACTGCGTGTGTTACATCATTAACTATGTTTAACGGTATAACGTCTATATGCACGTCAGCAAAAACAAGAAATGTCTCCTAAGCACTTCTTATCTACTTCAGCAGTGTTTGAAATTTGCTACTTGTGGTCAAAAATAAAATGTTTCGTAATGAGATTTGATATATTAACAGTAAATAAGATCCAGGTTTCGGCACTTTAAAGGCAGAATGTGAGTGCTGATTTGATAGTTCAAGCTGTTCTCTCAGCATGAAGTAAAAGTGGAACAGGCAGCGAGGTGACACACTCTTTATGAGGAAGAAATACTTTGGCAGCATGCTGTTACAATGGATTACTCCGACCACTCAGGCCTGCAGAAAAAACTAATTATTATAAAAACAGATTATTGACAAAATAGTGAAAGGTAAAATTTCATAAAGTTAATGAGGACTTCTCCAAATGTGGACACATGATCTTTTCCCCCACCCACATCAATTATATTTGTATGTTTTATGACTGCAGGGAACATGATCTGCTTGCTGTCAGCTTCTGCTGCTCTGTGTAGATTCAGCTGAGATCGGTTTAGGAGAGAGAACCCAAATGATATGAAATCCTTTTCTTTAAATGCTTCTTGATCCACTTCTTCTTCAAAGAGTAGCTTTCGGTTTAAGTGTCTCTTTCTTTGTTATTATTAAAAGTATGTAAAATAAATATTTTTCCACATTACCTGCTGTATTTTTTACTGTGCATTTCTTGTACCAGTTAAAAATAAATCATTAGATTCCTAAAACGTGTTTTGATAAGAAGTGAGTTTATCCTGTATCCACTGAAAAGCTGCATTCATTAATTTCTGTGCCAGCTTTAATAATATGAAAAAACAATAATTACACAGAAGACTTACATATCTGGCTTTAAGATATTCTTTTTTAATTACACTGCAAATTTCAAAGTTTTATTTATGCCTGTCAGAGTGACATTTTCAGTTTATGTCATCACTTCACCATCTTGTGTTACAAGTTGGTATTACACAAAACGGACTCCAGCGTGCCACTAGTTTAGCTTCAGTTCATTAAACACAGAATAGATGTTTTGGTTAATTCCATACACTAACGGCTTTGGTTATTTAATTCAATTTAAACAATTTTTTAAACACAAGAAATTACAGCAAGTATCTTTAGAAAATTACTTGTACTACAAAGGCCCACACATCACTGTTAAAATGTTTGGATGCTGCCAACAAAATAAAATTCAATTATTCATCTTGTTTAAAAATGGGTCCATATCTCTGACCAGTACAGTTTATTCCAGTTGGTAGTTTAGGTAGCAGTAATTCAAACCTGCACCACAGAGGTTTATTTTTTATTGGTTTACATACATGACATCATGTCTCCAGCCAGTACAAATCTGCTCCTAAATAATCTCTTTAAACCTTACTGAGAACCTGGAGAATTTTTTTTTATTTAAAACATGCACATGAGCAGGGTTTTTGAGCTGCTGGAGGTGTTTGTAAAGATCATGCCGCTATAAGGCTTTTCTTGTTTCTTTGTGAAACAGGGAGAACAGAACAGTTTTCAATGCAGTAAACTTTTCTTTGATTAATTGTACAAAACAGCTTTTTCCCCCCAGTATGTTGTAAATTCAACATTAAGTTATACAAAATTCAACCAAAGTTTCTCACGGTTTTTCATAGTAAAGTTTACAGTTTATCTATGCCCAGCATCTTCAGCCTAACAGCGTGTTACAGATATTTTCGTATTCTGTTCATTATTAGCACAATAAAATCGTTAAATCGTTTCCCATTTTCAAATAAAAATGTGAAATATTGTGTTGGAGTCTGTGCCGATGAAATTGCTTTGTTTATCGCCGTAACAAAACAACATGAACTCTGCATTCAACAAACTCTGAGTTCAGCTAGTGGGTTTCCTGTACCAGAACCAGCTGATCAACTAGTTATGGGCAACGCCAGGTACTTGAAAACAATGAAACATTTGAAGCATTTGTGCAGGAAACAATCTGACACCAGCTGCACAGTGACATCTGCTGGTCAATTTGACTCACCACATCTTGATGATGCTGGTTGGTGAAACAATGACACAAGACAAGTCCTGCACAACTCCAAATAAAGCTACTTATTATACAAGATTGCCAATAATTGTGATAATCACATGTTCATAGAAATCCTCACAAAAACAAGGAAAAGACAAATATTAAGACTGTTAAAGACAAAAAAACTGTGACTATAATGATCAGCGTACGTCAGCAAAATCCTCCATCTGTTACCTTTAATGTTGAATAAATCAGTTTATAAAGTAAAACACAGGAAAGGCTTCTGTAATAACCACCAGGGGTGTCTCCTGAATTTTTCTGTAGGGGTGGCACATCGAAAACAGAATTTTCAGTTTTATTGTGCTGTTGTCAAATATAGGGTAAATATGAAAACCAAATAAGATTTTGAAATCCACAACAATCTCTTTTAATTGATTGATTGACTGGAAATCGCAACCATCACTTTAATGATTCTCAGCAGAGCTGAAGAGAAGCAACTTAAGAGTCACTCTCCCAGGATTGAGTAAACTTTAAGAGCAAACGTTATGCTATGTTGGCCTTGAGATGCACCAGTGATCTGTCCAGGGACTGGCACCAACTTTCCTGCAGCCTTATTACATTATTACCAACACAGGCCAGGCTTGCCCGGGCGGACGAGTTTTTATTTTGCACTTTTGATTCCAGTGTTTAAGTGATTAAAATGTCCATATTAGTCTTCACAATCCACAGCAGAAACCCCAATTAGAGAGAGGGTATTATTGGAGTTTGTCAATGTCACGTGACCTGGGTGTGAACCATGCGTCAAACTAGTGTTTGGAAAAACTTGCACATTGGTGTGGAAATGTCTATTTCGAGCTTCCTATGCTGATCAGAGTTTACTGTTAAGCCTGAGTTAATCAGTGTCAGCAGAGAAAAAATCCTTCATCTGTCACGGTTCGCTTCAGGACTTATACGCAGGACTCAGAAGCTTAGAGGAACACAGTTGGTATTTATTACAGTTCCACCAGGTGTATATATAAATAGTGTAGGGGTGGTGCTATATAAGTAATGAACTAGTTGTTCAGCATCACTCTGAGACAGGATATTTCTAATTTTAGAGATGTTGCGCAAATGGAAGAAAGCAGTCTTACATATTTGTTTAATATGTGCATTGAAGGACATGTCCTGGTCAAAAATGACTCCAAGGTTCCTCACAGTGTCACTGGAGGCCAAGGTAATGCCATCCAGGTAAGAATCTGGTTAGATACCATATTTACCATATACCATATACCACAAGCTGTCATCCCTGTTGGACAACATCTCCCACCCCATGCATGAGACTGTGACAGCACTGAGCAGCTCCTTCAGTGGGAGACTGCGGCACCCACGGTGTGGGACGGAGAGATTTCGCAGGTCTTTCCTCCCCACTGCTGTCAGACTGCACAACAAAGACTCCAACTGATCAACACACACATTCACACATGTGCAATAATCTTTTCTGGCATCGTTGTATTTTTACTGAGTTGTATATAGCACTTGTATTCTATTTTTATCTTATTGCATATTTTATTCTATTTTATTCTACTGTATATAGTATTTTATTTTATTTTATTCTATTCTGTACAGTTGTATACTGTATTTATTCTTATTTTATTTTATTCTAATTTTTGCTTCATAACTTTTGCACTGTCCACTTCCTGCTGTGACAAAACAAATTTCCCACGTATGGGACTAATAAAGGTTATCTTATCTTATCTTATCTTCTAAGATTTTCAGGGCCGAGTACAATAACCTCAGTTTTATCTGAATTAAGAAGCAGAAAGTTTGCGGCCATCCAGGTCTTCATGTCTTTAAGACATTCCTGCAGTTTAACTAATTGGTGTGTGTTACCTGGCTTCATGGATAGATAGAGCTGCGTATCATCTGCATAGCAGTGAAAATGTATCCTATGTCTTCTAATGATGCTGCCTAGGGGAAGCATGTATAATGTAAACAGAATTGGTCATAGCACTGAACCCTGCGGAACTCCATAATTGACCTTAGTGTGTGAAGAGGACTCTCCATTTACATGTACAAATTGGAGTCTATTAGATAGATATGATACAAACCACTGCAGCGCAGTACCTGTAATACCTACAGCATTTTCTAATCGCTCTAATAGGATATTATGGCCGACAGTATCAAATGCTGCACTAAGGTCTAGCAGGACAAGCACAGAGATGAGTCCACTGTCAGAGGCCATAAGAAGATCATTTGTAACCTTCACTAAAGCTGTTTCTGTGCCGTGATGAGCTCTGAAACCTGACTGAAACTCTTCAAATAAGCCATTCCTCTGCAGATGATCTGTTAGCTGTTTGACAACTACTCTTTCAAGGATTTTTGATATGAAAGGAAGGTTGGAGATTGGCCTATAATTAGCTAAGACTGCTGGGTCTAGAGATGGCTTTTTAAGTAAAGGTTTAACTACAGCCACCTTGAAGGCCTGTGGTACATAGCCGATTATTAGAGATAGGTTGATCATATTTAAGATTGAAGAATTAATTAATGGCAGGACTTCTTTGAGCAGTTTTGTAGGAATGGGGTCTAAAAGACACGTTGATGGAATTAATTATTGAAGTTAACTCAGAAAGATCAATTGGAGACTGAGAAACAAGGAGTTTAGTGCAGAGCTGCAGAGGCTTATTACAGTTTTTCTCAAATGCTAAAACACATTTCACAAGCGTTTCCACCATGTTCCCCAATGTCTAAACACAACACCCTTATCTAAAGCTACATAAACACAACCACACCTTCCCACTGCAAAACTCAAACTTTCACACCAAAAGAGCAGCTCGGAGCTTTCAAAAGTGTAAACACTATACACATCATTACACACTACAGCAAAACAATTGAAAACACAATGCTCAATTTGTGAGAAGGTTCTTCGTTTCATAACTGCCAATGCATATTTTTAGAAACTTTACAGTAACGGATCGTGGTAGATCTCTGCAGAGGATTAAGCATTTAGATTTGTGAGTTTCATATGAAGAGTATAAATCTATAGAAAATCCTGCATGTACGTACACTACTGTAACACAACTCAATGCAAAAACAGAACCTATTGCACACAACAGTACTCTTGAAAACATGATCAGGGTGTGAAGTTTTTTTATTTACTTTATTCACACCACACACACACCACAATCACTGTGCAGCATCATGTCGCTGAGCTGCATCGGGCCACATCACCTCATCCACATCGCAGGCTATATTGTCTCTCGCCAGGCACCGCGGGAAAAACGCCCTGGAATGGCGAATCCATCCTTGGAAGGCCTCCGCTGGGATGTCAACACAGGCCAGTTCCATTGCCCTTAGGAGGTTCTCTCTTGTGTATGGTTGTCTGTCATAAACCTTCCATCTCCACGATGAGAAGAACTCCTCTATAGGGTTCAGGAAAGGGGAGTAGGGTGGCAGACAGATGTTTAAAAAGTGGTCACTGTTGGTGGTGAACCACTCTCTGATCTGGTTTGTTCTGTGGAAGCGGACATTGTCCCAAATGATCACATAAATGTGATGTGCGGGCCCAGGATGGTGTTGTTGGCGGTCCAGGAGGATGTCTTTTAGCTCCTCTAGGAAGGTGAGGAGACGTTGGGTGTTGTAAGACCCAAGGACAGCATGCTGGTGGACAAGCCCCTCCGAACCCATTCGTTTCTGCAGGTTGAAGCCAGCTTCATCCAGGAAGAGGTACTCATGAGGTCTGGCCATCGCGTCCAAACTGTAATATCCTCTGTGAAAATGTGAAAGTGCACAGGTGTTCAGAACAACAGTCAATCAGGTAGCACAGTATTGTCCAGAAGTAATGTAGGCCACTGAGCAACACAGTATGTCCACTAACTGTACTGTGAACATGGATGTATACTTACTTGCACATACTCGTAACGTAGGTCTTTGTGTCGCGCAGGGTTGCGCTCAAAGGGAACCCTATAGACCTGTTTCATCCACGTCTTTTGGCACCGGAGAACTCGGTCTATTGTGGCCAAGCTGACATCGTCAATGCTCTCAAAGTTGACATTATCGGCAATGACTTTGTCTCTGATCTCCCGGAGTCTGATGAGGTTGTTCCCACGAACTATATCCACAATGAGGGTTTCTTGTGCCGCTGTAAATATGGCAACCCTCCCACCTCTATGTGGCATTCTTTCAACTCTAAAGAAAGAAACATGTGTTGTCAATTGACATATGTTACAATACAGTCACAACTGATTTGAAACCAATAGACTGCTTTCACAGGTTTGTAAAAGCAATCGAGTACAATACCTGTTGTGTTGTCTGAATGCCTTGATAATGGTGGCCACGGTGAACCTACTCAGGTTTGGGCGGACTCTTAGTCCTGCTTCAGCCATTGTCATGCCATGGACAATAACATGGTCAATGACTGTTGCTCGCATCTCGTCCGTAATGATGGTGCGAGGTTGTCTTGCTCTCCCTCCTGGCCCTTCTCTCCCATGTTGGCCTCCTCCTCTTCCTCGTTGACCTGCTCCTCTTCCTCCTCTCATTTGAACTCCTCTTCCTCGTTGGCCTGCTCCTCTTCTTCCAGGGCCCCTGACTCTGCCTTCATCCATTGTGTTTGTTTGGAATCTTCAGCATACCGTGCACTCTGAACTTGCTTTTATACATGTGGTCACAGCATTAGCAACAAGTGTCTTCAATTTTGAGTCGTTGTGTGTAATGAATGACGCCAAGTGTGTTCATTGTGTTCAAATATTGCTGACTGTGGCAAGCATGTTGCATCACATGAGCTTTCATTTGAGAATATAAGCAGAGTTCTTTTGCAACTTGTGTTTTAGCAAGGAAAGCTGTGTTTAGATTTATGACAACGAAGGATTGTGTTCTGTGAATTGTGTCTTCATGTGACATGTGTTTATGATATTGGTAAATGATGGCTAGATTTAGTAAATGTGTTTAGACAACTGGTCATTTGGTTTAGAGGATTGGCTTTTGTGTTTTAGCATTTGAGAAAAACTGTAATATAATACAGAAAACCAGTACAGAGAGAAAAAGCGGAACTAAGTAACACACACACACACATCAAGTCAGCCCAGAAGGAGTTCTTTTTATTGAATCTATGTGTGACGTGTAAAGGACCAAAATAACACTTATATGATACACATTTTTGGTTTCTAATGCTAGAGATTTGCAACTGGCTTTGGGCTGTGCAGGGCTCTCTCTTCCGGAAGATGACTGAATAAATAATTATAAATGTTTTGACCAACTGAGTTGTGTTCTCTCTATTCAGTGAAAGAATGTCAAGAACCAGATTTAATACTTACTTATCGAGTTCCTATAATCCAACCAATTCCAGATACCAGCCACAAAAGGTTCCAGTGAACACTTCACTAATGATGACTCGGCTAAAAGCCTGAAGGGAAAAAAAGATGCTTTTGAAAATATAAAATATGTTTAAGTAACTCCTGTCTTGCCACTTTATCATCACCCTCTTTATTGCCTTAGGGTTTAACCATCCTCATTATCCATAAACTTGCATCTGTCCATTACCAGACATTTCATTTTCTACAACTACACTCTTTCAAGATGCACCAGTTTTTCTTTTCAGTGTCATTATACTGATCAACACATATTATGTGTTAAAAGAGATTTTTTTTCTTTGTTACAAAAACTGATTATGAAGTAAGTTTCCACTAATTCATCTAAACAAGGTATTTTGTAGACAAATAAGCAGCTGTGGCAGTTTGTCCTGAAACAAATACAATTTCAACTTTTTTCTCGAAATGATCAAAAATATATATTTTTAATGTGACTCTAACGATCCAGTCCAATCAGCAACACATCCGATGGACAAAAAAGGCGCATAAAAACGTAAGTGAAACTAAAGAAATGCAACAACAACAATAGCAAGCCCTACACGCTCTCTCTCTCTCTCTCTCTCTCTCTCTCTCTCTCTCACACACACACACACACACACACACACAGGGTTTCCAGTTTGTGCCATTCTTTAGTGCAGCAGCGAGTCTCACTGTCAGGAAACCTTGACAATACTTGATTGAGTTATAAGAAAGAAGAAAACCCTTATGCCGTGAAAGTAAGTCACCCTCTATCTTCCTGCTTTATGTCGACTTTTGTCGGGCAGAGCGATCCGTGTTTGGTTTTTTTTAATCAGCCGACATCTTGTTTTACTGCAGTAACTGCGGATCATCGCAGCAGCAGATTTCAGAGTTGACAGCGACTCAGCGTAAACGAATTCAAACTGTGGCATCTTTTATTTTTATAATTTACTTTTTAGGAGCGACCATATGTCCACGTTTAACCTTATAAACACTCGAGTAACGTTATAAAACCAAGTCAAATTCGCATTGTAAGTCTTTTACTTCCATTTTCCATTGACCTGCTTCATAGTATGATGGAAATAGTTACTCTAACTTGTTTTTAATACCTGCTTCACCTTCACGCTGTCATTGATCATCCGTGTAAACAAAAGACCGTTAAAGAGGACCTGCACTGTCGCACCACTTCACTTTACTCACCCACTGCTGCTGGTGATTTACTAGTAATCTAGATAATCTTAAATCTTACCTGACAGTGCAGTGATTACCAAAAAATATTAGGTCAGTAAATAAAGAGTAACTTTATTGACTATTAACAAAGTGCATTTAGTGTCTAGGAGGGGAAATAAAGATAAGATCTTGCTGCCACCTACAGGCTGCCAGCTGTCCCTGCAGATCATCTCAGTTCAGGTTCAGGAAGAAGGATCTGTAACACTGGAATTGCCAATAAACTGTATAAAGTCTGTACAGCTGGATTGTAATCATTTACAAACTCTTCTCTGTTTTTTTCATTTAGTTCTGTTTAAGCTGTAGAAATGGCTGAGACAAGAAAGAGAAACCAAGCTGACTCCGCCCTCTCACTGCCCAAACAGCCAATCAGCTCCCGCAGTGGGCTGCTAGTCAGGTATGTCCGATCATAAATGAAGAAACTCTACATTGGAAAACGGTTTTTACTGCAGTGTGTTTACAATTTATTATCTACACAGAGCTCTCTTTGTTTAATACTTACAGATAGGTGACATAATAAAGGAAAAAGTGGCTATGTTATGCTGGCAGGATTTAGACCCCCTTAGAGGGAAGAGTCTATAAATCATTCAGGAGTTGTTCTGAGTGATAGAACATGACACGAGGTTTCACTGAATAACCCGATGAGGATGAAAATGATGTTACTCTGGTCTAACACATTTGCCTGATCTCAAACAGCTGAACAGCTGTGGAAAAGTTTGGAGCTTCTTCATCAGGTGAGAGGGGAATCTTTTAGGAGAATGGAGTTCACCCTCATGTAGAGTTCACAAGACACTTGATGCACTTCTTGTTACCAGCACACGACATTGTTGTTTTTCCTTTAATTTGTCACCTGCCTTCACATTCCTTTTCTGCCATCCTATTAGCATTTAGCTCAGAGGTCCATCATGGATCAAGGTTCACAGTTATTCTCAGTGGTTTTGGACCTTTAAAAAAAAAAGAAAAGAAAAAAAGATTCCTATCCCATTCTGAACAGTTCACAGACGAATAGAGATGACTCTCCCGGTTCCAGCCGTGTGTCTATGAAGAGTGATGGATCCATGTACCAGCCAGTTAATTTTGGTGACAAGCAACATCAGGGGTAATCCTTATTTTGTACTTTAAAATGTTTTCCATTAATTTGTTAGAGGTATTCTTCTTTCACTTTCACTGGAAACAAATACAATAGAAACACAGATGGTTTCTTGTTTGTGGAATAAATACAAATATCTATGTTTTTAGTGCAACTGAGTCCAGAACTCCCAGTGTTGTCTCTATGAAGAGTGAAGGATCCATGTATCATCCAGTCAACTTTGGAAAGACACAAAGGTAAAGATTTTTTCCCCCTGAATGAATAAATTTAGCACATTAAAGATTAAGTGACAGACTGATTTGACTGACCTGCGATTTCACATGTGGCATGTTGATTTTTTCTGTATTTTTGCATGGCAATTTTATTCAGTTCAATTTTCAATTTGATCCCTGTAGTAGTTAATGTTATAATCATTTCACCTTAAGAAGCATAATACAAAACTGGATTAGATTTCAGAGCACTCACAGTCACTTTGTCACTTTGGTGGAGTAATGCTTAATGCTTCAGTAAATTTAGCCTAACAATAGTGTATCTGATGCAAAAAGAAATCTTCAAGGGCCCCAAATTTAATGAGAAAATGTGCTCTTCAACTGTCGGTGTTGTTAAGTGCAGCTGTTCAGCACGTTTTACCTGCATCGAATTTTACCAGGAAAACGCTTTGCTTTCATACAGAAACATTACACTAAATCTAGTTTGCTCGTGAACACAAAGGCAGGCTTTTTGGAATAATGTCATAGAACAGATTAATTGGGAAAGAGTTATGTGGCCTCAATAGATATTGCCACACAATAGATAACTTTTTCAAAGAAAAACCTTGATCTAGTAAAAACAATGAGATTTCATGCAGAATATAGATCAATGTTTTCAAACTGTCACAAATTCAATTATGAATTCTGCATCATGTGACAAAGTACTTGAAGAACCTGGAGGTCTTTTCAACAGGGTCTAGATTAATCCTGCTAAAGGGGCAACATTAGTTTCTGCTGAGGAATATTACATTTGATGTTTGTGGACTCTAAATTGATAAAACTTTGTTTTTCAGTGTCATTGCACAGTCATACAGTGTACAATAGTACAATGAAATTGGAAAACTGTCCCACGTTGGCACGACACGACACAGTAACTTAAGTAATAAAAAGAAGAAGTGTATGATGTGATGTTGATGGTGTATGAAGGTGACGTTTCAAGGCTGTTTATTTTCCATAGCAATATAGATATAAATCTCCAGACCAACATGTTTCTGAATACAGGAGAATAGTTTCTTTGTTTGTTGATCAAATGAGGCTGCCTCACAGTCATATCACTGTTTGTGATGCACAATAATAATGGAATGTTTTCTTCATCTCCCATCTAATCCAGCTGTCCAGTGTGTGATGAGGTTTTAAGGGATCCAGTCCAGTTCATGTGTGGACATGAGTCCTGCAAACAGTGTGTCTGTTCAGACCAGTTTGATTCACCAGCAGAGGAGTCCTGCCCACAGTGTGGAAAGAAATCCAGAAAAACACTGAAAAGCTTGAAAGATACTGAAGATGACAGTGGTATGTATTAATAATTTGTAGAACTACTATGAGAAAAGTTTTAAACTCTCATTAGATGTAAAATGAGTTTGAGTGGTATTTTGAATGTTTGAATATTTGGGATTTTCTTGTTAATAAAACATCTCTTTTCTACACAGTTTTGCAGGTGTGCCAGGGTCTTTGTAATTGGTGAATTTTCTGTATTTTAATTTATTTTTTTCACCTTACCCAAAATTTCAACAATTAAACCAGTGAAAACTTTAATTTCAAGATTTGTTTTCTTTGTCATTTTGTGATTTTGCATTTTTCCTCTTTAGAAAATGAAATCATTCAGTATTAATACTAATTTTGGGCTTGTTCATCTTGCATTTCATTGTTACAGGTGACATCAAACTGTTTGAGGCAAAGAAGAAATTGAAAGAAGCGATGCAAAGAAAATTTACTTTGGTGTCTGAAGGTATTGGTGACAAGCCGAGTCCTTTGAACAACATCTATACAGAGCTCTACATCACCACTGGGGAGAGTGAAGGGCCTCGTACAGAGCATGAGTTCAGATATGGCACAAGTAAACTGGAAACATGTTCATCAGTCAGTCTGAGTGACGTCTTCAGACCGTTGCCTGGTCAACACACACCTCACAGAACAGTTGTGACGAAGGGCGTTGCAGGAATTGGAAAATCATTTTCTGTGCAGAAATTCATTCTTGACTGGGCCGAAGAGAAGGAAAACAAAGACGTAGATTTTGTTTTCAGCCTTTCTTTCAGAGAGTTGAATTTGATTTCAGGTAAAAAAAGCCTACATGAGCTTCTGACTTTATTTCACCCCACACTGTCTGATCTCAAAGATTCAGTGGATTATACCAAAACCAAGACTGTCCTGATCCTGGATGGTCTGGATGAAAGCAGGTTTCAGCTTGACTTTGAAGGCTTTAAGACTATAACATCTGTCAAGGAAGTAACATCTGTAAGTAATCTCCTAGCAAACCTCATCCAGGGTAACCTTCTTCCTGATGCAAAGCTCTGGATTACTTCCCGTCCTGCAGCAGCCAATCAGATCCCTGCAGAACATGTTGACATGGTGACAGAGATAAGAGGGTTCAATGATCCTCAAAAAGCTGAATACTTCAGGAGGAGATTTAGTCATGATCCAGGTCTTGCTGAAAGGATCATTAAACATATTCAGGCTTCACATAGTCTCGACATCATGTGTCAGATCCCGATCTTCTGCTGGATTTCTGCAGTGTTATTCCAGGAAGTCTTTGGAGGAGACACTGAAACTGAAATTCCTCAAACTCTTACAGAGATGATGTCATACTTTCTCTGTGTCCAAACAAAACACAGAAGCAGAAAATATGACAAGGACGTTGAGACAAACAAAGAGAAGCTTCTGAAAACACAGAAAGAATTTCTTCTGAAACTCGGCAAGCTTGCATTTGAGCAGCTGCTGAAGAAAAATCTTATCTTCTATGAGGAAGACCTGGAAGCCTGTGGCATTGATGTTAAAGCAGCATCCATCTACTCTGGATTTTGCACTACAGTTCTTCGGGAAGAAGAAATAATTTTCCAGAAAAATGTCTTCTTCTTTGTGCATCTAACTGTGCAGGAGTTCTTTGCAGCTCTCTACATCTATGACTGTTTCATTAACAATAATACTAAAGATATCAGTATCTTCTTTGATTTAAAGGGCAAGGAGCATACTTTAATTGAACTTCTTAAAATAACAGTAGACAAAGTGCTGGAGAAGAAAAATGGCCACCTGGACTTCTTCCTGAGATTCCTTCTTGGACTTATGGTTGAACCCAATCGCAGAGTCGTTCAGGGTCTGCTGACTCCACCAGATCAAAGTCAAGATACTGACAAGAAAATCCTGACTTACCTAAAGACTATCAGAAGGAAGAACCTCTCTCCAGACAGCTGCATCAACCTTTTCCAGACTATGGTCGAGATGAGAGATCACAAAGTCAAAGATGAGATTCAGGAATATCTTGCACTGTCAGATCGCTCAAAAACAGAGTTGACTCCCCTGCACTGCTCTGCACTGGCCTACATGCTGCAGGTATCAAAGAATGATCTGGAAGTCTTGGACTTAAAGAGTTACAACACATCAGATGAGGGCAGATGGAGGCTGATACCAGCAGTGAGGAGCAGCAAAACAGCCTTGTAAGTTTTTTTCACTCTTGTTTGTGAGATAAACTCTTCACCCTTAAATAATTTCAGCAAACTGGACTATTAGCCAGAATGCAAAAGAGGAAGGAGAGGGGACAAGTCCTCTGTATTACAAATGGCAATCACATGGTTGGCCATTAAGTATCTTTAAACATGCCTTTTCTTTACACCTATCTGTTCCTATGAAAATTAATAAACACCCATCACCCTCCATAGACTAGCAGACTGTAAAGTAACTGAAGAGTGGGTTGATCATCTGGTCGCTGCTCTCAAATACCCCTTCTCACTGCTAAGAGATCTGGACCTGAGCAACAATGACCTGAAAGATTCAGGAGTGGAGCTGCTCTGTAAAGGACTGTCGAGTCAGTGCTCCAGACTGGAAACTCTGAGGTACACTAAATGTTTATGTATCATAATGTAAACATAGACAGCCCATCTCCACCTCCTACAAAGTGAAACAGATAGAGTGTAAATACTCATTCCTCCAGTCATTTAGTCTTTCAGCGATGCAACAGATGTAGTCCTGCTGATGGATTTCTAAATCTTCTAAAACCTGCATTTATATGTATCAAACTTTTTTTCCTCAGGTTATCTGGGTGTCTGGTGACAGAACAAGGCTGTGATTATTTAGTCAAAGCTCTGAAGTTAAACCCCTCACATCTGAAAGAGTTGGACCTGAGTTACAACTATCCAGGAGAATATGGAGAGAAGAAGCTCTCTGAGCTGAGGAATGATCCACAATACCGGCTCAGCCAAGTCAAGTAATTTATTCCTTTATCATCCACTGTTTGGAAAATGGTCCCCAAGCTCAAAACAAGCACGGAAACACCCCAGGAAGCTGTTTGACAAGTTTTTTAATGGATGAGAGCCAGCTCAAAATGTTCTGCTAGTCTTCATCCCAAAATGCTTTCTATTTCCTGTTAATGATTGAGAATACGTTTATTTCCCGATTGTAGCCCTTGAACAAACTAAAAATAGTAATAATAATAACAGCTAGTTAACAAACAAACAGAACACATCACTATATTATTATTATTTGTAAATGTACCATTTACAAGCAGATGCACCACAATGAGGAGAAGAAAATCTGATCTGATCTTAATCTGAAGTGTTTTAAACTTTAGTTTTTGCTTTTTCACCTCCTAAAGATTAGAGCACAGTAGGGCTGCCACAAACAATTATTTTGATAGTCGACTTGTCACCGATTATTTTTGCGATTAGTCGACTAATCCGATCATGCATCCATTATTGCACCAGCATGCATCTGCTCTTATATAACGATCATTAGCTTACAGCTTGAAGGGTTTAAGGTATGTGCTAACTAAAAATAAAGACAAGATGATAGTTTATTAAATTTTAATGAAATTTGCAGATTGTTTCGGTGAAGTTTAATAAACTCCTTGCTATCTAAAATATAACAGGACACCGGAGTATATTCTCGAGCATCTCACACTTCTCATAATCAGTTGTCTGCTTGACATTTATTCAGCTGTGTAAAAACTAAAACTTTAATCTCAGCCAAACCGATTTACTCAGGAACAAATAAAATACTACAAAAAAAAAAAGCCAAACAATAACATTTTTAAGTTATCTAAGTGACTTATATATGTTTAACCTGAGTAGCGAAAGACGGCGGTGGGTTTGAAAACGATTTGCCGGGAGTCCGGTGTTCTCACGGGCTCTAGTGAGCCTTGCCCCCGGCTAGCTATCGAGCTAGTGAGTAACAGACGTCTCCGAAAACGTTGGAGCTAGGGTTGCCAACCGTCCCTTAAAAAAACGGAATCGTCCAGCATTTAGAAACAAAAGTACACGTCCTGTATTGAGCTAATAAGGGACACACTTTGTCCCGTAGTACAGTGAGAATCAAAAGTAGTCTATAACTGTTAATGGAATTAACGCTTTGTTTGAAAACATAATTCCCAGCCCCTCTCCTGCTCTGTGACCAATGAGCTGACAGCACACTTATGACAATTCGAGTATGACAATTCAGATTACCGCTTATCTCATTGGTCGAGGAAAGGTCGCTTACGGAGAAAATACCGGAAGACAACAGATGACCACAACAAGAAGCATGGCCAACAGGGAAACAAACGCCGACACTGCGGTGCAAGTCTCGGACGACAGTACACCTAAAGCTGGGCAAACACTGTGCGATTTTTTTCAGTCACCTTATTCAGCTCCTGCTCAAACTGCACGATTGACTCGCAGGGGTTATAAGTTCGTAGGTCACGATGCAGGGTCTCACACTATACGGCCCGATGCTGTGATGCGACCTGAGTGCTCACACTGTGCCTCCATAAAATGAAGGTTATAACAGAAAATCTGTCGCTCGCTCTCCCTCTCTGTCTTTCACTCACACAGACTCACACCACCACCATCAACTTTGCTAAATTGCTAATGAAAAACATTGATCAGGCAGCTGTGATTGAGCAGTAATGTAAATCCAACTATTTTCACGGTTGTTGTGGTCGTGATAATTTTGTGAGGCCACATCGAAAAGGCTCGGATGAGCTTTCCAAAGTTCTACAAGTTGTGCCAGATCACACGCTGCACAGCCGTGCTGCTCCGCTTTTTTCACTGACGTTTACGTGTTTGCGCGTGAGCAGTGTGAGCGGCTGCGGTGACACCCTCACGAGCGATTGATGATCGGGAGCTGGTCGTGAGGTGTTAATCACTTCTCGTTACCCCACGTATACTACACGATGCACGATGAAGGCCAAAATCGGGCCGATCACCAAATCGGTTGCACGACTCAAAAATCGGCTCAAAATGGGCCAAAAATCGCACAGTGTAAGTCCAACATTAGACCAGCAATGTTTGTTCCCCTCAGAGAAAGAAAAAAGGCTGCAAAAGTACAGGGAGGAATGGGAAAAGGAAAACACCTGGCTGGAAAAGTGCATGACAACACCTATAAAGCGCACTGCACTGTGTGCCGGTGCACTTTTTCCATAGGCATGTTTCTAATGGCGGGCACATGAGGAACATGAAGGGCGTGAAAGCTCGGGGAACCCTTAACCAATTTTTTGTCCACCAGGCCACAGCAGAAGCAGATATGATATGTAAACACTGGTTTGTTTTTTTTAAAACCCTCTGGTTAAGGTTAATATGGGCATGTGCAATGAATATCAGCGCTATGTGGCCAGAAGTGTGATAATATAATTTATTTTGTGTAATAAACAACTGCAAGGATAGATGATTACAACAAATAGATGACTAATACATAAAAGTAATACATAGATGAATAATGATGATGAGTTATGATGCGTAATCATGGGAACAAGCGGGTTTACAAACGGGAGCAGCTGATTAGCATTAGAAAAGCTGAAATAATACCTCAACTGAAGCCAATTGTACTAAATGCACTATATGTGCACTGTTACAAGAATGTTTTTCGTTCTATTGTTTTCTATTAATTTATATAATTTTAAGTTAAGCAGGACAGAGTTCTTTTAAAGAAAGATTTACTTATATTCTCAAAAGTTAAGCATGACAGGCTTCTGTTTAAGAAAGAGACCTGTTTTATTGTGTTATTGTTGTCATTTTGAGCTAAAAATAAATGGCTAAATGATCATTTGTTTCCCATATGGTCATATCACAAAGAATATGTATCTACTTAAATCAAATTCAAGTCAAATGGTTAAAAAAATAATTTCACACACAAAAAAAAGAGCTACAAAATTCACCACACTGGGAAGGGTGAAGACAACTGGGTCGCCCGGCCCCGGCCACAAGGTGTCCCTTATTTATTTTTCAGGGAGTTGGCAACCCTAGTTGGAGCGCTTTTGAAAATATGTGGTGTCTTGATAAACTGAGCAGATATTTGAGATTTACACAGCTACATGCTCGCCTAAAAATATGTTAAACGTTTATTTTGTGACCCAGAAAGAATAATAAGAGTAATATTAAAACTAACTAGCTGCCGCCATTGTTGGAAACTGAGCTGGGCTGCGCTATGAATTCTGGGAGAGAGCTACTTCTTCTTCTTCGGGGTTTAATGGCAGCTGGCATCCTTGTACATGCAGTGCTGCCATCTTCTGTTTCAGTCCGTTATTACACTCTTAAATCCTACTACTTATTCCTGCGTCTTTCGTGATCTTACAAAGCTTCAAACGACGCGTCGACTATTAAATCAGTCGTCGATGATTTTGATAGTCGACGTAATCGTGACTAGTCGACTAATCGTGGCAGCCCTAGAGCACAGCCACCTTTTTCCTGGAGTTTCATGCTGTGATACTTGTAGAGTGATACAGAGTAACTTTCTGTTTCCTAACAAGTCAAGTACCCTGGTAGTTACTCAAAAAAATAACATACTTTTCTTAAACGGAATGGAGTATTTTACTTAATTACCCACTGAACAAGGTAATTTGTCACACCTCTTATTACATTACTGCCAAACAAATCCCAAATCTTTCTTTTAGTGATTACAGGCACAAAGTCGACAACACAAAGCAAAGCTTGGACTACAGTAAATTTAATATATCAACCTGTATGGGTAGAAATTAAAACTAAAATGCTGCAATTCTGAATAATCATCACTGCCTCTGTTACCTGGTGAAGATCAGACCGCTGGGGTCAGCATGCACTCAGCTTTATCATCACCCTGTTTTCTTGGCCAGCAAGAGACCAATATTGGATGTTGGGTGGTGAACAGAATAGATGCACATATTACTAATTAATAGTTCCATTTCTATTTTTTAAACTCAATTTCCTCCACAGTTTTGAACATGGTGGAAGTCACCGGATACACCCAGGATTCAAGAAATGTGAGTATCTACAGGAATCTGTTTGTTGAATGTTGCAATGTCTGAATTCTAAAGGCATTAAGATCCTACAGGACTTAATTACGACATGCTCATTTCAGGTTAATGTGCCAGAACTTTTGCTTTAAAGCAGCTTTCTGTGTTTCACCTGAGCTTCCAGCGAGCAGCCTCCCTCAGTCTCTACCACACACCACCACAAACAATCACCATCAGTTTCAGTGGGTCCTCTTTACATAGTGTTTTCTGTGAGAAAGGATTTAGACTTATTAGATCTAATGGTACATGTAAAAATACTGGATATTGAAGGACAGCAATAAAATATTAAGAATCGTAGAAATACATTGTTTCTTTTTAAGACCAATTCCATGTACATTAACTTCATTGTAATGGATTTGAAACATTCCTGTCATGGTTCTGCCTTTAAGAGGAAAAATAAACATCACTCGTGTATTCAGAAATGTGTACTATTAAAGACTTTACTGATTATATAAGTGTTTTCTTACCTCCAGATGCCTGTGCGCTCACTTTGGACTCCAACACAGCTCACAAGAACCTGCTGCTCTCTGAAGAAAAAAGAAAGGTGACCTGGGTGGAGGAGGAGCAGGCTTATCCTGATCTTACAGAGAGGTTTGATCGCTGTCAGCAGGTGCTGTGTGAGCAGGGACTAAAAGAGCGCTGCTACCTGGAGATGGAGGTGTCAGAGCCCTTATGTGTTGGGTTAACATACAGAAGCATTGGCAGGAAAGGAGATGTGGATGACTGCAAGCTGGGACAAAACAACAAGTCTTGGTGTCTGATTTGCTCTGATGGTGGTTGTTTTGTTCAGTGCGGGGAAGAGAAGGTCTGTATATCATCTCAGTGTTTGCGCTGCAGTCGGGTTGGGGTGTATCTGGATTGGGAAGCTAGCACTTTGTCCTTTTACAGAGTTTTTTCTGGTAGCCTCATTCACCTCCACACCTTCAAAACAACCTTCACTGATCCCCTCTACCCTGCTGTTGAACTTGACACCCGTTCCTCTGTATTGTTTTGTCAGCTACCGTAGAAAGAAGTTTCACTGTAGGTTAGAAAATGAATGCCTGCTAAACATCTTCAGGAGGCTAGACATCAGTTGAAGCCTCAGCACTGTGGAGAAGGCTGTAGCTCGGTTGGTAGCGCAGGTTACCTAGTAATTACAAGGATGGCGGTTCAATCTTAGGCTGCTTCAGCCTGCATGCCAACTATCCTGGGATAAGATACTAACTCTGCCCTCTCTGACACTCCGCACCTGTTGAAGTGTGAATGTTAGGTAGAAAGAGCATAGAAATAGTGCTTTTGTGAATGGGTAAATAAGACAAGTGCTTTGAGTGCTCCAATAGAGCAGAAAAGTGCTATATAGGAACCAGTTCATTACCTTTATCAAACAGACAAACACAAGGTCAAAAAAAGTTGCCCCCTTGAAGTGATCAGTTGATCCTGCAGAGAGGATAAGACAAGAAAACATGTACTCACTATACTTTTAGTAACCTTGTTTTATAAACATAACCTTAAGTATGAATATGTATACTTTCTAAGTTGTGGGAAAAGGGCGTGGAGCTCCTGTCTTCATTAAGTGGCATAACAGTTTTTATATAAAATATTATATGTAATGTGAGTTATTTATATGACTCATCATAATGAAACATGATTTCTAAAACCACATATTTGTCACACAGGACTGTGAAAATGATGTTAGCATTAAGTTTGACAGTGTGGTAAACAACAGAATAGACTAGTATCAGAACAGCCAGGAAGCAGGCAGGTGGTTGATAGCAGATCTTCTTTTTTTGTACTTACACATAAGTTACATTGTTAATTTGCTAGTTTACCTGCAGTTTACCGCAGCCCAGGTTAAGTCTACACACTGGCTGTTACCTGTTGGTGTAGATCTCATTTTAAACACATTATCTTTTGAATGAATGCATTTGTATTACATACTTTCTTTAGCAGACCAACATGCTTACAGTATTAGTGCTAAAAAGTGTTTTACATGAAGTGTATACTATATTTATTTACAGCTAATGGGAGTGTTGTTAGTTTGAAAGAAAACTAACCACCCAAAAAAAGTGTTTGCCTCCTGGTTTCCAGTTCACAATATTTTGATCAAAATTATACTCAAAGCTTTGAAACAAGTGTGTTGTAGGAAAAAATGATTCCTTACATTAAAGTTTTGTGATACATTAATGAGGTAAACATGGTCGAGGTCTCACTACTTTAAAAGCATTATGTCAGTGTTGATTTGATAGCTTAAGCTGCTCTCTCGGGATGAAGTAAAAGTGGAGCAAGCAGCAAAGTTGCACTAGTACATAAGGAATGTTAATTCCTTGTGTACTAGTCCTTATGTACTTAAGATAAGCTTTTATCTTAAGTATTAGTCTGGTTCTTTTATGTCGATTTGAATGTAAAGTATATAATAAAGCAGAGAATAAAAGATACCTTAGCTGTGTGCGTGCGTGCGCGTGCTTCTTTTTTGATTGGCAGCAAGTTTGTTCCTTTTCCTCTGATGTTAGACTGATGAAAAACTGCTTTGAACATTTTCTATATGTACATTTAGTTTTAAATGTGCTTTTTTTAAAAAAATAAACTGGAATATTAAAGTAATCTGTACCATCAAGTGCTGCTGTTCTGTTAACTGTTGCAATATCTTTTCAGCACCTCAGGTTTCTTCAAGAGGCTGTGACTTACCTGGTTAAATACGGATTTGACTGGCACACAGTGGTACAGGTTGGTATCAAATAAATCAGTGATGTCTGTTTATTTAAAAAAAAACAACAAAGAAACAGTCAGGTAGCAGTTGTTTAGCAGATAAAGTAACCCAGGAGCAAGGGAGGTACACTCAAAGCAACTGTATCAACTGAGTTTTGATGAAATTTGGAAAATTTAAAGCTCTGAAAACACAGGAATTTATCTAAATATGTTCAAACAATATTTAGGTGTATTTGTCTGTTCAAATATACACTCATTACAAAACACTACATCTTAATCCTAAAATATTTTTGATATTCTCACCAGAATTTAGTTCATTTCATTTATCATATGAGAAAGATATTCCTTAGCAGTAGAGTAAAAGTATTGCTTTAAAAAAAAAAGAAAACGTTTTTTTTAATAAATAAATTTTAATAAATGACATCATGTCTCCAGTCAAAAAATAAATATAAAATAAATGGGTACCTTCAGATGCTGACTTATTTCTAATGGTCACTGTTGTTGTAAAGATTCGACACAGGATGCTCTTAAACTGTGAAATTCTAAACCAGCTGGCACAGCTAGAATTCATACAAATACATGCATAATATACACAATCTGGCAGGCAGCAGTGGTGTAGATCGTCTACTGAAAGACTATTCACATTGTTCTCAGTGTCATGTTCTGTCCTTTGTCCTCAGCTAAATGGTGAACAGGCTGGGACATTAATGCCACTTTTCTGTTCTGCCTTAGTGCTTTTTTTCTACAAGCCTCATTCACTGTGTGATCAAAGAGCAGCATAACTGTGTTTTGCACCCATGCTACTTAAAAATAACACCACCAGTTAACTGCCAAACACGTCAATTGTTTCCTGTGGAACTGTTTTCTTTTGAAATTCCCTTCTTTACTTGCTTTTTACTTTCACTTAAACTCACTAGGTTTAGGCACCATAAACTTTATTGTCCTTTTTGTCCTTTATTTTTTGTTAATCAAATATTTTTTTCACAATTAAAAAAAAACAAAAAAACTTAGTTTGTTTTAAAGAAAAAAGACCCTACCTTTCACAGATGTCATCCTCTCACTGACAAATTACTTTGGAATGACTGAGCTTTGGATTGTGGCTACCCATCATCACAGCAGCTGCACCATCTGTTCCTAAGCTGAACAGCCAATGCAAAGCACCAGCACTGGCTATTTTAAAAAATTCTGATGTAGCTAATCAGGCATGTTTCTCATTCAGTTGTGATATTGCTTTTTATTTTCTGCGGGATTCTGTGAGATATGACTTTTTCCCCCCTTTTATTCAGCTATCAGTAGTTCTAGTATTTGTCGTGTTGATTGAGAAGTGCCTGTAGGCTGTAAATTGTCCAAGTTTTGGAAAACTTGTTGAAAGGACTCAGTTACTCAGTTTCAGCTGACTAAGCAAACAGCACATATGAAGACAAAATTCCACAAACAATACGTCACCTCAAGGGGTGAAGAAGTGTTTTATAAAAAAGTATTAAAGAATACAGACACACACACACCAGGGTTGTGCAGAGATGTTTAAAGGGGCGGGTGCTCAAAGTTAAAAAGGGGCTCATAGAACCAGACTGAATGACAACAACACACGCTCTTTAAGAATCCAATATGGGATCATAGACTATATCAGTGTCATTAGGTGGGGACAATGCAAAGCAAACGTAGCTTATGTGTTACCTGATGGGTACAATGCTGCTGCTGCTGCTCCTGCTGCTGCTGCTCCTGCTGCTGATAGTGCTGGAGGGCAGGGCTGTGCTGATCTGAGACTGTAGACATTAGAAAGTCCACAGGAGAAATGGTAGCTGATTGAACAAGTGTTATGAGATAATAATAAAATGCAAAGATTGGTGACAGCGCTTGGAACCATAAGGCAACAAAAGTGAGAAATAAACTCGATGCTTGTGAATCACTCTTTGCCTCTCTTCCTCCTTCCATCTCCTCATCCCATCTATCACTCTCCACTTGCTGACCATTTGAGAAAAAGGCACAGTTTGCTATTGCAATAATCCAGTTATTCTCAAGCTTTTTACATCATTCCCCACATGGCAGGAATCCTTCTCATTTTCCATCTAAACAAAGCTATGACAGAAAGCCTAGCAGCAAATTTATTTAGATAATAAACCCATTCACAATAAATCCTTCAGTAATTTTTGTTTTGAACAAACAGCTTTCATTTCAAACAACTATTTGTAACTTTTGTCACTAGACTGATTCATTAGTCTGCATAACTTCTTCAAAAAAGCAACAAGTTAAACAGAATGTGAACATTGCCAAACATGGAAAAAATAAATAATTTAGTAATTTAGGCTACATTCACACTTCAGGCGAAAGCGCATCAAATCCGACTTTTTTGACCCTATGCGACCCATATCCGATCTTGGTATGACAGTGTGAACAGCACAAATCCGATATTTTCAAATCCGATCTGGGTCACTTTCGTATGTGGTACTGAATCCGATTTAGAAAGCGACTGCTGTTTGAACGGTCATGTCGCATTAAATCCATCTTTTATGTCACTGACACAAGACAGACGCCAATTATCAGCTCCGGAGAAGACATCGCGAACGCTTCCTGTCCATCCAGAGAAACTGTTGGGAAGACAACGTTGGAGAAACGTGAACATTTTATTTGTACTGTATAATCTGCAGATTCTGACAGAAACCTGCAACTATCCTTTGAAGCACCGCTCCTCTAAAACAGCGATAATGATCATTATTAGGCCATATGTAAATAACACAATAACTTTATAACTTAAAGCAAAATTGGGAAACGTGAAGTCCGAAGTCTTTATATTAAGGGCAGTCAGTCAAACAATACTGTTGGGTCTGGGTCTAAACAGAGCGCGTTGTGTGTGACGTCTTCTTTTGCGCATGCGGGCCGCTTTGAGCATTCACACAGGAGCGCGTTTGCTGTCACATTTTGTCTGTAGTGTGAACAAGCAGAGAAAAAAATCGGATTTGATCAAAAAAATCGGAATTCAGCATTAAGACCTGCAGTGTGGACGTAGCCGTCTCGTTCGTGAACACGTCACTAGTCATTTGCCTGCTTGCAGCACGAGGGGATCGTTCTTCATAACGATCCCCAAAGAGAAAAAGACAGCTATAACCCACATTAATTAAACTTTAGGTTCATTTAATTAAATAAGAAGAACGAAGGCAGGAGAGACCGGGACTAGGCTTATTAGTCCTTCAAACAAAAGTAAGTAAAATCCTCCGTGTATCACGTGGCCAGCCCGCGTGTTGCGGGGTTTGATTAAAATATCTGTTAATTTGATTAAAGCAAGAATATTGTGCTCATTGTGCGCAGTTATCCCGCTTTTTAGTGTGCTTCCTTAAAACAGCGAGTTTGGATTGCATTGTAGCCGTTAGAGGAAGTGACAAAGTGTCCTTTGTCTCCATGCTTTTGTTTCCCAAAACGTGCTTACCTGAATAATTAATGAAGTCAGGTAAGCCACAGTTGTGGTTGGTTTCTAAGGTGATGTCTGCACAGTGACCAGTTTCTATGACTGGAGTGACCAGGTTTACGCTGATTCAGTTAATAGATTATATATACATCATCGCTTTATGTTTATATTACCAGGTATTCGATCCTGAGACCTGATTTCAAAATAGAAGCGATCCTATGCTTCAGCATTAATGCTGTCAGCCAGTATCAGCTCATTCAGATTCTCATAGCAGTTAATATATTTGTCCAAACTTTGGAACATATGTTTTAATGTATTACAATACATTACATTGCACATCTTTTCTGTGCAAATACAGATGTGATAGCACAGTTATACGACTGTTATAACGGTCTGTATGCCCGGATGCGGGTGCGTTTTGTCGGTTGGAGATAATGTTTGTACTTATAGTAAACTGTAGCTTTCGTTCTGTGATTTGCATTGACTCAAAGACAATTTTCATTCACATTTCCTCTGCAAAGCTACAGTAATGTGTTTTCCTAGTTTTTACTGTTGCTAAGCTTATTTTGTGAGAGGGGTTCATTATTTGTTCAGATGATTTTTTTTTTATAACTTAAAAACGTATATTTTAATTTCCGTTTTCTTAAAAACTTGCATGGTTTAAAGTCATGAATAATAACAAACTCTAAATGATTAAAACTGGAGTTTATACTGGGGTTTTTTTTTTTGTTTTTTTGTTTTTTGTTTTTTTACTTTGTACTTCTAATTGGATCCATAATGGGAACAAAGGGATAAATGCGGGGGTGGCACTTTGTGTGCATATGCATTGCATTATTGCCACATGGATGAAATCATGGAGGTTACATGGGAGGATCCTGACAGGCACACTTTTTCATTTTTCAGATATAGGTCCTGCAAAAGGCCAAAAGTTGTTAGTAAAGTAACCAGATTAAGTAATAATTGAATTTAACTTTCTCATATGGAGTTATTGTTCTGAAAATGTGTATTTTATTTCAATCCATAATCTTCCCCTAAACATTTGCTTTGACTTGGAACCTTTGTGCAGTATGTACAAAACTCCACACAAGATTGAACTCAAGGCCAACCTATTGACCTTACTTGTACACCACCTCTGCCCAAAACTCACAGATCATGACACATGGTCGATTAACTCAGGCAAATGGTCTGTGAGTTTTGCTGTAGGAGTTCTTAGGTTTTCCTTACTTATAGAAATATTGCAAAGATTGGTTGTAGGTTTAGAATCTTTTTCTTTTGGTAGTTTTCATGTCTGGCTTATATTGATTTCTGTGCATTTCCAATGTTAGGTGGTCATTTTCTTCTCTTTCTTATGTTTATTTTCACTTGCTCACTCTTTGCTTGTCTTGATTGTCATTATCGATTGTATGCATCTGTTTCCTCTTCTGTCATTAGCCCTCAGCATGTTCCTGTGTGTGTATATATTACCCCAGCCCTCCTCTTGTTCCTGTGCCCTTTATTATGAAGCTGGCGATCAGGATAAACAGTCACATGAAGCTGGTTAACAAGTTCAAACAATAATTTGGGTTTCCCTACGCCAGAGGTGGGGAAACTCCAGGCCTCAAGGGCCGGTGTCCTGCAGGCTTTAGATATCACCCTCTGTCAACACACCGGAATCAAATCCTTGGAAATGGGTGGTCTTGGCAGCATCTAGCCAATGTAAAACAGCCATTTCATGGGTCATATGACTCTTCCACTGTGCAAAATCTAAAATCCTGCTTCATACTACAGGCCACTGGTTGTGTTGAACCCCTTATTTCAACACAAAAATGATAGATTCTCTGTGAACTTGGACTTATAATGTCTCATAATGACTCAAAGCCCGATGAGGAAGGATTGTGTTTTTAAATTAGTATTTCATGGATGCATTTTTCTGCAGCAGGTGCATCTTCAGATATGTCTGAGGAGAAGAAGAGGAAGCTTTCAACAACAGCTTCTGAACCTTGTGAACCATCAGCCAGGTATTACTCAGGTATTCATAAATCATCACATGTAGCCATGTTTCCAAAGGAGAGGGAGAGAGTGTAAAATGTAAATAAATACAAAATCAAATGATTTGCAAGACATTCTTCAGAAGTAAAGTTGGGGTTCTGGACTGTGAAGATTGTGCCTGGGAATTTAAAGAATAATGTTTTTCAACGCTTAGTGTCATCATTCTCTTAAAGAAAAACGATGGCCTGTAAATGTATTACAGCAGTAAACACACCCCTGTTTCAACTTATTGAAATGCGCTGCTGGCATTCAATTTAAAAAGTAGCCTACTTTGTTCGATAAATAAATACATTTCCCTAGTTTCAATGTTTGATGTGTCGCCTTTGTGCTATTTCCAATTATTCCAATGTATCTCACTGGATTCTGTTTATATTTACATTTTATATGTTGTGCTATCAATTTAATAAACAGGGTTGTAAAATGTTTAAATTCATTTGATTTAAGTCCTGATGTTTTACTTGTATAGGGTGTCGTTTACTGTATGTGTGATGTGTATCCTGGGTGTTTTGCTGACGGCATATTTGATTTGTGAAAAAAGTTTTTTTTAGTGCAGTTGAGTGGTCTCAGGATTTCCCCTGCAGTTTTGCATTAAATGTGTAAATTTTTTGCGTAGTTGACTTCTCTAAACATCAATGAAGTGTTAAATAAACTTTAGTCTTAGTTCACAGAAAAATGTTGCAGAGTCCACGGGTCCCAGATGTGTCTCCATTAAGAGTGATCGATCCAGGATTGAACCTCCCGTCTTTAGAGATGAGGAATCAAAATGGTAACAGTAAACATTGTTCTTACTAATATAAAATATCTTACTGATCTCTTTCTGTTACAATAAACCACAGTGTATAGATAAAAAAGTGCATTTCCACTAAAAGTGTCAATAGTTGAGCAATGCGTTGACTGCTCAGTGAATGCTTATAAAGTTTTTACACTAAATATATATAAATATCTTTTTAGTTTACAGAGTGTAACGGAGTTCACATCTGAAAGTTCAGTTTCTGTGCAGAGCGATGAATCCACTCACCAGCAGCTCAGGTAATTCTTATTTCTGCTAAATCTTCTTTCAGTTTCTTAAAAATACTGAAGGGTATGATTAGAAGTGATTCATGTTGAAACAGAAACTGAGTTGTTTTTTTTGTAACACTAAGGAATATTGGAGTCTTTTTTTTTAACCAGGATATCTCTTTTAGTGTTCATATTAATGCATCAATTTCTAGTCTAGTCAGTCAGAGATCCTTTTTCAGACTGCATGTGTGGATCTCCCTCTTTGGCTGGGACCTGCTCCCACATTATCGATGTCACTGGCCATTTCGCTGAATGTCTTGACATGCTGATGTGAAAACTCACATGCTTTACTGATCTTTTCAATGCCATGTTGATTTCCCTCAGAAGCTTTTTTCTGAATTTTTGTCCCCAGTGTCAATAGTGTCGAGTCACTTAGTGTAGCAAAGCTGTACATGAGCTTGAGGTTTATCAGAAAGGTTTCAAAAGACTCACATTGGTATTGAATTTGTAAGTGAAATTTTTATCTCTTAGATGTTTTATTCTATTTAGGAGGACAATGGGCATCAAACTTCGAGATAACTTTATCAAACTTCCCTTCATCCTAATCTGGTTTGCCGCATATGAATGTGTTGAACACTTCAATAACCTGAGGCCCTGCTATTGTAAGCAATAACATTACCTTTCTTACATCCGGCTTGGTTTCAGATATACAGCTGGAAGGTGTGCCACTTACTGTTAACATTTTCCATCAGCTTCAAACATATCTTTTTCTACAATGCACTTCAGCTTGGAATTTTGCTCCTGGGACTGTGTTTTGTTTGTCTCTGTACTTCTGCAGAATGAGTTATTTAAGCCCCTGTAACATACCTTTATTAATTTTTCTTTACTTTAGGCAAATAGAATGTACAGCACACCAGGTTAGATCTTTTTTACCTTCCTACCATAGAGATCACGCCTTCAGTCCCTACACAAGTAGATACCGTTGCCTTGTGGTATGACATCAGAAATTACATCACATAATATCTGATCATTACTGCATTTCTTGATTTCATTGAGGTTTGTGAGCACTCGTTTATCCACAGCTCTCTTTACGTTAGTACAGGATTTCAATCAGGTTTAGGTCTCGAGTTTGACAACTGACCATTGCAACACCTTAATTATTTCCTTTCAGCCTTTCTGTTGCAGATTTGCTTTTGTGTTTGAGATCATGGTTCTGTGGTGTAATTGCAATGCACAGTAGATGTTAATAGAGCCAGTCAGTGTAGTTAGGCCTGATGGCAGCTAGAGAGCAAGACCGGTGGGTTTGAACAAAAATGGAATGTTATGTGGAACAGAGAAGAATGGAAAAATAAAGAGTTGGTTATGAATCATACAGTGGACCCGCGTATAATTAACAGCACTGCATGGTGTCAGAAGTCCTGTACTGATCCATGCAACCTCGACTGAATGAACCTGTATCTTGTGGAGCTCGTGGAAAACGAGAGGGAGAATATGGCGGATGAAACTAGAACTGATGTTTTACTTTTGTGAAAAAGTTAACAATTACTATTGTTACATTACCATACAGTTTGAGGGTTACAACAGAGAATTATATATTTATTGTTCTCATGTGGTATTGGACGGGATTATTTGAACACAAGAACATTTTGCCTGATAATTGTTTTTATCCTCCTGTAACTTTACTGTATAAAGAGCTAAATCCTCCAAAGTTTCCGGAGTAATACTTCATAATAAGAAGTGTTTGTGTACTACAAATCAAGAATGTGGAATACTGTCTGTCCATGATTTACACAGGGGGAACAAATTGTGGCAGGATCATCCTGATATTATATGTATCCCACTATAACTTTCCTGTATAAAGAGGTAACATCTCAAAAATTTCAGGAGTAGTTAGTCATTATAAGAAGTGTTTGTAAAGTAAAAATCAACACTCTGGGATACTGTTTGTCCGTGATTTGGACAGCCCAGCGTTTGCTCCCGACGCAGGGGAAACAAATTCTGTCGGGGATATCTACTTTGGCACAACAGATCCAGATTTGACCCTGCAGAAAGCTATCAAGATGGCGAGGCAAAGTGAAGAGGTAAAGCAACAACAATCCTCCTTACGAGGTGACTCTAGAGCTGAGGCTACCGATGCTAAGTCCACAGATAGAGTGCACAAAATTAGTCGTAAGCCTGCTAGCATCAAACCTCTCCAGACTGACAGTCGTCAAGATAAAACACGTGGGTTCTGAGAAGATGGCAAGAAAGGGTCAACGTGTCAAAATGCGGCGGCGCTCCATCACATTCAAAGCAAGATTGTCCAGCACATGAAGTAAATTGCCATCCATGTGGGGAAAAAAGGACATTACAGGCACGTATGCAGAGCACCCAATGGGAATGGTTAACCAGCATGGAAAGTTTCTTCCACAGTTTACAGAGAGAGACAAACCTCTAAGAAAAACAGCTGGAGGTCGGACATTGACCCATAGAGTGTTTTGGGACCTGAAACATGCACTTACATCACCGCCAGTGTTAGCCGCATATGACCAAAGCCGTGACTGCAATGTGTCAGCGGATGCATCATCGTATGGCTTAGGGACTGTGCAGCTTCAAAGATGGGACGAGGAGTGGAGACCTGTTGCCTATGCATCACGTTCCCTCACTGCAACAGAACAGAGATACGCTCAGGTTAAAAAGGAGGCTTTAGGTCTGACCTGGGCTTGTGGGAGGTTCCGCAGCTTTCTTATTGGCAAACACTTTCAAATGGAGACAGACCATAAGCTGCTGCTGAGTCTGCTGGGGACATTTTGCAAAAGTGTATGGCTTTCGTCACATCACGAGCAGCCTGAAATATCCCCAAAGCAATGGCGAAGCCGAATGGGCAGTTAAGACTGTCAAGAACCTATCACAGAAAGCTGCTGATCCACAATTGGCTCTACTTGCTTACAGAGCCATCCCACTACAGAATGGCTATAGTCCAGCCCAACTCTTGATGGGGAGACAGCTTTGCATCACAGTGCCAATACTGCTATCTCTGCTTGACCCTGCACTTCCTGATAGTGTGGTTGTCTCCCGGAGGGAGAAGGAGAGTAGGACTAAAGAGGCACAGTCATACAACCTTCGTCATCACGCACGTAGCCTCGACAGGCTCACTCCATGGCAAGAAGTGTGGATCACAGACCAGAGAGCCAGTGGCGCCGTTATTGGCAGCCACACCACACCACGGTCATATCTCGTGGAGGGACCTCGTGGGACAATTAGGCAGAACCGTCGGCATCTTGTTCCCATGAAACGCCCTCCAGACCAAACAGAGAGTGATAGTGGGGAGCCAGAATTGGCAGGATCCGGGGAGCAGTGCTCCACGGACATTCCAGTGACAGTTTCTTCAGAACTTCCATCTACACCCAGAACCAGATCTGGGAGAGTAGTTGTGAGGCCAACCAGACTGGACTTGTGACGGATCACATGAAAAGGACAGGTTTACACAAGCATACCCGTCTTTCACAGTATTCTTTGCACAGTGAGGGGAAAAGCTAAAGTTTGTCATTTTCAAATATGTATGTCCAGAAGTTGGGAAACACCAGGGATGTGAATCATACAATGGACCCGCATATAATTAATAACACGACAGGTTCTGTTTCATTAACCAATTTCTGCCAATATTTAACTGTCAGACAAATGGCCTCACATTTGTTTCTAGAATACTTTGGTAAACAGAGGTTTTCATCAACCGTGTCGCTGTGCATTATGGACAAATGTCTTTACTTTGGTCTCATTTGTTCAAAGGACATTTTTCCAGAACTCTTGTGGTTTATTCAGATGCAACTTTACAAACCTAACCTGTGCTGCATCGTCCTTGAATTTTACCTGACCTAAAGTTTTTGTTCATGATTATATTTAGCAGTGATATTTGGCAAAACATCAGCACAGGTGAGGACAAGATGTCAACAGGACATAACCTCACCTTAACAGAGTGAAGAAGCTTTTTAAAAATGTTATTTAAGAATTTGGCCTCTGAGAAAATTGTTTTGCTTATGTTATCATATAAACTGCTCTTGAATATAAATGAAGGATTTGTATTGTTTTTCCTACAGTCATCCCAGTGTGGATCCAAACAGCTGTCTAATGTGTAAGAAGGTTTTGAGGGATCCAGTTCACTTCAAGTGTGGACACTGGTTATGCAAACAGTGTGTGAGCTCAAACTGGGATCAGTCTGGCTCACAGGCAGAAAATCTCTGCCTGGATTGTGTTGAGAAATGCCAACTTAAGAATGTTGAAAGCACAGGTAAGCTTCCATGGGTAAATGCTACTGTCACTGGGATCTTTAATATGTGTGCACCATTTATCCTTGGAAATAAAAGTGATTGCAGCGATCTTACACCAGCTAAACTGCATTTATACTGATAACCTTTTCTTGTTGTGTGGCATGTTCTTTTGACATAGAGAGAAGTACTATGTGTATAGCTTCTGACCTAAGGTTGTTTTCACATCTATAGTTCTTTTACTCTGGTCTGACTTAGTTGACAAGTTATAAAACTTCAAATTTCAATCAAATCAAATGCATTTTTAAGCACATTTAAAAACAACACGGGTTGAACCAAAGTGCTGTACATAATGAAAATGGTGAACATTCATAGAAAATACAATGGAAGACTAGTCACAATTGAAGGCTAGAGAATACAAGTGGGTTTTAAAAATGTCAAGCGTTGGTGAAGACCTAATGTTAAGGGGCAGACTGTTCCAGAGCTTGGGGGCAGCAACTGCAAAAGCTCAGTCACATCTGTTTTTCTGTCTGGTTCTGGGGATATCCAGAAGCAACTTATCTGCCAACCTAAGAACTCTGCCTGGAGTATTTTTAGTTAAAAGGTCCAAGAGATAAGATGGAGCTAATCCATTCAGAGATTTAAAAAGAAACAACAAAATCTTGAATTCGATTCTACGACGTACTGGTAACCAGTTAAAACGTGCCAGGATTAGGATGATATGTTCAAAATGGCGAGTGACTGTTAGGAGTAGGGCCGCCGCATTCTGAACTCGCTGCAAACGAGAGAGTAGGGCCTGGTTAATACCAAAATAGAGACTATTGCAATAGTCAAGCTTAGATGAAATAAATGCATGAATCACTCTCTCGAAATCGGAAGGTGACCACATGCTCTTGGATTTTGCAATGGCCCTCAACTGGAAAAAGCTGGTTTTAATAACAGAATTTATTTGTTTCTCAAATGAGAAACAGCTATCGAGAAACACTCCTAAATTTTTAGCAACCAGCGTTCTGAACTTTTCCAGTGGACCAAGGTCAACATCAAGAGAAAAACGGAGGTCAGAGGGTCCGAATAGTATAATCTCAGTTTTTTGATTGTTTATATGCAAAAAATGTAAAGAGAACCATGATTTAATGTCATCAAGTCAGTCAAGTAAAACTTTAAAACTCCTATCAGTTAAGTAGGATCTGAACCATTTAAGTGCAGTACCCTTAATGCCCACACAATTTTCCAATCTTGATAGGAGAATCCCATGATCCACCGTATCAAATGCCGCACTCAAATCTAAAAGCACTAAAGTGATGGGATTACCAGAATCGGTAGTCAATAAAAAAATCATTAAGATCTTTTAAAAGCACAATTTCAGTGGTATGTGGTGCTTTAAAACCAGACTGAAACGATTCTAATATGGCATTAGTCTCCAGAAAGGCCTGCAGCTGAATAAAAGCAATTTTTTTTTAAATTTTAGACAGAAAAGAAAGTTTAGAGATTGGTCTAAAATTTGAAATAACAGTTGCGTCAAGGTTAGTTTTTTTTTAAGAAGTGGGTGGACAATAGCATGTTTAGGATCAAGTGGAACTGTTCCCGTAAAAAGAGAGGTGTTGATAATAGTTAAAACATGAGGGCCAATAGTGTCAAAGACTTCTTTAAAAAGATGAGAGAGGATAGTGTCAAGGTGACACATAGTGCTTAAGACGGGAGATTAGTTCGGCCAGAGAGTTCAGAGAAATCGGCTCGAAGTTATCAAACACAACTGAGGAAAACAAGGGAACAGAGGGATCATAGGGCGGAGGAATGAAATAAGACCTAAAAGTATCCACCTTATTAACAAAAAAGTTTTTACAGGTACCAAGGGACCCTAGTAATTGAGAGAGAAGGTATTGAATAAGATACAAGAGCTGTAGCTGTGTTTGCTGATAATATCCGATAGGTACTATTGGATAGGTAGTTTTTGCTTTATGCATAGCATCTTGATAAAGAGACAGCATCTCTTAACATAGCGAAGGAAATCTGAAGTTTGTCTTTTTTCCATTTTCTTTCGGCCTTTCTACAGGTCCTTCTAATGGCCCGGGTGTCATTGTTTAGCCATGGATCAGTTTTAGGTCTAGAGCGTTTAGTTTTTCTAAAAGGAGCAGCCATATCTAGGACGTTTGTACAGGTGACATTAAACATGGTAAGCAAATGATCAACATTTTGCTTAAAGGAGCAATTGTCCATGACAGGGAGACCAGAATTCTGATAGGCAGCAGAGAATTGCTCTGCAGTAACTGGTGTAATGATGCGGTATTGGCGGACAGGAAGAGGAGGCTTAACTAAGGAGTATGGGACAGAAATTTTGAATGAGACAGGCGTATGATCCGAAAGGTTAAGGTTACAAATTTGAATATCCTATAGCTGCAGACCGCAGGATAAAACTAGGTCCAAGGTTTGTCCGCGCTCACGGGTGGAACTCTTAACTGATTGGAATAAGATTAAAGGAATTAATAAGATCCAAAAGGTCTTTCACAAGTTGTTTTTGGTGACAAAAAACATTAAAATCACCAAGGATTAAAACGCTGTCAAATTTTCAAATTTTGCTAAAATCCCTGATAGATAGACACAGAAGTCCTGAATAAAGTCCTTATTAAACTTCAGAGGATGATAAATCAGTTCACACAGCACAGGTGAATGCAGGTCCAGGAGAAATAATTGTAGTTCAAAACTATCATAAAAATCAGCAGTGAGCCTTCGACATTTAAAACAGTTCTTAAAAATGGTTGCAAGGCCAAACTTGACGCTTTTTCCCATTTTTTGTTTCTTTTCACATACAAAAACTATAAATGAACTCCAAGCAAAAAAAATGTGTCACCAGAAACTACATCAGAATGTCTATTCTACATTTTGCTCAGATGTGTCTGAGGCAGTATAAGTAAATACAGAATTGAGCTGTGTTCTCGCCTGCAGGATAACATGGATAATTTGCATTAATTTTACAGCTAGTTGCTAGCCCAAACTGAACTTTGGACATCTTTATTAAACAGCTGCTTCCCAGAATGCAAAGCATAAGTAGTTACAGGAAGGTGTTTAGCTCAAACTTGGAAAATACACCTGGTAGTTAGGTTGGATTGAAACTGGATCACTTTTCACACTTTAAACAAACTGCACCAATCTGGACTTTGGAACCGAACCAAGACCTTCTCCTCAAGTATGATTACCATACTTGTTGTTCACACCTGCACAAACAAACTTTACCAAAGGGGAAAATGACCAGAGTTTTACTTATATGAACTAAACAACATAGGTGTGAAAACACCTTAAGACTCCAGTTTTCATCTAAATTTAGGATGCCAAAGGTAGATGCCAAATTCTAACAATTTTGCCCAACGCAGCTGTTATTTATTACACAAAATGTAAAAAATTCCTGTTTACAAATCTGAAAACATTGCTCTGTTTGATTCCAGGGAATATCCTCCTTGTCAAAGTAAAGGAGAATTTGAAAAAAGCAGTGAAAAAGAAATTAGCTCTGACATTTGAAGGTAATGGTGACCAAGAAAATCTACTCCAGAACATCTACACTATGTTGTTCATCACCACCGGAGAGAGTGAAAGACTAAATGAAGAGCATCAATTCAAAAGTAAATGGAAAATGCAATCATCCAATGATTGTTCAGTCAACCTCAGTCACATATTCAAATCGTTTTCTGTCCAAAACAAACCCCACAGAACAGTCTTGACGAAGGGCGTTGCAGGCATTGGGAAGTCTCTGGCTGTTCAGAAATTGATTCTTGACTGGGCCGAAGAGAAAGAAAACCAAGATCTTGACTTTGTTTTCAGTCTTGCTTTCAGAGAGTTGAATTTGATTTCAGGTGAAAAAAGCCTACATGAGCTCCTGACTTTATTTCACCCCACGCTGTCAGAACTCAAAGATTCAGTGGATTATACCAAAACCAAGATTGTTTTGGTCCTGGACGGTTTGGATGAAAGCAGGTTTCAGCTGGACTTTGAAGGCACAGAGACAGTATCATCTTTCAAGGAAGTAACATCTTTGAGTAATCTCCTAGCAAACCTCATCCAAGGTAACCTTCTTCCTGATGCAAAGCTCTGGATTACTTCCCGTCCAGCAGCAGCCAATCAGATCCCTGCAGAACATGTTGACATGGTGACAGAGATAAGAGGGTTCAATGATCCTCAAAAAGCTGAATACTTCAGGAGGAGATTTGGTCATGATCCTGGTCTTGCTGAAAGGATCATTAAACATATTCAGTCTTCACAGAGTCTCGACATCATGTGTCAGATCCCGATCTTCTGCTGGATTTCTGCAGTGTTATTCCAGGAAGTCTTTGGAGGAGACACTGAAACTGAAATTCCTCAAACTCTTACAGAGATGATGTCACACTTCTTGTTTGCACAAACAAAGCGTAGAAACAGAAAATATGACAAGAAGGTTGAGACAAACAAAGAAAAGCTTCTGAAGACACACAAAGAATTTCTTCTGAAACTCGGCAAGCTTGCATTTGAGCAGCTGCTGAAGAACAACCTCATCTTCTATGAGGAAGACCTGGAGGCCTGTGGAATTGACATTAAAGAAGCATCCATTTACTCTGGATTTTGCACCACAGTCCATTTGGAAGAACAACTCTTTTCCAACAAAAGGGTCTTTTGCTTTGTGCATCTGACCGTACAGGAGTTCTTTGCAGCTCTCTTTGTCTATGACTGTTTTATTAACAATAACACTACAGAACTTAAAAACTTCCTCATTTTGGAGGACAAAGACCATACGTTACTTGATCTTGTAAAGGTGACGGTTGACAAAGTGCTGGAGAAGAAGAAAAATGGCCACCTGGACTTCTTCCTGAGATTCCTTCTTGGCCTCCTAGTTGAACCCAACCGGAGAGTCCTTCATGGTCTTCTGGCTCCACCAGATCGAAGCCAAGATACTGACAAGAAAATCTTGACTTACCTCAAGTCTATCAGAAGGAAGAACCTCTCTCCAGACAGCTGCATCAACCTTTTCCAGACTATGGTCGAGATGAGAGATCACAAAGTCAAAGATGAGATTCAGAAATATCTCAAACTGTCAGATCGTTCAAAAACAGAGTTGACTCCCCTGCACTGCTCTGCACTGGCCTACATGCTGCAGGTATCGAAGAATGATCTGGAAGTCTTGGACTTGAAGAGTTACAACACATCAGATGAGGGCAGACGGAGGCTGATACCAGCTGTGCGGAAGAGTAGAAAAGCTGTGTAAGTTTGCAGAAATAATTTACTTTCATGTTGAATAACAACATGTTAAATATACTTTTCTGTCAATCAGATTGTGTAAGGTCAAGGTTTGCTGGAAAGGAACTGTTCTTGATCAAGCTGATCAAGTGTCAACCTTTGTCATGGCATGGATTTAATTTATGACCACAGCAACCACTTCCCTGATGACTTTATGGTCTTAATTGTTACTTTTAAGTTGTATAAAAACAATGTTTTAATTTAAAATTTTATCCCAAGTTGAATAAAACAAGATAAGATTATTTGATAAAATAAAACATTCTGTTCAAAGAAGGCCAAGATCATCTAGCTAAATCAGCTGACATTATCTACTCAATACTTTACAACAAAAAGATGGGAATGGCCAAAATGTAAAAATAGAGGTTTCAAAACTTCTGTGTCTCATAACACTTTTTAAAACCTTTATTTTTTTCTTTATTTGTCTACAGAATGAAACAGCTTTGTTCTCTTTATACTAACACTTAAACACCCACCCACAGGTTAGCAGATTGCAAAGTGACCTCGGTGTCAGCTGAGCATTTGGCTTTTGCTCTCAAGTTCTACTGCTCATCCCTGAGAGATCTAGACCTCAGTGACAATGACCTGAAAGATTCAGGGTTGAAGTTACTCTGTGATGGACTATCAAGTCAGTGCTGCAGGCTGGAGATACTCAGGTAGTAACACATAAAGTACAACAAAAGACACTAGTAATGGACCTCCTTTAGCCAGATTTAAGCTGGAAAAAAACTGCTAGAAATGTGACTCTGTATAATAAAAATGATAGTTCATGCTCTGATTTCAGTGAGGTCTTTATCAATAGTAAGTCGGATAGTATACTTAGATTGACAAAGAATTTTCTTGAACACTGTACACTTCTGACACTCAGGTGTCACCATCTTAGTTTGGTACCAGAGTGGCGACCCACCAGTGGAAAAAAGATAGGAACATCTGAACTAGCCCATTAACATTGGCATATTACTTTTTTCACGCAGTGATGTTACATGGGTTGGTTGACAGGGGTTGTTTGGTATTATTATGTGTAGTCAGAAGGTCAATAATAAGTTAACAATCATAGTCAGCTGTTGCAATCATCAGTTTAGGCACATAACTTGCTTTGTTTGGTAATCAAGTACAAAATGTACTACTGGAATTATTTCAATTGAAAAATTATGTCTGTTTTATCAGGTTATCCGGTTGTCTGGTCACAGCGACAGGCTGTGCATATCTGGCTTCAGCTCTACAGCTCAACCCGTTTTATCTGATAGAGTTGGATCTGAGCTACAACCATCCAGGAGACTGTGGAGAGAAGCAGCTGTCTAAGCTGAAGAATGATCCTCGATACAAGCTGAGCAAACTCAGGTAATAAGGTTTTTTTTAAAGTCATTAATAAAAAAATTAATTAAGAAACATAATTAAATCTGAGGTACTTTTCTCCACAGTGTTGAACACGGTGGAAGTCACAGAATGAAACCAAGCTTCAAGAAATGTAAGCACTTCAGTTATTTTTGGTGGCAATAAGTAACAAATCAATGAAATTATGATCTAGTAACAGATCACTGTTCAAAGTGGCATGGCTTCTTTTTGTTGTTGCAATGAAGTGTTTTCTTATTTCTAGATGCCTGTGAACTCACTCTGGATTCCAACACAGCACACACAAACCTGCTTTTCTCCGATGGGAATAGAAAGGTGACCTGGATGGAAGTTGAGCATCCACATCCTGATCAGTTTGAGCACTGCCAGCAGGTGCTGTGTGAGCAGAGCCTCAATGGGCGCTGCTACTGGGAGGTGGAGGTATTTGGCTTTCTATGCGTTGGGATTACAATCAGAAGAAGAGGCACAGAAGGAAAGAAAAATGAGTTTAAGATGGGATACGATGACAAATCCTGGTGTCTGGTTTTCTCTGATGATGGTTTTTACATTCTGCACCGTAACAAGAAAGTAGACGTGCCTTCAGCTGGATGGCGCTCCAGTCGGGTGGGTGTGTATGTGGATTGTTCAGCTGGCACGCTGTCCTTCTACAGGGTTTCTAATGACAGCTACATCCTCCTTCATAGCTACAAAACAGCCTTTAACGAACCCCTTTATCCTGCTGTTGAGCTTCACGCTCAATCGTCTGCTTCATTTTGTCAGCTAACCTAAGTTTCACCTGCACCTGCAAGTTTTGTCCATCAGTTCCACACATTAAACTGCTTTACGAATATCCCATTGTTTTTCATGTTGTCCTAATGAAGTTTTAGGTCATGTTTCACCTACTGCAGCTACATGGTATTCTTTATTTACTCTATCTTTTTCTAATATTTTTTTAATGATCTGAAACAGTGAAGTGTGACAAATATCCCCCACAAAAAAACAAAAACCCAAAAACTAAGAAATCAGAAAGGGGGAAATACTTTTTCTGTGCATTGTAACTGCAATTTGCACTCTTGCTGATGAATCTGTTTCGTAGATTTACATAATAAGTCATTCTTCAAACAAAAAATTGTACCAACGTCTTCAGTATGACAATTGGTTACACCGTCCCTGTTTTGTATTTCTCTAAATTTAACATTTAATATTTTATGTTTATGTTGCTTGTCAGAAACAATGTCAGCATCTTAAATTATGCTCAGTTCTGTTTCATTTATTTTTTGTAGAACTTATTTGTATTTACTACAAACTCAAAATCAGGTCTAAACCTCTGAACTCCTAATCTGTAACTTTGAATTAGCAATTTACTCACTTTGATAATTGAACATAGTGCTAAGAAAAATACACTCAATGTAAATGAGCATGATTTCACAATTACAAAGTAGGAGGTTACATTTTAAAAAACTGACTAACACTGCATAAATTTATGAGTACAACCATCTACAGCTGATTTAAGTAAAGAGCAAGAAGATCTACAGAGGAGAACACAACCAGTAGACCCAGAACATGCACACTTCTACATTTCTAACCAGATGGGGGAGCCAAACTCAGGACTGCTGTGAGGCTTGCTACTACACCACCATGCTGCCCACATTTGACATGCAGAATGTAGAAGTTGGTGGCTGTATTAACGTTCTTTTGTCTTCTTTTATTTAGAATTTGTCTTTCTCTGTTTTAAATCAAAATGTGTGTTGCTTTTAGTTATTTTTGGCAACTCTACAAATCAGGTGTGTGTGTGTGTGTGTGTGTGTGTGTGTGTGTGTGTGTGTGTGTGTGTGTGTGTGTGTGTGTGTGTGGCTGTTTCAAAGGCGTTTAGTTCTTGTGCTTTATTTTTACTTAGCTTGCGGTTTGTGTGGAACAAATACTGTGTAAGTTAACAGAAGTCTCAGTATCACGGGTCTGCAATTAACACAAGCGAGGAATTTAGTATTTTATTAAATTAATGTTAGATACCGGTTGGCGTGTTATGGTCTGACAGTGAAGAATAAACAGAATTCAAATGTGAGGTGAGACTATTAGATGTGATTCAACATGTACAAACTGGTGTCCTGTCTTAGATCACATATGGCTGCTTATTGAAAAATAAAATGTTTTTTAAATTTACAGTGAAAAACAGAAGTTTCTAATAGTTTTGTCTTACTGATGCTCATTAAGGAATAACTTCAGACGCTGTTAGAAAAAAACTAGTTTCTCCTATTACCGACGCACCCAGGTCTGAGGGATCTTCCAGGAATTAACAAATTTCCCACGTGTGGGACTAATAAAGGTTATCTTATTATGCCGCTAATTTCCAGAGAACTGATTGGGCATTATCTCTTATCTTGAACATAACCTGGTCTACAGCTGGGCTGTTGTGGAGCACAGAACAGGTGCTGTAAATAAAGCACACCTGACACAACAAAGCCCAAGTCACTTCATCAAACACAAGCTTTTTCTTTTCACAGTTCAGCATGCAATCTACTTGATTATAAATGCCATCTATACAGGAAATGCATCATTTGAAAGACACAGACAAACACCACCTGTCATTTTAATCTGAGAACATAAAAAAAACCCTTCATTAATCCAACCATATTATTACTGGCTCATGTTTCCCATAGGTCACTAACCATGTTAATGAGGGAGTGACTTGGCCTGAGAGTAAAGGGCGGGGCAGTCTGCCTCACAGCTGCTCTCACCAACACCAACCCACCCAGAGAAAGGGGGGGCTCTTTATCTGTTCAGCACAATAAAAGCCTTTTACATCAAAGGAACCAGAACAGAAGTTAGAGATCAGATCCCACGATATCATTCACCAAACTCCAACCAAACCTCCAGAGAAAAAACAATTTAGTCCTACATAAAGGCTAATGTGTGACCTACCTGACACTGGGACACTTCAATACAAGACAGGTGAACTGAGATCAGAGTAATGAGTCACATCGCAAACTAATCAGCTGCTTTTACCATTTTAATTCAGTTTTTATACGAATAAGCAAAACTGCAGTACCTTCACAGCACAACAGGGGCCCCAGCCCACTGTATGAATCACTGTCAGGTATATTTACTAGTTTGTGATTCAGTTGCTGTTATTCAAAAGTTCTATTTAATTTTATTTGTTTTTAACTCCCCTGTCATTGTGACAGTGCACATTGTCTCCCCACCTCTCCTAATAAACTAATAATAGCCATGGAAAACTTCCCACATCTTCTCTGCCAGTACTAACTGTATTTAGGAGCACGTTAAATTCTGAGTTTCCCTCATATCTTCAAACTTATAGTTTGCCTGAAGTGGACATTAGATTAGAAATTCATGTCCTATAAACACAACAGAAAACTACAGTTAAACTGAACTTTTCAGACCAAAACAGAAATGAAGTTGGGCAATTTAAAAATATTACAACAAAACATATCTTTTAGTAATCATTAAAAAAAAACAAAAACTGATATACTTTTATGGTCATCCAAAATTATTGTTTCTTATTGGTCCACATAAACAAAGTACAAATAACTTAACATGGGCCAGTACTGTATGATGTCTTGGCTAATTTATGAAGCTGATGTTCTCTGCTTTAAGTAAAAAGGGCATTTTAACATCAGCAGCAACAATATTAATTTTCAGGAGCGTGCTTTAAAACAATTAAACGGGACCCTATAACACCTGAGCTGAGGGCAATACAGGTACTTTTAGGGCTCGTTCATAAGTTTTAATTTTTGTTAAGGTCCTGCAAAGTACTGGATTTGGATATTTCTCAGAACTATGAACCCAGCTCAACCCTTGGTAAACAGGTCTTCTGATCCCGGTCTCCAATAACACTGATGAGCACGTCGCTGGAATAACTTACTGACTCATGTCAGGTGTTTCCAATATTAGCAGCATTTCAAACAAAAGTTAAAAGCACAGTTTAACCTTTTCAGTTGTCGTTCCTGATCTTAATTTGCATTTCATGTCATTTCTATTTATTTTATTTATTGTTGTTGGAGAGTTTTATTAATTTTACTGGTGTTAACTAATGTTGATCCTTAGTTAATATTTCATTTTATTTCTACTTCTTTGACTGGATTAAATTGTGCTCCATCATTCTAACTGGTCTGTTGTTTACTCAAAATCTCAGTTTGTTAAATTTCAGTTTTTGGGTTCATGTGTGGCTCTTTATTCTTATTTAATGCTGCCTTCATGTTTTTGTTGATGCCTTCTGTTCTTAATTATTCCTCCTAATGTGTGCCTGGTGAGTTAGTTTCAGGCTTTCTTAATGGATTTATAGCTCCAGCCTGCTTCACTGACACCCACAGCTGTGTCCACCACAACTTCATCAAATATTAAGATTGAGCAGAATTATTTATTGCTTCTACCATTATAATCATTCACTATTACTTATTTATAAGCCGTGGTTCTTACAATAATCACTTTGCAATTAAGTGTTGCAGACCTTTTTGTGAGTTATATATTTAGTTATTATTGAGACTTGCAAACACGAGTTATAACACTACATTAAAAGGACAGTAAGCTGTACTGTGTATGGAGTAATACAGGAAGTGAAAGAAAAACACAAATACAGAAAGAAGAACATCTATAGTTTTCCACTTGGTCTACATTATCATCTACATCTGTGTATTTAAACGTAACTAAATCTGTTTAAATGAAAAACATAAGTTCCCTCTGCTATTAAAAATTCTGATCTCTATGCAACTAACTATGGAACATCATTAATGTTGTAATAAAAAACGTTTTTCTCAGCTGCTTCAGTCCTTTTCATGGCCTCTTATTTAAAAATTAGAGTCTTCAGTAAAGTTTGTTACTTCAGATCATCAGATGTTTCAGGAAATTAAGGCAAAGTAGTAAGTAGAAATGGTTGTGTATGTTTTTATGAGCAAGCTAGACAGATAATGTTTCTATTGTCTGCATGCTATCAAATATGTTAGCATTGATTTGTAGCTGTGAGCCTGTTATGCTGCAAGGATCTGTGGCTGAAGTGACACGATGTCCAGTGATGCCCTGCACATACAATATAGTCACATTTTTTGTTTGCTCGGTGCAGCACTGTGCACACTTTAAAGTAAATATTGTTTTCCCTCACAATGTATGCAAATGTAAGAAGTCTTTGTCTTTAAAAATGGGAAACATGTGCTTTAAAAATCAGTGTCTTGAGATTATTCTGTTACATAATCCAGTAGAGCAGGCTTTCAGCCTCAGGGAAAAGTCGTACTTTAATAGACATCATATGGGTCTTACAGCCTTTTGTAAGTAATCCTTTGCTAAGTGGCTGGCACTTGCTGTTAAAATGCTACCACCTTGTGGTGAAAGTTTTCATTCACTTTTACAGACGTTTTTCAGAAAAAAATATCTTAGATTTGTCTAAGAATAGTAACGTTTTTCATACTACATTTCGAAATAAATAAAGAAATCATGCTTCTTTGCCAACACTGCTTTTAGCCAGTACCCTCGATCTTTAGATTGACTTCAGTGAAATTTAAATTGGGATTTTTAGTGGCTATTTTTAAGCCTTTAAGCTGCTACATGTTTTATTCATTATTAAAATAAAGAAGTTTCGAGTCATTTGCACAGACATGTACTCGTAGTACCATTTGCACCTATTCTGTGTTAAACATGCAAAACATACTTTAAAAAAATATATAAAATTAGAAACAATTTACATCATTTTAGAATTTCCTAAAGACAATTAAATGAATGGTTTTGTAAGTTCATGCACCAAATAATTATAAATCGTACACTAAATGATCCACTATCCATGTAGATTTTTTTTAAATCTTTGAATCTTGTATATAAAGAGCAATATTTTTTAATGACAACTCGCGCAATTTCCATTGCCATGTGGTGGACCCCCATAGGGTCCAGTTCGGCACTGGGCTGTATGCTTGACAGCCCTTGTCATAAAACAATACCGACGGAAAAGTAAGTTAATTTTTGAGGGAGAGTCAGACAAAAGGCAGGGAGGAGAGACACGGTAGAGCGAGATGGACAAAGACAGACAGAGAGAGAGAGGAGGAGGAGGAGGAGGAGGAGGAGGGACGCTGTCATCACGTACAGCCGCGGAGAGAAGGGAAGGGCGGGGGTGAGCCTCAGCCGGTGTCTGTCTGCAGCAGCGGCCATGCTGCCTGTCTCGGTGCATCCCGGTCCTCCGCCGGTGTAGCCTCCCTCCTGCATCTCTGTATCCCAGGTCAGCGGACGGACCCGGATCGGATCGGTTAGAGCGGTTCAGCCCGCCGGGAGCTCCCGGAGCAGACCGTAACCAGAGCACCGAGGAGGGGAAAGAGGAGAAACGCTCCATAGCAACAAACCGGTTTCACGGCATTATTGGTAGGTGCCTCCCTTTCAGTGTACGTGTGTGTGTTTGAATGACGCTGTCAGCCAGCTTAGCAGTGTTAGGGCGGATAGATGGATAAAGTCAATTCTGTTATCAGATAAAGAGAGAGAGAGAGAGAGAGCACTGGTTTTATAAGCATTTCATCTGCAGGGTTTTATTTCTCATTGGGCTTAAGCTAAATCTAATATAACTGGAAATCGATGCAATTCTCCCACAGTGGCTGTGCAGCCGAATTTATGTCACACATTTGAACACATTGACTGTATGATACCTATCAATCCTGATGTGCATGTGCAATTTATCATGGGGGGCGGGGTCTTAATGATCTTCAATAGAAGCCCATTCTGCTCAGACCAGCTCCTTAAAGGTACTTTTTGTAAATGCACTGCAAAATGCAATAAAGACCTTCACCACATGGTGGCAGCATTTTTGCCAGAAAGTTTATGGGCAGTTGGAAATTCCACGTGTGCTTGCCTCTGACAGACCCTGCAAACATAGTGGAAACAGTGCTAGAATAACCCCTGTCAACAGTATTTGTGGCACAATGGCAAAAACTGCACTGTAGACAGACAGATGCTGACGTTTTCAGGTACTGTTGTGGACCAGCGACTCTTTCAGGACAAGTAATATTTATTTTATTATTGCATGAAAAAAACAAACAAGTATTCATTTTAAATATGGTTTTGGATTGATAGCTAATTTAAGTGGTTGTGATCGACTGAAGCCCAGCAGGCCGTGAGTCTCAGATGTTGGCACAATATTCCATCCAAGACTTGATATTGAGGGGAAAAAAAAGGTTTAGTCAACTTGCTCGGGCAGCTTCAGGTTCTATCTTTTCCACAGATTCACATTACAGGTGTTTCAGGGGTGGAGGGTTTAGTGTTCATGCCTTAAAAGGCTTCAGGTCTTTTGTTTTTAAAATGTCTCCTGTGTCTGACTTCCTGCCCTCCGCATCTGCTCTGTGCATCCTGACATATGTGAACCAGGAATGAGTCCAAGATGAGCAGTGTTTTCCCAGAGTTCTGTTCTTCTATGTACTTGATCTTATATTGGTTTGTTGAAGGACGACCTCTCATTAATCTAATATTTCTATGTTTTTTGTTAAAAAGCTGTACTCTCTGAGCTCTTCTAACTACCAAAGCAAGTCAGCTAAGTGAGAGTGACAAAACTGTGCAAATGTTAACTTGCATGATGCTTTTAGGTGTCATGTTTGACTCAGGGCAGTTTGGATGCCCACTGGATTTTTGTGGTGGTTTGATGTGGTACTCTGTGAGAGGACAGCTCAACCCTGAAAATTTCAGTGTCAGACGTGACAGGAAAAGTCATAGCTGTTTCCTCACATGGCTTTGGTGCTTTCTAAATAATTTCAAAATGTTATAAAATCTAACTTTTAAAGTTGTTTTTTTAACCCTGGTTTAATTTAATCAAAATTAAAATCATTTTTGTTTATAAAATATTGAATAAATAAATAAATGCAAAATATATGCAGGTAATACAGACTCTTAATTATGCGCAGAATAATCATAGTCATGTGTAGTTAAACCCAAAAGTCAATTTTGATCCAGGAAAACCCTGAAACTGTTTTTAAACAAAGGCTTTTTTTTTTGGGGGGGGGGGGGGGGGGGGATTGTACAAAATTACCTTTTTAAAAATTAATTCCCGCTCTATTTTTGCACTGGTATAGAGTTGGAGGCTGTTCTCGAGATGATGGTGACTTCTGTCTTGTCAGTAAAACCACGTGATTGTCATTTCTTCTTTTTTCCCCAGTGATGGAGGGATGGTGAGGACACTAGAAGAGAAATTGTGAATGAGACATAAATCCCAAATCAAGCAGGATTAGAGGGACTTCGAGGCACTGGCCCAGATCTAAACCTGGAGTCGATTGAACAGGTTGTCTAAGGTCTGTTCATTCAAAGTACTGAGTTCAAAGCCACATCACTGACATTACAGCTGAGTTCCTGACACTGCAGGTAGGTGACTGTGAGGACAAAATACATGATTTTTAAGGATTTTTAAATTGGATAAAGGATATTTTTGAGTTCTGACTTAAGCTGGATTTACATCAAAGTGACCTGATGTAGTTTTGGGGATTTCACCTGGATTATGAAGATTTCAGTTGATTTAAATGAACTGTGACTGGTCTGATTGCCACAGTGCCGGTTCTTCGTTCAGGCCAACTGGACTACAAATCATCTTAGAAGTCTTAGGACTACAGCTGGTCTATGAGAATCTATCTACTGGAAGGAAGTCTCCAAGTTATAACACATTATTTAGGGATTACTTATCACATTATCTAAACGTGAGCAAGCTCTGGACTACATAGCTCGGATAAACTTTTTCCTGCTGTTTGAAGGATGATTCTTTTCTAGCACGGATTTCATTGAATGTTACTGAACTGTTATCCGCCATGTCTCTGAGTAAGACCCTCGAGTTGGAGCACTTTGACGAACGTGACAAGGTTCGGCGAGGACGCTCCACCCGGGCCAAGAGAGATGATTCCACCAGCAGTGCTGGTGGTGGAGGGTCTGGCCCGAGCTCCAGGGGCAGCAGCCTGGTCCCTAGTCCTGCTCACAGTGCAAACTGCAGCTACTACCGGACCCGCACCCTGCAGGCGCTCACCTCGGAGAAACGAGCCAAAAAAGTCCGGTTTTATCGCAACGGAGACAGATATTTTAAGGGCCTGGTGTACGCTGTTTCTAGTGACCGGTTCAGATCGTACGACGCTCTGCTAATGGAGCTCACACGCTCTTTGGCGGATAACCTGCATCTGCCTCAAGGAGTGCGGGTGATCTACACTATAGATGGCAGCAAGAAGATCACCAGTATGGATGAGCTGGTGGAAGGTAAGACTGGCAGCTTGGTCTTCATTTTCTAACAACTTGTCAATCACAAACCTTTAGGCAATTAGCAAAAATGCCCAGCTGAGGTAGAAAATGTCACGCTTTAGTAGGCTATGGGTGCACACTTACTGTGATTAGTACGAATATTTTAAGACTATTATCTGGATTGTGGTGAGGGCCAGTCTTGGCATTCTTTAATTTAAAATCCCTTTTTACTCTATCAATACTCATCAATAATGTCTTTGTCGAAAGCATCTGATCTCCTGGATCATTTGTCATAAAATTAGTCATAATTGGTCTACAGCCATTTCCATTCCTAGTTGACCTACACATTTGTTCCCTTTGTCAGATTTTTGATGTAAGGTGCTTTATATTAGCAGTGGTCTTGCTGACTATTGAATCTTTATTTTGTCTGCAAATGTTGCTTATCCTTAAAATAAATATACAGTAGTCATTTGTCACCGAGTCATAATTTTGTGCAGACTTCAGCTGATTACTCTCACCACAGATCAGTCAAATGGCCTGTCCTGTTTAAACTTCCTCATGTTTCCTTCCTCTCGGCTCCCTCTTGGCTTTTGTTATCCAAACATGCTTGAATTATTTATTTCTGTGTACATCAACAGCAGACTGATAAGTACATAACCAATACAGTAATACTCAAGGGTATATCGGTTTTAATATTCATTGGGGAAATAACCCAGGACCTGTCTGAGGTGTACAGCTGTTTCTGTATAAAAAGTATCATGTTGTCCACTACTGAATCGACCCCTGACGCTATCTATCCTGTAATTTGATGAAGAATCCTATAAGAAAGTTGTCCCTGTGTAGCTTTTATGCACATGTAGTTGTCAGATTTACAGCAGTGTTAATCCTATTGAAGATTTTAAGCTGGAGACTCCAAGTAAAGCTTGTGATTAATAAATAAGTGCATATGTGTTGGTTAAATTTTGGTGGGAGCAATATAAGGTACTTGGAAAAATCTTAGGGACGTATCCCATCATCTCTACCATAGATTTTGCCCATGGTGACACTATATGTGGAATAACTGAACCCACCAGTAAACACATAGTTCATTAAAGTTGAAGCAAGGGAAAATTGTGTTTTTTAACCTTTTATTGAAAATGATACCTTCTCACCATCTAGTCACACTCCTTTCTCTTTTAAACTGATATCCAATTAATTGAAACTGCAGGCAGTGATGATTGGGATCACACACCTTTGACAGGTCTACCTGCTTCCTGTGGATATTTTAAGCCCAGGATGGATAACTGGCTGTTGCACACATACATACATCAGTTGTTTTGCCCAACATGTGACATTACAGAATATCCAACAATTACAGTTGTGTTTTGTTTTGTTTGTTTGTTTTTTGCTGTCGCCAACAGACCATTCAGGGAAAACCCACCAGCTTCGCCATTTAGCATCACCAAGATGTTTAGATCGGACTGCTCATATATTATGTGAATAATTAGTTGTCAGCTCAAAATCTTCAATAGGATTAACATTGCAATTCTTTGCCAATGTTTGACAAATGACTATTCTAAAGAATAATGCCTTGAAATGGCAAAACTTCAGCTTAGTGCAAATGCCATAAAAATGGACTTCCTGTTGGGTTTCGTGCGGGCTATGTTATTGATATGCTATAATGGTGCTATATACACAGAAATATTTTGAAACATCTCATGTATAAAACCTTTTAATTATGTAAGTTTTCACCACTTTTGACAGAATTTTTTTAAGCACTTTTTAACCCCTCAAAATTATTGTGACTTAGTTACAGTAATAAAAATAATATCTAGAAAACCAACCTGAGCAGTTCCACTAATGCCTTCACATATTCAGTGCACAGTCATCTAATGACCCATCATTATGTGTTATATCCTGTCTCCAATATCCTCTTTTAAACATCAAGTGTACTTTATCTTATAAAGAAGCATGTATCTCATAAATGCTCATAAATCTTCCACATCTAAAATTTATACGCATGGATAATATTCCTGGATAATTTAACAGCAACTCCGAGGTCCACTCACTCTGCTCATCCTGTTGCCCCAAAGTCATTTAGTGAGAAACAGACCAGTGGCTGAGTAACATCACTTATCATCAATATTGATGAGTGACTGGTTTAATGTCCTCTGATGAGCGTTAGTGCCAGGAAGCTGTTCAGCCGGAGATCTACTAAAAGACAGATGCATCGCTCTTAAGCACTTAACAAATGACAAACAGACCACAGCGGCTCAAAGCTGCGAGTGTGAAGTGGAAAAGTCATCGCTCACAACTTAACTGAGTATTCGAGCTGTAACAGAGGGGGAAACATGGATTATCTGATTAGCTGTGCTGGAAAGCAGCTAATGTACTGCACTGGGATGATTGATCTGAGTGTGTCCTGCTGAATGTCAAGATTATTGGTTTAGCATTTCAAAAGTACTGTGACAGAGATTTCAAATATCATAACCTTTCAGGTTTTTCTAGGCTTGGCAGCAGCCATAACGGTCAGCTCATATACATCATTTTTTATAGTTGTAATAAAATTATTATTATTTTTAATCCAAAGCATGTTTTAGAAAACCCAACTAAACCATTTCAGTGCTTGAGGAAGTCTGGTTTGCTTCATCATTAATGAATCACTATGAATTTTCTTTGAACTTTTAAAATTTTTCCCTATTTTTAAAAATATAATCACACAAAAAGTGTTTAAACTTTCTTGATTTTAATCTTATTTGAATCATTTTCCGTTGCTTTTAAATTATGAGATTTTGTAAAGCACGTTGTTTTATTAAATCCTAATTAAAATGAAACAAAACAAAAAAGTCTAAAAATAATAGGGGAAAGGGCGCTCAAACCTCAGTCTCCTGGGTGAAGGTTTATTTTTTGTCTATAAAAAGCCACGAAGGTGGAATTTGTAGCTTTTTATAGACAAAAAAAACTTGAATCAAGTGAATTTAATGGGCACAATAAAAATAATAAAGACAATAGCTTCAGAAAAGTGTTTATTTTGAAACGAATGCTTAAAAAATTGTCCCAAACTCCACAAATAAGCTGCAAATGTTTGTTATTTAATCAATATGATAATTTCTTAACCTTAAAAGCTGAAATATTAAAAGTACCCTTCATTAAATTTCCCGTTTGTCGCATCTTTACGTTAAACAGCTCCTGAACAGAGACTGTGCCGGCGTCTCAGCTCTAATGTCGTATCGACACACAGACGGTGCTTCTGTGTTTAGTCACTGAGGTATTTGAATAAATACCTGCAGCAATCCTGTCCATCTGGTTTGAATTGCAAAGTGAAAGCCTGCATGTGGAGAGACAAGGTCACACACACAATACCTGCAGAGAAAGAGTGTGTGTGTCAACATGTAATGGGGATGAAACAAAGGGAGGAAAAAAGGGGCATTTTTCTAGAGGCTTGCTGGCACAGATAAGCGTGTGTCTGATTTTTAAAAGAGAGTGAAAGGTGTGCACGTTGGAAAGGTAGTGAGATAAAGACGTAGAGAGAGAGGGGCGTTAGGTGAGCCATTTTTAACCATATAAGGTAAAACAGAATATGTGGCTGGAGGCTGTTGTACATGTGATCAGCTGCAGTCTGCTGGAGCCTTAGTATGATTTATAATTTTATCTTATATTTAAAAACTCTTTATACAAAACAACCTAATGGATTTAACTGATGACAGATTTAAAGCTCAAATAAATTTAGGCACATGCACATTAGTCGCTAATCTAAATAAGAGGATAATAAAGGAATTAAACTGTTTGTCATCATTGGTAAAACTTTATTGTTCATCCGTTTCTTTCTTTACATACATCAAAATCTGTGCCATAAAAGTTAAAATTGCTAAAGGGAACATCTATTTTAATAGTTTAGTTGTTTCTGATCAGCAAAATGTCAAATATTTTTGTTTCTTGCATCTTAGGCATTTCCTTTTCATGCAGATGCTGATGAGGAAAAACATTAAAAACAAAAACAGCAGCTATGATCTATGGTCATAGTCCTGGTGCCAGGCTCTACAGGACACCTTCAGAGGTGTCATGCAGTCCTGGACATGAAGGGTGTGATGTGTTTTGCAGGCACTATAAGCACAAGCAGTGAAGTGATGGTCACATCATGGATGTATATCTGTCCATTTTCTTCTGCTTATCCAGTTCTGGGTTGTGGGATGGGGTGAGAAGTTAGAGGCGGGGTACATCGGGCTGTTGCAGGGCTAACACAGAGACTCACATTCAAACGCATGGTCAATTTTAAAATGATCAGTTAGCCTAACACCCCCCCCCCCCCCCCCAACTGAATGTTTTTGGACTGTAAATTAAAAATATTGGATTTTGGACTGATAATCTGAAAATGAAACCTTGGTCTATGTGAAGTGATAACAGGTTCTTTTCCCCTTTAATGTGACAATGAGATCACTGATGTGGAAGAAAATTTGTAATTATAGTGTGTTTAAAAGTGTCTTTAAAGAATAGGTTAGCCATCATTTGCCCCTAATAATATGATCATTTTCTAACCACTCCTGGCAGATTTCGGAGATCTCAACATGTTGAAGCTGTTGTTTAAAAAAAAAAAACACAATACAAAAAAAGTAAAAGTAAAGTATAGTATAAGTAAAGTATAAGTAGTTTAAGTAAACCCTTAAACTAAAAGGGTTTGAATGGTGGCTTTTCCACTGCTTATTTCCTGCTGGTTACTGACTGGGTTTTAGAGGCAGCAGTGTAAGCAGAGACCAGCCACCGCCTTCGGCTCTTCTTGGGAGAGACACTGCAGCATTCCCAGGCCAGCTGAGATGAGAGACATAATCTCTCTGGCATGTCCTGGGTCTGCCCTGAAGCCTCCTACCAGTAAGACTCCTAGGAAGCATCCCGGAGGCATTGTAGTGAGATGCCACCACCTCATCCAGCTCAGTCTGATGTGTAGTAATAGCAGCTCTACTCTTAGCCCCTCCCCCCAACCAAAAAATTGCAAGAAATAGATTAAACTGTCTTTTTAATTAATTTGGGTTGCAAACTATAGCAATGTAACATCTTTATTTTGTAGGGAACACTTTATGTAAATAAGGCTCTATTCATAGCTAGTACGTCTGTTAAGGTAGTAAAACTAATTCTAATATGACCACTAAGTGAAACAAGCTGTTTTTGAGTAACAGCTTATGTGGAAACTAAACTGGATTATCAGTCTGACTTTACATTTTATTATCATACTCATTGCAGTCAGATTAATTGGAGCTGTGCTGCGATATAAAACACTGCATGCTCATCATTTCCATATTTCCTGCCTGGGTGCTTGAACGCTCTGACGAGTGACGAGCTGTTCAGTTTTCCAGCAGATCAGACAGAGTGAGAGGAGTGAATCTGACATCTGCTGTCACCTTCTCTTCATCCACTGTCACACACAAAGCTCGTATTACCGCGCTCTCAAATAACCCTGTGACCCTGAACGCCCTCGTGTGCATCACTCACTTATTTCACCTTTTAACTGCGTTCATGACAACAACCAGCAGGTACAGATGACACAGCATGGCTTCCTGTGTTCAAGGCTGCCTTTTAGGGCCAGTTCACTTTGCTTTAATGTTTCTATCGAAGTTGTTGCTTGAATATTGTTGCTTTGTTATGGTCAAAATCTTTGTAATGATGGTCTATTAAAGAACCGATAACTTAATTTTTACTTGAAAGGATTAGTACAAAATATGCTGCACAAAACTGGCAAGGACATGCAATAAACATCCAAGTAAGGAAAAGAGAGAAGGCAGCAAAATACTTCTGAAACACACGGAAATGAACTGCAAATATAAAAAACTGGGCACAGGATGAAGAACAGGGCTGCGTTCCGGGTGAACAAAATGTAGCAGAAGGATTTTTTTTAATATAATTTAAATGTGGTGAATTCAAAGCCTAAGGACTGCAGTCATGACAGCTGATTAATCGCGCCTGCCTTTCTCCATGCTGCTGTTGATATTGCAAAGTGTACTTCAGGGCCCATTGCCCACTGCTACACTTTGTATGTAAGTAAAGGGCATTTGTGAAGTGCTTTTAATTGGCACAAAGTCACAAACTGATGTAGAATTAAAATATAAAATACATTAGAAAATTAAAATACAGTTAATAGCTATATTAACCCCGGTTAAAACACACAACAAAATAGAAATAGAAATTGCAATTAACGTGCTAAAACAGCATTCGTCTTTGGTGGCATTTGGTGTCCTTGAACACACCATTTCATAAAAGCCTAATATTTAAGTTAACTATGTAAGATATTTAATGCTGTTTTTCAGTGTACAATATTGAGCTTTAATGGTTTTTGGCTGCTTTTAGTCCAAAGTTTCTCCTATAAAACCTTTGCAGTATTTGTTTTTAATGTAACTTTTCCTCCTCACACCCTGCCGTGCTGCTCAGGCGAGTGCTACGTTTGTGCCTCCAACGAGCCTTACCGGAAGGTCGACTACACCAAGATCTCCGTCCCAAGCTGGAAGCCCGGTGCCAGCGCTGGGCCTGGAACAGCAAGATCAAGTGGAGCCTCCACGGCATCCACAGGAGTGTCGACGACCGTCCCCAAAGATCGCCCCGAAAGTCGAGAGGGCAGAGAGAGCAAAGACTTCATCAAACCCAAGTTGGTGACGGTGATCCGCAGCGGCGTGAAGCCTCGAAAGGCAGTGAGGATTCTCCTGAACAAGAAGACGGCGCACTCCTTCGAACAGGTGCTGGCGGACATCACCGAGGCCATCAAGCTGGACTCTGGAGCAGTAAAGAAGCTCTACACGCTGGATGGGAAACAGGTTTGATAACTTTTGGTGTTCCTGTTTTGTTCTTTGACACAAACATTGAAAAAGCTGCTAAGTGAAGGTACTTCATGGATTTGACCATCATCACATTGATAAAGCAGCAAACATGGAGGCTTACACAGTATGTTCAGACTTTTAGCCGCTTCAGTGGAGAACACATTTGCCCTGCAGAATCATAGAGATAGAAAGTACTCGTACTCTGAGAAATCCATGAACTAAAGAGAGCCTGCTCACTTCTTTTCAGTCCCACTTACACCTAGAGGAAGCTCAGGAGGAAATCCTTAATGAGTGAAACACAAGGTAATGATTTACACCTGCCTCTAGACTGAAAAGTTCACTCCTGCATCCTGTGCCATGAATTATTAAGCTATTAAGTGCTTCTACAGTTCGATGCTGGTCTGATGGAGTCACTGCAGGTATTTCAGATTAATGTGTATAAACTGAGTACCAAAAGTGACATCTATTTATACTCATTTAGCCCACTGTATTTTTGCCTTATAAGAGCCAGTTATTCATGAAAATTAGAAGAATAAAGTTGAAGATGATTTTTTGGGGGGACGGGAGTACAGGGAGAGAGAGTGAAGGAAGACACACATCAAAGAGATGCGATTCTGACTCAAACCTGGGCTGCTACATTTCAGACTTGCAGCATATGGTCGCCTGCTGCCTCCATGAAAACACTTTTCACCCTGTGTCTAAGGCTGAGGCCAGACACGCTGCTAGAAAGCTTATTTCCACTGGCTAATGGCTACATGTTAGGCTATGTAGGAGCTTAGATCGTCTGATAAACAGACAACCTCACAGAATTCACAAACTCTTGGGTCGGCAACTTGTTCTTCACCCAGAGTGGGCACTCCTTTGGGCACACCTTTTTCAACCTTAGAACCATGGCTTTAGACTTTAAGGTGCTGATTTTTATCTGAGCGGTTCCCACTCACTTATAAACTTCCCCATTGGGAGCTGAAGGCAACAGAATGGCATCATCTGCAAAAAGCAGGGATGAGATCCTGACACCACCAATCACAAAACTCTTATTAAAGCTAGAATCCATCAGCATTTGTGCTTCCTACCACTAAAGCACTCATTATATGCCATGCTAATGCAGGTTATAGATACTGAAAGCCACTTACCATCATCTTTACTTAGAACTGCCATGAACTTGCATTAGAGTGACAACACATGGCTCATGCATTTCCCAGTTCAGGAGCAGGACATCTGCCGTCTCTAGCAGTGGAGAATTCTCCCACTGATTTCTATTCAGCATTCTTTAAGTGTCATATCTTCTCTTCTAAAGTTCTCTATTTTTTGGCAGCAATTTATGGTTTAATTAGAAAAAATGACAGCAACAAATGGACCTCAGCTAGGTTTGAACTAGACACGCTGTGGGTAATGTTCACAGCCTGACTGTGACACACAGTTAAAGTAATTTCAGCCGTTTCGCTCAGCTCTAAACTGACGCACACTCAGACAACACAGGGCCAGTGAACGAGGGCTGACTCCGGAAATCAAATTACAGCACTTCATTATAAAATTACTCCAGGAATGTGTTTCATTTTGGGATTCTTCATATATAAAAGAGTTCGTTTAAGGTGCAATTTTCAGTTTAAAGTGTACGGATGGTTAGCGTAGTCTCCTTGAAGTTTAAATCTGCAGCCTCTGCTCTTTTTAAGTACATGTGTTTGAAGCCCTGGAACTGCAGCAGTCAGCTGAAGTTAATTTGAACAGAGTCTGACTAGGAGCTGATCCTCCTTAAAATGCTTTTGTGAGCTCATATTGGGTTAAGGATTTAAACTTATCACACGTTCACTGGCAGGGTTATTTTTACCCCACACATGCACGCGCTCTGTCTTTGAAGTCACAGATAACTGTGACGCTGACAACGGAGAGCTGAAGAAAAGCAAAGACAGCATGTCGAGGCGCCGGTGTGACTGAAAGAAGCTTGTTGTAGTGAATGCAGCTCAGACTTGTACACACACATGCTTACACACAAGTCTGCTGAGTTCACCCACAGAAACACACACACAAAGCACAAACTGTCTGCATTTGTTAAGATGTAGCTGCGCCATTGCCTTAGGAAAAATAAAAGCACACTTGGCAGATGCTCCCTTCAAAATAAAAGTATCCATTGCATTGCATCCATTGCCTCCTTAACAGCCTCATTGTTTTTACTTTAAAAGCATTCCCCCAGGCAAAGTTTATATATAAACATTGACCCTTTTTAAAAGTTCATAAGAAGAACTAAAAAAATTAATCTGATATCCCACTTGAAAAGTTATAGTACGAAAAGATTATAAAAGACTGAAAGAGAAAATTAACCTATCCACAAACAGGATTCACCAATCACCATTACCAATTTGGTGAAGCCCTAAAAAACTTGGAATGAGTGGATTGGAATACATACTCAGACTCTCCCCAACTACCTCCTCCAACTCTTCACCGACATAGAACGGTGGTGTGGTGGTTGGTACTGTTGAGTTCACATGTTCACCCCATATTCACATGGGTTCTCTCAGAGCTTTCTCCCACAGTCCAATGGCATACAGTTAGTGGTGTTAGGTTAATTTGTGATTTTAAATTGCTCGTACATGTGAGTGTAAATGGTCGTCTGTCTGTAAGAGGATGAAAATGATGAGGATGATTTTTGTCGGTAATAGAAAATATATAAGGTATTGGAAATGCCCAATCCTGACTTGTAGCAGCAGGAAATTTTAATTTACACAATTCTTCAACGTCTTGAATAACATGCTGGTGTTTTCTGCTGTATTTATACTGTATTTTATATCTTAAGATAAATGCAGCTGACTTGAGAACATCAGCAGACAGATTGCCATTTTCTTTTTTTTTTTAAATACAATTATTAGAAGAAAATGGCAAAACAAAAAACCCCTAACCAAATAATAGTTTTGTGTTAATGAATGTTTTTATTTTGAAAGGCATGAATTGTAATGAAGGCTTTTATTCTCTTTCTGCCTCAGACTGCTTCATTTTCATTCAGTCAGTCTTACAGGAACAAGGCCAAAATATGTGTGTGTGTGTGTGTGTGTGTGTGTGTGTGTGTGTGTGTGTGTGTGTGTGTGTGTGTGTGTGTGTGTGTGTGTGTGTGTGTGTGTGTGTGTGTGTGTGTCCTTGCACTGTTCCTTCAGTTTGTGCAGCCTCTTTAAAGAGTGGGACAGAAACCCTGTTTCACATACACACATTCACATACTTTGACATTGCAGTGTGGTTACCGTAGCAACCAGCTATCTAGGAGCACCCCCTTGCTACAGACACACACGGAATGTTCAGTCCAGTTCCGGAACCGTTAGGGGGAGTGTGGTCCCCATGGCAACCGTATAGCATTGAAATGACTCTGCATCAGTTTCTGTCTGAGTGTGGAAAGCAGCTTAACAGTGAAGAAATTAGTCTAATGTATTGGTTTGGCTCATATTAAGTTATTTCATCTGTATATTGTCAGTGTACACTGGTGACTGATAAGAATAAATACAAATAAGTTATAAGTGGAAAAAGTAACATGGAATACTAATGAATGAATGAAATGCGTGACACGTGCTCGAGAGTGGTGCACCATATTTGATATGATACAGAAACTGGCTGCTAGGGAAACCTGGTAATTGCAGGTGTCGTCTGATATCCTCATGTTGGAGTTGTTTCATGGTAATCATAATCAATATTGGTCCAGCTTCAACATTAAAAGTGACCAATGACATTGTTGTGATATCATAGTTTTGTGATGTGGAAACTCTGACCCCAGAACCCTAACCCCGTCCCTGACCTCAGCCTAACACAAGTAGAGTAGAGATGTGCAGTTTTCTTCCACATCACAGAACAATGTAATTGGTCACTTGCGTTGTTGAACCTGAAGAAACACCAAGGTTTTGTGTTTTAGATTTTTGTCCTCTTCACACCAGCAATTAAAGCTATGACTGGATACCACGAATCCATGAGTATAAGCTAATTCTCAATACTTGACTATTTGCCTTTTTCACTAAATCAATCATTTGTGCAGTCGGTCAATAGCGAGCCATTTTGAGTGCACAGGCCAGAGTCTGAAATGGAGGAAGCTCCGCTGTAGGAGGAAAATAACTTGTCTATACCACAGAGGAATCCCTCACAGTGCCGAGTCAGGACTTAATGATTTAATGTGACTAATGAATAAACTGGGACAACTTAAAGAGCTAATTAGCTAAAATCAAATTTGTTTGTAGTCACTCTGAGCGGCTCTGTGGGTTGATTAAAATCTAGCAATCACTTGCGTCAAAAACTGGGATGTGAGTGGATCTTTTCATATTCATATTCCAACCAGCCCTGTGAGCAGTCTCAGCGTTTGTGTGAGAAAATAGGGATGAATTTTGCTTTGATGACTGAGTCTTAACTGTAAACCTCTCATCTTTTGTAACTGTTCCTATACCTTTGTTCATCCTTCTTTTCTGCATCCTTTTCCTCTCACACTCTTTGTTCTCTCGCTCCTCCCTCTCTCTGAATCTCGGACAGTTTGATGTGCAATTTCTATTTAATCCTCAAAACAGTTCCTTAGACAGCATATTGTGTGTGTGTGTGTGTGTGTGTGTGTGTGTGTGCGTGTGTGTGTGTGTGTGTGTGTGTGTGTGTGTGTGTGTGTGTGTGTGTCAGAGCCCATTGAAGCGTTGCCAGCTGTAAACATGATTCAAAATTTCCCATCTGTCATCTGCTCTGTCGCTCTCTCTCACACACACACACACACACACATGCACACATGTCTGGTGTTGCTACACACACACTTGCAACACACATATGCCGCTGCAGCTTTTCCTAAAATCTGATGAATCACAGCGTGTGCTTCTCTTTGTGTGTGCAGCTGACCTGTTTGCAGGATTTTTTCGGGGATGACGATGTGTTTATGGCCTGCGGTCCAGAGAAGTTTCGTTACGCTCAGGACGACTTTGTGCTCACACACAGCGGCAAAACACCAGCCTTTGTGAATGGTAACACAGACACACACCCATCTTTGTATTGTTTGTAGAGTGTTTTTCTGTTTTTTGTTAGCGAACAACAAATTATTTGAATCATAAAAAGAAAAACAAAGACTCACAAAATTGGGGGAGGGTTTATTCAGTTGTATTTACATGTGCAAATACAAATATGAAAAACATCAAAAACCTGCTCATAACACAATTCTGTTAACCACTGAGAGAATGTGTAGCTCTCAGTTTTATACGACCCTTTTCTCTCTTTCCAGAGTGCAGGACCAAGGTCTCTCGCTCATCTGCCCCTCAGAAAACAACCAAGACCCCCAGCAGCTCCGGCTTCTCCTCCTCTAGGACTCCACCCAAAGGTCCGCCCAGGACAAAATCACCTGGTCCAGGTATGAAGCAATAAGAAAACCGCCGCTAATAACTATCAGTAGAAAGATACAACAAGAAGTTTTTTTCAGGTTGATGTTGCAAAAAGTACATACACAGTTCTTCCATCTTCCAAGTGTTGCTAAAAGTCCTTGTTTCTCAGCCTTGGGCATCTGAACTGTAACCCTTACTCACATAGTGCTCTCTCACTCAAATTAAAATTTGCACCGAAATTCATTTCCAGGTTTAGGCACAAACAACTTGAGCCATCCAACATTTCTTTATATTTTGTTTCCAAGTACCCAGACGTTCTTGTAAGTTTTTTTTTAACAACTCCTATAATGAGCCAGTGTTTTCTACACATATGGTAACAGCTTACTTAGTAAAAATAATCTATCTTTAGACACTTTGCTGCAACAGCCTGTCACAAAAACACATCACTTGTTCCTGCCTCTTTACTCAAATCTCTGAAAAATCTCAGACACTTTGAAAGATATAAAATAACATTTTTGCACCAACAAAGTGATTCCTAAAGAGCTGTTAGCCAAAGAAACTTGCCATATCTAATCTCGGTGTGCAGCGTGTCCTCAAAAAGCACTTTTCCACTCATAGCGCTTTATGTAACATGCCATGGAGGAGCAAAGGAAAAAAACGTAACAAAAAAGCAAAACAGAGTATCTGAAGGTCATGCCCTTAAGAACTAAAAAGAAAATCCAGCAAACACCTGAAGGAGACGGATCTGGTCCTTCAACTGATCATCTAGTGTTCACTGAAACCTCATCAGAATGTTCTCAGTGGAAGAGGGATGTCAAGAAGCCATTTTTAATGAAGGAAACCATGAGAATAGATTCAGAGATATACCAAATTACACAAGAACTGGACTGAAAATCGCAGACAACAAGTCCTAATTTACAATTTTTAATTCAAATCGTTTTTAATATGCACTGTGTTTGCAGCTCTCTATGGTTGTCTGTCATGGTTTGGTGCTGCATTTTAGCCTGTGGTGTGGATTAATGGACCAATGAATACAGAAAAGTACTGTTAGATTTGATACTAACAGGAAATACCACCTGGCAAAGATCTGATTAACAGTAAATTCATATTTCAGTGCAACCGTGTTCCCAAACAAATACACAGCGAATGTAGTCAACACATATATGGATAAAAACACAGTGTAATGGATTGGTCTCCCCAGAGCTCAGACCTCAACATTATTGAAGCACTTTGGAATCGTCTTGACAGAAAACAGAACAAACGGCAAAAACATCCAAAGAAAAGCTTTGAATGTCCTTCAGAAGGCTGGGGAACTGTTCCTGAAGAAATTACAAGAAAGCTGTGTAAGAGAGTTCAGGTTGTGATGATGTTAATGAATCCCTGCACATAGTTCCCATTTTTTGAGCAAAATATAAATAAATTAGCGGTGAAATCTGCACAGCAGACTGTGTGCCAGCTCTTGGTGCAGTGTCAGCACCCACAATTGGGCAAAGCATGTGTGGTAATTGATTTCTGCTGCTTTTCAGCGAAACGATTTAAGGCATTTGTGGTAGGTAAAAGTCTTATTTAGTGTTGATAGTCACACAGAGATATCACTGGAAGACTCACATGGCCTATCCCTGGTTTATAGGGATTTAGATTAGTATTGCAATAGATTCATTTAGTTACACCAGAGGCTACAAAGCAACATTGTTTCATAATCTTGTCACAAACTGGTTAAAATGTGCCAAATTAGCTCTTAACTGTCCCTGGTTACATGGAATAATGAACATCTGTCAGTGTTCTCTCTGAGTAGATTTGTGGGCATTTTTTCACAAGGGACCAGGTTTAAACTGCAGAAAATGGGCACTGAGTTTGAAAATAAGGATGAAGTACATGAATAATTTCTTAGCACACTTAACCATCCGTTTCTTCCACCATGTGCTTCTTCATCTCTGTCTTCAAATTTGTGCAGTGATCCACAGGTATGTGTATACAATTATTTTGACCAATCAGATCACTTCCTTCTTGCTTTCAGCTAATGAGGCCTCTGGAAAATCATCCAGGTCCAGCCCATCCCCCACCAGCCCCGGGACTCGACGCAGCCTCAAGGTCACAATGATCAGATGATTGATGGATTGTTTTTATTTGTAATTGTTGTTTGCAATAAAAATGTCTCATGGTTCATCCTTACATTTGTCTTCAGATCTCACCTCGTCATGCTTCCTCCACTGATGTAAACGGAGAGGCCGAACAGCCAGATGACACTGCAGAAGGTGAAGGTGTGTGTGTGTGTGTTTTTACCTTTTAATCAAGTCAGACGTTTGTGAGTGTAATATCTGAAGTCAGTGACCCTGAAATGTGAACTTCTTGGTAACAGATGCAACTTTACAAAAAAAGCCCCTACATGACACAGAAGCTGAGTGAGTTTAATGGCTGTTTGAAAGACCTGAGAGGCTTTAGGCTGAATATCAAAGTGAATTATTTAAAAACAGCTTCTTGATAAAAGTACACATGGTGGCTGAGAACCTCACTGTGTGCCCAGTGCCAGGTTGAAAGCATTGAGCCTCTGGCATCAGTGCATGCTCCCTGGCTTGCACTCTGAGGGTCGCACAAGTGCTTGAAAGTCAAAAGACCAAATAAAGACTGAAAACTTCTGTAGCAGAAAAGGCTCAGTGGCTTAGAAGGGGGTAAAGATGACAGCACATCTGTGACTCTGTGGGTTTGAAAGCAGATTTTCTAAAGGTGATGCTTTGAAGGAAGCTGTCAAACTCTGAAACTTTCAGATTAACTCAGAGGTTGTGTGTTCAGACTTTAGGAAGTCAGTGACATTTGAAAAGTCTTTTTTTCACAGTGAACGGCAATCGAACAGTTTCTTCCTCAACCATCAACGAGAAGTACAAGGTTGGAAAGGTGATCGGAGACGGAAACTTTGCTGTGGTGAAGGAGTGCATGGAGAGGTAAATAACCATCACATAACTCAGTGAATGCACCTGCTGTTTGCAAACCGATATACTTAATCACACTGAGAAAAGTCAAAAACTAGAAGTGGTAGGTGGAGTTTATATACAAATATGCCTCATGTTAGCCGTTTGCTAGATGGTTGCCGGGTAACCAGGTGATGCTGTTACAACATATCATGCATAATTAAAGTTTTGTAGATATAAATTAGATGTTATTATCTATAAATTAAAAACATTACAATGCTTTTATAAGGTATAAGGTGTTATAGGTCCAGAAATGCCAAATGGTTGCTAGGCAACATGATGTGATATAGATAAGAACCTCAAGGGACCGAAGATATACCTGTGTGCCAAGTTTGGCTCCTGAACTTCTGATGGTCTTGGAGAAGTTTGTGGTCAAAGAAACAAACACAGACAGATTTTGTGTATTATTCTCAGGCTCAGTGTAGCCCTCTGAGAGCAGTAGCTCAACATTGGGATTCAGGAGGTGTGTGAATCTGTAATATTTTATCTTTGTTTGACTGACAGGTCAACAGGACAGGAGTACGCTCTGAAGATCATAGACAAAGCTCGCTGCTGTGGGAAGGTAACACTCACTCATCCCTGACTGATCCTGAGTTTATGTAAAGTCCTCTGAACTGATGAAAACACCAAACCTCTGTGTGTGTGTAAACAGGAGCACCTGATAGAAAATGAAGTGGCGGTCCTGAGGAGGGTTCGACATCCGAGCATCATCCAGTTAATCGAGGTGGACGAAACGCCCACTCAGCTGTTCCTGGTCATGGAGCTCGTCAAGGTTCCTCCTCTTCTTCCTCTTTCCTCCAGAAAGTTTTATTACATTGGAAAATTTCAGCTGCTGATTGAAGCAAAAATTATGAACTGAATGTTTTTCAGGTTCCAGCTTCTGTTGCTGCCTCTGTTTTTCATGTAGAAAAATAAAGAAACCGAAGAACTTTTCAATCACCACAAAAGTTGCTAACACTCCAGTGCTCTTATTCTTTTTATGAAACACAACAAATGTATTATTTTCATGCTTTTGTCTGTTCAGGGCGGAGATCTGTTCGACGCCATCACTTCCTCTACAAAGTACAGCGAGCGAGACGCCAGCGCCATGGTGTTCAACCTGGCCGGAGCCATCAAGTACCTGCACCGAATGAACATCGTACACCGAGACATCAAACCAGAGAACCTGCTGGTACGAACACGCACACATCGTGTTCACAATACTTGAATTTTATTTTGCAGTTAGGTTTTTTAGATTCAGAAAAGATGAAAAAAAAAATAATTGTGGAGCTTTTATTTTAACAGTTTCTTGAATTTTAAATCATATAAACTGTAATCTACAAACAATGCACCTCTTCATTGTTTATTTTACATTTACAATTTTAATGTTTTTTAAAAAGATTACCTAACGTAAGTAAGGCAAACTTTAAATTAAGAACAGTGTAAGTTCATGACATGTTTTAATGAGTAATTTTTTACTTTCTTGAATACTTTGAACATAAATTGAAGGTAAAATATAGTTGTATATCTTGTAAGTAATTTATTTACAATACTTCTTTTAGGTCATTCTTTAAAAAAAGCTGTATTATTTTTAACTATAGGTTGATGCTGAGTAATTATTACTTCTGTTGAATTCCTGGTTTATTTGGAAACATGATTATCAGGTTCAAAAAATAAGCCTGTGGTGCTGTTTACCTTCTCTCTTTGCAGTCTTTGTGTGCACCTTGGGAAGATTTCATGTATTTGTATCCTGCAGGTTTGTGAATATCCAGATGGCACTAAGTCATTGAAGCTAGGGGATTTTGGTTTGGCGACAGTGGTGGAAGGACCGCTGTACACTGTTTGTGGCACACCGACATACGTCGCCCCAGAGATCATTGCTGAGACCGGGTAAGAGAGGTCACAAAACCCCAAATTTATGCTAATCTCCTTTTCTGAAGTTGATCGGGACAGATGGTTGAAAGCAGGAATATTAGATTGTTTGGTCTGCAGAAAAATACTGCAAATTAAGCCGTGCACATGAAAAGCACATTTAAAGACCTGTTTTCTGTCTGATTTCTACAGCTGCATTCATAAAAAATGTAAAAGAGCAGATCCAAATAATAAATAACCAATTTAAAATTGTCAGTATGACAGACTTGGTGAAAGGCTGGCTCTTGATGTAATGCAATATGTTTTTTGCTTAGCAGAATAAAATAAATTAGAATAAATACCTCTAAAACCCATTAATTTGTCATCTTCATTCAAAAGTTGTGCATTACGTTTTTTCAGCTGTCTTGTAAAACAGTAAATTTGAAAATGCACAGGGTGACAACATTATTTTTAGCAATTAAACATCACTTTGATTAAAGAGTTTGCATATACTGGTGGAGTAACCATTATAGAAATGTAAAAAAATAATAATTTTTAATTACAAATACTGTGAATTTAGACATTTGGTGGTGGTCTAAATAAACGTAATATATTTGGTGGTATTATATATATGTACATTACATATGATGCATTGTTGTCTGATTCTAAAGCTTTAATTTTAAATGGATAATGAATGAATTAAATGAATGAAAAAACTTTATTCAAATTAAAAGACCAAAATTTCACTTTATTAAAATATATATGAATGTTAAATAAATATAAATATTTACATTTAGTGACAGTTAATGTAATAAGTCTTTGAAAAAAAATTGACCTCCAGAATAATTGATTTGTATCCTGTTGCTATAAAAAATAGTGTTGTTTACAACATGCAGTATAACTTAAGTCAGAAATGTATCAATATATATTTCTTTTATTTTTTGATTGTAAAGAAAAAAACTTCTTGCCTTTTCTTATAGATGCTTATTTATAGTTAACCGTCTCTTATATTAGACTGTTTTGTTTGTGTATGTGTGCAGTTATGGTCTAAAGGTGGACATCTGGGCGGCAGGAGTGATCACCTACATCCTGCTGTGTGGATTTCCTCCTTTCAGAAGGTGAGTTAGCATAAAGTTGTTGTTTATCCAGTCATGCATGTGTTAATTATTTCATTTGTTGTATTAACGCAGTCTTGTCTTTTGTATTGTTCTGGTATCATGTAACCTACCATCATTTTGGTTACGTTAATAAACAGCTTTTCCTGATTCTTGCTCTTCCTCAGTGAGAATAATGTTCAGGAGGAGCTGTTTGATCAGATCCTCAGAGGGAAACTGGAGTTTCCGTCTCCAGACTGGGACACCATCAGCCTTCCGGCAAAGGTACCATTCATGAAGTTTGCAAACAGTAAATACATTGTTTGGTATCCGACATCAGCTCAAGAACAAACACGATTATCTTGTGGCTTCAACAAACATTGACTAAAGCCCTGCGTTTTGCTAAGATGGTTTCTGAGTTAATGTTTTTCCAGAAGTTTCAGTGGTTTGATTTCTTATTTAGTGGGTTGAGGAAGCACAAAATTGAATTTTAACCATCTCAAAATTAGAGGCTATTCAGCAGCACATAGCATGAAATACAGCAATGTGACCTAGTAAGCAGCACATTGGTACAGTGTACTGCAGACACCGGACACTGGTAACTGTTGCATGATCTGGTCCTCAGATGCTGATAAGTCAGATGCTGCAAGTGAATGTGGATGCCCGTTTCACTGCCGAGGAGGTCCTGTCGCACCCCTGGGTGACGGTAAGAGTACTCAGACTCATGTAATCTTGTCAATACTGCAATAATACAGTAATTATTAATTTGGTGGTCATCGATACTCAATGCTTATGTTCATTTTCATAGTAAAACATGGTGTGTTTGTCTAGGATGAGGCTCCTATAGAATCCAACACTGTGAGCAGTGCTGAAGAGCAGAACAGTGGAGACACTTTGGAAACAGAGGAACCAGAAGAATCACCAATACTTGAAACCAAGCAAGTTCCCTCACCTCTGGTCTAAAACACATCCCCCTTATTGAATGGAAGAACAGAACAGTCTTTGTTTGGTCCACTGGAAACCCAGAAACTTTCTTTACATCTGGACGTCTCATTAATTCCCAGACCAGATCAGTTCCCTTTAATCTGGTCTAGAAGTTTTAACTTCTAGAAGCCAACAACTCTGCTTTGAATTCTAGCTTTCTCTCGTTTCCATTTAAAACCAAACCAATCACTTCCTCTTGGCTCTTATTTAATTTTATCTTCAGGAAACTGAACAGAGCATATCGGACTTGAAGAAGTTTCTCCACCTCTTTCTCTTGGACACGTTCATCCTTCTAAAGACCGAAAAGAGGTCCCCTCATTTAAAACCAATCTAGTTCAATCTACTTGGCATGAAACCAGTCCCATCATGCTTTATGAAATAAAATGATTTGCTTCAATTTTCTTCCACAAATATTCCCATTTTGGCTGTGAGATACAAAACAAGTTCCCTCTCTTGTGATGTGGAATTCATCCACTTTCTCCCTTTGCAAGTCAGCAAGTCCTGTCAGTAACCCATCATCCGCTTGAATTGAACACTATACATCTGGTGCAGAACCTGTTACTGTTTCTTTAATCAGAAATGTGATTAAAGCCACTGGAAACCAACCAAGATCCCTCACTGATCTTTAATTTATTGAAAACTAAACAGATTTACTTTACTAATTAGAAAGCAAACAGTAGTCTGCAAACCAAACAAGTTCCTTAAATATGGTCACTCTGGCTCCCCTGGCCAAGAACCGAAAAAAGTAAATTGAATGTGATTTAAAATATGTTCAGTTTGATCTTCTTCATCAAAATACATTCTCTCTAATCTATCCCAAACATATCACCAACAAACAGGTTCTCTCAGGTCTAGAACATATCCCCTATCGGGTCATGAAGACATTCTTTATTCACCAAGTGGAACCCAAAAAGTCCAGTCAAGAATGCAGATTGTTTTCTATAAATTGACTGAAGAAAGGAAAGGAGGAGGAGGACTGGAAAACAAGCAAATGTGGCCCATCCTATGCCATCTGGAAAACCAAATATGTAAGTTAGTGGAAATAATAAGTTTCCTTAGATCAAGTGAAAACCAAACACTTCCCTTCTTACATGATTTAAAATACAACCTGTGTCATCTCAAACCAACCAAGTAAGTGTTCCCCAAACTTAGTTTAGTGTCTAGAACAGTTGTTCACTATTTTGATTTGCTGGAAGCAATCGTGTTCCCTTGCTTTTACTCTGGAGCCATTTTACTTCCCTTGGTTGGATGGATCTACTGTTTGGGGGGTTTTTGTATGTTTTTTCTTCTTTATTTCTATTGGAAGCTGCACAAGTCTGCAACAATGGGAGTTTGTTGCACTGATAGCAAACCAGTTTCTCTATTGATTATCCTGTAAACACCATCCCATCTTTGTTCTGTGCCATTACAACTACTGAAGACTTTTACAAGACACGTCTCTGCTGCTGATGAGCTCTATTAGAATGCTATTAAATGCCCATTTTGTTGTGAGACACAATGCCCGGCTAAAGGACGCACACTATATCGATGTCGGGACACCACGAAGGTGCTATTCAACTCATCTTGTTTTATGATCCAGTGTCTGATTGGACTGTATTACCATTTCTTGTAAATGGCTCTTACCTCTTATCTGAATGACACTGGAAAAACTGATTGGACGGCTGTAAAAAGGCGTCAACCACTTTCTTTAAGATATGAACACCTGACTCGTTTTCAAATGCTCCCTCTGGTTTAGAGGTTATCGTTTCTGTAGTCCCTGCTGCTAGGCAACCAGGATGTCTTCCATTTATTCCGGGAAACGTCGCATTTCTTCTGCCTTTGCCCTCCAGCCCTCCTTCTGCTGGCCCGAAGGACGTCTCTCATTTCTTCTACTTGCACCTGCAAACTGGGGAGGTGATTGAGTACTGTGCCTGTTCTTATATGTTAAAGTCCCTAGAAGTTTGATATTTATTATAGCCACACTTGAAGGCTCATTGTGTTTGCTTTGGTTTTGAAGCATTCAGAATTTGTCTGCATTTTGGGAAATTGACTTTTCCTACTGAGAGATACTGGCAAATACTTCATCAGCTGGAAAAAGACTGGAAAAAAAGAAAAAATTCTCTGTTCAAAGTTCACATTTTGCTAGTTTATTCTGTATGAAATCTTAAGTTAATGCTTGTACACCAAGTTTGTGTGTAGATTAAACAAATGAAAATTTACACATAAACATTGAGGTTTAGTATAACCAGAAAAGCTTGAACATGTATGGTTTGTATGCATTGAGTTGACCATGAACTCCTCTGTAATCAAAGTATTCTAGAGTAAAATTTGAGGCCATCTTTTTTTACAACAGAAGCTTGGCTGAAATTGGGTCATTGGAAAATCAAAAGAATCAAGGGCTTGCAAAGACTCCTGACCTCTAACTGATTGAGATCCTCTAACAGGATCTTAACAGAGCTGTGCATAAACATAAACCTCAATGATCTAAGACAGGGGTGCCCAACTCCAGGCCTCAAGGGCCGGTGTCCTGCAGGTTTTAGATATCACCCTGACACACCTGAATCAAATGATTAGTTCATTACCAGGCTTCTGGAGAACTTTAAGATGTGTCAAGGAGGTAATTTAGTTATTTAAATCAACTGTGATGGATCAATGACACATCTAAAACCTGCAGGACACTGGCCCTTGAGGCCTGGAGTTGGACACCCCTGATCTAAGACAAAGTTGTAAAGAAGAGTGAGCCAAAATTCCCGCACGACAGTGTGAGAGACTGATAACTTTCGCTGTGATAAAGTTATACAGAGAAAGATTAAAATTGATTGTAAAAGATAAAAATCATGCAGTGCACTTAGTTTCTTTTTCACATAACTCTATACTGCACAGAAAGTAAATATACTGTTAAAATAGGAAGTCAGGTTTACATAAATATTAAACTACAGCACTTCAATTTGTTAGCAAATATTTAAAACATGTCATTAAACCAATTAAGTAAAATTAAGCAGTTAAAGGTTTTGATAAATGGTTTAATTAAAAGGATAATTTCCAGTGGAATTTTTCAGTGAAGGTTTTTTCAAGCCAGTTTCTGAACACTGAAAACCAAAAACAATGAGCCTTATGTACAAAGACTCCTTTTGTTCCTCTGAAGGACACATCCTGTCATCTCACTCGCCTTCTGTCCTTTACCTATTCCCCCAGGCTTCACACTGTATCTGAAATTAACTGAGGGACTTCAAAATGTCACATTTTCAAAAACAATTTCAACAACCTTTTAAAGTTTCTACCTGCAGTATGACTGAGATAAAGGTCACCTTTGAGTCCAGTCCCCGAGCTTACTGCCTCTCCTCAGTTCACAGCAGTTTACGGAGGATAAAATATGTTGTAAATAATGTAAATATGACTCTGTCTGTTGTTGTCTGTTTGTCTGTGTGAGTCAGTTGTGAAGTAGGGAAACAGTAGCAGCCTGAACAAATACTACTACAATGAAAAACAAAAAAAGTCTCATAGTAGACATGTGGTGTCAGCACCCTGAAAAAACCTTGTGCTACCCAAAGAGACTGTTTCTTGGATGAAACAAATGATTTTCCACATTGATATTGGAACATTTTGTCATTCTCAATAGATACTTATTCAATTTAAAAAATAGTGGAGAAACATAATATTCAAGGTTTCTGAAGGGTGTGAAGTAAGAGTTCTTACCTTAAAGTCAAGTTCTTGATAGATTTGGTAGCAACAAAGGACTGGACACTGACAGAGCTCTTTCATCATGTGCTCACGTCTGTCTGTGAGGTGTCACCAATCATATTGCTCCATCCACACATCCATCATGCTGTCTGTGATATTACTGATCATACATCAGTGAGAATGAAGGAATGCCTGTTTTTAAAAACAACAACAACAAAAAAGTGTGTTTGTGTGCGTGGGTAGTTGATTTCCACGACATAATGTTTGAAGTCCTGTGGAAAAACTGGAATGTATGAGGTTTGTAAGTTCTGAGTCTGTTTGCATCTTTCTTTAAAACTTGAAACCAAGTGTCAATCGTCATCTGGGTAAATGCCTTGACCTAATGCAGTGTTATGACCTTACCGTGACCTTTGAGCTTAGCATAACCTTTCCATGGCCTTGACCTTAGGCTGGAGCTGCTCATTGAGAGTTTGGCAGGAGCATTTGAAGTGTTCATGAGTGGGACTAATGAAATAACTTTGAGCTCACAAACTGTTTTGAAGGGCAGAAAATTATTTATCTCACACATTAAAAAATTACAGCTACCTGACTCTAACTAGGCGATTACAGGAACCACTGAACAAGCTTTTAATAAATAATACAATCATAAATATGCATAAACTAATACCTACAACAAATTCCAGCAACATGAACAAGTTAATAAAAACAAGTTAATGTCATATGCAACTGTTTAAGAAGACCCGGACCAATGATTGGTGTAATAATAACTAATGCATGCTGCACAAAAAAACAGTCAAAAAAAACACACTTTACCTTGCTGGTACACTCCCGTTTCAAATTCTTAAACACATCAATGTCTAGAAAAGGGACTTTTGCAGAGCGTTGAATACGTGACTGTTTTCTTTAAACAATTAAATGGCCTCTGATGCACAGCAGAACAATAGCTGCAGATGGATACATTGTTGGGGTTTCTTTTAGGTGAAACAATAAAATAAGCCCCAGAATTAAAACAATTTAATTGTGTTCTGAATGGCATTATATCATTAGCACCAAATTAGCACCAATTACTGTCATATGTTTTAATGTTTGGACATTTTGTTACAGCCCTGCAGTATTATAAATTACAATGTTACGGTCATGTACTCAGTAACTGCTGATGATAACACTTGACAGTATTATATTCAGTAGCACCAACAATGTATTTAGGATGTTGCCAACAAGCTAGCCGTACATATCATCTTACATTGAACACTCATGAAGACCTTCAGCGGCAGCCAAACCCTCAGTCAGCGGCTCGGTCTTTGACCTTCTATGCCTGCTATAAACCCAGTAGTCTTAATTGTTTCCTTTTTATACTTCATACCAAACCAAGAAGAGCCTTTTGTTGCTACTGTTGCAGCCACCCGTGTCAACAAGAAGCCAAACTTGATGTTTCACTTGTGTTGATGCGTTTCAGCATCTATTAGTTTTTGCTGTTGTCGACTTTGAACCCATTGTGCAAATTTAACTGCCAGCCATTTTCACAAATCCACTTTAGTTTCATTTCCTTCATTTGTTGTTGCTTTTAGTTTTCAAATTTATTATGGTTTACCAAATCTTCAAGGACTTTTGAGACACAATTTGCAGTCAAATTATTGGGAAGAAAACAATTTCTCATGCAAAGTTTAATATTAATTTTATGTTTTCAAAGTCAGTTGATTGGGGGGGTTAATTCTTTACATTCTTGCAATTAGTCTAACTGATGTGTGACCTGAAATTTACTGATTTCTTTGGGTTTTTCAAGCATCCACTAAATAATTTAACATTCTTGCACGTCAGTACATCGTTGTCATTATCACTGTATACAGCTTGGCTGGTTTTACATGTTTTAGATGTTTGGTCCATGACATTTGCAATTCTCCAAAGAAAGGTAGCTGACAAATGAAAAAAATCTATTTTTGGTTGTAAATGAAAAACTTTGGCATTAAAACCCTGATGATCATGACCTGTAAGGTTTTACTATGTCATTAGTACACTTTGAACTGTTTCGAACAAAGTTGGAAACAGATGATTCAGTTTCACTTTGACCCGGGTGGCTGTGATTACTGGGTCCTTTGTGTTTGATTTGGATGTGATTGATTGAGTGTGTGAGTGTATGTGATCATTTTACATCATGCCACATTATACACAGGAGCTGATGTTTTGTTTTGTTTTTTATTTTAATTATTTTTTATGCACTAGACAAGTTAGGATTTTGAACCAAGCTGGGCTCGTTTTCCAAAAAGAAATCTGAGTCTGAGGTTGAGCTTTAAGGTCAGTACAATTTACTAAAGAATGTCTTGAATCATTTAATAACAGGATTTTTGCATGAAAAATCTTTAAATTACAAATTTAGACACAATCAATTTGTTAACACAAACTGGACAATTCAACAAGGAAAAAAAAAAGCTTGCTTTGCAGCTCAAATTTCTTCAAAGCTGTGAAAGATTAACTATAAGTTCACCTTGAGGTGCTTTTTAGGAAAACTAGTCTTGGCTTGATGTGGAAGGAGAGGAGTGAAGAAAAGAGTTTTAATGACATGTTGTAGACATGTGTTAATGCTAATAATGATCTGTAATGTGATGTGTGTTCATATGAAACATGGATGTTTGCTGATATTAAGCTGGAGAAGAAGGGGGGTGGGAATACCCCGATTTGTACTGAGGAAACAAATGCATTCAACTGTGAAAATTAAACTAATGCAATGATACAATGTTGAAGTGCTGTTTCTTGTGATACATACAAACATAGAGACATGGCTAGATAACATAACACAAATAAGACCGATTTGACACATAGTGGTGTACTTTTACAGAAAGGCAAGCAGAGATGACCCACCCCCTGCCCCCCAAACCCAGCCCTCCCAATAACACACACAAGACATTTGGCCATTCGGCGCATTGGGCAGCAAGTCTTCCGGATGTCTTCCGTGCAACTGGCATAAAATGTGATCTACAAAGTGCGTATGCCGTTCAGACACAATGTCATGGAGGACGTGTGGCAGTCCAGCTGTTGATTTCTGGTCCCGGAAAGAGACCCTCAGGGTCCATCTTAGACATTGCTGCTGTGCCTCACTGAGTCCTTTTTAAAAAAAAAAAAAAAATTTGGCTGATGTTTTCTACATCTCAAATGTATAGATAACAGGGGGTATAATGATGAAATTGAGCAGATGAATCTTCTTCACCAGGTCAATCTTTGGGGTCGACCGGATCAGCCAGAAGCACTGTAAGACTGCATCCTGTGCCGCCATGTGCCAATCCTCATGACCTTGTTCTTGTTCTTGTACACACGTGTGTACACACACACACACACACACACACAATGGTGGTGAAATCTGTGTAGCCATCCTCTGTGCGGACTCAGCAACTGGATCGAAGGTAGAGGGTTTGGAATATTTTGACGAACTGCTCAGGGATCCCATGTAACCACGCAATGTTATAGAAGGAATCTCACCTATTGAACGCCTTTCTGAAACTGATGAAATTGATCAAGGGACGCTGCTGGTATTCAAAACTTGGTGCGCAAGATGAAGATCTTCATGCACGACAGGCCACTGCGAAATCTGGCTTGCTCTTCTTGGAGTTTCTGGTCCACGGCCTCAATGCTAAAAACCTTTCTCCGAACCAAGAGGAGAGTGATTCTTCGCCTGAGCTTTAGGATGACTCACATTCGCCAGTCTTCTGGAGGAAAACACAGCTGGGAGAAATTAAACCTAATAAGGCAAGGGAAGCAAACTAGAAACACTGACATGAGACACGGACTTTCAAAGTAAAACAGGAACAGTGTCAAGCGGACTTGACACTGAGAGAGACAAGACTGACTGGGGAGACAGAGGGAACATGAAGCACAGAGACAAAGAGTAACCAAACGTGAAACACAGGGAGGGTACAGAAACAGAAACTCCAAGCTTCGTTAACAATAATCAAGAAGCAAAAATCAAACACAAAACACTGGGTCATACCCAGGACCATGATATAAAGTATCAAAAGTAAGAATAATTCTGCAGAAAAATGTTCTCCATCAATACTAAATTTAATATTGATGTTCTCCATCAATATTAAATTGAAAGATACTACTTCTGCATATGTTTAAGACTTAGGTCATTTTAAGTACTTTATATTCAGTTTTTTCCCCGCATTATATTCTATAAATAATAATAATAATAATAATTTTTATTTATAGGTGCCTTTCAGACCCTCAAGGTCACCTTTTTTTTTTTTTTACCTTGCTCAGTTTTTATATTTGCTTTTATACTTTTACGACTTTTTATGTCTAAATTTTATCTACCATGTTTGCTATATATACATTTTTCTTGTGTTTTTTATGGTATTGTTTACGTGTTACTGTAAGGAGACCTTGAGGGTCTGAAAGGCACCTATAAATAAAATGTATAAATCTCAGAAAAGAATTAGCTGTTCATTGACTCAGGAACACAGGGCTACATCTTGATTTATTTAAGTATATCAAAATATGATATGATATTAATAATAAAACAAAATTTGCTGAATTAAAAAAAGTTTGAGCAGTGTGTGAGATGGCTAACTGTTAATATTGTGGCGAGCTCAGACAAGGAGGAGACAGAGGTATCATTTTGTCTTGCTTCCCGCGAGCTAGCCAGGGAGCTAACACCACCGCTCGGCGCAGCTCTGGCGTAACAACAACAACAACGCAAAATGGCGCTCTCTCCACCCAGAAACACACAGAGAAAGCGTCACCTGTAACCATGGCAACAGAACAACAGAACATAGCTGTTAAAACAAAACCTTAAACAGCCCTGACCGCTATATATATATATACAGGGGGAATAAAAAATATGCTGCCGTATCCTCACCATCATGGTGACAGCTTTCTTTGCTAATGTACTAAAGACGTTTGTACTGTTGCACCCAATGTGACCCAGTGTCCTATATTGAGATTCACAGCCAGCTAAACTCTCTCTTGCATCACTTCCTCCAAGGAACAGGCACGTGTTGTATTTGGACAGGATTTAATGCAAAAAAGTGTGAAACTGAAATGATACAGAATACAGAAATGTCACATAAACATTAGCTTTGGTTGAACTTATGTGGACATATAAAACACATCAAACGTTTCCAAATCACTTCAATAATGTCATATACCCATCATCACCATCAACGGCGCTGCTGTCATCACCATCAACGGCGCTGCTGTGGAGAGAGTGAGCAGCTTCCGCTTCCTTGGTGTACATCTGGCTGAGGATCTTACGTGGTCAGTACACATAAAAAAAACAGTGAAGAAGGCGCAGCAGCGCCTCTTCTTTCTCAGGAGACTGAAAAGATTCGGCATGAGCCCCCGCATCCTCAGGACCTTCTATCGCTGTGCCATTGAGAGCATCCTCACTGGATGCATCACCACCTGGTATGGCAACAGCACCGCTCACAACCGCAAAGCTCTCCAGAGAGTAGTGCGGTGTGCTGAACGGATAATTGGAGGTGAGCTTCCCTCCCTCCAAGACATCTACAGGAAGCGGTGCCTGAGGAAAGCGGGGAGGATCATCAAGGACTCCAGTCACCCTAGCCATAAACTGTTCAGACTACTTCCATCAGGAAGGAGGTTCTGCAGCATCCGGTCCCGTACCAGCAGACTGAAAGACAGCTTTTTCCACCAGGCCATCAGACTGCTGAACACGTCATAGACACCTCATCTTCACTACTGGAACTTCAACATTATGCACTCCATACTGTACATTAATGCCACTGTTTTGCACATGTCAACTACCGACCTCTGTATATTTTATATATCTTATTTTATTGTTTACTCTATTTCATTTGTAAAATATGTATATACACACTCACATACACACACACACACACACACACACACGTAGAGAAACATATTTAGTATACACATCCAGTAATGCATATACTCTTATATATTGTACATATATTTATTACTTTCAGATTTAGCCATTCTTATATTTTGCTTTTTTTTACGTTATTGTATTTTTGCACAACTCTGTTGCTTGTGAAGCTCGCACACAAGAATTTCACTCACTGTACCAGTGTACCTGCACATGTGACGTGACAATAAAAGTGATTTGATTTGATTTGATACCCTGTCTTAAAGGTAAACACAATTAAGAAACTTACTCATATTGCCACTCAAAGGGATTTAACGGAGTTGATGGCTTTGGATCGGAAGAAACACACCATGGCCGTTTCTCAATTCTCAAGTACGCGAGTACGTACTCGCGTTCTCGGCGAGTACGTACTGGCCGAGAACGCACGGGAGTACGGACTCGCCGAGAACGCGAGCACAGACTTGCGATTTGTACAATTGGAACACCAGCGTACGTGATGATGTCACAGGTCCGGAGTTTCTACTGCCGTCCCCTCTTAATTTAACTGTGAGTAACATGTTATGAAGCTTAACTTTAATCACAGCCAAACCCGTTTACTCAGGAACAAATACAACACTGAAATAAACCAAACATTAACATTTAGAAGTGATCTATGTGACTTATATATCATTTTTAACCTCAGTAGTGAAACCTCTATTAATAAAAACAGTGTACATGTACATACGTGTACATACCTTAATAAAAACAAGCAAGTGAGATGTTGGAACGCTTCTATTTTTATTTTAGTGGACACTCAATACTATAGACAGCTGCTGGGGTTTCTTTAACCTGAGTAGTGAGAAGACCACGGGCGGAGCGAGAACACATCCGGGACTTTTTCGCGTTCTCGCCTTGATGCGTACTTCGAATTGGAACAGTACTTGGTCTCCGACTGATGACGTATCACGAGTACACGAGAACGCAAGTACGCACAAGTACGCATATTGAGAAACGGGGCACGTCTTGCTTCACTCATGAGCAAACACTTCCTATCACACTTCTTCTAGTAACTAATTGGCTCAACATAGCAACTGTGCAAACCTGCGCCCCTATAGGCCTGGAGAAATAATCATACAAACAGTTCCAGTACAACGTTATTAACAACTTTTTCACAACAACTTTTTTCCCATCTTTCCCATCACACAAGGTGTTCAAAGTGGTCAGGAAGAGGAAACTCATCTGTTACGATGTTAAATCAATAAAGTTCGTTAACTTACTAATGCTAGCTGTGCTTTCAGTCGAAACACAGATCATAACTGATCTCAGAGAACTGAAAGCTGAGCCAGCAGCAGATTTCCAAGCACACTACTCTCCCCCCAGTTTATCACGAAAGACCAGCAGCTTATCCACATATGCAAATCACCAGAAAAAAAGCTGCTGGACTCTTAACAATGACTTGAGCTAGGTAAGCTAACAGGAGACAGACACATCTGTAAGACAGAGACAGTTACACTTTCCTATGAGCAGTGTTGGGTAAATTACTTTAAAAAAGTAATTAATTACTAATTACTAAATCAATATTGTATTTAAAATACTTATCTAATTACTGTGTCTGAAAAGTAACTTAATTACTCAATAAGTAATTTAACTAAATACTTCTTAAAATCAAACAATAGAAATTTAACTCTTTAAATAATAATTTATTTTTAAAAAAGACGGAGACTCTACAGTACGCAGCATGTCTTCCACAATGTAGCCTGCAATCATTTTTTTAAGCTCACCTTCAGATGCTTTCTGTGCTGCTGAAGTAAAATCAAGTTTTGCCTGCTTAGCAGGAGTTGCCGCGGTGTTATCCATGGATGATGAACAAGGATCACTCAGAAGTGTTTGTCTATGCTCTCATGCCAGGCGCTTCAGTAGATTACTCGTGCTATTAACAGCAGCCGATAGTTTTACTGTATTGTTCATATTACTGTAATGTTCTTGTCTGCTTGTTTCAGAAAAGTGAAGAGACGGGAATATGTCCATAGCTGTGTCCAAATTCATGGGCTGCATCCTCCTGAGGACCCGGCCTTCGCGGGCTACGTGGGCCGGGTCCTCAGAAGGTCGGGTAGGCCGGAAGTAAACGGCTGTGGAATTGGAGGGTCTAGCCTTCTGATTAACGTCACCGCTGTCTCGGTGGAGTTTAATAAACTCGGCCGTCTGCTCCTTGCTATTTAAAATATAACAGGACACTGGTGTAAACTCTCGACCGTCTCACACTTCTGTTTAATCAGTTTTCTGTTTGACGTTTATTCAGTGGTGTAAAAACCAAGGAGGAACCCACCCGGGGGATTAATAAAGTTTTATTTTATCTAATCTAATCTAATAACTTTAATCTCAGCCAAACCAATTTACTCACGAACAAATAAAACACTGAAAAAAGCCAAACAATAACATTTTTAGGTTGTCTAAGTGACTTATATATAATGTTTAACCCGAGTAGCGAAAGTCGGCGGTGATCTGAAAATGATGTGCCGGGGAGTTGTGCCGTTCTTGGCGGCTTCAGTGACCCTCGAGCTATCAGCTAGCTATCGAGCTGGTGGGTAACAGACGTCTCCGAAAACGTCGAAGCACTTTTGCAAATATGCAATATCTTGATAAACCGAGCAGATATTTCAAGTTTACACACCCACATTCTCACCTGAAAATATGTTAAAAGTTTATTTTGTGACCCAGAAGGATTAATAACAGTAATTTTAAAACTTAGTAGCGGCCGCCATTGCCGGAAACTGCAGTTTGGCTGGGCCGCGCTTTGAATTCTGGGATATGGTGGGCCACAAAGGACACACCCGACCCATCCTTCAAATTCGGGGAAAAGGAGGACGCATTTGTCGGCTGCATTTGGAGGAGTCTACGAATTTGGACAGCCTTCGGCGCGTCGCTGTGACGTAATCGGTCTACAAATGCGTCCTCAGGAGGATGCAGCCCATGAATTTGGACACAGCTCATTTCATAAAACAGCCACTCGCTTCAGCCGAGTCTGACATCTTCCGCTTTAGAATACGACTATGCAGCAAACTGGCGCGAAATGACGTGCACCTGCACTACAGCGATGTTAAAGCGGCAGAGTTTACTTCTACGTTTAGAAGATAAATTCTTGAAATTAAATAATGATATTCAGCGAGTTTAATTATTTTACAATGTAACGCAAGTACATTGTAAGTAACTGTAATTAAAATACCTAAAAATGAACAGTAATCAATTACTCTACTTTTTCAGTGGAAAAGTAATTTCATTACAGTAACGCGTTACTTAGTAACGCATTACACCCAACACTATGAGTATAAAATAAGCTGAAGCTTGAGGAGAAAAGTTCAAACAGCAGTAAATCCATGAGATGAAATTTCAGTTAACAGGGTAAGTGGAGTTCGGCACACTGAGGACTTTCTCCAAAATATAAGGCAATCATTCACAAATACTAGACATTTAGACTTAGATATTACTACTCATAGCTAACTAAAGAATTTGGTGATGAAAGGAGAAAAAAAGCCTGTCCATAAGTACTTTAGAAAATGAGGTGAGGACACTCAGACGTAATAAAACTGCAGCTCCTGACCATGCCCGCTGGAAACCCCAGTCACACGAACACCTGAGACCTGGAGAGCAATTAAAATTCAAATGCAAGGGACCAAGAACAAGGAAAGCAAAAGGAGAGGGGATGGGTACAAGGCCCTACGGAGCCATGTCAAGTGTTTTTTTTTTCATTGAGCCATGTTGTTTGTCATACTTTGGCTGCAACACAAACACAGCAATTTTATTTTGACCTAAATAAAGCACATCTAATTGTAAAGACATTGCATGGACAAAAAAACTCTACTCAAAGTTCATACAAAGCGATTTATGTTCCTGTGATCCTGTATGATCACATGTTAAACTTTTATGGCTTAAAACTTTCAAAGTACAGATTATAAAGTTTTAGAAGAGGGGCAAGCTGCTTCCAAAGTTCAAACTGTGCTTTTTCCTGCACACAGCTGGGTATCCGCTCTATTCTACAGCCAATCATTGTTGCTGAGAGGTGAAATGGCGCAGAGAGGAAATCAGCAGGATTCAAAAAGATTGTCTTGTTCACTCTGTTTGGGTCTACTAAAGGATCCAGTAACTATTCCCTGTGGACACAACTACTGCATGAACTGTATTAAAGGTTTCTGGGATGAAGAGGAGAAAAACGAGAAAATCCACAGCTGCCACCACTGCAAGAAAGTTTTCATTCCAAAGCCTGTGCTGCAGAAAAATACCTTGTTAGCAGAGTTGGTGGAGGATCTGAAGAAAAAGAAGACTGGACTCCAAGCTGCTCCAGCTGATCACTGCTATGCCGGACCTGAAGATGTGGCCTGTGATGTCTGCACTGGGAGGAAGCTGAAAGCCATCAAGTCCTGTCTGGTTTGTTTAGTTTCTTACTGTGAGAAACACCTCCAACCTCACTATGATGCAGCTCCATTAAAAAAACACAAGCTGGTGGCCCCCTCCAAGAAGCTCCAGGAGAACATCTGCTCTCGTCATGATGAGGTGATGAAGATTTTCTGTCGTACTGATCAGCAGAGTATCTGTTATCTCTGCTTAATGGATGAACATAAAGGTCATAAAACAGTCCCAGCTGCAGCAGAAAGGACTGAGAAGCAGAAGGAGCTCGAGGTGAGACGACTAAACATCCAGCAGAGAATCCAGGAGCGAGAGAAAGATGTGAAGCTGCTTCAACAGGAGGTGGAGGCCATCAATGGCTCTGCTGATAAAGCAGTGGAGGACAGTGAGAAGATGTTCACTGAGCTGATCCGTCTCATCCAGAAAAGAAGCTCTGATGTGAAGCAGCAGGTCAGATCCCAGCAGGAAACTGAAGTGAGTCGAGTCAAAGAGCTTCAGGAGAAGCTGGAGCAGGAGATCGCTGAGCTGAAGAGGAAAGACGGCGAGCTGGAGCAGTTCTCACACACAGAGGATCACAACCAGTTTCTACACAACTACCCCTCACTGTCAGCACTCAGTGAGTCTACACACTCATCCAGCATCAATATTCGTCCTCTGAGGTACTTTGAGGATGTGAAAGCAGCTGTGTCAGAGACCAGAGATAAACTACAGGACATTCTGAGAGAGGAATGGACAAACATCTCACTGACAGTCACTGAAGTGGATGTTTTACTGTCACCACCACAACCAGGGCCAAAGACCAGAGATGAATTCTTAAAATATTCATGTGCAATCACACTGGATCCAAATACAGCAAACACACATCTGTTATTGTCTGAGAGGAACAGAAAAGCAACATTTAAGGAACAACAACAGTCTTGTTCTGATCATCCAGACAGATTTCTTCCTTGTTGGCAGGTCCTGAGTAGAGAGAGTCTGACTGGATGTTGTTACTGGGAGGTGAAGTGGAGAGGAAAAGTTTATGTAGCAGTTTCATACAAGAATATCAGCAGAGCAGGGAGGCTAAATGATTGTGTATTTGGGTTAAATGATAAATCTTGGGCATTAAGTTGTGATAGCAAGAGTTATAAATTTTTCTACAACAAAGTCCAAACTGAGCTCTCAGGTCCTGAGGCTTCCACATTAGGAGTGTACCTGGATCACAGAGCAGGTATTCTGTCTTTCTACAGCGTCTCTGAAACCATGACTCTCCTCCACAGAGTCCAGACCACATTCACTCAGCCGCTCTATGCTGGACTCATGCTTTTTGAGCGAGGAGACACGGCAGAGCTCATTAAATTGAAATAGACAGAGTGGGTAGGTTTATGTTCGAACGTCTGTTTGAAAGTTAGTGTCTAAAAAATGTAGTGCTGTAAATAAATGTGTAGCTACATTTTTTGCATAAGTATAAACCTTAATTTTTCATTATGATCTAGAATTATAAGTGTAAAATATACTTCTACTCCTATTCAGCATTCTTAATCAGTCTTAAATTAATTAAATGTAGCAATACACTGGAGTTTGATTGGTTTGTTTTTAGTAAGCTTACCTTTGGATATCATTAAATATCTTTTATTATGATTTTGAAGAGAGATTTTTATCAGACTTCATCATTTATACATCAAACTATGGTAACAAAATGATACAGGAAATAGTTTATTTGCTCAGAAATGCACGCTTTACTCACCACACTCAACCAATCTAATGGTTGTTTTGGTTTATATGCTGGATGTTTCTGGAAGTTTAATGTCCCTTAATCTGTTTATGATCAATAAAATTGGTGTACTTTGGACAGTTTCACCTGCTATAAACAACTCATATTTTATCGACTACACTTAAACACAATGTTAAAACAATAAACAATGTTATTTGTTTGGTAGTTAAACCCTTTAATCCGATAAATTGTAAAAATGTATTATTCAGCAATAAATGGACAACAAGCAGTAGTATGCAATAACCGATCAGGACTTATTCTTGCACTGTCAACACCCCTCCTACGATTGTAGTGAACTACAGTGGCTTGCAAAAGTATTCGGCCCCCTGGAACTTTTCCACATTTTGTCACATTACAGCCACAAACATGAATCAATTTTATTGGAATTCCACGTGAAAGACCAATACAAAGTGGTGTACACGTGAGAAGTGGAACGAAAATCATACATGATTCCAAACATTTTTTACAAATAAATAACTGCAAAGTGGGGTGTGCGTAATTATTCAGCCCCCTGAGTCAATACTTTGTAGAACCACCTTTTGCTGCAATGACAGCTGCCAGTCTTTTAGGGTATGTCTCTACCAGATTTGCACATCTACAGACTGAAATCCTTGCCCATTCTTCTTTGCAAAACAGCTCCAGCTCAGTCAGATTAGATGGACAGCGTTTGTGAACAGCAGTTTTCAGATCTTGCCACAGGTTCTCGATTGGATTTAGACACCAGACAGGTCAGGGATAAAGTTATTGAGAAATTTAAAGCAGGCTTAGGCTACAAAAAGATTTCCCAAGCCTTGAACATCCTAAGGAGCACTGTTCAAGCCATCATTCAGAAATGGAAGGAGTATGGCACAACTGTAAACCTACCAAGCCAATCCGTCCACCTAAACTCACAGGCCGAACAAGGAGAGCGCTGATCAGAAATGCAGCCAAGAGGCCCATGGTGACTCTGGACGAGCTGCAGAGATCTACAGCTCAGGTGGGGGAATCTGTCCATAGGACAACTATTAGTCGTGCACTGCACAAAGTTGGCCTTTATGGAAGAGTGGCAAGAAGAAAGCCATTGTTAAAAGAAAACCATAAGAAGTCTCGTTTGCAGTTTGCCACAAGCCATGTGGGGGACACAGCAAACATGTGGAAGAAGGTGCTCTGGTCAGATGAGACCAAAATGGAACTTTTTGGCCAAAATGCAAAACGCTATGTGTGGCGGAAAACTAACACTGCACATCACTCTGAACACACCATCCCCACTGTCAAATATGGTGGTGGCAGCATCATGCTCTGCGGGTGCTTCTCTTCAGCAGGGACAGGGAAGCTGGTCAGAGTTGATGAGAAGATGGATGGAGCCAAAAACAGGGCAATCTTGGAAGAAAACCTCTTGGAGTCTGCAAAAGACTTGAGACTGGGGCAGAGGTTCACCTTCCACCAGGACAACGACCCTAAACATAAAGCCAGGGCAACAATGGAATGGTTTAAAACAAAACATATCCATGTGTTAGAATGGCCCAGTCAAAGTCCAGATCTAAATCCAATCGAGAACCTGTGGCAAGATCTGAAAACTGCTGTTCACAAACGCTGCCTATCTAATCTGACTGAACTGGAGCTGTTTTGCAAAGAAGAATGGGCAAGGATTTCAGTCTCTAGATGTGCAAAGCTGGTAGAGACATACCCTAAAAGACTGGCAGCTGTCATTGCAGCAAAAGGTGGTTCTACAAAGTACTGACTCAGGGGGCTGAATAATTACGCACACCCCACTTTTCAGTTATTTATTTCTAAAAAATGTTTGGAATCATGTATGATTTTCATTCCACTTCTCACGTGTACACCACTTTGTGTTGGTCTTTAACGTGGAATTCCAATAAAATTGATTCATGTTTGTGGCTGTAATGTGACAAAATGTGGAAAAGTTCAAGGGGCCGAATACTTTTGCAAGCCACTGTATGTCTAAATAAATAAGCAAAACTAAAATATACCAGTTCTTGCAGATATCTCACGAAGTCTAAAATCTCATGTAACAGTGATTGTCAGTATCCCAGCTAGATAAGAATCAACCACCATACAGCATCCACAGAGTCAAGTTGAGAGTCTGATCCCTTGTTTCCCTCATTCCGTTAAATGGTTTTGACACCTGTTCCCTTGTTACTCCAGGAAACATGAAGCAGATACAACAACTGGACTTCATTCAAAGTCTTGAACTTGCATTTGTTCTCTGGGCAGGTGAATGAATGAGCTTTTATTTCTTGCTTGCAGTTGCCTTCAGTGAAACTGGACCACTTCCATACATACATACATTACACAAACTTCACATTGGGGAGACAGGTCAGGGTTAGGTTTAATCAATCGATCGATCGATCAATCAATCAATCAATCAATCAATCAATCAATCAATTTATTATAAGGACATTTAAAAACAACACAGGCTGACAAAAGTGCTGTGCATAGTAAAAAAGTAAAAAGTAGAACAAACACACACAATGAATATTACAAAAGAAAAACTCAGTCACAATTAAAAGCTAAAGAGTAAAAATGTGTTTTCAGACAGGCTTTTAAAATGTTGAGTGTTCAGAGATCCTAATTTGAAGAGACAGACTGTTCCAAAGTTTGGGCGCAGCAATCGCAAATGCATGGCAACTTATCAGCTGACCTCAGAGCTCTATTAGGAGTATTTATACATTCTTAAAAATGCTGGGTTATATTCCTAACTCAACTGCTGGGTAAAAGCTGTAGGTTCGTAAGTTGGCTTATTGTGACCAAATATTGGTTCAAAAGTCATGACTCAGGAGTTGGGTTGGTAATGCACCAGGTTCTTCAATTCACTCCACAGCTTGACTAATTCTGTTGGGTCATAGGTTGGGCAGCTTTGATAAAATATTGGGTCAAAATTTTACCCAATTGTTTGGGTTGAAAATAGGCCTCAGAGAAGTCACATCATTAATCACAAACTGCCTTTTTCAATTAGACTGTGACCTGATCAGATATCATTGGACTTCTCCACTACTATGAAATAAAACATGGTAAGTAAAAAGTAAATTCTAATAGTTTAAAAATCATGATGATTGATTATGCAATTTATTGGTTTAATTTAGAACTTTACCTACCCATTAAAGGTATTTTAACAGATAACACCAGCTTGCTTGTGATGATGAAAGTTATTTGTACTTAAAAATGCTTGATATCATCGTTTAAAGCTATAATTTGAAATGAGGCTGATGTTGCTCTGTTTGACAAACTGTTTAGAGATCACTGTATACAGAACAAAGACAGTATGAGATAGGGTGTTGCATTTGTCGGAAAAAGGTAAAAAAAAAAAAAAAGGAACACAGTCTATGTAAACTATTTAATTATTTAATAATAAATTATTTTATTATTTAATGTCATTATTTAATTTAACCTAAATGACCTTTATGTTGATAACAACATCTTTTCATTTTAAAATATAAAGGAAATGATCATTTGTCCCTTTTAGATTTTTTTAAGGCTAGATTGCGCTAATACCTTGACCCCCTTTTTTCTCTCATTCACTAGACCGCGCAAAGGGCATGTGCATCCCTGCACTTAGCTTGCTTGCTACTAATACAAATGTGATGGCAACACCATACGTGAGTATTTATACTGCCATGACCAATATTTAGCCACCATCTTCGATCCTCACTCGGAGACCTCGGTAGCTTTAAGGTCATTTGTATTAAGCCTTTTGGTTCTTAGTCAAAACAAAAGGCTAAGGTGTTAAAGGGTTAACCTGGTGGGGCTGAGAATGTTGGCTGCACTCTGACCCTGCTCAGTATACAGCTAATCTGCTCTTCACTTACATGGAGGCAGTGCTTGCTACTCTATGACACTGGGTGAAAGCAGCCTGTCATTACTTCACAGACACCGACTTAATAGTCCGAATGATCAATCCGGGGTACACAAACTGTGCAATCACACTTGCTTATTTATTTTTTTTGTAATTTATATATATGTAACACTGATATTCGGTAGATATTAACCCTGTGTGGCTGTAACTGCAGCCATCACAAGTAGATTCAATTATTCTAAAATTAACACTAAAAAATGTTTTAACCAGGGGCGATTCTAGGATTAGAGCTTTGGGGGTGCTGAGCACCCAGAGAGCTGCCCAGCCAGGCAAGATAAACTTTAAACGTCACAATGAGACTTCTTCCCTGTCTCTGTCAGTCCCTGCATCCTTAAATGTCTCCAGTTGTCCCGAGTTCTCACTGACTGTCTCCTTGGTGCATTTAAATCCCTGTTCCTCCCTGTCCTCATCGTCTGTTGTCTTCATCTCCGCTATCAGTCATCATAATTTTACCATCTCTGTGCAAGTCTGCAAATTTCTTTCTTAAATAATAAGATTCTTAAATTCATCAAGTCTCTCTGTGCCTGGGTCCTCGTCTCAAAACATGACATCACTGTTTTATACATTTTAACACAATTTAATCCCCACATTTGAGAAAGAAAGGCAAAACACTTTTTTTGAAAAGTCTGTAACAAAACCATCAAATCTGATAAAGGTTATTTAAATGCTGCAAAAGAAGAATGGATTGGAATAAAAAAAATTACATATCCTAACCTTAATTACTGTGGGAGAATAATGAATGATGCTCATAGTGAGTAAGAAGTAAACTGAGTGCATTTGGACAGAGATTCACTTTTAATGTGTATGTATAATATAATACAGATACATAAAAAACACTCCCAAAACAGAATAAATTATTAAAATTAAAAATCTTTACTGCATATACTAATTTTGTGTTGTAAGATTTATGAGTTTCATGCTTTCATAGTGGTACTTGGGAGAGCTTGACATTTTTATCAGGTGGCACACTGTAAAAGGTTTGAGAAACACTGATAAGTGTATGTGTGCTTTTGGAAAACATTTAAAGCTGCTGTACAGAATCTTTGAAACAAGCTTAAAACACTTTTAGAATATAAACAGAGCACTCTGCTTCTCTTTACAGCTCCTCACTCCACCAGGGCTGTTTGGCACTTTCTGATACTGTACTGCGGCAGTCATACAGACAACTGGACGGTCCAAAAGTTGGCCTACCTATTACTGGCTGAGGTTTTAGTAGAGTTGTGACTGAACCACATAAAAATATATCATTAATTTTAATCTCCCCAATCAATGATAATGTTATGTTGGAATGTTGTTAAAGAGGCTCAAAAATGTTTCAACTAGGGCTGGGCGATATGGTCTAAAATTCATATCGCGATATAATTTGAAGCATGTGCGATAACGATATATATCACGATATATTCTTTTCTTCTGTATAACGTATTTTCCACACTATAAGGCACACTTAAAATCCTTTAATTTTCTCAAAAATCGAGAGTGTGCCTTATGTATGAATTCTGGTTGTGCTTACTGACCTTGAACCGATTTTGGCGTGTAGAAATCTGTTAAAAAATGTTTTACTACAACTTTGGTAAGCCTGCTGATGGACTGCTTGATGGATTGTCAGAGCATTACGGCTGCCGTAGTGAGGAGTAATCTGGGTCCAAAACTCCGTCCCCTTCAGGTCCCAAAGTCAAACGAACACTGAGAGTTAAAAACAGTCTAAATTCTTTCATCCTTAATTAAATCATCAGCGTTGCTGCTTTATCGGGTGAAACAATTAAGTTTAACATCCATGCATCCGTGAAAACAGAATTTATTAAATTTAACGGAGTTAGAAGTTAACAGGAAGTTAGCTCGTTAGTTTATACCTAAACATTTCATACCATGTTCTGACTGAGAGATTTTTGAAACTAATTAAAACGTACAGCTCTGCTATCACTCCCAACATAAATGAAGACAGAAAACTAAACAGCAGTGGCGTTTGCAGGGTTACCGAAGTTAGACTACCTGGTATATAATGTTGTGCTACGCGATTGCTAGCGACACAGCTATGTTAGCATAACATTAGCACAGTGAAGCTGGAGGATGAACGGCAACTTTTTTTCCACTCAATAAAAGTTAACGTGAGGGATTCTGGTGGTTAGGGACACATGCAATCGCATAGCAGGATGCTATACACGGGCCAAACTTCAGTCAGGAGAACATAATTTACTGATGATAATGGTTGTAGCCGCTGTGATACTTTCTACCAAAACAGGCCCAGCTTGATGACATCATCAACATGCGCTATCGCGATAGAGCGATATAGTCAAAATTGCTATCGTTGGCCAAATCTATATCGTTTCTATCGTATATCGTTTATATCGCCCACCCCTAGTTTCAACCCAGTTTGTTTTGCAGATTCTGTATAGCAGCTTTAATATAGGGAGAACGCAACTTCCAGATTGTGTGAGTAAAATCAGGTTTTTTCTCTTTGTCAGTTTAACAGTTTTTGTTTTGCCTGTCACTGTTCCCTGTCTGTTTTCTTACCTGGTTCTTCCTGACCTTGTACTTTCTCCTCACGTCCCCTCTTTCCTCTCTCCCTCTTTGGACTGACAATCATACACAAATAGATTGTATTCAATTAACCAAACATTTAACCAAACAACTGCAGATAATCTTTTAAATCTTAATTTACTGACCCTTTTCTTTTGTTTAAAAAATACAGGACACCTGGTTAGCCCTTGCAGAAGACATAGGCCAGCAACTGGATTTCTGAAGTGGTGTCTACGCAATGTCAGGAAAAGGCTTTGTTCTATCGGGAAGAAGAATTCGGCACCAAAGTAACCCATCTTGCCTGGTACCAGAAAATAGATTTGTTTCTGCTTTTTGCAGCAATCTAAGGTCTGTTGATGGCTGCTTGAAAGCATTTTTTGTTTTTGATACAAGTTAACCAAAGTGATGCACCCAGGTTTGGGAATTCCTTCACGCTGTCATCTGTCCCAGGAATAGATTAATCCCAGGACATGAATCAAATATGATCAAATTAATGAGAGCTCTTTTAGCTATGATCGAAGTATAGAATGTTGCTCATAAAGGTGCAAAACCAGAGCTGGATTCTTAAAATATTCACATGAAATCACACTGGATCTAAACACAGCACACAGACATCTGTTATTATCTGAGGGGAACAGAAAAGTAACATTTATGGAAACCCAACAGTCTTATTCTGATCATCCAGATAGATTCACTGAGTGGTTTCAGGTCCTGAGTACAGAGAGTCTGACTGGACGTTGTTACTGGGAGGTGGACTGGAGAGGGGGAGCAACTGAAGTAGCAGTTGCATACAAGAATATCAGCAGAGCAGGGAGCTCACGCGAAAGAAAATTGGGATTTAATGACATATCCTGGGCATTACGCTGTGATGCAGACAGTTCCACCTTTTTTTTACAACAAAGTCCAAACTGTCCTCTCAGGTCCTCGGTCCTCCAGAGTAGGAGTGTACCTGGATCACAGAGCAGGTATTCTGTCTTTCTACAGCGTCTCTGAAACCATGACTCTCCTCCACAGAGTCCAGACCACATTCACTCAGCCGCTCTATGCTGGACTTTGTCTTTTGGATTATGGCGACACTGATTAAAAACAAATAAACTGAGAAAGTGTATGTTAAGCCCTGATGTGCACTTCATTAGTTTTATAAAGAAGTCTATGTATGTTTCTCTTTTTGTTTTCTTAATGTTGTTTAATGATTAATGTTGTTAGTGACGTTTAAAGAGGGGAATCTATATCAGACCAATAAAGTCTGAAAAACAAAGACTTAGACCAACAGAGAAACATCCCACACTGTTTAAACCCTGTTAGTTTAAATTAAAATTCTCTTCACATTGTAGATATTTTAAATGTCTGATTAATCTGCTCACTGGCTTTTCTTGTCCACTTGCTGTAGTGGATTTTCCTGATGATTAAAATGTGATTTGTGACATTTCTGAACTATGATGCTACAATGATTTTTCATTTCATATTACAAAAAGTTAATATCTTTGGTCTTTGTATTGTAACTCTTAAAATGTTAATAAGATATTGGAGTCCTTCAACCCTGAGATTATAATAGATATGTGCTTGTTTCTTTATTGAATACAGTAATTGATTTTGTTTACAGACTGTTGTTAATTTTTTTTTTTTTTTTGTTATTTTTACAGAAAAATAATAATAACTGCATTGCCTAATCCATGTCCTAATCCATTGCCTAAAACATGTTGTGGAAGACAATGTTTGTCGTGAACACCATTTTACAGGGAAAGCATCTGCAGCTATAAATGACTCATCTGATGTACTATTAAACTGTATAAAATAAAACAAAAGCTAAAACATGTTAAACTAAATTACTAAAATATGTTGAAGTTTATAATTGGATTAAAAATGAGTTTATTTAATTCTAAATGATACATATCTTGCTTTGGCTCTCGGAGGAGGTGGACGCATCTTTCAAACTAATGAAGACATATTTGTTTCTTTTTATTTTCTCCCTGTTAAATCCAGACTTTGATTTAAAATCCTTCTCCTGACATGCAAAATATTGGCCCTATGTCAGGATCTGAGCTGGCAGATCATGTGGAGTGTAGAGTGGACCCAAATGCAGACACCAGAGACTGAAAATAAATTAAAAATGATCCTTTATTGATGGCTGAACACCATGCAAAGGAAAAAGCAAAACAAAGTCTAACCAAACAAAACCTAAACTGGAAAAACAACTAAAACCTGAATACGTGAAATTTGAAAGTGTGATGACATGAGAACCCAAGGCATGAAACCTGAAACCCAGACATGGACACCAGGAAAAATTAAACATGAAATACCTGAACCTGACACTGGCCAAACAGACAACAGAACGACAAACAAAGGAAAACTCACACAACATACACATTGGGGGTAACAAGGGAATACGCAACAAGACTGAGATAGAGCTGCACCTGATCTGACATAGCGAGACAAAGGGGAAGCAAAACTAAATATAGTGAACACAGGGCAAGGACTATCAAAATAAAACAGAAAGAATGAGAAATATGTAGACACAGACAAGACACGCAAGCTTAACACTTTGACTGGGGGAATGAAAACAGAGACAAGATTGACGAAACACAGGACAAGACTAGACACTGGAGACGGAGAATATAATCACCATGAACTGAAGGAAAACAAACTCACACTCTAAACATGTCTAAAGAACAAGTAAGAACCTAAGAGCTGCAACCTAACAGAAAATAAATGATCAAGAGAGAACACCACAGTACAAGAAAACCTAACATACATTACCCAAAGAAATAACTCAGCTTAGCAAACTATTACACCCCAAAACAGAACAGTCCAAAACATAAACCCTGGGTCACTGATCCAGGGCCATGACACCCTATCATATCTTAAAGATCTCACAATTCTATATTATCCTGACAGAGTAGTTCACTCTCAGACTGTGGGCTTACTTTTGGTTCCTAGAGTATATAAAAGTAGAATGGGATTACTCTACTCTTTATTTGCATATTATTAATCGAAAGACTTCATTTATGTTGTACAAAATCTATACTGTAATTTAGACAGATGTGATTATTATAAATGAGGATATATTTTATTATTCCAATCAAGAAGCAGTTAAATTAAAAGTTTTAGTTTGGACTACAAAGGAACTGAATCTACTGCCAATACAAATAACGAAAGAAACCAGTACAACTACATTATAGCGGTACACTTGGAATCTCTGGAATGTGGCTTTAACTTACTTACCTATAGTAGCATGTATACACAAAGATATTATCATAGCTAGTACTGTACTTTACTGTACTTTGTCTAATGGCAGCATACCTGTGAAATTCCATTGTCACAGAGGATATACCTCAGGATGTTACAGGCAGCTGCTGTCCTCTGTTTACTGGGACTGTACCAGAGATTCCTTACTCAATATAGCTGAAAGCTATCATTAAACAATTATTAGCCTTGAATTCACTTCTCCTGACTTCCAATATTCCTAATTACTATACAGTCTTCTTCTGTATCTAAACTTAAATTTAGTAGTTGTTTTTTTCTACATGTGCATATGAAAGAAAGACGCAACAGTTTCAAAATAATTACACAGTAAATGTCAAAAAATCACAACAGTAATCACAGGCTGTATTATGCAGAGTTTCTATCATTTTTAATTTGCCTCTCATGTGAAGCATTTTTGATCCTTGGGGATCCTAGCAGCTGGAAATACAAACCCCTCCACCACGATAAGGTAAAAATTCACAGAGGGGTACTTACATTTATGAATGAAGGATTAGGAATAGATTGTGAAGACATTCAAAGGGGAAACACGGTCCTGGTGTGAGTCAATATTGTTAATAAAGCCAAGCAAGCCATTTTCAATACACAATTTATAATTTAGCTTTGTTTTGTTTTTTTACATATCACCACATGAGCACATTTCTGAAACAAATAACAAAAATCTTCCCAATATGAAGTACATAATGAATGAGCAGTTTCAAGAATTAAAATATGTGAAATAAATTTTTATTGAGTAGTATCTAGGCATTATTTTAAATAATAGACTTTATTTCTTAAAATAAATGCATTCAGAAGACCCCAAATTACTTTCTTCTTCAAGCCACTGATATGGAGAGGCCAGCATCAGGGTTAGAAGTAACATCCCTTTGGAATAAAGACCTGGTATTTTTATTTTTAATTTCACTTAACATTTTTTATTCATCACTCCTCATTTTTATTTCCCACAGCAACATGAATCTAAGAAAATGGAATTTTAGAATATTAGTTTTTAATACTTAAGACAAATACTCGTGTATCAGCAGTGACTACGACTTGTATTCAGTCTGGAAAAATGAGTTGCTGTTTTTTTAAGTTTTAATACAGGAAACATACTGAAGAAACATGGGAGAGAAAATATGGAATTTCACCATGCTTAGAGCTTTTCTGCTGTGGATTTAAAAAAAAACAACCCTCCTGTAGGCGTAGTAACTACCTAATGCCTCAGTTTAACTGAATGAATGAGTAAAATGCATTTTAGCTTGTTAATGTTACTACTTCTGGGTTGAAAGTTCACCAGGAAACTGATGTTCCAGGTGTTTATTGGTCCTGTAAACATTAAAAAAAAAAAATCAGTTTATGATCATAACATGTTTGAATAGCTGTAAACAGTCATCTATGTCACTAGTATGTGCCCTCCACTACCTTCATGTAGACCATTTAAGATTTACATGAGGACATTTTTTAAATGACTCACTAATAGACTTAAACTGACCAGACACAATACAGCCAGTCCAAGTTCAAAACTAGAGCCACGTGAGTCTTATTAAAACCTAAAAACATGTTTTAACATCAGCACAGTAAAACACAGTCGATGGTAAAAAGGAATTCCTGAATTTTGACCACTCACTCCTCACAGCATGCTCCAAATATTTTGGTTGCCTTTGCACTCACTTTTGTTTCTGTTGTTTCTGTTTGAAATTCATGTTGAGCTCAGTGAGCTTCATTTGACTTCATACGTGAAGACAAATTAAGCTCATTGATCAAATGAGCCAAGGGAGACACCTGGTGGACACATACAGTCAGAAAGTGCGTAGGGGAGACAAACAGCTGGAAATACTTGTTAGAAAGGATCGTCGAACTTCAAGAAAATAAAACAGCACACACTCTAACACTACTTTATTTGCACTCAAGGAGAAATATGAAGAGATCAGTTTGAAAGTAAAATTGGCCCTAACTGGTGGAGAGTATTTTGGCTGGTTTATTCCCAGTTGACGAACTTGGGGAAAGTTCAGTATATTAACACTCTATAAAATTATTTGTTTTTCGTAGACTATTTTTTGATGTCGCTTAGCCTCTGGTCTGAGATTACCCAGCATCCACCAGCTTCTCCATCACAGTGATAACACAGAAAAAAAAATCATATAAGTCTGTTGCCTGCTATAATTTGTCCTCTATTGCTGTTTGAACTCTGTCATTGATAGCCTGTTATCTCTCTCTGTAGAATGTGGTCTTGCACCATACAAATATACAGACAGCAGCTCTTTGGGACTACTCATCATTCAGTCGCATTATATAGGTCAGAGCTTAACATTTATTGTTATATTTCAAAATGAATTATCTTCATTTTAAAATATTCCTCATCATACCGCAAATTCTAGTCATCAGACATCAGTAAGTGTACATCATTGGACTGTATAAAATAATCTAGGATACATGTAGGAATGTGAGACAAATTTAGAATAAGTGTACATGTACGGTTATCCCACTGACACCGGGAGGAGAAAAATACTTGGCTTCATTTATAAAAAGAAGAGGATCCATGAAAAATAAATAAATAAACACAGGTGCACTCGTGTAACCGGAGATGACACAACTCTTACAGTTCAACGAATCTGCGTGCGTTTGCTGAGTCACGTGACCACACGACAGCAAATCACAGCAGAGCAGGGGACTATGGGGAGGAGCGAAGTATGGCTCCGGAAACATGGCTGATGTGTGATGAATCAGGACCAACGGACAGACAAATCACGCAGGTACTGATCAGAGCATCAAGAAGAGGATGGTCCAGTATGAGGAGGAGATCAACCGGAAACCCGACAGAAACTCACACATCATAGGTATGGACATGTTTTTAACTCTGTTCTCTTTAAGCTCAGATTCTTCGATGTTTGATTGATTGGTGATAAATCTGAAAGATTATCAGCTTCTCCAGGATTTCTCTAAGCTGATGTTAGCTGAGAGCAGGAAGCTGTTATTTTGGTGATGAATTCAGAGGAGCAAACGTTGATAGTTCAGGAAAAGCACACACACTCTTACACACCAACTGTTTATTCCATTTATTCTCCATGGGAGCCTCAAAGTGAACACACACACAGTGACAGACTCTCCAAAGCATCAGAACAAAAGCTGTCCACATTACAAATACTGCTGTAATTAATGTCCTTACATCTGCAGCAAAAGCTAGCAGAGAAAATTAGTTTTATCGACTGGTTAAACAGAGAGATCGAGCTGGAAGGGGTGTGCCACAAGATAGGGTGGGTCAGGATAGAGATGGAAATACAAATAAGTAAACAGTGTGATGAGAATATTAAAAGAATGAGGAACTGATGAATGCAGAGAATGACAGAGGAAGAACAGATGGGGCACAGTTAGTGAATCGGGACGTGCAGAGGAATAGTAAGGCGTAAGTACTACAGAGGGATAAACTGATGATCAGTACCATAGAACTGGGAAAGAGCTGCTGAAGCTGGGTAAAGGTGAGAGTTGATGACTACATGCTGAGATAGAGAAAGAGCTCTACTGCAGTGTTTGCTTTGAGAGCATTAAAGATGGTCAGGAATTACACTGTGCCATATCAGAAAGCATATGATGCATATGAAACACATGATGTTTTGCTTTCTTGGGGGTTGTTGAAGCAGCTACCTTGTTACTAATAGGCCATTTGAAGAAGACACGTAACTCTTGCTTGTTTTGTTGTTGTGCACATGTAACATAAGCTGAAATGCAGTAAGCAGTGAATATCCTGTTTTCACTGTGGTTTCACTTGTAGAGCTCGTTGTCTCTTAGCTAGAAGGTTTGTGGTTTAATTCCTGGCTCCCCTAGTCTGCATGTGGTATCCTTGGACATGGTGCTGAATCCTGGGCTGTCCCTTATGCATCCATTGTATTGTGAATGTGTGAATTTCAGGAAGTGTTTAGGTTTAGAAATTAATGTGTGTGTATGAGTGAATGAGACCTGTTCTAGAAAAGCACTATATAAGTACAATCTGTTTAAGAAAAACAAAAAATATCTGAGTGCCATTCAAGTGAGCGGCAACACAACTCGTATCTTTGTTTAATAATGCAAATGATAGTTTCAATAGAAAGGCTTTCTTAACATAAGCTGACAAAAGCAACAATGGCAGTGAGAGATAGGACTCACTTTAAGTGAAAAAAATGATTTTCCATTCATTTTCTTCACTGACATTTCAGAAAAATCCTTAGAAAGAGTCTTGAAAGTCTTGAATGAAGTGGTTCAGCTAAAAGATGAATGACTCAAAAAAAAAAGCAAAATGCAAAAAAATTAAAAACTGCAAAGATACAAGGCTGTGTACATAATCACAATAATACTGCTTTCATTACTGTAGTGTTGTCTAATTATAGGTTTGGTTACATTTTGTAATGTCTTCTGTATGTCTGTGTTTCTACAGCCTATATAGTCTATAAACTTGTGGTACACGTGCATTGATTACTTTGGCCCGTTCTGATTTCCAAGTTTCCAGATTTTTGCTAAGTTTGAATTTCTTTCTAAGAGCTTTAATTGACAGCATTTACAAACAAAAGTAAACTTTTCTTCAATACAAAATATGTTTTCATCACAAAATTATTAAAGTCCACAATTGTAATTTTGGAAAGAGTTACAAATAATTAACTGAAAATGAGTTTCTGTATACCCACCTTTACCTGACATATGCTTTCTTAGCAAACAAAAGTAGGTGTAGTACATTTACAGAACAAACAAATGTCAGATACATGCTGGTGTCATTACAGGTATTCTTATAAATCCAACATCCAGCCTTTTCTCTTTTCCCCTTATTTCTATTATTTCACTCCTAACTGTTTTGAGGTTTTGATTACACTGAGGCTGCTAGCTTATGGTTGGCTCTGAGCTCTGGAAACTTTAGCTTTAGCCACTTTTCTTTTGTTAGCATTTTTTTATTTTTCCATGTTTAAGTGTCTGATCAGGTTTGTTGTTGCTGCTTCTTTGTTGCTCCTTGCTTTTGAGAATTGCACATTTAAGATCTGAAACTTTGAACTTGATTTTTTCAAATATGGAAATAAATTCATGCATTTTCTGCATCATCAATACCTGAAAATTTCTGCATCATTGATACCTTTAAATTACACCCCAAACTACTGCAGTATCTCATGGCACCTGAGCGTGCCACAGGGGGCACCTCAGCTGATGAAAGCATTGTATATTCATACATTTTATTTGACACGATCAACACCTCACTGCACACCACTCATGTTGCAGTCTGTGGTTGCCGTCTCTCCAATACCTAAAACTTTTTTCAGGTTTTAACACATGCTTTTGTAAAAATAGTTTTGTGTAATCACAGTAATGACCATTTCCTTCTTTTTATTTGTTCCTCAAGACCTCCCACAACAAAATGACTGTGAGGAGGATGGTCTGGATGAGCAGCAGGAGAGGAACTCCAGTCTGGATCAGGAGGACCCAGAGCCTCCACAGATTAAAGAGGAACAGGAGGAATTCTGCAGCAGTCAGGAGGGAGAGCAGCTTGGACTGAAACAGGAGAATGATACCTTCATGGTGATGTCTGCTTATGAGGAAAGTGAAGAAAGCCAGCATGTGGACTCAGGATCAACTAGAAATGCAGAGCTGAAGAACAGGAGACGTTACAGAAAGAGAAGTTGCAATAAGAGAGTAGACAACACTGCTGTGTCAATGAGTCAGAGTCAAACTGGCACAAGGAAAAAATCTTTTCAATGTGACGTCTGTGGAAAAACCTTTCGCAAAAAATATAACTTTACTAAACACCAGAGAGTTCACACAGGTGAGAAACTCTATCCTTGTAGGACCCATGGTAAACAGTTTTTGTGTGTTTTTATATTATAAGATTAATAACCCTTTTGTGGTTCTTTGTTCCTCAAGACCTCGAACATGAGGAAGAGGAGGGTCTGTATGAGCAGCAGGTCTTTAACCAGGAGAAGAACTCCAGTCTGGACCAGGAGGACCCAGAGCCTCCACAGATTAAAGAGGAACAGGAAGAACTGTGCAGCAGTCAGGAGGGAGAGCAGCTTGGACTGAAGCAGGAGGCTGAAGGCATTATTGTCTGGACTGGGGAAGAGCGACTCAGACTGCTAAAGACCATCTGGAAACCTGAGATAAAGTTGCAAAGAGTAGGTATGTAAAATTGTGATGGACTTACTAACAATGAATATGAGTAATGTAGGATCCTAACCAGAGCTCAAAGTTACATTTAGTTTTAGAAGCACAGGAATTAAAGGTCAAACTGCAATAAGCAGCATGAATGCATCTTTTTCTACATCCATTCATGCATCCATTCATCTTCTTCCGCTCATCCGGGGCCGGATCAATGAGGCAGCAGTCTAAGCAGAGAAGCCCAGACCTCCCTCTCCCCAGCCACCTCCTCTAGCTTGACCGGAGGAACACCAAGGCGTTTCTAGGCCAGCCACGAGATTTAATCCCTCCAGTGTGTCCTGGGACATGCCCTCCTGGGACATGCCCTCCTGGGACATGCCCTCCTGAGATATGCCCTCCTGGGACATGCCCAGAGCACCTCACCCAGGAGGAGCCCAGGAGGCATCCTTGTTAGATGCCTGAACCACCTCAACTGGCTCCTTGGAGCTGCGGCTCTACTCTGAGCTCCTCCCGGATGGCCGAACTCCTCATCCTATCTCTAAGGGAGAAGAAAACCACCCTTTGGAGGAAGCCCATTTCTGCCACTTGTATCTGCAATCTTGTTCTTCCGGGCATAGCTCGGAGGCCCACAGCTCATGATCATAGGTGAGGGTAGGGACGTAGATCCATCGGTAAGTTGACAGCTTTGCTTTTACACTCAACTTTCTCTTCACCACGATGGAACGGTACAGCGTCTGCATCACTGCAGCCACAGCACTAGTCCGTCTGTCGATCTACCATTCACTTCTCCCGTCACTCATGAACAAGGCACCAATTCAATTCGGTGTTATTTATATAGCGCCAAATCACAACAACCGTTACCTCTGGGCGCTTTATATTGTACAGTAGATTGTACAATAATACATACAGAGAAAAACCCAACAATCATATGACCCCCTATGAGCAAGCACTTTGGCGACAGTGGGAAGGAAAAACTCCCTTTTAACAGGAAGAAACCTCTGGCAGAACCAGGCTTAGGGAGGGGCGGCCATCTGCTGCGAGCAGTTGGGGTGAGAGAAGGAAGACAGGATGAAAGACATGTTGTGGAAGAGAGACGGAGATTAACACTAGAATTACTGAGCCTTTTTTTCCTGGTGCAAGTCCCTACCACTACATTTACTAGCCCTGCGCAACTTTGCGTAAATTCCCCTGAACCTAACACCTCGTAGCACCCTGCTGAGATTTTCACAGGCCTTCAGCTCCATTGTTCTCCTGCTTTTGTTGTGCAAACACACCCTCCCCCAAACCCCAACCATGAGAGATTCAGGTCTTTCCTTCCAATCATTTTAAGACTCTACAACAAGTACCTGCAGCCTACAACATACCATGGTAGTTTATATGTGCAGTATTTTTCATACGCAATATTAGTTCTTGTCAATCGCTGTCACTACATTGTGTGCCTGTCCATAAAGATATATACACAGTGTTGTACATATAATTATATACCCACTCTGTACATAATATACATACAGTCTATTTATACATACATACATACATACATACATACATACACACATACATAATACACACACACCAATATTTTTCAATACACGTGTCCATATTTATGTTTCCAGATTGTTTGTATAGTGCACTTTCTATACTGTGCTCTTGGTACAGTTTTTATTTTTATTATTATTTTTGCTGCGTTTGTCTTGCACTGTCCACTTTTCTGCAATGACAATGCAGATTTTCCACCTGTGGGACTAATAAAGACAGATTAGCTGCGTTTGTGTTTGTGTTTGTGCAACATTTGCATTTGTTTACTCTGAGTCACGAATTTCTGACACAGGTAAACCTGCTGCGATTCCTGTTGCAGCTGTCTTGCACCTGGCACTGCCTGGCACGAGACACTTCTAAGCACTGAAGTGGAGAATAGTTCTCGCTATGTAGTGTCTTTTGCAAGTTGAGGAAGTTCTCGCCGGACTTTATTCACCGTGCCCAGTAACGTTGTTTTGCACTGCATGAAGACATATTTGGTCTCCAAGTCCGTGGCCATCCAGAACTTGATCTCAAATTTGTCTGGCTTGGTTGCGATATACTGTGTGAATGGACAACGAACCTTGGTAGGGAACAGCTGTTCATCTATGGTCATGTGTTCTCCTGGAGTGAAACTCTTAGCACAGTTCTCGTTGAAGCGTGTCCAGATGTCGGAGATTGCTGCAAATTTGTCTGTTTTCACCCGTTCTGCCCGCGTGTCCCTGTCATCAAATCGAAGGTGTTGCATAATTGAAATGAATCTATCTCGGGGAATTGTCTCTTTGATTACTGGCACCAGAAATCTTTCTGACCAGCAATCCACAATGGCACCAACAGGACACATGATTGCTCTTACAAACAGAATTGAAATGAATGCCATCAGTTCATGAACTGACAAATTCCAGTCCGGCTCTGTTCTGCGGGCTTGATTGACCGTACAATCCCTGATGGGGAGTAATTAAAACAATTAGAGAATGGTAAATATACATGAAGCTCACTGTAAATGGGTTTATATAAATATCATATGTACTATGGCAATTACAAACCTTAGCAGACTCTGTGGGTCCAGCTTGCGCAGTGAAGCACGAGCGATTTGCTACTGCACTGGGCATTCCAATGTCCTCCTCAACCCACACAGTGCCGTCTTTTGCAGTGTGGCAAAAGAACTGAGGGACAGAATTTATTTTTTATGTTTTTTGTTTTTTAATTTTTGCTATTTTTACATGAACAGGCAGAGGAGAGAACATGCAAAGCTGGAGAGATCACATATGCCACTCATGTCATTGTATTAGCAACTATTGATTCTGTTTTCACACAATTTTTTAATAAATTAAACAGACTTGTTTTTCCATATATTGTGAATGTGTGTCTTTCATATTTGCAGGTCAGTCAATGTGTGGGATATTTTGTATAGATACAGCAGGCATTTTTGAGGGTTGTAACACAGATTTTTCTCTTGCCTTGGATCGGAGCTACTCTGAGTGAACAAATGCAAATGTGCCAGGCCTCAAGGATAATGGGTGGTTTGCACAACAAAAGCAGGAGGAGAATCGAGCTGACGACCTGTGAAAATTTCAACAGGGGTGATTAACACCTCGGGACTTCCACCAGAAAATAAAAAAGTCAGTAATTCTAGGAGGTCTTAGGTTCAGAGGATTTACGCAAATTTGCGCAGGGCTAATAAATCTAGTAGTAGGGACTTGCACCAGGAAAAAAAAGGCTCAGTAATTCTAGTGTTAACACCCCGCTGAGATTTTCACAGGCTTTCAGCTCCATTGTTCTCCTGCTTTTGTTGGAGAACACACCCTCCCCCAACCAGGAGAGATTTGTGTATGTGTAGGAGTGGCATTGCTTGACTACAGCACAGTGCTGTGCATAAAAGCAGACCGACCAGGAGAGAGAATCATTTCTTCTTCGCATTTCTGAGAACGCACATCAGGATGGCCTCCGTATCACTGCCACGCAGGAAGAACCTCTCCATGCAACAGACTTTGGCCTTGCTTCAGGAAATGGACGAAGCGGATTCTGATGGAGGAGGGGTTTCATTTGTCCAGCAGGCCACTGATGCCTCCTCAGAAGAATCTGAAAAGGAGACGGAACAAGAACCCAACATGCCTCCACGGAAGAGGCCCCGTGGTACTGGGAAGCCCAGCCAGAGCCACACGGCAAAAGACGGCACTGTGTGGGTTGAGGAGGACATTGGAATGCCCAGTGCAGAAGCAAATCGCTCGTGCTTCACTGCGCAAGCTGGACCCACAGAGTTTGCTAAGGTTTGTCACTGCCATATTACATATGATATTTATATAAACCCATTTAGAGTGAGGTTCATGTAAATTTACCATTCTCTATTTGTTTATCTTCCGACAGCGTAAAATTACAAGTGTGCTCCAAAGCTTCCTTTGCCTGTTAGACGTGGGAATGCTGCACACCATCAGGGATTGTACGGTCAATCAAGCCCGCAGAACAGAGCCGGACTGGAATTTGTCAGTTCATGAACTGATGGCATTCATTTCAATTCTGTTTGTAAGAGCAATCATGTGTCCTGTTGGTGCCATTGTGGATTGCTGGTCAGAAAGATTTCTGGTGCCAGTAATCAAAGAGACAATGCCCCGAGATAGATTTATTTCAATTATGCAACACCTTCGATTTGATGACAAGGACACGCGGGCAGAACGGGTGAAAACAGACAAATTTGCGGCGATCTCCGACATCTGGACACGCTTCAACGAGAACTGTGCTAAGAGTTTCACTCCAGGAGAACACATGACCATAGATGAACAGCTGTTCCCTACCAAGGTTCGTTGTCCATTCACACAGTATATCGCAACCAAGCCAGACAAATTTGGGATCAAGTTCTGGATGGCCACGGACTTGGAGACCAAATATGTCTGCAGTGCATCTCCTTACTTGGGAATAGACCCCAGTCGTCAGAAGGGAGAGAGGCTGGCAGAGAACGTGGTCATGAAACTGATGGAGCCGTTTTTGGATGATGGGAGAAATGTCACAACGGACAATTTCTTTACTTCACTGTCGCACAGACTGCTGCAGCACAAAACAACGTTACTGGGCACGGTGAATAAAGTCCGGCGTGAACTTCCTCAACTTGCACGGATGTATTCCGTAAGAGCAGCAACACGCAGGTGGCCAGTAGCAGTTTTCTACAATATGCTGGACCTGGCGGCGGGGAATGCCTACATTTTGTACAAGGCATGTACAGGGTGGAGAGGCAAAAGAAGATTGTTTCTGAGTCTTCTAGCTCAGGAACTTCGTTGCCGATTCATGCAGCACAAGGAAATATTCGCACAGGCCGCTGGAGCTGCTGCAGCTGCTGTGCCAGGGACTGGAAAGATAACGCAGTGCCAGGTGCAAGAGAGCTGCAACAGGAATCGCAGCAGGTTTACCTGTGCAACATGTCACAAATTCACCTGTGCCAAATGCAGGGATGATGAACACTGGGTCTGCAAACGCTGTAAAGTTTGAAACACTTTGAAATAAAACAGACTTGTGTATCAGTATACTTTGAATGTGTGTCTTTTGTATCGATATGGCATGAATTTCTGAAGGCTGTAACACAGAGGTTTGGCCTGCCTTGGATCTGAGTAAACAAATGCCAATGTTGCACACACACACACACACACACACACACACACACACACACACACACACACACACACACACACACACAACAAATCTGCATTTATTAGTCCCACAAGTGGAAAATGCAAGAAATAAGCAGCAAAAATAAAAACTATACAAAGAGCACAGTATAGAAAGTGCACTATACAAACAATCTGGAAACATAAATATGGACACGTGTATTGAAAAATATTGGTGTGTGTGTGTGTAACTAGACTATGTGTATATATGTTTATGAACAGGCATGCAATGTAGTGACAAGGATTGACAAGAACTAATATTGCATATGAGCAGTGGCGGTCCTAGCCTGTTTGGCGCCCTGGGCGAACACTCCCTCTGCCCCCCCCCCCCCCCCCCCACACACACACACACACACACACAGACAAAACATATTAATATGTATGACTCAATGCAGAGAGGTCTATTAACACATAGTGAGTGAGAAAGGTGACTGAAAAGGAAAAACTCAATGCATCATGGGAATCCCCCGGCAGCCTACGTCTATTGCAGCATAACTAAGGGAGGATTCAGGGTCACCTGGTCCAGCCCTAACTATATGCTTTACCAAAAAGGAAAGTTTTAAGCCTAATCTTAAAAGTAGAGATAGTGTCTGTCTCCCGAATCCAAACTGGAAGCTGGTTCCACAGAAGAGGGGCCTGAAAACTGAAGGCTCTCCCTCCCATTCTACTTTTAAATACTCTAGGAACAACAAGTAGGCCTGCAGTGCGAGAGCGAAGTGCTCTAATAGGGTGATATGGTACTACAAGGTCATTAAGATAAGATGGGGCCTGATTATTTAAGACCTTCTATGTGAGGAGCAGGATTTTGAATTCAATTCTGGATTTAACAGGAAGCCAATGAAGGGAAGCCAAAACAGGAGAAATATGCTCTCTCTTTTGAGTCCCTGTCAGGACTCTTGCTGCAGCATTTTGGATTAACTGAAGGCTTTTCAGGGAGTTTTTTGGACATCCTGATAATAATGAATTACAGTAGTCCAGCCTGGAAGTAATAAATGCATGAACTAGTTTTTCAGCGTCACTCTGAGACAGGATATTTCTAACTTTAGAGATGTTGCGCAAATGGAAGAAAGCAGTCTTACATATTTGTTTAATATGTGCGTTGAAGGACATGTCCTGGTCAAAAATGACTCCAAGGTTCCTCACAGCATTACTGGAGGCCAAGGTAATGCCATCCAGAGTAAGAATCTGGTTAGATACCATATTTCTAAGATTTTCAGGGCAGAGTACAATAACCTCAGTTTTATCTGAATTAAGAAGCAGAAAGTTAGCGGCCATCCAGGTCTTTATGTCTTTAAGACATTCCTGCAGTTTAACTAATTGGTGTGTGTTATCTGGCTTTAAGGATAGATAGAGTTGGGTGTCATCTGCATAGCAATGAAAATGTATGCTATGTCTTCTGGTGATGCTGCCTAGGGGAAGCATGTATAATGTAAACAGAATTGGTCCTAGCACTGAACCCTGTGGAACTCCATAATTAACCTTAGTGTGTGAAGAGGACTCTTCATTTACATGTACAAATTGGAGTCTATTAGATAGATATGATACAAACCACTGCAGTGCAGTACCTGTAATACCTACAGCATGTTCTAATCACTCTAATAGAATATTATGGTCTAGCAGGACAAGCACAGAGAGGAGTCCACTGTCAGAGACCATAAGATTGTTAGGGTAAATTGTTAAATGTTGTCATTGTTGTACTTAAATTTGTAAGCCTTGTTTCAAACTGTCTGATCAAAGACATTCTTCTGTTTCTATCCTCCTACCTAGATGTAGAATGATGGAGGAGGTTATAGTGTTTAACTGCAGATATTGCATGTAAGGTTCTGGGTGTCCTTTTTTAGTGAGGAATGTTTACTTCCTGCCATTTATAGGCTCACCTGTGTTTGTGTATGGTGGACCGTTAAAGGCGTTAAGCCATATACAGGGGTAAGGGGAGATGACTCTTTTGTGATCAGCATGAAGTCTCTCTCACACAATCGCACTCATTCACATGCATGCACACACACACACAGTGCTTTTACAATGGGTGGTGCTTGTGTTCACACAATAAAAGGCTGCAAGCGGATGGGGTCGGAGTCGTCTGAGGTTGGGTGCAGTGTTGCTGCTCTGAGATTCTGACCAGGCTCAGACCCAACAAAGATCATTTGTAACCTTCACTAAAGCTGTTTCTGTGCTGTGATAAGCTCTGAAACCTGACTGAAACTCTTCAAATAAGCCATTCCTCTGCAGATGATCTGTTAGCTGTTTGACAACTACTCTTTCAAGGATTTTTGATATGAAAGAAAAGTTGGAGTTTGGCCTATAATTAGCTAAGACAGCTGGGTCTAGAGATGGCTTTTTGAGTAAACGTTTAACTACAGCCACCTTGAAGGCCTGTGGTACATAGCCGATTATTGGTTTGGAGGAAGTAATTACTGAAGTTAACTCAGAAAGATCAATTGGAGAAAAAGACTAAATGAATATCAATTGTAATAATGGTTAAAATTTTATCTGTGAGGAAATTCATGAAGTCATTACTAGTTAACGTTAAAGGAATGGTTGCCTCAGCGGTGCTCTGACTTTTTGTCAGCCTGGCTACGGTGCTGAAGGGAAGATACTAGATACTTAAACTCCTCCACTTGGCTCAGGAACTTGTCCCTGACCCAGTGTGGGCACTTCATGCTTTTCCAGCTGAGGACCATGGCCTCACATATGGAGGTGCTGATTCTGATTCCCACCGCTTCACACTCAGCTGCGAACCATTCCAGTGCGAGCTGGAGGGCATCACCAGATGAAGCCAACAGAACCACATCATCTGTGAAAAGCGATGATGGCATTCTGAGACCACCGAAGTGAAAGCCTTCTACCACTTGGCTACACCTAGAAATTCTGTCCATAAAAATTATAAAGAGAATCTGTGACAACAGGCAGCCCTGGGAGCAGTAAATACTTTTTGACATCTAAAATGAAGATAACACTGTTAATCTTTTTTTTCCTTTATGCTTTATGCTTTGTAAAAACAACTAAAGTGTGTTGCTTATGAGATACATGAAGTGCTACAGAGAAAATTAAATTTTATTTATGTAATGAACACATTTTGAACTCTTAAAAAATATAACAAAAAGGAAAGACACCTAGTTGAAGGTCTCTTTTAAATGAATTAAAAAGCTGAACTTAAATTATTCATATAGCAAACAAAAACTGTAGTGAGCAATCATCCTTATATCACCTTTGGGATTTCGCAGCCTGTAGCGGAGCCTTGACCTGACTTTTAAAAATAATTGGAAAAAAGCACTATGCTGCTAAAAAATGAAAAATAAATATTTTGCAATTTATCTGCATAAATATTTATTTTACGTGGTTAATGTGTGTGGCAGGGCGTGGTCTGCAGTGCTGCTGCAGGGGAGGCGGACACACCTGAGCGGCATTTGCAATCAAGCCTCGCTGGCTTAAAGTGTGTGCTCTCTCTGCTGTTGTGTTGGTGTGTCGGGCTGTGAGCTGTAAAACTACAGCTGGCTGTGTGGGTACAGCAACCATGTGTGAAAAGTGGTCAATAAAGAAAAAAAAGCATGTTCATGCAAACATCATCGGGTCTGCCGTGGTATGTTGACAATGGGACTTCTGCTCCCGACCCTCTGCAAAATACACTTCAGTTAAATACTACGGCTCCATGTGTTTTTTTTCCAAACCACATGGAGCCACAGTACAAGGACTAAAGAGCCGCATGCGGCTCCGGAGCCACAGGTTGCCAACCCCTGCCCTAGCGGACCTATCCCCGACTACCAAAACTAGTGATTGGGACATGGAAAGTCACCTCTCTAGTGGGACAGGAGCCTATGTTAGGTTGAGAGGTACTGAGTAGATATAGTTGGGCTTACCTCAGTGCACGGCTTTGGCTTTTGAACTTGTCTGCTGGAGAGGGGCTGGACTCTGTCTCAGTCTGGCGTTGCCCTTGGTGAGAGGCGGTGGACTGGGGTGGGTATCCTAATATCCCCTCCGCTTGCTGCCTGTACACTGGGGATTCTCCAGTTGGACAAGACGGATTGTTCCCTACGCCTTCAGGTTTGGGGAACAAGTCCTGACTGTTGTCTGTGCTTATGTGCTGAATGATGGTTCAGTATACCCAGCCTTCTTGGAGTTCCTGGGTGGGGTGCTTAAGGGTGTTCACCTGGGGACTCTGTTGTCCTCCTGGGAGACTTCAACAGTTATGTGGGCAACAACAGTGAGACCTGGAGGGGTATGACTGGAAGGAACAGCCTCCTGGATCTGAACCCGAGCTGTGTTTTGTTATTGGACTTCTATGCAAACCACAGTTTGTCCATAATGAACACCATGTTCAAGAATAAGGGTGTCTATAAGTGTACGTGGCACCAGGACACCTTAGGCCACAGGTCGATAATCGATTTTATTATCGTATAACCAAACCTAAGGTCATATGTTCTGGAGACCAGAAGAGAGGGGCTGAGTTGTCAACTGATCACCACCTGATCAGTTGGATCAGGTGGTGGGGGATGTTGGACAAACTTGGCACACCTAAACTTATAGTGAGGGCGCGCTGGGAATTCCTGATAGAGGCCCTGGTCCGGGAGATCTCCAACGCACACGTCCAGCAGAGCTTCAACAGCATTCTGAGGGAGACTGGGGACATTGAGTCCAAATGGACCATGTTCAGTACCTCCATTGCTGAAGCCACTGCACTGAGCTGTGGCCACAAGGCACAAGGTGCGTGTTGTTGTGGTAACCCCCGAACCAAATGGTGGACACCAGAGGTGAAGGGAGCCACCAAGCTAAAGAAGGAGTCCTGTCGGGCATTGTTAGCCTGTAGGACTTTGGAAGCAGTTGATAGGTACCGATAGGCCAAGCAGAAAGCGGCCCAGGCAGTGGCGGAAGCTCTACCTGCAGTGTGTATAGTGTGAGTAAAGCACTGCTGATCTCATGGACCACATGAGCTAACTGTTATTTACTAGCAATTGCTAACACCATTGACCAATGAAACAGAGGCAAATAATCTAATTTCTAAGTGGCTTTGGTTTTCTGTCAATGAAGACATCAAATTAACATCCAGCTTTTTTCAGAGTAAAAAAATACAATGTTCTTCATGGTGTGAATCACCAGACACTCCAAAATATGATACTATCACAATACGACACTCATGATTTGATATAGTAAAATTTTGCATTTTGCGATATACTGAGTATACTGAGTATATTGTGATCATCTTTTTTCAGCTGCAAATTATGGCCCTTGGAGTTAAATTTTGTCAGCTTGTTTTATTCAATAAGGCAATGCTAACTGAATTTTGTTCTGCAAAATGAGCACACCAACACTGTCACTAAAACCTCCCGTAAATGGTGCCATAAGTCTGAGTCAGTCTGGTATCAGTCTGCAGCTGAATGAGGTCAAGTTGGAAATTACATCCAGTCTGTTTCTGATAATACAACAATTAACTGTGATAAATCCTCAAAAATCCCATATCTGGTGCTGTCTACATTGACGGCAGTGTTGGTCAAGTTACTTGAAAAAAGTAATCAGTTACTAATTACTGATTACTTCCCCCAAAAAGTAATCCCGTTACTTTACTGATTACTTATTTTCAAAAGTAATTAATTACTTAGTTACTTAGTTACTTTTTAAAAACACGATTTACAACCTGAATAGGTGATAAAGCGATAGATCTTTCAGCCCAATTCTACTTTTTCTGCATAATCCATCATACAAAATGTAATCAAATGGAAACGTCTCTTTTTAAAACTTTAAATTTTAAATCTTTTAACTTTATGGATCAAGCAAAAACGTAATTATATGCAACATTCTCTGACTGGAAGAAATTTGTTTAACATTTAAACCTATTTTCTGCACATTCCAGCACATAAAATAAAATATTTTTTTGTATTTACATTCACTCTTTCAAATAGATGAAAGTAAAACACAGCAGAAAATAAATAAAATCAAAGACTAGCGGTCCTGTTGCTCTATTTTCACCTATAAAGCAGGAGTGGGTTAGGCAGAGGTTTACCCTGGTGCAGGTGTGCCGCGGCGGTCATTTGAAGAATCCGCGAGTTTCTCTGTGAATTTCCCATTACGTCGTAGCGCACTCGCTGCTTGCTTGGAAGTTTAGGGGTTTTTTTCGCTGTAAAAAGAAGTTTTCTTCCCACGCACAACGGACACTAATGTTTTTGTCACTTTTTATGGAATCAAACTCAAAATAAGGTCAGTACTTCCATGCTTTAAACACTGCATGCTATACTCTCTCCCGCACTCGATATATTATGATCTGCACACAGCTGTTGTCACGAACGTCGCACTCGCTTACGTCACTGTCATGAGACATTCTCGCAAAAAATCACGGTTTTAGTAACGCAGTAACGCAGCGTTCCTACGTGAAAGTAACGGTAATCTAATTACCGTTTTTGCAATAGTAATCCCTTACATTACTCGTTATTTGAAAAAAGTAATCAGATTACAGTAACGCGTTACTGCCCATCTCTGATTGACGGTAATTCATATTTCACATATGTTGTCTTTTCTTTTCTTCATTTGTCTCTCCAGACCTCCACCAGCAACATGTCTTTAAGGACAAGAAGGTTCTCACATCCCAGCAGGTCCTTAATCAGGAGAGGAACTACAGTCTGGGCCGGGAGGACCCAGAGCTTCCACAGATTAAAGAGGAACAGGAGGAACTCTGCAGCAGGCAGGAGGGAGAGCAGCTTGGACTGAAGCAGGAGGCTTATACTTCATTCATGGTGACTCCGACTTATGAGGAAAGTGACCACAGTGAACCAGAACCAAACAGTAAGCAACTCCTTTTTCACAGCTCACCTGAAGAAGAGAGCCAAGATCAGGAAGAAAGCCAGCATGTGGACTCAATATCTACTAAAAATGCAGAGCTAAAGGAGAGGAGACATTACAGAAAGAGAAGTTACAATAAGAGAGTAGACAACACTGCTGTGTCAGGGAGTCAAAGTAAAACTGACGTAATAAAAAAGTCTTTAAAGTGTGACACCTGTGGAAAAACCTTTCGCAAAAAAAACCACCTGACGACACATCTGCGAATTCACACAGGTGAGAAACCATATTCTTGCAGCACGTGTGGGAAGAGTTTCAGTCTGAACTCAACATTGAAAACCCACACAAGACTTCACACTGGTGAGAGGCCATATGCTTGTATCACCTGTGGGAAAAGATTTATTCACAAATCAGATTTGGAACGTCATGTAAGAACACACACAGGTGAGAAGCCGTATTCATGTGGCACTTGTGGGAGAGAATTCCGTCTGAACTCAACATTGAAAACTCATATAAGAGTTCACACTGGTGAGAAACCGTATTCCTGTAGCACTTGTGGAAAACAGTTTACTGAGAAATCATCATTAAGAACACATATAAGAATTCACACAGGTGAGAAGCCACGTTGTTGTAGTATCTGTGGGAAAAGATTTTCTGACATCTCGGGAGTGATAAAACACATGAGATTTCACACAGGCGAGAAACCACATCCTTGTAGCACATGTGGGAAAAGATTCAGTCAGAAATCAGATATGGCCCGTCATGAACGAATTCACACAGGTGACAAACCGCATGGTTGCAACATTTGTGGGAAAATATTCATTCAGAGGACCAGCTTAAAGAAGCACATGAGAATTCACACACGTTAAACTTTCAGACTTTCAAAATGTGGGACAGCTGTGTGTGAGCTCACACTGAGCAGAAATTAATCACTGCAATGCTTGAATGAAAAGATGATCCATTTTAAAGTCAGTATTTTCTGTGCAGAATAGTGAAGAACTCACCATTGTTTCTTAAGCCTTTTCCCCTCGTTCCTATAATTGTATCAGGCAAACTCTGGTCTTACATTTCATGAAGGTTAACATTCTGCATGCTCGTGGCCTGTTGGTTCATTGTTTATTTTATTTATTATGTGTTCTTAAAGTATTATTGCAGGGTCTACCTTGCAGTATAAAGCGCCTTGAGGTGACTGTTGTTGTGATTTGGCGCTCTATAAATCAAAATCGAATTGAATTATGGTTCAAGTAAAGATTTTATTCAAAATCTTTTGAGTGTTTTTTTCCCTGAGGTGTAATCTCTAATATAATCTCTATGTAAGCAGCATGACAGAGGGTTCTGCTTTATTTGTCTTTTTGTCATGACACATCTGTGGAGGAATGGAGATGCTTAGGTGAGAAAGCAGTGGACTTTTTGACAGTGTTGGGGAGTAACGGAATACATGTAACACCGTCACGTATTTAAAATACAGAATATGAGTAACTGTATTCCGTTACAGTTACCGTTTAAAAAGGTGGTATTCAGAATACAGTTACTTTGTTGAAAAAATCGGATTACACGGCGGTCTTTTCCTGTTTCATATGTTAGGCTATGCCCTCTCTATTTTTGGTAATTCCACTCTGGTGGAAACTAGGGGTGGGTTTTGATAATTGATTTATCGATTAAAATCGATTCTGGCTTAGATAACGTGATATCGATTCATTAAAATCCTGAATCGATTTTTTAATATAAATTTATTTTGCCCAAAACGCCAGAATCTCAGGTTAAACTTCACTAAATTTCAACAAACACCAAACATCTAGAACAGTAAATGAGAGCAGGTACACGGATTCTACACAAAAACGTAAACACAAAGCGCGGACCCACGGATCAGAATCAGTGAGATGTCGCCTTTCTCACCCGTCGGCACGGGCACAGTCGGGGCTGAAAGTCGACAGCTCGCTGACAGCTCGCGGACAGCTCGCGGACAAAGCGGTCCGCGCTTTGTGTTCATGCCCTTTTTGCGCTGATTCTAAAGCTGTTAGTTTTATCTCTCTCCAAACAATATTGACTGAACCAGCAGCAAAAGAAGATCCAAACTACGCTTCACATAAAGATCGTCATGGATTCCCTCTTACTTTTGCTGTTTTGCTTCTACCACGATAAAATCGCACTTCATGCACAGCTCTCTCTCTCGCTCTCTCTCTCTCTCTCTCTCTCTCTCTCGCTCAGTATACTTCAAGAACAGTTTCCCATCTAAAAATCTGTTTTCTGCATTATTCGCTTGCTTGTTACGCACAAGTCTACCATTGTTTATAGCGCTGTCGGCCGCTGGTTTTTTTTCCCCTTTTATTTACTTCTGAAAAGAAAACCTAATTCATGCCATTCAATAGGCTTCTGAACAAATTTAAACTTTTTAAAATTATGCAAAATGCAAAACGCTTAGCCGTGTCTCTAATAAAACCTCTGTAACTTCAGAGGTAATGTTCATATGTTGATTAATGATTTTCTTTCATTTTTGATGTACAGCAGAATATTTTTATAAAATCCCAGGCCAGGAAAATCACATTCATGTTTTTCTGTGTTTTATCTTCAGCTACTTTGACACAAAGGCATCTGCTGTGATGCTCACACCTTTGACAAAGTCTTGCGAGTGTCAGCTTCCTTTTTATTGTTACAAAAATATGTAAATGTACTGATCTGAATTATAATATTTCTGACTGTCTGAGGCAAAATTTCCCAGATTCGAATCGAATCAAATCGTGAATCGAATCGATTTGGGACCTTGTGAATCGGAATCGAATCGATTCTAGAAATCAGTGACGATACCCAGCCCTAGTGGAAACCCAAACAAAACATTAACAGGCTATATATATATATATATATATATATATATATATATATACAGTCAGGTCCATAAATATTGGGACATCGACACAATTCTAACATTTTTGGCTCTATACACAACCACAATGGATTCCAAATGAAACGAACAAGATGTGCTTTAACTGCAGAGTGTCAGCTTTTATTTGAGGGTATTTACATCCAAATCAGGTGAACAGTATAGGAATTACGACAGTTTGTATATGTGCCTCCCACTTCTTAAGGGACCAAAAGTAATGGGACAATTGGCTTCTCAGCTGTTCCATGGCCAGGTGTGTGTTATTCCCTCATTACCCCAATTACAATGAACAAATAAAAGGTCCAGAGTTCATTTCAAGTGTGCTGTTTGCTTTTTGAACCTGTTGCTGTCAACTGCCAGGATGAGATCCAAAGAGCTGTCACTACCAGTGAAGCAAGCCATCATTAGGCTGAAAAAACAAAACAAACCCATCAGAGAGATTGCAAAAACATCAGGCGTGGCCAAAACAACTGTTTAGAACATTCCCAAAAAGAAGGAACGCACTGGTGAACTCAGCAACACCAAAAGACTAGGAAGACCACGGAACACAACTGTGGTGGATGACCAAAGAATCCTTTCCCTGGTGAAGAAAACACCCTTCACAACAGTTGGCCAGATCAAGAACACTCTCTAGGAGGCAGGTGTATGTGCGTCAGAGTCAACAATCAAGAGGAGACTCCACCAGTGTGAATACAGAGGGTTCACCACAAGATGTAAACCTTTGGTGAGCCCCAAAAACAGGCAGGCCAGATTAGAGTTTGCCAAACAACATCTGAAAAAGCCGTCGCAGTTCTGGAACAACATCCTATGGACAGATGAGACCAACATCAACTTGTACCAGAGTGATGGGAAGAGAAGAGTATGGAGAAGGAAAGGAACTGCTCATGATCCTAAGCATACCACCTCATCAGTGAAGCATTGGGGTGGAAGTGTCATGGCGTGGGCATGTATGGCTGCCAGTGGAACTGGTTCTCTTGTATTTATTGATGATGTGACTGCTGACAAAAGCAGCACAATGAATTCTGAAGTGTTTCGGGCAATATTATCTGCTCATATTCAGACAAATGCTTCAAAACTCATTGGACGGCGCTTCACAGTGCAGGTGGACAACAACCCAAAGCATACTGCAAAAGCAACCAAAGAGTTTTTGAAGGGAAAGAAGTGGACTGTTTTGCAATGGCCAAGTCAATCACCTGACCTGAATCCGATTGAGCATGTATTTCACTTGCTGAAGACAAAACTGAAGGGAAAATACCCCAAGAACAAGCAGGAACTGAAGACTGTTGCAGTAGAGGCCTGGCAGAGCATCACCAGGGATGAAACCCGGCGTCTGGTGATGTCTATGTGTTCCAGACTTCAGGCTGTGATTGACTGTAAAGGATTTGCAACCAAGTATTAAAAAATGAATGTTTGATTTATAGTTCTTATTCTGTCCCATTACTTTTGGTCCCTCAAGAAGTGGGAGGCACATTTGCAAACTGTTGTAATTCCTACACCGTTCACCTGATTTGGATGTAAATACCCTCAAATAAAAGCTGACACTCTGCAGTTAAAGCATGTCTTGTTCGTTTCATTTGGAATCCATTGTGGTGGTGTATAGAGCCAAAAATGTTAGAATTGTGTCGATGTCCCAATATTTATGGACCTGACTGTATATATATATATATATATATATATATATATATATATATATAGATAGATATATATATACGTTTTCATGAGTTATGTATGCCAAAATCATCAATATTAAAACAATGAAAGGCTTGAACTACTTCAGTTGTGTGTAATGAATCTAAAATATATGAAAGTCTAATGTTTATCAGTACATTACAGAAAATAATGAACTTTATCACAATATGCTAATTTTTTGAAAAGGACCTGTATATATGCACTGACTGCCTCCCTGCCACTACATTTGGTTAAAGTGCCCTCTGGATTATTACTCACCCAGACCCTTCACACTCCCCTCCTCCCACACCGTCTCCACCTGCAACACTGACATTGTATACCTCACCTGGGACCCTGTCCCTTCCTCCAGGATCTTTTCATGGACTTTTGCATCTTGCAATAGCTCATAGTTTAAGTGTCTTGTATCTAGGATTGCCTCATAGTTCATAGCCTTCAGATTACTTGCAAGATCATTCATTGTTCGTTCATTTAATCATTCATTCACTGTTGTCAAATTGCATCACTGTAAATAAAGCACTGTATCAGTTTTGCCTCCGTCTGTGTCTGCACTTGAGTCGACATACCCAGTCTGGCCTTTTCAGCCGTAACAGCTATATGCAATAAAATCCCAATATAAATTGGGCAAGAAACATATCTACTTATTTTTTCTTTTTATCAGCCTCAGTAACTTTGACACAGCAAGCGCTGCTTCAATATTTAGACCAGTGGGGGAAAGATATATGAGGCTATGAAACTTGGAAACTACAATGAAGACAAGGTAAGGCAAGGCAAGGCAAGTTTATTTATATAGCACAATTCAACAACAAGGTGATTCAAAGTGCTTTACAGAGACATTAAAAACAAAAACAAATAAAAAGCATGATTTAAAATTGATTAAGACAAGCAAACAAACAAACAAACAAACAAACAAACAAAACAGTATTTAAAATCAAAAATCAAACAGTAGATAAAATCAGAACAGTAGATAAAGTCAGTAGTTAAAATGTAAGTTTTGAAATTTAAGCTTAAAAGTGTGGATTTGGTGCTTTATTCAAAAGCAGCTGAGAATAGGTGAGTCTTCAACCTGGATTTAAATAAACTGAGTGTTTCAGCTGATCTGAGGCTTTCTGGGAGTTTGTTCCAGATATATGGAGCATAAAAGCTGAATGCAGCTTCTCCGTGTTTGGTTCTGACTCTGGGAACTGATAAAAAACCGGATCCAGATGACCTGAGGGATCTGGAAGGTTCATACTGGGTCAGGAGGTCACTGATGTATTTTGGTCCTAAACCATTCAGAGCTTTATAGACCAGCATCAGAACTTTAAAGTCTATCCTCTGACGGACAGGCAGCCAGTGTAAAGACCTCAGAGCTGGACTGATGTGGTCCACTTTTTTGGTCTTAGTGAGGACTCTAGCAGCAGAGTTCTGAATGAGCTGTAGTTGTCTGACTGATTTTTTAGGTAGACCTGTAAAGATGCTGTTACAGTAATCAAGCCTACTAAAGATGAATGCATGGACTAGTTTTTCCAGGTCCTGTTGAGACATCAGATCTTTTATCCTTGAAATATTCTTGAGGTGATAGTAAGCTGATTTTGTTATTGTCTTAATGTGTTTTTCTAAGTTTAGGTCTGCATCCATCACTACACCCAAATTTCTCGCCTGGTTGGTGGTTTTTAGGTGTATAGATTGAAGTTCTCTGGTGACCTGTAATCGTTTTTCTTTGGCACCAAAGACTATTACTTCAGTTTTGTTTTTGTTTAGCTGGAGAAAATTGTGGCACAACCAGTCATTAATTTCCTCAATGCATTTACCAAGAGCCTGTACAGGGCCTCGGTCTCCTGGTGACATTGTGATATATATTTGTGTGTCATCTGCGTAGCTATGATAGTTTATTTTGTTGTTCTTTATAATCTGTGCCAGTGGGAGCATGTAGATGTTAAACAGAAGGGGTCCCAAGATGGAACCTTGGGGAACTCCACATGTGATACTTGTCTGCTCAGATGTGAAGTTACCTATTGATACAAAGTATTTCCTGTTTTCTAAGTATGTTTTGAACCAGTTTAGTACAGTTCCTGAAAGACCTGCCCAGTTCTCCAGTCGTTTGAGTAATATGTTGTGGTCAACTGTATCAAATGCTGCACTGAGATCCAGTAAAACTAAGACTGACATTTTTCCACTGTCTGTATTCAGACATATGTCATTAAACACTTTGGTCAGAGCGGTTTCAGTGCTGTGGTTCTGTCTAAAACCTGACTGGAAGGCATCATAGCAGTTATTCTGTGTTAAGAAGTAATTGAGCTGTTGAGAAACTGCTTTTTCAATGATCTTACTTAAAAATGGGAGGTTTGAGATCGGCCTGTAGTTATTCATTTGTGTCTTGTCAAGATTGTCCTTTTTCAGTATAGGTTTAATTACAGCAGTTTTTAGTGATTCTGGAAACACACCTGACGTTAAAGAAAAGTTTATGATCTGTAACAGGTCTGACTCCAAAGTCTTTGAGACCTTTTTGAAAAAACTTGTTGGCAGGACATCTAAACAGCAGGAGGAGGAGTTCAGTTGACCTAAGATGTCCTCCAGGTCTTTGTTGTTAATAGGGTGAAACTGTTTGATGGTGTTTAAACAGTTTTTTGGTGGACACAGTACATGTCCTGGATCTGCTGTTGATGTACCAATTGCTTGTCTAATCTTTTGGATTTTTTCTGTGAAGAATTTGGCAAAGTCATTGCAGGCCATGGTCGAATGAAGTTCAGCTGCCACTGACACAGGAGGGTTTGTTAGCCTGTCAACTGTAGAAAATAGGACCCGAGCGTTATGACTGTTTTTGGTAATGATGTCAGAGAAGTAGGACCTCCTTGCACTCCTCAGTTGTAAATTATAATTGTGAAGTTTCTCTTTATAGATGTCATAATGAACCTGGAGGTTTGTTTTTCTCCATCTGCGCTCAGCTTTCCTACACTCTCTTTTTTCATTTTTCACCAGTGTGGAGTTTCTCCATGGAGACTTCTTCCTTCCAGAGATAACCTTCACCTTAATGGGAGCAATAGTGTCCATTACATTTAACATTTTAGCATTGAAGCTAGTGACGAGCTCATTGACTGAACCTCTGGACAGGTCAGGTGTTAATGGGAAGACCTGGTTAAAGATCTCACTACTGTGTTCAGTTATACACCGTTTTGTGATCACTGCTGTTGATATATTTGTGTGGGCTGAGATTTTACTTTCAAAGAAAACACAGTAATGATCAGACAGGCCCACATCAGACACAGTAACCTTTGAAATGCTCAGGCCCTTGGAGATCAGTAGGTCAAGAGTGTGTCCTCTATTATGTGTGGCCTCTGTTACATGCTGAGTCAGCCCAAAGTTGCCCAGAGTGTTACTCAGGTCTTTAGTCCCTTTGTCCTGAGGGTTGTCCACATGGATGTTAAAATCCCCAACAATAATTACACAGTCGAAATCAACACAGATCACAGACAGCAGTTCACTGAGGTCATTAAAAAAGTCTGTGCAGTATTTGGGAGGCCTGTAAACATTAAGAAACACAACTTTGGATGGAGCCTTCAGCTGTAACGCCACATATTCAAAAGACTGAAAACTTCCAGGAGATAGCTGCTTACATTGAAATGATTCATTAAATAAGACAGCAACCCCTCCTCCTCTCCTGCTCACCCTGGCCTCACTGATAAAACTGTAGTTAGGAGGGGTCGTCTCGATGAAAACAGCTCCACTGTTACTTTGGTCCAACCAAGTTTCAGTTAAAAACATAAAATCAAGGCTGTGCTCAGTGATTAAATCATTAATTAAAAATGTTTTCCCAGCTAAAGATCTAACGTTTAATAAAGCCAACTTAAGTGTTTTAGAGGTATTATTTGCCCCCTCGTGTTTGGGAGCAGTCTGTGGCACACAAGGTATGTTTACTACATTTAAAGATCTTTTAGAGTGCAGCTCTTTGTGTTTTGACCAGGCCACATGTCTCCTTCTGTCACCTAAAAGTACAGAAATTTTGAAACCTTCTAATAAACAGGGTCCCAGCTTCTCCTGGGAAAAGTCACCACTGTCATAATCCTCGCAGCCTGGACCCTCCACACATCACACATCAGACTGCGGAGACAGAGCATGAAGGTGGTAAGGAGGAACTAAGGGCGGCGAGGCTGCGCAGTGTAACTTTGATTGCTCTGTTGAGGGCGGGGCTCGATGGCGAACCTTTGGCTGCTCTGGTGGGGGGTTAATGGGGGACAAAAAGGGATTGGGCCAGGGGGTAGATCTGAGCCCAGCATTGACCCGCTCCATCATCTCCTCAGTGAATTTCAGGTGTGGGGAGGAGGGAGAAAGGGAGGGGGAGGAGGGTGATGGCCTGTCAGGGGTTTGGGGGACTGGGGAAGGTCGTGGTCCCTGGTCCTGGTCGTTGGTGTTGTTGAGAGAGGTGGAGGCAAATAGGGACCCCTCTTCTTGCCTCAGATGTCTCTCCTTTCTGAGGCTCTTCCCGGGTGGGGGCAGATGGAGCTCCTCCTCAAGGTTTCTGCTGGGCTTTGTTTGTTCTTGGAGTACTGTTTGTTCCTCTTTATTAGATAACTCCTCGTTTATCTCAGCCTTGGCACCAAGCACAGATGGATGACGTATGGAATAAAACAAGTTGGAGGTGAACAGTTTCACCCCTGACTTGTTAAAATTAAATCCATTTGCTTTAAACAGATGCCTGCGTTCCCAAAAAATATTAAAGTTGTTGATAAAATGCACTGAGTGGTCAGTACATGCTGATATAAGCCATTTATTCAGTGCAAACAATCTGCTGAATCTCTCGTCTCCTCCTCTGACGGGCGGTACAGGCCCACTGATGAATACAGCTGCATTCAGAGAGTTTACAGTATTTAATAATCCAGTAAAGTCCCGTTTCAGAACCTCCGACTGTTGTTTGGACACATCGTTTGACCCTGTATGCAGAACAATATTTGTCACAGTTGGATATTCATCTGCAATCTGAAGAATTCTCTCCTTCAGGTTGTTGACCATATCATTAGGAAAGCAGAGGACTTTAGTGTTCTTACCGCACATCCTTTGTACATCCTTTACGGCAGAGTCACCCACAATCAGGGGTGGACACAGGTAGACACAGAACTCTGGAAAACGCAGCCTGAGTGGACAACGCAACAGAGAAAACAGGGAGATTATGCAGAGTGAAAACACCAGGGAAACACAGCTGAACAGGCTCTGACTGATGAGACAAAGGAAGCAAAAGTGACCATAACACACATAAAACAGGAATTAACACAGAGAGAGACAGACCGACCAAGACCAAGACAGAAACATTCAAACTTGACACAAGGGGCGTTTCTCAATATGCGTACTTGTGCATACTTGCGTTCTCGTGTACTCGTGATACGTCATCAGTCGGAGACCAAGTACTGTTCCAATTCGAAGTACGCATCAAGCCAAGAACGCGAAAAAGTCCCGGATGTGTTCTCGCTCCGCCCGTTTTATCGAGCATGCATCGGTGTGGACTTGGTACAGCTAAATAGCTAAATAGCCCAGAATGCATTTCGTCCAAAACTCAACAGCGGACTCCCGGCAGATCTCCCCCCCCCCCCCCCCCCCCCCCCCCCCCCCGCTCGCGCTCTTCTCACTACTCAGGTTAAACAAACCCCAGCAGCTGTCTATAGTATTGAGTGTCCACTAAAATAAAAATAGAAGCGTTCTAACATCTCACCTTCTAAATGTTAATGTTTAGTTTATTTCAGTGTTTTATTTGTTCCTGAGTCAACTGGTTTGGCTGTGATTAAAGTTAAGCTTCATAACATGTTACTCACAGTTAAATTACGAGGGGACGGCAGTAGAAACTCCGGACCTGTGACATCATCACGTACGCAGGTGTTCCAATTGTACAAATCGCGTGTCCGTGCTCGCGTTCTCGGCGAGTCCATACTCCCGTGCGTTCTCGGCTAGTACGTACTCGCGTACTTGGGAATTGAGGAACGGCCAAGGTCTGAAGATAAACAAACATGGGCCGTTTCTCAATATGCGTACTTGTGCGTACTTGCGTTCTCGTGTACTTGTGATACGTCATCAGTCGGAGACCAAGTACTGTTCCAATTCGAAGTACGCATCAAGCCGAGAACGCGAAAAAGTCCCGGATGTGTTCTCGCTCCGCCCGTTTTATCGAGCATGCATCGGTGGTGACTTGGTACAACTAAATATCCCAGAATGCATTTCATCTACAACTCAACAGCGGACTCCCGGCACATCGTTTTCAAACCCCCCCCCCCCGCGGTCTTCTCACTACTCAGGTTAAACAAACCCCAGCAGCTGTCTATAGTATTGAGTGTCCACTAAAATAAAAATAGAAGCGTTCTAACATCTCACCTGCTTGTTTTTATTAAGGTATGTACACGTATGTACATGTACACTATTTTTATTAATAGAGGTTTCACTACTGAGGTTAAAAATGATATATAAGTCACTTAGATCACTTCTAAATGTTAATGTTTAGTTTATTTCAGTGTTTTATTTGTTCCTGAGTAAACCGGTTTGGCTGTGATTAAAGTTAAGCTTCATAACATATTACTCAGTCACAGTTAAATTAAGAGGGGACGGCAGTAAAAACTCTGGACCTGTGACATCATCACGTAGGCTGGTGTTCCAATTGTACAAATCGCGAGTCTGTGCTCGCGTTCTCGGCGAGTCCGTACTCCCGTGCGTTTTCGGCCAGTACGTACTCGCCGAGAACGCGAGTACGTACTCGCGTACTTGAGAATTGATAAACGGCCATGGATAGAAGAAACAGATGATTATGGGAACAGAAAGCGATAACACAGGTACTACAAAACATGGGAACATGACCTGAGACAGAAATAACATTTTATTTTTGAAATCCAAAATCTGGGATCTCAGAAAATATAAGCTTGTGTTAAATGATGTTTAAAGCCAGATATAGTATGTTACCAGGAATGCAGAAAGGATTTTTCTTGGCAGAGGTTTTTTAACTTTGCTGGAAAGTTATATTTGTAGACTTTTAACACATGAACAGCAGATAAAAGCATTTGTATTTCTATTTGTGGAGTAAAATTTTGGAACAGCCAAGATTGCGCTTGGAAGTCTTTTTTAATATCAAGGAAATCATAAATACTTAAATGACCAAAGTTACTTGAAACTCCAAGCAAAACTCATTGAACCATAAAGTAACTATAGATTACAGTATGATGAGACATGAGGGCTTAAAATTGAGGTTTCAGACTATGCAGACTTATGGACTTATATTTGTAATAAATGTGGTTTATAAACTGTCAGGGTTCCTGGGTTGTTTACCCAGTGCTTTCAGTTTGTACTTAGTCACTGTTTATGTTACATGTGTTTCCGGTTCAGTTCAGGCATTCAGCTGGTCTGTCAGTCTATTTCTCATGTTCTGTTCATCCTGTCTCCACAATAAACACCATCCACATCCGTCACCAGTCTATGAGTCCTGCTTATGGTTCCTCTCTTTTCTCTCTCCACACAAAGACATGAACAGTTCATTACGGGTTTGTAGATTTCCCCTCATTAGCATGCTGTCTGACCTGCTGTCTGCTATTATAGTGATACTGCTTTTAATGATTCAAAGTTCATAAATAGAACCACTACGACACAGTCCATAAACTCTTTACTTCCCTCAGACTTTCCCTTCTTTTCCCATCAACACACCTGTTATCACTTCTCATTGGTCCTGCAGTTGCCTATCTGCTCTAACCTTTGTACTGCCATAACAGCTTAAGAGCAGGTTATCTTCAAGATTAGAGATCAATGCATATATTCACTGAAGAAACACATGTTGTTGAGATCAGAGCTCAGACTAGTTTCAGTTATAAGAAAGAGAAACTCACACAGTCACTGACACTGAGAGGAGAAATGGCACAGAAAGGAGTTCAGCTGGACCGAGAAACCTTCTCTTGTTCCATCTGTTTGGATCTACTGAAGGATCCGGTGACTACAGCCTGTGGACACAGCTACTGCATGAACTGTATTCAAACCCACTTTGATGAAGAGGACAGGAAGGGAATCCACAGCTGCCCTCAATGTAGGGGGACTTTCACAGCGAGACCAGTGATGGTTAAAAATACTATGTTAGCAGAGTTGGTGGAGCAGCTGAAGAAGACTGGACTCCAAGCTGCTCCAGCTGATCACTGCTATGCTGGACCTGAAGATGTGGCCTGTGATGTCTGCACTGGGAGGAAGCTGAAAGCCATCAAGTCCTGTCTGGTGTGTGTGATCTCCTACTGTGAGAAACATATTCAGCTTCATTTTGAGTCTCCTGCCTTTGGAAAACACAAGCTGGTGGCCCCCTCCAAGAAGCTCCAGGAGAACATCTGCTCTCGTCATGATGAGGTGATGAAGATTTTCTGTCGTACTGATCAGCAGAGTATCTGTTATCTCTGCATAATGGATGAACATAAAGGCCATGAAACAGTCCCAGCTGCAGCAGAAAGGACTGAGAAGCAGAAGGAGCTCGAGGTGAGACGACTAAACATCCAGCAGAGAATCCAGGAGCGAGAGAAAGATGTGAAGCTGCTTCAACAGGAGGTGGAGGCCATCAATGGCTGTGCTGATAAAGCAGTGGAGGACAGTGAGAAGATGTTCACTGAGCTGATCCGTCTCATCCAGAAAAGAAGCTCTGATGTGAAGCAGCAGGTCAGATCCCAGCAGGAAACTGAAGTGAGTCGAGTCAAAAAGCTTCAGGAGAAGCTGGAGCAGGAGATCGCTGAGCTGAAGAGGAAAGACGGCGAGCTGGAGCAGCTCTCACACACAGAGGATCACAACCAGTTTCTACACAACTACCCCTCACTGTCAGCACTCAGTGAGTCTACACACTCATCCAGCATCAATATTCATCCTCTGAGCTACTTTGAGGATGTGACAGCAGCTGTGTCAGAGACCAGAGATAAACTACAGGACATTCTGAGAGAGGAATGGACAAACATCTCACTGACAGTCACTGAAGTGGATGTTTTACTGTCATCACCAGAGCCAAAGACCAGAGCTGGATTCTTAAAATATTCACATGAAATCACACTGGATCCAAACACAGCAAACACACACCTGTTATTATCTGAGGGGAACAGAAAAGTAACATTTATGAAACAACAACAGTCTTATTCTGATCATCCAGACAGATTCACTGGATATTCTCAGGTCCTGAGTAGAGAGAGTCTGAGTGGACGTTGTTACTGGGAGGTGGAGTGGAGAGGGGGAGTAGTTTTAGTAGCAGTTGCGTACAAGAATATCGGCAGAGCAGGGGGGGACAAAGAATGTGGATTTGGATATAATGAGAAATCTTGGGCATTAAACTGTAACACAAACAATTTTCAATTTTGGCACAACCATGTCCGAACTGTCCTCTCAGGTCCTCTGTCCTCCAGAGTAGGAGTGTACCTGGATCACAGAGCAGGTATTCTGTCTTTCTACAGCGTCTCTGAAACCATGACTCTCCTCCACAGAGTCCAGACCACATTCACTCAGCCGCTCTATGCTGGACTTTGGCTTTTAGATTATGAAGCCACTGCAGAGATGATTAAAGTCAAATAGAGAAGACAGGTTCATGTTGATCTCTGACCATTATATGTACTTCTGTAGTTTCTAAATGAGGCTTTACATTTTAGAAGCTGAGAAGTTCAGTGGTCCATTGATGTGTGAAAATAATATTGCACTGACTTAAAATGTAGTTACATTAACAACCTTACATCAATACAAACCTAAATTTGTTCTTATTGGCTGATATTTTAATGTAACAAAACATATGAAGGAAAAACTGGTTCCAGTCTCAGAAATCTGAAAAATATCGATTTTCTCGATCATAAATTTACAGTCTTTGAAGTTTGAACTTTTAAAACATGAATCAATTTTGATTCCTTGACCCTTTTGAAAATATAATGAAAAGTATTTTAAACTATTATTTAATGTTCATACTAATAACACATTATTATATCTAGAGTAATGTGATTTAACGTCATTTTTTAAATTAAACTTTTGTCAACTTGATCATTTATATATCTAAATATAAAAACTAAATGATACAGGTCTCTATACTTCAGCAGCCACTCATTCAGTCAAATCGGATGGAGTTGCATTACATGCTGTAAGTGACTTAATTCTGATTTTATAAAATAAACTGTATTAAAAAGAAATACAGTTAAAAATATAAGAATTCCTGAAATTATTGATGCTTCATTCAGACTTTGACCATGTTTTAATGAATAAGTGAAGCACTTTTCCTCTTTGGTGCTTTTGCACTTAGTTTTTATTAGCAGGAAGCTCAGGCTGAGCTGATCCACCGAAGACGCCATAGCCATTGCTCTCCATACAGCACTGAGTCACCTGGAGAAACAGGGGAGCTATGTCAGAATGCTCTTTGTTGACTTCAGCTTACCCTTTAACACAATAATACTGGACATTTTAATCCCCAAGTTAGCCAACCTGCGGCTCCCACCATCCACTTGCTCTTGGATAAGATTTTTTGGTCAACAGACCCCAGAGGGTGAAACTAGGCCCCTACTACTCTTTCCCTCACGCTCTCAGCACCAGCTCTCCCCAGGGCTGTGTACTAAGCCTACTACTCTACTCCCTCTACACATCTGACTTCAGCCCCGCCCACCCAGAGAACATCATACTCAAATTTGCCGATGACACAACAGTGGTGGGGCTGATCACAGGGGGAAATGAGGTGGCCTACAGAGATGAGGTCATGAAACTGGGAGAAATGGTGTGCATTAAACAACCTTGGACTTAACATCACCTCGACTTCAGGCAGAACAGCACTGCCCCTGCACCCCTGCACTTTAACAGTGAATGTGTAGACCGAGTGGAGTCCTTCAAATGTCTCTGCGTCCACATCTCCGCAGACCTCTCCTGGTCAGTCAAAACCGCGGCGCTAGTCAAGAAGGCCCAGCAGCGCTACACTTCCTAAGGGTGCTCAAGAAGGAGCAACTAAACACCCAGCTGCTGGTGACCTTCTACAGCTCCACCATCGAGAGCCTGCTGACATATGCAGTGGAAGTGTGACACTCCAGCTACATGGAGGCAGACAGGATAACAGGATACGTTCGCCAAGGATAACACCTCTGAGCAAAAGTTGGATAACATCTTAGAACAGCTCACTGCGGTCGTGAGGTCTCAGAATCGGCTCTCTGGGCACAAGAATGACAAGACCACGGAACGCAAGCTGGATAACATCATGGAGAAGTTAGCGGCTCTCCAACAGAAAATGGAGAGACCAGTGTCGGTGTCGGAGTGTTAAGAACAACTTTGAAATTCCCATGAGCTGTTCGCATAAAAGAAAACCACCATCATAACTTGGCTATCCATTCAGCGCCAGCTGAGAGCTCAAGGCTAGAGCCGAACTAAAACTCCCTGATAACGACTGTGTTTAGACTGTTCCTCCCACCCTATGCAAGGCCACCTGGGTTGGCTGGAAGACTGTTTACTTAGCCTGGCAGGGCGAAGGACACTGTCTCAGCTAAACTCTGGACACACACACACATACACACATACTGATATGCACACACTCATCCCCCCTCCCTTTCCAAATGCCTTCGATGCTTGTTTCCTGCGGGGGAACACGGCGGGTCTGAGCCGACGCTGGAATGATAGTGCTGTGCAGGGTGGCTGCTGTGTTCGCTTCGCATTACTCTTCACCCCCCACCCAACCCTGTGGCTTGTCATGTCCTTCATAATGTTGTGTTGTGGACATTCATGTGCTTTTTGTGCAGAGGAGTTTTTTTGTTTCCTGTTCCCATGCTGTCCTACCATGGAAGCACAGCATGAGCAGAGGTCTCTTTTTTTCCTCTTGTACTTTCCCATTGTAATGTACATTTCAATGTTTTTTTCTGTAACGCTACCGATCTCCGACTTGTATCCCCATGTAATGTCTGTGTTGTGTGTGTAAGGTCGGGAGGGGGTCCCATTTCGCGAATAAAGCTTGGATTGATTGATTGATTGATTGATTGACAGGAAGAGACAACAGAGGGTGGCAAACATAGCACAAAAAATCATCGGCTTCCTCCTGCCCTCTTTGTCTGCCATTTATAACTGCCACTGTCTGTGTCACTCCTGTACTGTGTATTTATATTATTTGTATAGTTATATTATTGCATAGATTTCTTTTTATAATTTGCTAAGTACATGCACACTTTTATGGAGCTGTTTTTAATCTCGTTATACTGTGTATAATGACAATAAATTCTTTCAGTTTCAATTCAATTAAATTCAATTTAACTTTGAATGTAAGAAAATGATTACATACAACTGAACTTAAAGCAAACATTAAAGTAAGCAGAGGGACGGAAGGAAAGGTGTCACCCAGAGAAAATGAACCGACGGAGACACCTGCTGGACAAACACAGACATGACAAGAAGAAAGACAAGTGCAGAGGGGAGACAAACAGCTGGAAATACTTGTTGGAAAGGGTTGTCATGCTTCAGAAAAACACACAGCACACACTCTAAGCCATTTATTTGGACTGAAGTAGAAATAACTTGAGAAGAATAAATCACATTACAAAAAAAATAATAATTATATTTAAAAAACAACAACTACCTGTTCAGCCCAGACAGTCATGCTAGATTTTTTTTAAAATTTGACTTCACTGTAGATGATTTCCAGATTCACACATCCAGTTTTCAAAACCTAGCGCTCACAAGTCCGTTATTAGCTCAAGAAACCTAACTGCTTCCCACAGAGTAAACAGACAAATCTAGAGCAATAATCCATTATAAAAATAAGACTCTTTGTTATCATACACACTTTGACAAATGAATAAGGAAAGTGGCTCAGCTTCTTTATCAAAATGTTATTTCTTATCATTCTAAGAGTTTCTAGAAAATTACAAAATATCCGTAAAACCAAAAGAATCTGCTGTAGTTTTAGATGCTGTACCAAAAAGTGTCCTCATACTGTTACCAAACTCTGCTGTTGATGATTTTGTCACGGTTTGGAATTATTAAAGGACCCAAGATGTGGCAGCTCTGATGCAAGTGAGTTTATTCAACAGCTGGTGATACAGATAGAAATGGCAAGGGTGAGCATGAAAACTAAGCAAAAACCTAAACTTGGAAAACTAACAGAAACAGAGATGCAGGGAGACATGGAGGGACAGAGACGACGGAGGGAAATACGCAGACGAACCAGCAACGCACACGAGAAAACACAGGGCTTAAATACACATAGGGCAATCAGGGAATGGTAAACAGGAGGGAGGCACGGGAGTAATTGGACATAACGAGATAAGGGAAGGTGAAACAAGAAACACTGACGGGAGACACCGACCTACAAAATAAAACAGGAACTCACACATGCAAAGACACAGACTTAGAAACACAGACTTGACACAGTAATACACATGTATTACTGCCTGCAGGCAGAAATGACTAAACACTAAACTGAGGAAGAGCAGAACTAAAAACTGAAGAAATAGAAAACCAGAACCAAAATACATCACAAATAATAGAAAACACAAAACGCTGGGTCAAAAGACCCAGGATCATGACAGATGTAGCCTTCAGTTTAGAAGAATATATGACAGCTATATATATATTTGTCATTGATGTGTTGAAAAAGAAATAATAAAGAACAATATTAGGAATATAATTAGTTATGCTACTGTCTCTCCTTCTAAACACTCCTGGTCTTTCTTATTTAATGATATACAACAGGAGAATGCATGGAGGACCTGTGATAAATACTGTATCAATAACCAGATTAATGAAGTGTCTTTCACCATACTGTACATATTGACACGTATTAGGTTTATCCAGTGAAAGTGGTGCTGAACAGATTCAAAGGGCATATAATGTAAGGAAAAGATTGGGAGAAAAAATCATATTGTCCATTACTGTTGTAAAATACTATGTTGATAGGAAAAAATATGCATGGACCAAAGCAGCCTTGCTACACTTTATTAATGAGTTTGTTTTGCTTTTTTTAAAAAAAAAAATCTGGCAGCAATTTGTGTAAATTAAAAAGGAAAAAGCTTATTAAAACTCTGACCACGTCAAATTAATGGAGTATGCCGTATGTATTACTTTCTGTGTCCTCCTGACAGAGTCACCTGCTGATTCACGTCACCAAAAATAGCAAACCACAGCAGAGAGGGCAGAAAGTGACGTATCAGGAAGTGTAATGAAAGGAAGTAGATGGCGGGAGAGATGAAGCTGTTCATGACAGAGCGGAAATAAGGTGAAAAATAGGCGAAAACAGCAAAAGCGAAAGTAAATCTGTAATGTGGAGGAAACGGACAGTGAGCGCAGTGTAACCCTGAAAACGAGGACGAATTTAAAGTGATCATAAAATCGTCTCCAGACGGTCGTTGTTCGGTGAGTGGAACCAGATTCAGCTACAACACCGATAAATACGCCTGTAGGGAGATTAAGAGTGCTAAAATACTGAGAAACGGATCTCTGATGAGCGCTTGTAGGGATGTGGTTCATCAAGGTACACAGGACTGAATTAGTGTAAGGGAGGTGCAGTGTGGGGAAAGTGTCCAAGCAGCAGGCTGAACCCGAGTCAGAGAGCACAGAAAATAACAACAGATGTGGTGGAAACTGGCAAGATGGTGATACAGGAAGATGTTCTGACTGTGAGCAAGAAATAATTCATATTGTTTATGGTCGAAGGGATAAAGAGCTCAGCACAGACAGGAAAATGATTATTGTGAAATCAGCTGAGAAATGTTAAAGAACTACGTGGAAGAAACGTTAAAGGGAGGAACTCCCAACTTTTAGTCATGTCTGGTGGATCTTCGTGATATTAGCTTTTTTAATGTGCAAACCAAGAAACCTTGTAGCCAGTGGTAAATAAAAATAAACAAACATCTCAAATTTGTTGGACAAGTTTCGTGAGATATATTTTGTAAAATATGGTTGAAACCACAGTGGGATTTTCTTGTATATGGGTGTACAGCGATCAGGAATTATGGGGAGACTGAGAGAGGTGGAGGTTAGGTCTGCAACTAAAGATTATATCAGCAGTCGACTAATCTGCCAATATCCCTTTGATTAGTCAGCGATTATTTCAGTAACTTTTATCTCTGTTTCATGTGGGCAGCCCTCCTGTTCTAGACACAACAAATTAAAATATTGACCCAGGAAATGTGAATATGAAAATAATCAAATGTGTTTTTTATTATTACTTAATAGGACCATGAGAATGAAAATGAAATGAATGAAATATGAATGCAAATTAAAGTGCTAGTTGTGTTTAAACAAGAAAATAATATGCAAATAGGAAACTACAAATGGCTTCTGTCCATAATTTCAAATAAAGCTTCAAATTATATCAAAAAGATTTTAGTTTCCAGTTCAAAATAAAAGATTTCCAAAGTTTACAGATGATTCAGTTCACGAATTCACGACTACAGTGGACGTGCTCTGGAATGAGGCTTGCTCCAGCTGCAGCTGATAACCATACTAAACACGCTCTCTGTCATAACTTCAGCCATCTGAGAGGTGCATGAGCCTCTTTTCAGGACAAACTCATCTATACGCCTGTGCGTAATACAATTAAAACAGAACAAAACAGAATCAGACTGTTACTAATCACAAATTTGGTTGTTAATATTTTGTTTTTCAGATACTGCCCCCAAAGCTTCCTGTAGTGTGTAGCAGTTATAAAAACACATTTATGTGGTTTTAGAATTTTATGCATCCACGAATTTTAAAAGTCTGCGTAATTGTTTATAGAGAAAAAACATTGCAGCCCTTGTGGAGGTGTAGCAGAATTTGTGTTGAATGGGTTTGTGGGTATATTGTCACAACAGGGACAGAAAACCGAGATACTGGATAATGTAGGTGGTCCCACTGAAGATAAGTGTGGTTTGGGGGTTTTAATGTGCACAGTACACTTTGGAGGAGTTACAGCACAGATGTGAAAGCAGAGATAATAGAGAAGATCATAATTGATCTGATGACTTGTTGAATGAATCCAATATGCATTTTAAATGCTCTGATAGGATAGTGTGTGTTATAACACGTTAGCCCGCATAAAAGACAGTACACTTCAAGTGATATTAAAACTGTTTACTATTATATGGGATAAAGTAGGGCTGTTCGATATAACGATATATATCGGATGACGATATAAAAACGTCTATTGTTTTATATCACGCTATCGTTTGTTTCGTGGTATCGCAAAATAAACAGTTTACGGCAATATTTTTTCCGTCATTTTGATGGTCACTGTAGTGGCTATATTAATTTCTTAAAGTTCTCTCTTTCTCTTCAATTTAATATAACCACACTACAGACGGACAAGCGCCTGTTTTTATGCGTTGCAGTTAGCAGCAATGACGGTAAAACCATGTTTATTTTCCACATAAACCTTTCACAATAAAGCTCAAGATCCTGTTGAGAGTTTTCAAAATAAACTGTATTACGTGAAAGAGTATGCAGAGTATTTACAGATGAGAAGCAAAAAAGAGCCGTCAGGTGCTAAAAAATAAACCTTAGACTCAAACGTTAGAATAGGCTTTTCCCCGCAGCACGCCGTGTAATAAATACTCACAAAGAAAACAGCGGCCGTTACAACTTATGTCTAAAGATGTATAGTTTCATGCATCGGTTAAACACTTGACTCCAGGTACACGACGCCCAGCTGGAAACACTTCAGCTGCCCGAGATTCACAGAATTTACAGAAAATGTTAAATTTTTGTGATTTATATCGTTATCGGGAAGATAGATGTCTTATATCAGGATATGAGATTTTGGTCATATCGCACAGCCCTAGGATAAAGGGACAATCCCATGAGTCTGAAAGCAGGCTGTTATAGTGGCACTGGCCTGTAGAAACCCAACACATTAACGTCACATTTGGGATGACCTGGGATGATAACAGAGACTAACCCATATCTTAGAGTGTAAACAGTGTCTTCTCTGGGTTTTAGAGTGGGTGTAGTAAAGGAATATTCTGCATTCATTTGCAGAGTATTTGGCTGGAATATTTGGTCACAGCTGAAATGGGAAGACGTCTTCACTATATGTAAAAGTATGTATGTTTGAACATGACGCAGGATAGGAACCCAAAGGAAGAGACATGGTTTACTTGGATGAGAATAGGACACAGAGGAATTAACTCATGCAATCCAAATAGGTCAACTCCCAACAGGTCTCTGTGTTTAAACTCTATGATAAACCGGGGATTATTTTATGAATACATTCAGATTTTAAGCTGATGGAAAGAATATAGTTTTTAATTTTTTCTCCTGCTATTCTCCTGTCCACACTTTACTCCAGTAGGTGGCAGTAATACACCTGTAAGCTGGTTTGCCAACTGCCATCAAGCTCAGAAGAATGAGAAGGAAGGAGGTGGAGGGGCAAAGTGTGGCTGTTCAAGTGGAGCGGTGTGTGCAGACATGACTGCTGTTTGAAGAAGCGGACTAAGGTTAGAGGAGAGATACTAAAATATCGATCCTGTCACGTCAGTGTGGATCTGATACCAACGTCTGTATCACTTCTATCGATGCTTGTATCGATCCGTCCAGCCTGAGTTGAAGCAGCAATGAGTTCAGTTCAGTATCTGAGAGAGTTCATCAAGGAGAGACTAACTGCTGTTTGTGAAGAAATCTTCTCAGAGGTTCAAAAAACCATCGTCCAGTATGAGGAGGAGATCAACCGTCAGCACAGACTGCTGGATATCAGCCGGAAACCAGACAGAAACTCACACATCACAGGTATGGACGTGTTTTTAACTCTGTGCTGTTCACACCCTAATTTCCTGAACTGAAGTCAGAGCACTAACACATGAACATGTGCAGAAACATCCTGTTTATTTCAGCTATTGCTGCAATTACTGATTTTTCAGGAGATCAGACATGTGGTCTCTGGTCTCTGGACTGCTGACAAAAGGAGCCTGCTAAACAACAATAACGGCTGGTTTTGAGCTAACTTTATGCCAGCTAATGTTAGGCCCGAGTGTCCTAAAACACACTTCCCCTCTAATAAAGTTTGATTACAAAAAAAGAAACAAAACAAAACACTACATTTTTGGAAACATTTGTGGGTGTTTTCTCATTTTTGTCTCTGTTTTTTTTTTGTAGTACCATATTTTTCAGATCATAAGGCGCATTAAGCGAAACAAAACAGTCAGATAACTCAAACTTTACTCAACTCATTCTTCTTGCTTCCTCCACTTCCGTACCATTAATTCATTAATGCTGTATTCTGTCACAGCTGCTCTATTCCCGTGTTGTTGCAGTCGATTTTTGAATAAATTAAAGGAGTGTGCTTTATAGTGCGGAAAATACGATACTTTAATACTAAAGTGGCCCTCCAGTGAGGTGATGGTGTCAGCAGTGGCCCACAGCTCATTTAAGTTTAAGACCCCCATTGTAGAAGCTTCACCACCGGCATTATGAGGTAAACCGTGATCTGACAGCCTACATTCATTACATATGAACAGCGACTAGAGATGTTTGTAAAGACAGAGAGAGGACAGCGGGAAGGCATGTTAGAAACAGACATTAAGGACTTTCTTTTGCTGCTCTCTCACTGACAGAAGAGATGGTCACATTCCGTAAATGTAACTTTCACATGACCTTCAGACAATGTTTCCTGAAGTTTACATTTGTAGAACCATTAGGGAACGTTTAGCCATTTTTCTTTTGTTAGCTTCTTTAACATGTCCGTGTTTAAGAGTGTGGTCAGGTTTGTTGCACAAAAATGGTCACCGTGCAGTTTAGTTTGGTGGACTTTGGGTCTTTGCTCGCAGTGAGGAGCTTCAATGCTAATATATTAGTGTGTGGCTGTGAGTATGCACAACTGTTTGCCTGAGCTGCTGTGCACGTGTTGCGCATGCATGAAACAGACTGGCTCACAATCGGTCAAATGACAGACTCTCTGGTCTGATCACCATTTATCATCACATAACTGCTTTTTCTTGTATTTATTTGTTCCTCAAGACCTCCCACAACAACATGACTGTGAGGAAGAGGAGGGTCTGGATGACCAGCAGGTCTGTAACCAGGAGAGGAACTCCAGCCCAGACCAGGAGGACCCAGAGCCCCCACAGGTTAAAGATGAACAGGAGGAACTCTGCAGCAGTCAGGAGAGAGAGCAGCTTGGAATGAAGCAGGAGACTGATACTTTCATGAAGACTCTGACTTATGAGGAAAGTTCCCACAGTGAACAAAAACTAAACAGTGAGCAGCTCCTTTCTCACAGCTCTCCTGAAGCAGAGAGCCGAGATCATGAAGAAAACCATTACGTGGACTCAGGATCTACTAGAAATACAAAGCTAAAGAAGAGGAGACATCACAATGAGCGAGTGGACAACACTCCTGTGTCAGAAAGTAAAACTGACACAAGGAAACAGTCTGTACAGTGTGACACCTGTGGAAAAACGTTTAACTTTAAATCCAACCTTACTACACATCTGAGAGTTCACACAGGTGAAAAACCATATCCTTGTAGCACCTGTGGGAAACAGTTCAATCAGAAGTCATCATTGAATACTCATGTAAGAATTCACACAGGTGAGAAGCCGTATCCGTGTAACACCTGTGGGAAAATATTCAATCAGCTGGCACACTTGAAAACTCACACAAGAATTCACACAGGAGAGAAGCCACATTGTTGTACCACTTGTGGGAAAAGATTCAATGAGAAATCAACATTAAAAACTCACATACGAGTGCACACTGGTGAAAGGCCATATCCTTGCAGCACTTGTGGTAAAAGATTCAGTCAGAGGATGAACTTAAAGAAACACATGAAAATTCACACTGGTTAAATGTTTAATACTTTGAAAATGTGATACAGCCCTGAGTCATAGCAATGTGTTGGTGGTAGAACTCATACTGACCAGAAGTCAAATCACTGCAACACCTGAGTGAAAAGATGATTCATGTTCAAGACAGTATTTCAAGACATTGTTTATTTGGTTTCCTACTTTATTCTTATAATTGTATCAGCCAAACTCATCTTACATTTCATAAAGGTTAAAGTTCAATATGCTCCTGTTCTGTTTGTTCATTGTTTTTTCGGCCTCGAGGGCCGGTGTCCTGTAAGTTTTAGATATCAACCTGGGTCAACACACCTGAATCACATAATTAGTTTGTTACCAAATCTCTGGAGAACTTCAAGACATGTTGAGGAGGTAAATTAGCCATTTGAATCAGCTGCAGGACCTGGCCCTCGAGGCCTGGAGTTGCTCACCCCTGCTCTGTGTGAATGCAGTATAAGAGTGTTCTCTTATTCAGCTGAAGTTTTTCTTTGTTTCTGATTTTTATCCACAACAATGCCAGGAGTAGTGCGCAAAAGTATGACTGACTAACCAGTCAGTGGTGAGAGGGGTCCTTGCAACCTCAGAATGAAAGGTTTGTTTTGGTTTAAATTTTGTTATGATTAATTTACCTGAATAAATATGCTGGACAAGTGAACCACAAAAAAAAAAAAAAAAAAAAACAGTGGAGGCTCACTGATGAAGATTTGGTCCACACCACACTCTGACTCACCTTTACGGCACAGCTAATGTAATCTCTGCAAGTTAAATTATTCTGCAGAAGCAAAAGTTTGTTTTTTATACTTTTCCAATTAGAAAGTTGGGGCATGAAGAGATTGGAGAGAGTTATAAGCTTTCCTTCTTTGGGAATTCACTTTGACTCTACAGCACAACTCTGAAGCATGGTTTAAAACACCCACGTCACATGATCACGACTAACCGAGGTTTTGGTGCACTTCACCCCAGTTTCAGTAGGTGGTGTACCTGCTGCTTATAGACATAGAAAAACAGACAGGTGGGTGGGCTCCATTCACTCATATCAGCAGAGAGAAAGTGGCACATGGTGCTGTCAACTCATAAAATATCTCAGTAAAAACCTCCGCTCTGCTTTCAAGGTGAAAATTTAAAAAAATTAAAAGTTTTCAGCTCTGACTTCGCCTGGTCTCTATTTTTTTCCTACTTTGAATAGAAAACGTCATTTTCATCCTTTGCTAGCTTATGTGGTTGCAATTCTACTAGGTTTTAAAAGTAGTTATGCAAAACAAAGTGTGCCTGCTCAGATAGGCCTTAAAGGGTTAACCCTCTGGGGTCCAGGGTGTAGTTGGCCGTTTTTGACTACTTTTGATTTTCCCTCTACATTTCACCTTTAAAAACAGTTTATCTTCCCTTGTTTGGTATCATTCTTTTCAGCACAACCTATGTGAATTTACAGGGTTTTTTTTTTCATTTTGATATACTGTATTAACACAATTAAATCAGACAAAAAAACATAAAATCAGAGTAGAAAAAAGTGATATTTTTTACTGTAACAACCACAAACATGTTTAACGAATCATTTTCATAATTTGAAATGCAAATATAAATTGTAAATATTAAAAATCTATGCATAAATTTTGCAGACAAAGTTATATGCAGCTATTTACCTAAAAATGCAGCCAAGGCTGTTTTGAAATAACTATTTTCAGACTATTTGTTCTGCATTAAATAAGATGCCACACAAATTATTTGTCTCTCTTAAGAGAGAGAAAGAAAGTGTCCTGTTCTTTGTTGTTAGCTTGGCTCTGTCCCTAGTTCTCCTCTCTTCCAGGTTTAAAGCCACTGTTCACCTTGATGCCTGTTTCAGTGATGTGTCGACAGGACAGGAAATCATGAAAAAGGATGTGTTTTTAACCTTTGGAGCTCAGATTGAAAAACAAACCAGTTATTCAAAATAGCCTGGTGTCTTCACTCTGTCAGCCAGTTTCACTTCTTTAATGAAGCCAACATGATATTAGTGTGTGCTGAGTGTTTTTCTGATGCACAGCAATCCTTTCCTAGAGTTATTTCCAGCTGTTTGTCATCCCTCTGCGCTTTAGTGTTTTCTGTTGTCGTGTCTGTGTTTGTCCACCAGGTGTCTCCCTCGGCTCAGCTCTGTGTGACAGTTGTCTTTCAGTCTCTGCTCACTTTGTTTTCTGCAGGTTCAGTTGTAATCATTTTCTTGCATATGAAATCAAGTCAAACACACAGAGCTCATCATGAACTTATTGCCAACAGAAACTAAAATCAGTGCAAAAGCACCAAGGAGGGAAACTGCTTCATTTATTCTCTCAGATTAGTTTCACATTGTCAGATCCTGGAATGAAGGCAAGACTTTTTTTTTTTAATAAATAACCTGAGTTTGTTCACATTAAATACAATGACCTCCTCATTGATTATAATAATGAAAAGTAAACTTCCTGCAGTGTTTGCTGAGTCAAAAACAGCAGACAAACAGATCAATGTAGATGTAATGACACATTCTTCACAAATGTACAAAGTGAGAAAAAAAAATCTTTGTGATCAATAAAGAACTACTGATTTCTCCGTGAAGTAGAAGAGAAACAACATAAACAAAATTATTATTCAAAGAAATGAAGCTCTTGTTTTTTATTCTACGAGTGCACTGACATGAGTACACTGTGATATTTGCAGTATACAGTTAGATACACACAAGACATTAGAGCTGCTGTTCTAACTTTCATTTGAATCCAAACGATTAGTACCACCAGCATTTCTCCCTTACCCAGTATCTACATGTCCATAAAGTGTGTTCTCGCCCTCATAGGGAGGCCACAAAGAGACTAAAGCAGCCAGAAGTCGAACCTGGATTTTTTTAATCCGTAGTCAGATGATTGTCCATTGCACTACTGGCCCACAAGGGAAGTATTCTAGACAGACAGGTTTGAGCTGATTATGCACTCGTTCTGATAACATGTCACCCTCCAACAAATAAACACTCCTAATAGCAGATACCACAACAGGCAGAAGACAATATATTTGCTGTTGGATTTCTTGCTGCAAATTGTGTGTCACAGACTTTGTAATTCACAATAAGTGACTTATTAAAACATTTTCCTCCTGAAAGTGAAACTGTCAAAAGAAGTTTGAATGTAATCTTTATTTAGTTTAGTTTATTCTGCATTTAGCAGACACAGCTGGATTTTTTTATATTAAGAAAACAACAACAACAGCAAAGTCCAAGTACCATCCCTGAAAATCCTTACACTGTGTGACTGTGAGACAATATGACATATGACACAGCTTACATAAATATTATATATTCAGGTATATATAAAAACTAAAACTAGATGTTTAACACTTACTGAGACTTAAAACCCTGAATGAACACACTCAGCTTTGGTTACTCTTGCTTTGAATAAAAAAAGAAAAAGACGAGGCTTCAGTAGAACAATAACAGAACTCGATCCCTGGACCTTTACGAACACATAAACTCTAATAAACAACAGAACTGAACAAGCCTACACAACAGGAGCAGACTCCTGCAAAAGGCTCCTCCTCAGTGTCAGCTCTACCACCAGCACACTGCTGTAACTCACAGCTGTCCCCATATTCTCTAACCATGAAACTGTTTATCAGTATGAATTCTCCTGTGCCGTATTAATTGCATATTCCAAATGAAACTTTCCCCACAGGTGCTACAAAAATGGCGCTTCTCGCCTGTGTGAACTCTTACGTGAGATTTCAGAGCTGATTTTTGACTGAATTCTTTTCCACAGGTGCTACAAGGATACGACTTCTCACGTGTGTGAATTCTAACGTGAGCTTTCAATGTTGATAGGTCAATAAACTTTTCCCCACAGCTGTTACACGAGTACGGATCCTCGCCAGTGTGAATTCTCATGTGATTCTTTAACTGTATCTTCCGAATAAATCTCTTCTCACAGGTACTACAAAAATATGGCTTCTCACCTGTGTGAATTCTCATGTGCCGTATTAATTGCATATTCCAAATGAAACTTTCCCCACAGGTGCTACAACAATGGCGCTTCTCGCCTGTGTGAACTCTTACGTGAGATTTTAGGGCTGATTTTTGACTGAATTCTTTTCCACAGGTGCTACAAGGATACGACTTCTCACCTGTGTGAATTCTCACGTGAGCTTTCAATGTTGATAGGTCAATAAACTTTTCCCCACAGCTGTTACACGAGTACGGATACTCGCCAGTGTGAATTCTCATGTGATTCTTTAACTGGATCTTCCGAATGAATCTCTTCTCACAGATACTACAAAAATATGGCTTCTCTCCTGTGTGAACTGTCAAATGTGCAGTCAGTAAGCATTTATACTGAAACGTTTTTCCACAAGTGTCACACTGTAGAGACTTTTCCCTTGTTTCAGTTTGACTCTCTGAAGCAGCAGTGTTGTCTGCTAAAGTATCAGCCTCCTGCTTCAGTCCAAGCTGCTCTCCCTCCTGACTGCTGCAGAGCTCCTCCTGTTCCTCTTTAACCTGTGGAGGCTCTGGCTCCTCCTGGTCCAGACTGGAGTTCCTCTCCTGGTTACAGACCTGCTGCTCATCCAGACCCTCCTCTTTCTCACCAACATGCTGCTGTTGGAGGTCTGAAGAGACAAATGCAGAAAAACAAGCCGTTGAGAAAACATTTTCTGATCTGACCCCTCAGTAGTGATCAGATTTGATGAGAATTTAGCTATTCCAATTCCATTCTCAATATCACTTAACGATTCGAATTTTTAATGGTTCTCTTATTGTTTCTCATTAGGTTCTCACTGAGTCCCGACTATCTCTAAGCAGTATATCAAAGGCATTACATACATGTATGCTCTGTGGGCAAATGTGTGTGCATGTTGAAGGTATTTCATAACCGTTCTTTAAAGTAATGCAGTATGCTACTATGGGAGGGGTGTGGTCTCTGGCCTGCTGCAGTGGGAGGGTGGTGCAGTGAACTCTTGAGGTGGCGTCAGGGCGGCAGAGGGGGCAGGTGTGTGTGCTGTGACTAATGACTCTCTCCATAAATATAGTGACGGGCGAGACTGACAGGAGGAGTGTGTGCAGTGCAGGAGCTGCAGAAGGAGCTGACTCCTGGCTCGAGAGTGCCTTAGACCAAAAACGCGAACTGCTAAACCAAGCAAAATAAAAGAAAACGCAACACGTCACAAAAGCTGTGTGTGTCAGGTCATTGTTACAGTTATTTTCGCCTGGAAGGAGTAATTCGTTACACTGTTCATTACATTACTTTTGGATTTATATAAACTTACAGGCTACAGCCCCACACACCAACACAAATCCCTATCCTCATGCAGGACACACGTGATCTTTCTCTTAGTACTTAGGTTCATTTCAAGTACAGTCAAAGATCAAAGTCAAATAATATATTTTATATAGATATCTGCATCTAAACTATGGCATAAAAAAATCTTTATTTTGTCCTCTTGGAAGACTTTCTGATTTTAATCGGAGGCCAGTTTTTGTGCTGTTGAAAAGAGAACAAGATGTTTTGATGGTGTAGATTTTATTTAATATTAATAATTCAGTGTCCAACCTAACAACTCTCAAGACAGTGGCTCAGAGTTTACTGGCCCTTGTACATTTTTATTGGCTTCTGAAAATTTTATTTAATTAATATAATATTTTATGTTATTTCACCTTCAATCTGAAAAATGTTACGCAAGCCTTAAAATTAATATGATCTAGTACACCCCATGCACCCCTTTTGGCTCACCCCTGTTTGCTACAAGAATTGCTTCTGTATAAAATAGGCCAGCTTCAGCAAGTTGCATAATTTAAACACCAAGTTAATAGTTTATCTGCATACTTTAAAACAACTTCTGCAGATTTTTCTCTGTGTAAAAGAAACAGTGGTGGATGGAGCAGGTGCAAAGCTTTTCTGCATGTCAGAGTTTGCTGATCAAGTGGTTTGAGATGAAGGACTGATAACTTTCCCAGTAAAGATCTTAATGGTGATTACAGCCTGAGCATGCATGTCGGTAAAAGGCCATGTCATAATTAGGGCTGAACGATATATCGCACTTGCGATAATATCGCGACATGATCAAGTGCAATTTTCTAACCGCAAAGGCTGCGATTATACTCTGTTTACGTGACATGCGCGAGTAAAACATGTGATATGATCAAACGGGATTAGCTGTGTCCCAAAACGTCGGCTGCATCCTCCATTGTCTAACCACAGAGGCTGCACTCTGGTCACGTGACACGGGGAGCAAAGTTTTGAAACAGTCTACCGAGAGTGAACTAGCAAGCAAAGCTGTAGCCTACACAATGGCCTCAGGTTCAACAGAACCAGAGCCTGCGGGGATGCTAGTACCAAAGAGGAACTGCACATCAGCCGTGTGGGAATATTTTGGGTTTAAAAGAGATGATGTCGCACAGAGTCAGGTACTGTGTAAAACCTGTCTTGGTAGAGTTTCTACATCTCGGGGAAACACTACGAATTTGTACCAGCACCTTAAGACTCACCACAAAACAGAGTATGATAGATGTATGGCTAAAAAATCTAGTAGTGTGCAGAATAAACCTAGTAACGTTACTCGGCAAGGATCACTGACCGAACTGTTTGAAGGTGTTACGCCATATGAACGCACTTCAAAACGGCACGTGGAAATCACCAAAGCAGTAACCCACTGCATCGCGAAAGACATGATGCCCGTCAATACGGTGACCAAGCCTGGATTCAATAATTTGGTAACTACACTGGATAAGAGGTACAGAATGCCCTCCCGCACGTATTTCAGTCAGACTGCAATACCCGAGCTACATATGCAATGTAGGCGGAGGGTTGCAGCGGAGTTAAAGGCTGTTGAGTTTTTTGCGGCGACAACAGACATGTGGTCAAGCCGTACAGCAGAGCCCTATCAAAGTCTGACGGTGCATTACATTACCGAAGACCTTCACCTCGAAGCTCGCAGCCTACAAACGGCCTACTTCCCCGAAGACCACACAGGGGAAAACATTGCTGCTGGCCTGAGAGAGGGGCTTGCGTGTTGGGATCTCCCTGAAGACAACCTTGTCTGCATAACGACGGACAACGCGTCAAATATGGTGAAAGCAGCACAGCTGAACGAATGGACCAGGCTCCAGTGTTTCGGACACAGATTACATCTTGCTATTGGTAAGTTACTGCCGTGAGAGAGAGAGAGAGAGTGTGTGTGTGTGTGTGTGTGTGTGTGTGTGTGTGTGTGCGTGCGCATGCGCGAGCCTGTGTATCACTCTCTCCCACAAACACACCACACTATTTTTTATCTTGTTCTTTACTGCTGTTAATTCTAGATATGTTATGTCAACCCCACACTGATGTACCCACCTCTTCTTATGTATTTTCTTTTTTGTTTTTGTCTTATGGTCTTATGTTCTTGTATGTCATGATGTATGTAACAATAGCTTTGGCAACACTGTTCCCATAGTCATGCTAATAAAGCAACTTTGAATTTGAGAGAGAGAGAGAAATGGTGAAACCTTGCATCATAACTGCAATTGTATGTCTAACACTAATTTTACTTTTTACTTTTTTTTCCCTCCAGAAAATGCAATCAAAGATGGTAGAGTATCAAGAGCAATTGGGCTGTGCAAGAAGTTGGTGGGGCACTTCTCACACAGTTGGAAGAAAAAGGCAGCACTCACTGAGGCACAGAAGGAGCTTAAGCTTCCTGAGCACTCTCTCATTACTGAGTGCCCTACAAGATGGGGGTCCAAAGAGAAAATGATTGCCAGAGTGCTGGAACAGATGAAAGCCATATCACAGGTATTGACAGGTGACCGACATGCACGCTCCCTCATCCCAACCTGGCAGGATGCTGAAGTGTTGGAGTCCATTCATAAGGCACTGCATCCTCTCTCCGAATTTACTGATGCTCTTTCTGGAGAAGAGTATGTGAGCATCTCCTACCTCAAGCCAGTTCTCCATCTTCTGGCAACATCAGTCTTGGCTGAAGATGCTGAGGACACTGATCTGACTAGATCAATTAAAACCAAGGTCCTGGCATACCTCAACGACAAGTATAGTGACCTCAACACCCAGGAGCTTTTGGATGTTGCGTCGTTCATGGACCCTAGGTTCAAAACGCAATACATCAGCGCAGACAACCTTCCTGCCATTAAGGCCCGACTGAAGACAGAAATGGTGGAATCGGCTAGACGTACACATAATCAGGTAAATCCTTGAAAATTATATTTCCACAAACACATAATATTTATATATAAGCTAACTGCAAAACTAATGTCTCTCTTCCCATCTGGCAGGAGAAGAGGTCTCGCACTGAAACTGCTCAAAATTCTCCAAGTGCACAGGCCTCTGGGGGAAAGGCAAAGAAGACTCTTGGTAGTCTTTTTAAAACCAGTGCGGCCTCTTCAGCTTTGCCTCTGCCACTTGAAGATGTCGTGGAGGCAGAGTTGAATAGTTACCTGTTGACCCCTGTCATTGACGGAGAGGATGATCCTTTAGCCTGGTGGAAGGTGCACAACATTCACTTTCCACGACTGTGCAAGATGGCCCGCAAATATCTGTGTGTGCCAGCCACAAGTGCCCCCTCAGAGCGTCTGTTCAGCACTGGAGGGAATATAGTGACCTGCACTCGCTCATCCTTAAAGCCAGCAAAAGTAGATATGCTGGTCTTCCTAGCAAAAAACCTGTGAGCTAGGATGATTATGGCTAGCTGAGCCATACTCATTGTGCACTTTAGTTTGTGCTGTGTTGCTGTTACTTACTGCAGATAATCAAGATGTTCAGCCAGTTTTAATTTAAAGGCGTGTTTGTGTGTGTGTTTATACAATTGCTATTATGTTTGCACTTTATGTGTAATGTTACTGACTGCAGAGATCAGTAAGATGTGTGTATTTTTTATTTATTAGTTTTATTTATTTAATATTATTTTTTAATTTAATGACTGTCTAGTAGTTCACAGATGTCGAAAAACTGAGTGTGGTAAAGCCACTGATTTTTTTATGTATATTTCTGCAATCTGCACATTGTACTGACTTTCATTTTAATGTTTACACCAGGGTTCCTTGTCAGCACTTTATGCTCAGATGTTTGTAAGCTAAAAATAAACTATTGTGTATGTTCAAATATACTGTTGTGATTGAAGAAGTTAAATAAAAATGTCAGTCATCAATTCATGCATCACCTCATGTCATCATAACAGAGGTCTGTCTTCCAGGAAAGAACAGTTTAAAATTAATGTAATATAGTATTGGCCATACTATATGATGTATTGCTTGTCTTTGTTTAATAATACAGAAGACAAAAACCTTAAAAAATAATCGCATATCGCATCGCAATCGCAATATTGGGGCAAAAAAATCGCAATTAGATTATTTTCCATAATCGTTCAGCCCTAGTCATAATGTCTCGTTTTCGGCAGCACAAAATTTTGCATCAAAGCTCAGAACAAAATTGAGAATGCTGATACAGTGGCTTGCAAAAGTATTCGGCCCCCTTGAACTTTTCCACATTTTGTCACATTACAGCCACAAACATGAATCAATTTTATTGGAATTCCACGTGAAAGACCAATACAAAGTGGTGTACACGTGAGAAGTGGAATTAAAATCACACGATTCCAAACATTTTTTATAAACAAATAACTGCAAAGTGGGGTGTGCGTAATTATTCAGCCCCCTGAGTCAATACTTTGTGGAACCACCTTTCCTGCAATGACAGCTGCCAGTCTTTTAGGGTATGTCTCTACCAGCTTTGCACATCTAGAGACTGAAATCCTTGCCCATTCTTCTTTGCAAAACAGCTCCAGCTCAGTCAGATTAGATAACAGGTGTCGAACTCCAGGCCTCGAGGGCCGGTGTCCTGCAGGTTTTAGAGCTCACCCTGGGTCAACACACCTGAATCACATCATTAGTTCATTACCAGGCCTCTGGAGAACTTCAAGACATGTTGAGAAGGTAATTTAGCAATTTGTATCAGTTGTGTTGGATCAAGGACACATCTAAAACCTGCAGGACACCGGGCATCGAGGCCTGAAGTTCGACACCTGTGCATTAGATGGACAGCGTTTGTGAACAGCAGTTTTCAGATCTTGCCACAGATTCTCGATTGGATTTAGATCTGGACTTTGACTGGGCCATTCTAACACATGGATATGTTTTGTTTTAAACCATTCCATTGTTGCCCTGGCTTTATGTTTAGGGTCGTTGTCCTGCTGGAAGGTGAACCTCCGCCCCAGTCTCAAGTCTTTTGCAGACTCCAAGAGGTTTTCTTCCAAGATTGCCCTGTATTTGGCTCCATCCATCTTCCCATCAACTCTGACCAGCTTCCCTGTCCCTGCTGAAGAGAAGCACCCGCAGAGCATGATGCTGCCACCACCATATTTGACAGTGGGGATGGTGTGTTCAGAGTGATGTGCAGTGTTAGTTTTCTGCCACACATAGCGTTTTGCATTTTGGCCAAAAAGTTCCATTTTGGTCTCATCTGACCAGAGCACCTTCTTCCACATGTTTGCTGTGTCCCCCACATGGCTTGTGGCAAACTGCAAACGGGACTTCTTATGGTTTTCTGTTAACAATGGCTGTCTTCTTGCCACTCTTCCATAAAGGCCAACTTTGTGCAGTGCACGACTAATAGTTGTCCTATGGACAGATTCCCCCACCTGAGCTGTAGATCTCTGCAGCTCGTCCAGAGTCACCATGGGCCTCTTGGCTGCATTTCTGATCCACGCTCTCCTTGTTCGGCCTGTGAGTTTAGGTGGACGGCCTTGTCTTGGTAGGTTTACAGTTGTGCCATACTCCTTCCATTTCTGAATGATCGCTTGAACAGTGCTCTGTGGGATGTTCAAGGCTTGGGGAATCTTTTTGTAGCCTAAGCCTGCTTTAAATTTCTCAATAACTTTATCTCTGACCTGTCTGGTGTGTTCTTTGGACTTCATGGTGTTGTTGCTCCCAATATTCTCTTAGACAACCTCTGAGGCCGTCACAGAGCAGCTGTATTTGTACTGACATTAGATTACACACAGGTGCACTCTATTTAGTCATTAGCACTCATCAGGCAATGTCTATGGGCAACTCACTGCACTCAGACCAAAGTGGGCTGAATAATTACGCACACCCCACTTTGCAGTTATTTATTTGTAAAAAATGTTTGGAATCATGTATGATTTTCATTCCACTTCTCACGTGTACACCACTTTGTATTGGTCTTTCACGTGGAATTCCAATAAAATTGATTCATGTTTGTGGCTGTAATGTGACAAAATGTGGGAAAGTTCAAGGAGGGCGAATACTTTTGCAAGCCACTGTATGCTCGCTCTTCTTCATTTCACCCACTGCAAGGCTTACAATACATACTCAATCATTCGATTGCACACTTAAACATGAAAAAACACCTCAAATTTGAACACAAACCAAATCTTCCACATTCAGGAGATAAAACCTTCCAACAGAGAAAAGGTTAATTTTTCATGCCTTATGTGAGGTTGCATGCATACCTTATTGTATTTAACATTACTGTACTTGAAATTATGGATTTACTTTTGGATTTAAGAAAAAGATTTCTTTAAAAAATTACATTTTAACATGGCACAAAAAGACAATGTTCACTGTTACACATATATGGAAACCAATGAGCAGTTCACTCTGAAATTGTTTTTTCTCTTTATAATATTTATTATTGTACATTAATGAGACAAAAGTACTTCTTATCCAATTAATCCATTATTTGATAGAATAATCAGTAGCTGCAGGCCTAATTCATTTTTTATTATGACCATCACAGTTTTACATACCTATTCTGTGTAACTTTATATCAGGTTTACAGATGGTCTCCATCAGTCCAAGCTGCTCTCCCTCCTGACTGCTGCAGAGTTCCTCCTGTTCCTTGTTAATCTGTGGAGCCTCTGGGTCCTCCTCTTCCTTACAGTCATGTTGTTGTAGGGGGTCTTGAGGAACAAAGAAACACAAGAACAATAATCACTAATGTCATGACGAAAACACACACTTAAAAAACTATTTTACAGTAGTCTCCCCCAACAGGCCAAATCAGATGGCTGCCTTTCCCTGAGCCTGGTTCTGCAGCAGGTTTCTTTACCTGTTTAACTAGAACAAAATTAAACTGAATAGAAAAGCGTGTATCAAAGTCTAAATAAATAGTGTATAATAATGGATTGCATTTGTGCAAAGTGCTTTACAATTCCACTATTCATTCACTCTCACATTCACACACTGGTGGAGGCAAGCTGCAGTTGTAGCCACAGCTGCCCTGGGGCAGACTGACAGAAGCGAGGCTGCCATCGGCCCCTCTGGCCAATACCAGACAAGACACCTAAGCGTCTTGCCCAAGGACACAACGACCAAGACAGACATAGGTAGGGGATCGAACCAGTAACCTTACGGTTACAAGATGAGCTTCCCAACCCCCTGAACCACGGTCGCCCACAGGGTTTAGACCCTAACCAAACAAACAGTCCCTTTTATGTGAGCGTTCGCTTTGAGGCTCTCATAGACAGTTAATGGAATAAACAGTTGGTGTACCACACTGTCTCATTAAGAGTGTGCGCGCTTCCTGAACTATCACCGTTTGCTCCTCTGAATTCATCACCAAAGTAACAGCTTCCTGCTCTCAGCTAACATCAGCTTAGAGAAATCCTGGAGAAGCTGATAAACTTTCAGATTCATCACCAACCAACCAAACACGGAAGAATCTGAGCTTGAACAGCACAGAGTTAAAAACACGTCCATACCTATGATGTGTGAGTTTCTGTCGGGTTTCCGGCTGATATCCAGCAGTCTGTGCTGACGGTTGATCTCCTCCTTATACTGGACGATGGTTTTTTGAACCTCTGAGAAGATTTCTTCACAAACAGCAGTTAGTCTCTCCTTGATGAACTCTCTCAGATACTGAACTGAACTCATTGCTGCTTCAACTCAGGCTGGGTGGATCGATACAAGCATCGATGAAGTGAAACCGACGTTGGTATCAGATCCACACTGACGTGACGGGATCTATACTTTAGTTTGTGTCTCTCTTCTGACTTCAGTCCGCTTCGTTAAAAAGCAGCCATGTCTGCACACACCGCCCCACTCGAACAACCGCACTTTGCCCCTCCACTTCCTTCCTTTTCCTTCTTCTGAGCTTGATGGCAGTTGGCAAACCAGCTTACAGGTGCATTACTGCCACCTACTGGAGTGAAATGTGGACAGCAGAATAGTAGAAAAAAAAAATTACAGACGTCTGTGTCGAGCTCGTTTTGATGACCTTCGTGTTGACGTTCGGCCGTACCACGTGACTGACTCAGTAAACACTTTGCGCGTTTGGTGTGTGGCTCTCTCTACAAAGGAGATTTAGGGCCACGTTGAGAAAAAAAAAAGTCCTCTGGCATTTCTTAAATTTGTGACTTTATTGCGCGTTTGTTTTCAGTCTTTTTGAACTTCGTTTTTTGCGATGGAAGCAAGATGGGACAGCCCACCCACTCCGACCCCGAATGAGTTTGCACATACTGCCTTTGTGCACTCTTCTGTTTTAGGAGGCCTGGATTTCCCTGAGGCACACTCTGAAAATCAGAGTTTTCAATCCAACTTTATTTATAGTAACAGCGATAAAAGTTAGAAAAATAATCATTACACAGAAAAAGAAAATACAATAACAATAAAATAAATAAATCAAAAAATAGTAAAAATGAATAAAATAAAATAAAATATACAATAAATAAAATTAACAAAATAAAGAAGATTAAAAATGACCAAAAACTGAATAAAACTAACAAGAAGCTCTGGCACTACTAATAAAATGCCTTGGAAAAAAGGTATGTTTTTTAAAGTGCTTTAACAATCTCAAGTGTTGGGGCCAGACTAATATGAAGGGGCAAATTATTCCTTAATTTTGGGGCCACAACAGCAAAAGCTCGGTCCACCCAGTGTTTCAGTCTCAACTTGAATGAACTCAGCAGTGACTCCATAACACACAAGACCAAGTCCAGCATAGAGCGGCTGAGTGAATGTGGTGTGGACTCTGTGGAGGAGAGTCATGGTTTCAGAGACGCTGTAGAAAGACAGAATACCTGCTCTGTGATCCAGGTACACTCCTACTCTGGAGGACCGAGGACCTGAGAGGATAGTTTGGACTTTGTTGTAGTAAAATATATAACTCTCTGTGTCACAACGTAATGCCCAAGATTTCTCATTTAGTCCAAATCCACAATGATATAAGCCTCCTGTTCTGCTGAAATTCTTGTATGCGACCGCTACATAAACTGCTCCTCCTCTGCACTCCACCTCCCAGTAACAACGTCCAGTCAGACTCTCTTTGCTCAGCACTTGTTCATATTCAGTGAATCTCTCTGGATGACAAGAGTAAAACTGTCCGCCTTCTTTTAATGTTGCTTTTCGGTTCCCTTCAGATAGTAAGAGCTCTTTATGTGCTGTGTTTGGATCCAGTGTAATTTTATGTGAATATTTTAAGAATCCAGCTCTGGTCTTTGGCTCTGCTGCTGAGTGTAAAAGATCATTCTTACTTTCTGCTGCAGCTTGGACTGTTTCATGGCATTTATGTTCATCCATTATGCAGACCTAAGAGATACTCTGTTGATCAGTAAAAAAGAAAATCTTCATTACCTTATCATGACGAGAGCCTGAGTTCTCCTGGAATTCAGAGATCCATAGTGAGATGTTCTTTTTTGTCCTCTTTGCAGCAGTAAATATGTTGGTTTCTCTTTCTCCACAGAAAATCAAGTGTGTTTTCCCTCTCTGTTCTTTGAAGTTTTGAGATTACACCAGTCCTTCAGCTGGTAAATATGTCAGAGCAAAGGAACCAGAAAATTTGCTGTCAGTGGTCAGCTGTTGAATAAAATAAAAAACCAAGCCAGATGTTACAAGCATTCTTAAGTATGCAAAGAAAAAAAAACTCCACAGGAGATGGGACATTAAAATGCAGAACAGTTCACTGAAAGAAACTTTCAATACACCAAGAAAACTAAAAAAGACAAAACAGACAAAAAGGAGGAGATCAAGCTGTAGAGACACAGACTAGAGCACAACCGAAAGTGAACTTCCTTACATCAAGGGCTCTCTCAGTTTTATAGAGTGGTTCACTCACCCACTCTTTATGTCAAATCCCCCTCATGATCTCATCAGAAAAACAGGGACTTTTGTGCCCTCTGATTACCACCATTACTCTGAGCTATAAGACTCGATTATCTCACTCCCTTGCAAAAACATCTCCCATTAACAGAGCACAGTCCATCTTCCATTATGTTCAGAGTGAAAAATGTGGGAATAAAAAGCTTTAATGAAGTCCCATAAATAAAACAAACAGACATTATATATTGATCACTCATGCTCAGACCAGTCTATATGTTCTGAGATAAAATGCAATCCTTCTCAAAGACGTGACGCATGAAATGAGAACAACAATAAATTGTCATCTAGTGCTGATCTATGTGATTTTCCAGTGTTGGATCAAGTTTAATGAGAGTTCAAACTGAAGGGGACTTTACAGTGCTTTCATTGGTATATCATCAATAATAAACATGATGGTTTTACGCTCCACACATAATATTTCAAAATGGAAAGGGTTAAAGGTCAGAATGGTTATATTGATGAAATACAGCGTGCTGGAGAGAACGGAGTGACTATCAGTCTGGTTTCCTGTGAAGAAAAACAGGAAAACAGATCACAAAGTTTTTATAGGTTTCATTCAGAATTAATAAGCCAACACTGTAAAAGAAGAAAAAAATCTGTGCAAAAGCGAAATAGTTTTTCATAGTAGTTCTCTTTTCTCCTGTATGTATTTCTCAAGTACTGCATTGCACTTGCACTGGTGAAAAAGTTCAAGCGTGACCATTACGCTGACAGGCTTCATTTGGCTTGGGTTTCATCTGGAGAAGCTTTCTTTACCTTTCTGTGGTAAATATTAATACCTATACTTTTGAATAATGTATCTGAAATGATTTAGCTCAGTATCATTTTATATATAGACGACTATTATCGGAGTATCTTGTGTCTGCTGCATCCAGATAAATCAGGAATATTTAACAGACTCGTTTTGAAATACTAGTGATTTACGTGACTTAAGCTTTACATTTTAGTAAATATAAATTTTATTTCTGGCTATGTTACCACCAGTTTTTGGACTCAGGTGGCCTGACAAGGACCAGTATTTATTAGCTATCTATTTCCTTCATTGTTTACACAGCTGTAACTAAATACTTTGGGACTCCTAAACAGGTTCTCTAATAATAATTTGTGCTTTATAATAATATTATTTATTTATTTTAGATTTTTGTAGACCTCTGGCAGAGTAATATTTGCTCCAGTTTTAGCCTCAGACCTTTCTGATTGATGGGTACAAATGCTACAAATGTTAGCCTTAGGTTGCTAAAGTAAAAACTGCTAGTTACCTGATCAGCATAACGTAGTTCGCTGGTTTACAGGATCCAATGGTACATTCTTTGATTGGTCAGTTAAATCAGCGGTCCCCAACCCCCGGGCCACGGACAGTTACCGGGCCGCAAGAGTTGAGGCTCGGGTGTGAAATTTATGGTTTTCAGGGTTTTTATAGTTATTTTATTTTAATGTGTTTATCATTAACACTGTTTCCCTGAGTCTTTTCCCGTGTGTTATGAATAAATCTTCATTTTTTTGGTACCGGTACTGGTTTTATTTTGTTGTATTGATCCGTGAAACCTTAAAATTCGGTCCATGAAAATATTGTCGGACATAAACTGGTCTGGGACCGCTGAGTTAAATTAATTCTGCACCCAGTACATTTACCATTATGTGCATGCTGTAGTACATAGAACGGTTTAGTTAATATTTGCAGACAGTCTTTGTGTAACTGTGCTCATTACATTGCAGTGTGATATGTCTGTATTGAGGCTTTAGCAAAACAGTGAGCACATAACTGTGTGCCTTTTATTCCATCAGTATCTTTAGATCTGAATTATTTATTTATTAGTTATTTGAAATGTGCATTATGAGCTTTCACCAAATGAAGCACTCTAAACACTGCGCTGGAAAAGTCCCTTACATCACTCACTGAAAAAGGATGAAGATATAAGGCAATGATGACTCAGGAAATGAAGGAAACCCCTGATTTTCTACAAAAATAAGCTAACTCAATCAGAACATTAAAGTTGTTGTTTTTTTTGTTTATTCAATAAACAGCTTGTAATACACAGAATACCATTAAGTGCTTATATTTAGTCTTGATGTATACTTAGTGGCCCTTTAAGCACAGTCATGCAGCTCTACATTGGCACAAAGTCTCACTCTGTTTTTTCTTGCTGGCTTTTTAGAAATCTGCTTAAATGAATGCTGTGATGATGATAATAATACTAATCCAGCTCAGACTAATCAATATTAAACTTTGTTTTATTCATTGTATTTCTTGTGTAACTGAAAAATAAAAACAGATAAAATATAATAGCGTGTCTTCAGTCTGAAAAAGGTGAGTCAAAGGAACAAAATGTCCTCAAATACATCCAGGCTGCTGGAATTTGTAAATTTCCCCCTGGGGGTGAATTAACTCTCTCCTCCTCATATCTGGTTGTTGAGTCTTTGCCTCGGTGTCATGCTATTTCCTTTTCATATTCTTCAAGACCTTTGGATTCTGGAGTTAATTTTCTATTGATTTCATACTTTTAAAAATGTGATACTTTCTGTACCACATAATAAGATAAAATCTAATAAAATACAAATAATGACTGATTTGATGAGCAAAAAGCAATGAGAAAACTCAGAAAAAAAATTCAAAGTTGTTACTGCAGCTACACCACATGAACAACTCGTGCATCTCGTTAAAGCATGGAAAGGCAAACAGAAACTATAATACGCTGTATTTATCTGAAATCCAGAGCAGGGAAAGCAGCTTCTAGAGACACCGCAGGAAAAAAAAAAATACTCAAAAGAAGTTCTGATGAAATATTTATTTAAACTTTGAGAAAGGATAATTAACTCCAATAAACAATAAAATAAAAGAACAGTAGCATACTGAACTAGAACCTTCATGAAATGTAAAAATGCCAGGGTTTCCCTGAAATAATTATAACAGTAAGGCAGCAAAGTGCAGGGCAGTGCTTCCTGGTGGGCCATGATGGTACTGCATGTGGGCTGCAGTAATAACAACAGAAATTCAGCTTTACATTACTTAGGAGCAGGTTAAGTTACATACTTATAGAAATACATTTATTTAAATAAAAAGTGAATTACAACCAACATAGAACATGATTAGTTTACTCAGAACTTACTGCTCTTTTACTGACGTTTGTGTCCCAGTGGCAGGTGGGTCACACTTTAGCCTTAATGCTAAGTATGAATGGGCAGCATTATCAATTTATAACCAACAACCTTTGTTGCTTCTGTTTTACGAATAAAAGTTTCAACAAATAAATCACTCTTGTGTTTTGATTAGAATAAAGAATTACAATGTTTCTGGGTTGTTGTTTTTTTTAAGTGAGCTTCACTCTTCACTTTGAGAATGGCTTTTCACTCAGGTGTCGCAGTAACTTGACTTCTGGTCAGTGTGAGCTCTACCACCAACACGCTGCTATGACTCACAGCTGTCCCACATTTTCTAAGCATGAAACCTTAACCAGTGTGAATTTTCATGTGTTTCTTTAATTGTATCATCTGAATGAATCTTTTCCCACAGATGCTACAACAATGCGGTTTCTCACCTGTGTGAATTCTCACATGTCGCTCCATACCTGACTTCTCTCTGAATTTTTTACCACAAATAGCACAAGAATACGGTTTCTCCCCCGTGTGAATTCGTACATGACGTTCCAAATCGGATTTCTGACCAAATCTTTTCCCACAAACGGTACAAGAATACAGCTTCTCACCTGTGTGAACTCTCAGATGTGTAATCAGATGGGATCTATAGGGAAACATTTTTCCACAGGTGTTGCATTGCACAGAATTTTTCCTTGTATGAGTTTTACTCTGAATGTCTGACACAAGAGTGTCGTCTAGACTTTTACTGTGATCTGTTCTTTTCTTCAGGTCTGCTTCAGGAGAGCTGAGAGGAAGGAACTGCTCACTGTTTGGTTCTGGTTCACTGTGGTCACTTTGCTCATAAGTTAGAGTCACCATGAAGGTATCAGCCTCCTGCTTCAGTCCAAGCTGCTCTCCCTCCTGACTGCTGCACAGTTCCTCCTGTTCCTCTTTAATCTGTGGAGGCTCTGGGTCCTCCTGTTCCTCTTTAATCTGGAAAAAGATTAAACTGGAGTTCATCTCCTGGTTACAGACCTGCTGCTCATCCACACTCTCATTTTCCACACAGTCGTGTTGTTGTGGGAGGTCTTCAGGAACTAAAAAAACAAACAGAAAAAAAACAAACAAACAAGGTCACTCATGTAATTATACAAAAACTACAAAGCTCAGCATAACTGGTGCCACAGTGAGGTCCCAGTCATGCTCAAGTTTCAGGGCTCAAATGTGTAAATGTCACATCAGAAATATAAAGAGCACCAAGCTTATATATATTAATATATAAATTTGTGAATATACAAGCTTAATAGGGTGCCGCTGACACTGCTCTTGTCATATTTGCAGCATTTATGTTGGGTTTTGGTGTCATGAAGCAGAAAGACTGTCTGAACAGGGAAAGTTAATAACCACCGTCACAATAGAGCTCAACAGTGAAGCTCAAAGTGAAAATCCCATTCAGGGATTTTGATTATGAGCACAATGTTGTGACCATATAAGTAGACTTGCTAAAGGCTACAACACTGTGAAACGATGGTATGTGCTACATGATCTCAAGCATGTTCGAACAAAAAAGCCTTTGTGGAAAAGAACAAAGCTACCTACGATCGCAAACTGAAACAGTGATGTCTCAATTGGTAAAATTTACAGTTACCACATTTTGTTAATGTCAAAGCTCCTCACTGTGAACAAAAACACAAACATCACCAAAGTAAACTGCAGGTTGACTGTCATGACAACGTTTCTAACAACCCTTATCAGAAACTTAAACATGAACCTGTTAAAGAAGCTAACAAGGTTGCTGAAAGTGGCTGAAGCTAAAATAGCCAGAGCCAGTTACAAGCCAGTAGCCTCAGTATGAGCAAAGGATCAAAGCAGTTACGGAGGAAAGTTATGGAGATGATGAAAAAGAGCAAAGGGCCAATTTTTCTTATATTTGCTGAAGTCAGGGTGATACAGTGAGGTGCTGATGCAATGGTCTGAGCACCCCAATTGCTCATCCTAACATAAAGGGTGTGGTACACTGTTAACTGTCTATACAAACCTCTTATCAGAATGTTCCTGATTCCTGAGAGTTCTCTAAGAAAGGGCAAATCTGATAAACATTTTAAACGCCTAAATACAGCTTAGACATTTATTCAGCTGTCTGAAAACCAAGGAGGAACCCACCCGAGGGAAGTTTTATTTTATCTAATCTAACCTAATAATTTTAATCTCAGCCAAACCAATTTACTCATGAACACATAAAACTGAAAAAAGCCAAACAATAACATTTTTAGGTTATTTAAGTGACATATATATCATGTTTAACCTGGGTAGCGAAATACCACGATGATCTGAAAATGATGTGCCGTGAATTTGCCATTCTCGCCGGCTCTATTGACCCCCGAGCTCCCGGCTAGCTATCGAGCTGGTGGATAACAGACGTCTCCGAAAACGTCGGAGCAGTTTTGCAAATATGTGATATCTTGATAAACCAAGCAGATATTTGAAGTTTACACAGCTACAATCACGCCTGAAAATATGTTAAAGGTTTATTTGTGACCCAAAAAGAGCAATAAGAGTAATATTAAAACTTAGTAGCGAGTGCCATTGTTGACTGGAATTGGCTGGGCCACGCTATGAATTCCGGGTATGAATTCCACGAAGGACACACCCGACCCATCCTTCAAATTCAGGGAAAAGGAGGACGCATTTGTCGGCTGCATTCGGAACAGTCTACGAATTTGGACAGCCTTTGTCGTGTCGCTGTGACGTAAACAGCCTACAAATGCGGCCTCAGAAGGATGCAGCCCATGAATTTGGACACTCCCTATGTATCTCCCATTATTTCTTTCTCCTTCTGTTCTTCACATGCCTCCTCCACCACTGGTCTCTTTTGTCTCTCATCTACACCTCAAACCTCATCGCCTGAACTTTAGTCAAGGGTCTAACACACACAAAGGTGCATGAACATGCTTATTTATTTATGATATTGTTGCAATTATGAATTTTCAACATGCAACTTTCCCTCCAATAAACAGTTTAATCACATTCTCACATCACATGAGAGTTCAATCACCAAGTGTCCCCTGACTCATTTAGTCCTTTTACAAAGTTTTATAATCTCCTCCAAAGTAAATAGTTGGGAATGTCCACAATCAGCATTATGAGGCAAACAGTGATCTGATAGCCTAAACTCGATAAACTAGGTAAATGCCAGGCAGAGTGTTTGAGTTGACTGGGGAGGTAAAAACTATCACCTATGAGCTTTTTAAGTGTTTGCATTATTTAAATATATTAAAATATAGTGTGAACAAAAACATTTGTATACACAATCAATAACAGAAACATGCTCCCTGGAACCAGACCTGGGTAGGGAGTAGGGCTGGGCCATATTATACCGTTCACAGTAATACCGGTACAATGTTATGCAACGATAAGAAAATAAAATATCACGATAGAATATGGGTAAAACGCGCATGTGCAGTGCCTTTGTCTTCATACGCACATGGCCGGAAAAGCATGGCGGCAAGGGAAGATGAGAAGGGGGAAAGTGGATCGTTGAGTGAAACGGATGAATCAGAATTGGCTTGTAAAAATGGTGCAACTTCAGTGTGTGGAACTGGTTTGGTGTTTGTCCGTCAGATAGCCACCAAAGCACAATTTTTTTGTAGAACATGCAAGCAGGCCGTTGTTATTACTATATTTATGGGACTATAAGGTGCTCATAAAAGCCTTAAATTTTCTCAAAAATAGACAGTGCACCTTATAATCCAGTGTGCAGTGAGCTTTAATGCACACAAAAAACAGCTGCTTGTTTAAGTGAAAATAAATTGATGGGGTTTTTGCGCTAGTAAAGTTGTGGAGTTGTATTTTGTATTTTGTCTCGCGTCAATTATATTGTCAGTTATATCGTTATCGCAAATTTTCAAATATATATCGTGATAAAGGGGTGGCAAATTCCAGGCCTCGAGGGCCGGTGTCCTGCAGGTTTTAGATGTGTCCTTGATAGGGCTGCCACAAACGATTATTTTGATAGTCGACTAGTCACCGATTATTTTTGCGATTAGTCGACTAATCAGGTCATGCATCCATTGGACGTAAAACGTACAGCTTATTGCACCAGCATGCATCTGCTCTTATATAACGATCATTAGCTTACAGCTTTAAGTGTTTAAAGTATGTGCTAACTAAAAATAAAGACAAGATGATAGTTTATTAAATTTTAATGAAATTTGCAGATTGTTTCGGTGAAGTTTAATAAACTCCTTGCTATCTAAAATATAACGGGACACCGGAGTATATTCTCGAGCATCTCACACTTCTGATAACCAGTTGTCTGCTTGACATTTATTCAGCTATGTAAAAACTCTAACTTTAATCTCAGGCAAACCGATTTACTCAGGAACAAATAAAATACAAAAAAAAAAGCCAAACAATAACATTTTTAAGTTATCTAAGTGACTTATATATGTTTAACCTGAGTAGCGAAAGACGGCGGTGGGTTTGAAAACGATTTGCCGGGAGTCCGGTGTTCTCACGGGCTCTAGTGAGCCTTGAACCCCTGCTAGCTATCGAGCTAGTGGTTAACAGACGTCTCCGAAAACGTCAGAGCGCTTTTGAAAATATGTGGTGTCTTGACAAACTGAGCAGATATTTGAGGTTTACACAGCTACATTCTCGCCTGAAAACATGTTAAACGTTTATTTTGTGACCCAGAAAGAATAATAAGAGTAATATTAAAACTAACTAGCTGCCGCCATTGTTGGAAACTGAGCTGGGCTGCGCTATGAATTCTGGGACAGAGCTACTTCTTCTTCTTCGGGGTTTAACGGCAGCTGGCATCCTTGTACATGCAGTGCTGCCATCTTCTGTTTCAGTCCGTTATTACACTCTTAAATCCTGCTACTTATTCCTGCGTCTTTTGTGATCTTACAAAGCTTCAAACGACGCGTCGACTATTAAATCAGTCGTCGACGATTTTGATAGTCGACGTAATCGTGACTAGTCGACTAATCGTGGCAGCCCTAGTCCTTGATCCATCACAGCTGATTTAAACGGTTAAACTACCTCCCCAACATTTCTTGAAGTTCTCCAGAAGCCCAGTAATGAACTAATCATTTGATTCAGGTGTGTTGACCCAGGGTGTTATCTACAACCTGCAGGACATTGGCTATTGAGGACTGGAGTTTGCCACCACTGCCATACCCTAGCTAGTTAGAGCCCGAAGAAGGTAGATGGGCTCACTCCTGTAGTCCCATCTCCTAGGGCAGGGGTGTCAAACTCCAGTTCTGGAGGGCCAGCATCCTGCTTGTTTTTGAGATATCCCGGCCCTACCTGCTGCCGATTACCTGGATCTGGTGTGCTTTGCCAATAAGAAGCTTCAAGGGCAGGTTAGTTGGAAAACAAGCAGGACAGCGGCCCTCGAGGCCTGGAGTTCGACACCATTGGCCTAGGAATTAGAGTGTGTCGTGTGTCAGGCGGTGGTCAAGATGGAGGCCCTGGCAATCCTCAGCTATCAAGTGGTGAAGGAGCCTAAGCTAGTGAAAGAAGCTGAAAGATACCAAAAGCACTCGACTTATTGGTCAATCTAGACCCCTACCCTCAATTATGGTCATAAGCTCCGGATAGAGATAAAAGAATGTGATCGCATATGCAAGTAATGTAATCAAGCGTTCTTCAAACGATGACTGGGCTTTTCGTTAGAGATAAGGAAGAAGCTGATAGTAGAGTCAATACTGCCCCACATTGAAAGATGCCAGTTGAGGAAGTTCAGGCACCTGAAAAGGATGGCTCTTAGGTGACTCCTGGGCTCCCAGAAAAGGTTTTTCGACCATGTCACTAGAAAAGACGCCCAGATTCAAGACATGCTGAAGAGATTATATGTCTCAGCTACGGTGTTATCCCTGATATGATGGAGGGGATAGCTGGGAAGAGGGAGGTACGGACTTCCTTGCTTTAGCTGCTGTCCTGCAACCCGGCCCTGGATAAGCAGAAGAAAATGGTTGTAGTTCAAGAGGTGGGAATGATTGACACTTAGCAGCAACCACGTTGGCCAAAAGTTTATAAACGCACCACAATGGAATAATTTTTCCCAGTAGGCTGGTAAGTAAATTATATTTATTTCAGCATGCAGCATACCTGTCGTAGTACTTTTAGAGCACTTGCTGCTGATAAGCGTCTTTAAATGGAGCTGCAATGCCTTACACTGGTTTCACCGAATTCGCCAATACAACAAGTTGCAAACAGCCATTTATACAAAATATATGTCTGTGTTAATATAATCTACATGCAATGTTACAAAAACAATGTCATGATCAAAGGTAAATATATGTAATGAACCCTGGTGATCAGACTTGTAATTGTGTACCTCTGTAATGTAGTTCCCATGTAATGGTTTCCTTAATATGCCTCTGACCCGTTTGAATGGATGCCTTCACCTTCTATAAGTTACACTGTGTTGGTCAGTCAGCTTGACAGGCAGGTACATAAAATTGCATAAAATAAGAAAATTTGCTTTCATCAGTTCACCAGCTGCTCACATGGATCCCAACAATAACACAACTGATTTAACAAAATCAACAGACAGATGCAATTTACAGGATGTTAAAGTGGTGATGTGCATACAATCAGGCTGAGAATGTAAGCACAACAAAAAAGATTCTCAGGGAAGCAGAATGGTATTATTTCCATTTTCATCATGCATAATGTGATGATTTAATTGACAGACGGTTTGTCACTCAGGTGTGTCAGCATGTAAACCAGCGCACTGACTGTCTAAAATTGAGTGGGGGTGCAGTGACTGTTAGGGAAATGATTAATCATAGTTAGTCTTTTACTACAAACTAACCTGCACATTTGACCCGACAGGCAGGTCAGTCTGTTTCTACAGTAACATCATGTCCTTTGGTCACATGTTAATCAAACTTTCAGTCAGTCTGCCCTGCAGTGTTTTGAATTGTCGTATCAGCCTTTGAGGTAAACTCAGGTCTGTTTGAATTTAGTCAGTAAGTACAATTAAATAAATAAATAATAGCGAATAGTTTCTTAGTTCTAGCTCACTAGTTTACAGGCTGAGCTGGTGGCTATATTGGCCAACAACTGAAATCCTGTTATTTGATTATTAGCATTATAATTTTTTTAATCTTACTGACTATTTATGTCGTAGTGTTTGGGTCTGAACACGGGTCTTTTTAAACACAGTTCAGCCATCTTCTAGTAAAGTCAGTCACACTGAAGAATCTGAGCTTGAACAGCACAGAGTTAAAAACATGTCCATACCTATGATGTGTGAGTTTCTGTCGGGTTTCCGGCTGATATCCAGCAGTCTGTGCTGACGGTTGATCTCCTCTTCATACTGGACGATGGTTTTTTGAACCTCTGAGAAGATTTCTTCACAAACAGCAGTTAGTCTCTCCTTGATGAACTCTCTCAGATACTGATACGAACTCATTGCTGCTTCAGCTGAGGCTGGGCGGATCGATACAAGCATCGATAGAAGAGATACAGACGTTGGTGTCAGATCCACACTGACGTGACGGTTTGTGTCTCTCCTTTAATTTCGATCCGCTTCGTCAAACAGCAGCCATGTCTGTGCACCCCGCTCTTGGCTCCTCCCCTGCTCTGCAGTGGTTTGCTCCAGTCACGTGAGGAATGTTTTTTCTTCTCCAAAACTTTATTCACGTCACAGAAAACAGGATAAACAGGTTCCTACGAATGTGCAACATGCTGAAAAACAGTTCCTTAAACTTGTTATTGATACAGTATGGATTACAAGTCCTCCATGCATTCTCCTGCTGACTTTGGTAACAGTATGAGGACACTTTTTGGTGCAGCATTAAAAACGTCAGTTGATACTTTTAGTTGTATGAATATTTTGTATTTGTCCACAAATTCTTTGTATGATAACAAAACATTTCGATAAAGCAACTCTATCGTGATTCATTTATCAAAGCATATGTGATAACAGATAGTCTTATTTTTTTTGCTTGAACACTATTCATTTACATAATTATGTTTGTTTTAATCCTTGGCTTAGATTCTTCTATTTTTCCCCTCTCTGTGTCAGTGGGATAACTGTACATAGGCGATCGTAGCTCAAGAGTTAGGAGTTCGCCTTGTAAATCGGAAGATTGCCGGTTCGAGACTTGGACAGTCTCAGTCGTTGTGTCCTTGGCCAAGACACTTCACCTATTGCCTACTGGTCCATTTTCAGTTCTGTTTAACGATTCGATTCTTATTTTTAAAAAAGGAGAACACTAAGGTCAATTAGCTTAGAACTTTGTTTTATATCTTCTCTTTGAACAAGATAGAAATTTAGGAGTAACATGGCCTTACAAACCCAACAGTGAGATCTTAAGAGATCCACAGCCTATGGCTCTTCAATGGGGTGTCACAGGGTCCCCAGGAAAAAAAATTGTAAATGTAAAATAATAAAATAAATATTCTTCTTTAGCAATAACAAAGTATAACATAAATTATTCTGTAGCAATTACACAAGAATATCCAGTAATGTCCCTGCCTACAATTAAACACATTCACTTACCGAAAATCGGGGGCATCTGCTGTGGCAAATGGGTGCAAGCCTTTTACCACAAACTTAGTCACTGCTCGGTGACATTCATCTATCCTGGCCTGAAAGGAGACGCTACCGGTAGACTGCAGCGACAACTGCCAGCATCTGAACCAGCCAGACTCTGTCTCTCTCTCTCATCATGGTCACCTAAATGCACAGTAATGTCAGGTTTTGTAATAAGGCAGATCGCGCTAACATAATATGCACCGTTAGTTGATTATTTACCTGCCGCATTAACGGGAGAAGACGTGCAAACGTTACCGCTGCTGCTGGGTTGAGATTCACGAGCCCGAAGCGGAATTAAAAACACGACATTCATTTAACCTCCTAGGACCTGCCGTCCACATATGTGGACATCACATTTTTGGTTATTTTGACCAAAATACTCAATTTTGCTCTACATGGGCCTGATATCCACTTATGAGGACATTATACTGCTACTGTTCTATCAAAATTTTAAATGAATATCCTCATTTGTGGCTCTCATTTTTCTTAAAAACAAAAATAAGGTAAAAAAAAAAAATCTGGAAATTCTTTGTTTTTACATTCATCGGGCCCCAATATGCCCAAATATCAAAGAGAAATTAAAAATGCATGTCGTGGAAGAGTTCGGGTCTTAGGAGGTTAAGGTTATCGCGTGTTTTGTGAGCAAATGCTTTTGCATATTCGTAGTGTTTCCTCCCTTAAATGAAATATCTACTTTGCAAGTATTGCAAGTTGCCCTGTTGTCATCCGTTTTCGTAAAGTATAACCAAACTTTTTAGCTTTTGAGCCGCTTGGGCGCCATGCCAGGTAAATGACGCTCCGCAACATGGTGACTTCATTCGGGGTGACTGGAATCGATTAGAGAATCGTTTGCAAAAACAGCAAACAATTCCAAGGAATTGAAACAGTGGGAACCGGTTCTCAAAAATAACCGGGTTTCAATATCCATCCATATCCTCAAAGTAGCTCAGAGGATGAATATTGATGCTGGATGAGTGTGTAGACTCACTGAGTGCTGACAGTGAGGGGTAGTTGTGTAGAAACTGGTTGTGATCCTCTGTGTGTGAGAGCTGCTCCAGCTCGCCGTCTTTCCTCTTCAGCTCAGCGATCTCCTGCTCCAGCTTCTCCTGAAGCTCTTTGACTCGACTCACTTCAGTTTCCTGCTGGGATCTGACCTGCTGCTTCACATCAGAGCTTCTTTTCTGGATGAGACGGATCAGCTCAGTGAACATCTTCTCACTGTCCTCCACTGCTTTATCAGCACAGCCATTGATGGCCTCCACCTCCTGTTGAAGCAGCTTCACATCTTTCTCTCGCTCCTGGATTCTCTGCTGGATGTTTAGTCGTCTCACCTCGAGCTCCTTCTGCTTCTCAGTCCTTTCTGCTGCAGCTGGGACTGTTTCATGGCCTTTATGTTCATCCACTGTGCAGAGATAACAGATACTCTGCTGATCAGTACGACAGAAAATCTTCATCACCTCATCATGACGAGAGCAGATGTTCTCCTGGAGCTTCTTGGAGGGGGCCACCAGCTTGTGTTTCTGTAATGGAGCTGCATCATAGTGAGGTTGGAGGTGTTTCTCACAGTAAGAGGCCAGACAGACTAAACAGGACTTGATGGCTTTCAGCTTCCTCCCAGTGCAGACATCACAGGCCACATCTTCAGGTCCAGCATAGCAGTGATCAGCTGGAGCAGCTTTGAGTCCAGTCTTCGCCAGCTGGTCCACTAAAACTGCTAACCTATACCTTGACCCCCGGGCCGTCAGCCATGGTTCCGATAACAGAGTATTCATCTCTGTGAAGCCATAGCAGCTCCATATGACATGCCAATATCCATCATGCACCTGAAAGCACAAGCTGGTGTCATGAAACTTATATCTGTCCCTTGCTGCAACCCGGCCCTCGAGGACTGGAGTTTGACACCCCTGTTCTAGAGTCCAAGTGCATTCCCAAAGAAGAAAAGCTTTTAAATCACTCCAAGTTATTTCCATATAATTTCAGATTCCTTCCTGGTACAACTTTCTTACAGCAAAATAACAAAACTTTCTTCAGAAAGTCTAAATTTACAGTGTTCTAATTAGCTGCGCTGTAAACATGAGTGAAACCATCATCAGAGAGCCTCCACTATTTTTCGTGGTTCAGCCATCCAGTCGATTTCTTCCAGGTAATTTAATCAGGGGACCAGTTACTTGGTAGTTACTTAGAAATAGAGCAAACCTCATTCCAGGCTTTTAATTGACCTTTCCCACCGCTGGATTCCTGGTTAGTCAGTCCCGCTTATACCAAGTACAATGCCCCAAGACATGATTATCCAAAGAGTCAAAACATCACTGTATATATTTATATAAAACATCAGAAACAAACTTGTGTAAAATAAGAAAGATGTGCTGCTTTCATATTAGAGGTTTCATCTCAGAAAAAAAATACTCAAAAGAAGTCTTTATTTAAACTTTAATACAACATAAACACTAATAAACAACAGAACTAAACAGTGAACCATCAGAGCAAAACTGAACTTTAACCTTCATAAAATCTAGGATCAGGATTTTCCTGATACAATAATAACATAAATAATGTAAACTGATTAAAGAATACTGAGAGGATATAGCTGGTTTAAGTCATATCTGCATTCTTAATAGCAGTGTTCAAGTTGATTGTTTGCTATTATCCTTTAAAAACTTAAAAATGTGAATCCCACAAGATTCAATTTTGTCACCCTCAAAGACGCAGAGTACCAAATGTATCCTGATGATGTAGTCACGTACGCAACAGCAAAAACTCAAAATGTTGAAGATTTACTGAACAGGCACATGATTCGTGTCTCACAGTGACTCCACTGTCACAAGAAAATTATCTGATAGTTTTTTCCATAATTATTGATCATAAACAAATACACGTTAATTAATTAACATACTGGGAAGTAATACTGACTCGTCAATTATAATTTGAAGCCCATTTTAGGAAAATGCCCGAAACGAGACATTGTACAAAGATTGAACTGTTTGACTTGTACAATTCTCATCTGCCTGTAAAAGCTGCCCAGTTAAATTTAATGCTATGATTTTTTTCCCCACATCTTTCATACTTTGGCAACCAAATCAGCCAGTACAGTGGTATTACAGTAAAATTTAGGAAGCATATTATGTTATAATATAATGTGCTTTTTTTAATATAATACATTTTCCTTATTAAAACTGTATTTCAGATGTGTAAATTGCCTTGGCCTTAAATCAGTTAGATGATTTGGAAATTCAGCAGCAAAGGTGTAAACACAAGCAGAGGTATTAATAATTGTAAGTTACCAAAATGTAGACACACTGGGTCTGTCCTTTGCTAGAGTTAAAGAACCACAGATTTGGAATACTTTGCCACTGAAAAATACAAATATTAGTCACTAAATTTTAAATGCAAAGGTAAAGTTATGTCTTTATTTGACAGACAGACCAGTGCCTCCAAATGAGTTTACCGAATTAAAATTATGAACTAGTAAGATGCAGTCTCACTGAGTCTGTCACAATTTGAGTTGACAGTGAAAACTAAAAACTACTAGTTTTAAAATTGTGTTGATAGGAAGGGTTTTCTAAGCACAGCGCTTGCCCTTGTGATCGGGGGCAAAAAACCAAAGTATTGGTTGAAAAATTCACCACATCAGGACCTCCCCAACACTGGACACTTTCAAAGCTCGTCTAAAAACCCACTTTTGTTCCTTGGCTTTTAAATCAGAATGAGTTTGTACTCTTACTGAAATCTTCTACTTTTTTGAGAGAACGAGGGCCTCTGTATCCACAGTGAGCCCTGGCAGTTCCAACCACAAAGAACACCAGGAGTCCCGACAGAGTCCCCCCCCCCCCATACAATTAATATGAATGGAGTACAGTATTCCCACGCCACATCGCCGTTCAACTTTTGCAGACTCGCCACATCGCAGATTTATCACAGGAATTTCATCCTAGGGCGCAGAAACCTGATAAATTAATTAAAACATAATAATTAACCAACAATAATAATTATTGCATATTATAAATAATCAATACATTTTTGAATATATAATAATTACATTCTAAAAAAAATTAAAAACCATCTTTAGGCCACTGAAACCTGTGATATGGTATTCTTTATTTTTAGATTATAATTCTAATTATTTTTGCTACAAATACTCAATTTCCTACTTTTCCCCTATTGCGGGGGTTCCGGAACGTAACTCCTGTGACAATTAAGAGAATGCTGTAGTCTAAAAGACCTGTTTTTATTGTTTTTCGCCACTGACATACTCAGCACAAGCTGTGCTGACAAAAACCAAAATGCTGCAAAAAAATAAAAATCCGGATTCAAATGAACTGATGTAGGAACAGAAGATTTCTATCAGCTTTTTGGTCTCTGGATTTACATATCGCTGCCAAGACTATAACTACTGGAGACACAATCATGCCTTGTCTGTGCCCCTTCCATCAATGACATAATGACAAGAGACAGGTTACATCCTGAGTAGGATGTAAAAAATGATGAAATCCTCTGTGCCAGCCAGCTTATTAACACCTGAGGAGGATGAAAGGATGGTGGCACCTAAAGCAAAGCCTGGCATGACACAATACATGACGGAAAAACCAACTAAATGAGGGATGAAAAGTTCTACATTGGCTGAATCAACAGTGGCTCAACCTTTAGATTAATCACATACACTGTTAAGACTTTAAAAGCAAGTGATCATGGGCTGTCTTATGATGTGGTGATGAACCTTTTTCAGCTGTTGCTTAGCACAGGATGCCATGTTTACATGGACAGTTGTTTTATACCAGTCCCAAATGTTCCCGGATCTGACCAGCATAAGATTTGGAGCATGTAGTATCTACACAGTGAATGCTCAGGAGGGTGGGAAAATACTCTCAACAAAAAACGTGAAAGGGGATCTGTGAGATGGATCAGAGATGACCCACTTGTTGTTGTGAAGTGGATGGGCATGTGGGAGGTGCCTGTGTGCACCACCATCCACCTGTATGTTCAGGGGAGACGGTGAAGAGAAAGGTGGAGGATGCAGATGGACACTGGGCTGTGAGAGGGGCTGCTGGTACGGGACTGTTTCGTTACACTTCCTGGAGATTGAGACAAGAAAAGCATTCATCTTGCACCGTGAGGCAATCAGTGCCATGCAGGTGCTGCCCATGGCACACAAAGAATTTGTGGCGGAGCTGGTGTGTCAGCATGGAGACAGGCATTCCTCACAGCAGAACAGCTGAGCAGATTCGTGTTCCCATTGTCACAGACAACAATGCCGTTCAAAAAGGCACTAAAGGCAGACGCTTATTTATACACTGTCTCGAGGTGGACAGCAAGAGGAGTGACACACCCCTGTGATGTGCCCTTCTGTCTTGTGGTGGACAGGAACTGGTTTTTGTAGAGGCATCTTATTGTGACACCTGATTGTTTTATTATGAATATTGTTGTTATTGCTGATTTTTTAAGGGTTTGATTTTATATTGTTTTATATTAACTGGTGCATTAGTTACTTGCCTAAATTGCCCATAGGTGTGAATAATTGACCATCTATGTTTTAGCTCAGGAGCTGACCTGTCCAGGGCATACCCATATCAGCCTACATCAGCTCTGATAGGTTTTAAAATGCAGAAATGTTAATATGTATCATCCTTGTATAAATAAATAAAAAACATTTCTTTTTACTGCTCTGCTCTACACAAAAAATACTGACTTTTTCACTCAAGTGTTGCAGTCATTAAACTTAAACTGGTCAGTGTGAGCTTTATGACCAACAGACTACTACTACTCACAGCTATCTTATCTAAGCATGAAACTTCAAGTAGTATGAATTTTCATGTGCCTACTTAAGTGTGGCTTTTGAACAAAGCTTTTGCCACAGATGCTACAAGAATGTGGTTTCTCTCCCGTGTGAAGTTTTACATGAGTTTGTAGTGTTGATTTATGACTAAATTTTCTCCCACACGTGCTACACGAATACGGCTTCTCACCTGTGTGACTTCTTACATGAGTTTTCATTCCCGATTTCTGAATGAATCTTTTCCCACAAGTACTACAAGAATACCGCTTCTCACCTGTGTGGACTCTCCTGTGAGCTATCATCCCTGACAGATCGGTAAATCTTTTCCCACAAGTGTTACAACAATGTGGCTTTTCACCTGTGTGAATCCTTAGATGGCGTTGCAACTCTGGTTTCAGACCGAAACTTTTCCCACAGGTGCTACAAGAAAATGGCTTCTCACCTGTGTGTGTTCTCAAATGACGCTTCAAATTTGATTTCTGAATGAATCCTTTGCCACAAGTGGTGCAACAATGTGGTTTCTCACCTGTATGAACTCTTAAATGTGCAGTCAGATTAGATGTATGTAAGGTTTTCCCACAGATTTCACATTGTACATACTTTTTCACTTTGTCAGATTTACTTTGACTCTCTGACACAGTGGTGTTGTCCAAACTCTGACTGTGTTTCCTCTTCTTCAGCTCTGCATTTTTACTTGATCCTGAGTCCACATGCTGGCTTTCTTCATGATCTTGGCTCTCTGCTTCAGGAGAGCTGTGAAAAAGGAGCTGCTCACTGTTTGGTTCTGGTTCACTGTGGTCACTTTCCTCATAAGATCGAGTCACCATGAAGAGCTCAGTCTCTTGCTTCAGTTCAAGCTGCGCTCCCTCCTGACTGCTGCGGAGTTCCTCCTGTTCTTCTTTAATATATGAAGGCGCTGGAGCCTCCTGGTCCAGACTGGAGTTCTTCTCCTGGTTACAGACCTGCTGGTCTGTGAGAACTTCCTTCTCACAAATGTGTTGGTGTCGGAGGTCTGAAGAGACAAATTGGGAGAAATGATAGAAAAAAGACAACAACCCAAACATCTGAGGAACATTTTCTGATTTGAGCCGTTGTCTCTAGATAGTAGTCAGCTTCTGTGTTATTTTAAATCTCAGTAACCTTCTGCTCTTAACTCTTAGGCCTGTGCTACTCTTGGTTAAAGACAAAGGAAGAGGAGTGGGTGAGGCATTGTTAGAGAAGAAAAGGCAGGAACATGAAGGTTAGAGTACAGGCTAACCTTGTCTTGACCTCACTGGAACTTTACTTTCAGTGTCATCTCTGGAAACAACACAGTTTGTCACCATGGAAGATGTCTGCTCCACCTCTGCTGTAGTTGTTACGCCTCAAGAGTCTGTGCATGGACCTCTTCTTTTCGCCATCTATGCCCTTTCTTCATTACCACTTCATTGGACTTGGCACGGTTCACCACAAACGAATACTTGGTTATAATGGAAAATCGGTCAATTTGAGTTGAGTTGTGGCGTATCGTGCCGAGTCGATTTGAATAGGCATTAATTAATGGAAAAGGGGCTTATATGTACCCCCTGCTCAGATTTTCCACCACCATGGTCTCTGCTTCCATTTCTATGCTGAAGATACACAACTTACCCTCACAATCACGTGCCATCCCCAATCTAATCTAATAAAACAGTGCTCCTGTTTGTGGCCCCCAGTCTCACTCAAAAATCCTTCACTGCCCCGACCCTCAATACCTGTGCGACCTGCTGAAGCCAAACGCACAGTCTCAGACACTATGGCGCTCTGCCTTGCATCTGCGTTCTGTCCCTCTAGTGACAGAGCCTTCAGTGTGGCAGCCCCGACCCTCTGAAACGCTCTCCCATCTTAGTTTTGCAACACCTCATCACTGGACTCTTAAGAAACGTAAAACTCACATCTTCAACAAAGCCTTTCAAACTCTAGCATTTTTGTATATTTATAATTTGATTGATTTAAACTCTTTTGTACAGTGCCCCTGGGTTTCTTGAAAGGTGCTATACAAATAAGTTGTATTATTATCATTGTTAAATATAGGGATATGACTCCCCCATTCCTTATTTTCCTCCTGGCCCCTTTGCTTTTCTGTAGAAACGAGAAATCGACTGGTATTTATTTCAGGGACAAGGGTCGCATGCAGGGTTGTAGTAACTACGGCTAATAAGCCAGATATGCGAAACGTTAGCTAAAGTTAGGTTAAGAGAGAGGTGATGATGAGCAAGCAGTAGTATGACTTCATGTTGCTTATTACATTTGGACCTTCAATTCTTCCTGTGCCTCTAAAAAGACAAAAAAATAACTTTAAGCTCTGATTAGGATCCTACGTGAGTCATATTCATTGTCATTAAGCCCATCACAGTTTTACATACCTTTTCTGTGCAAGTTTATCTCAGGTTTCCAGATGGTCCCCAGCAGTCTGAGCTGCTCTTCATCAGTCCAGACGATAATACCTTCAGTCTGCTTCAGTCCAAGCTGCTCTCCCTCCTGACTGCTGCGGAGTTCCTCCTGTCTCTCTTTAATCTGTGGAGGCTCTGGGTCCTCCTGGTCCTGACTGGAGTTCCTCTCCTGGTTACAGACCTGCTGCTCATCCAGACCTTCCTCTTCCTCACAGTCATGCTGTTGTGGAAGGTCTTGAGAAAACAAAGAAACACAAGAACAATAATCATGAAGGTGTTGATACAAAAAACACACACAACACTATTTTACAAAAGCATGAATCAAAACCTGAATAAATGATGATCGTTTACACACAAATGTTTAGAGACAGTGAGCTCAGATTGTGGCGTGACTGGTGTCACAGTGAGATGTTAATCATGTTAAATAAAGTACATAAATATAAAATATTTTCATCAGCTGAGGCGCTCCCTGGTGGCACCCTCACATGCCTTGATGCACTGCAGCTTTTTGCAGGAATGTTTTCCACATTTGAAACGATCAGGTGTAAATTGTTAGAGCACAATATGCTTACAGTCTACAAAAACCACAAGTCCAAAAAGGCTAGGCAGCGCCTGTACCACCTATGACACCTGAGGAAGTTCAGGGTCTCTCCAGGGATCCTCAGGACTTTCTATAAAGGCGCTGTGGAGAGCATCCTCACACAGAACATCACATCGTGGTAATGGGAACAGCTGTATTAAGGAAAAAACCAAAAAGCTCTTCAGAGAGTGATCCGTACAGCAGAACGCTGCTGCAGGACTGCTCTTCCCTCCCTACAGGACATTTACACCAAGAGATGCTGGACCAGAGCAGCTCAGATACTGAAGGAGCCGTTCCAGCCCAGCAATAAACTGTTCCAGCTTCTGTAATCAGGCAGAAGGTTCTGCACCATGCGGACAAGAGCAGAGAGGCTCAAGAGGAGCTTCTACCCTCAGGTTATCTGTGTGTTAACTCAGGCCATCCCCCCCACAATCAGCCATAGCGAACTGAGATAGGACTCACATATTCCCATTGCATGCCTGATCCTTCTGACTTTATTGCGGCACAAGCCACTTTAACAACCCCACTCACACAATGTATATTCCCAAATTTTGAACTGTAAATTTCCAGATTGTTTTATTCTATCTAACTTAATGTACATAATTCACTCACTTGTCACACTTAATGTCCTCTTTGTATATATGTACTTACTTATTGTATATAATGTTTTTGTCTCTCTATTTTGCACAGTTGAGGAGCGTATCAGGTCACATTTCACTGCATGTTAAACCGGTATAACTATGTACATGACAAATAAAATGATCTTGAATCTTGATATTAAGCTTGTTTTATTTCATTTCATTTTATTTTTTAAAGCATTTTATTAATGATTATCATGGAAAAGAACCAGCCTACCCTAAACAGAAACATTGACGTCTCTTATTGGTGGATGTAGCAGTGACCATGGACCTGCACCAGTCCAACATAGTCCATCACTGGACACTGACCCACAGCACTGATAAATACCCAGTTTAACATCTTCTAGTAAAGTCAGTCACACTGAAGAATCTGAGCTTGAACAGCACAGAGTTAAAAACACGTCCATACCTATGATGTGTGAGTTTCTGTCGGGTTTCCGGCTGATATCCAGCAGTCTGTGCTGACGGTTGATCTCCTCCTCATACTGGACGATGGTTTTTTGAACCTCTGAGAAGATTTCTTCACAAACAGCAGTTAGTCTCTCCTTGATGAACTCTCTCAGATACTGAACTGAGCTCATTGCTGCTTCAGCTGAGGCTGGGTGGATCGATACAAGCATTGATAGAAGCGATACCGACAATGGTATTGGTACCAAATCCACACTAATGTGACGGGATCAGTACTTTAATTTGTGTCTCTCCTTTAAGTTCAGTCCACTTCATCAAACAGCAGCCATGGCCGCATACCCACAGCACCTCTCTCTCACAGCTTAATGGCATTTGGCAAACAGATCCTTTATCGTCACCTGTGCAGACAGGAGTAAAGCGGGGAAATCAGGTACACACTTCCTGTGTGGCTCTCCCTGACAAATTCTTCCCAATTCTAGCAAATTATTGCATCCAGTAATATGTGTTTTACTAATCTGATTGTTTCCAAACCAATATCTCCAATACAGGTCAAAACAACTGACAGCCCAGGATAAAAATCACAGTGCTTCACTCATGATATGATATGATATATGTGCAATTTATACGTTTTGTCATCTTTAAATCACGTCCTCACAGTGAAACTTTTGCCATTCTCATTTCTCATTTAATCAAATAAAACAGAAAAAAGTAATCTGAGCTGCTTTGACACTTACAGTATCTCAGAACCAAAAACATATCCGTGGTGGGGAGGTCTAACCTCTTAGCTCATTTATCCAGTGTACACTTTGCTCATTAAACTTAATAACAACAGCCTAGCCGTTGCCGTTACATTTCTCCCTGTAATATGTGTTTTAAACCAGCACTCTTGTCCCTGTTCCTGTTTTCTTTTCTGTTTTCTATTTTCTATTTCAGGTACTCCCCATAACCCCACAGACGCTCTTTTGTTGTCAGCAGCAGACTGTGGAGTTCATTAACGCTTATTTGACTGAGTCGTGTGTCTTTACCTTGCTGAACCACATCCCTACAAACACTCATCAGAGATCCGTTTCTCAGTATTTTAGCACTCTTCATCTCCCTACAGGCGTATTTATCGGTGTTGTAGCTGAATCTGGTTCCACTCACCGAACGACGACCGTCTGGAGACGATTTTATGATCACTTTAAATCCGTCCTCGTGTCTCGTTGTCACGGTTACACTGCGCTCACTGTCCGTTTCCTCCACATTACAGGTTTACTTTCACTCAGCTTGTCGTTTTTCGACTGTTTTAACGTATTTCCGCTCTCCCGCCATCGACTTCTGTCCTTATTTCACTTCCTGATACGTCACTTCTCTCCTGCCCATTCACAGCCAGCTGGCCAAACCCTGTCGACCCCGCCCCCTCCACTTCAGCTCTACTGTGGTCACTTGGAAGAGCTAAGTTTCTTTATCTGCTCTAAAACTATTTCTCTGTTTTATTTCTCTAAACTATTTTATATGGCACGGAGACAGCGTTAACATCTAAATATGCACCAGATGTGCAACATGTTGAAAGACACCTCCTTATATTTGTTATTGATACAGTGTTTCTCACAGGTCCTCCATGCACTCTCCTGCTGTATAACATTAAATAAGGAAGAGCAGCAGTGTTTAGAAGCAGAGACAATTACAGAACTACTTACATTCCTATTATTTTTCTTTATCAACACATCAGAGCAGTGAGATCGTCTTGAAGGTTGTGTTGCTTAAGTTTACATGTCTGTATGTAGGTGTGTGTCTGTGTGTATCTGGGTCATATAACTCCACAAGTATCTCACTTTAGCACCTAGCAGACCTAACTTTACACAGTAGACAAGATGATTGTTATTTAATGGGTTTGTGCAGGATTTGAACGCGGGACCACTCACACACACCCAGGGAGAGGATCATACACCTAGACCAACAAGCCACAGAGTGTCTGTAAAGTTTTTTTCCCAAAGATTAGCAGAGAGAAGTAAAAATTAATCTGAGGATACAGGATTGCTGCTGTGACATAGAAAGTACTGCTTATATATATTTGCTACCTAATATAGGTTAGACTGTTTGAGCTCATTAGCTAATTTTAACTTTCTACACTATATGCCTGCTGGTATGTCACCAACCAAAGAGCTGATGTACTTTAACAGTTTACAGAGTCAGGAGACTGGCAAGCAATGTTCCCTCTAAGCTGCACGTGTCACGGTCCGGCTGGCAGACCGTGGGGAGGTGGGGAAACAGGACCCAAACGCCGGACTCTTCAGTGCAACAGTGTTTATTTACAGAGGTGGCGAAGTAAACAACAATAAATTCCCCCGTTTCCCAGACTCCCGTGTTGTGTCTTCTTCACTGAAAAGTCCCAGTGTAGTGCTCACTGCTCCTTCTCGTCCCACATTCCTCCTGGGGGAAAACAATAGAGGCAGTCGTTACGCACTTTATCCCAGCAGGTATACACTCACACTCTCTGACTATGTTTGAAGTCTGACGTGAAGTCAACCGCAATAATCCAGCGTCGGTGGAAGCTCCATCGCTCATCTAAATAGCTCCCACCCACGAGCCCAGATGAGGAGCAGGTGTTCAGCAAGGACTTCGGGTGTGGCCAGCCCTCAAGACAGGCCACACCCCTCAGGCCTGAAGGTGCCTGTAACTTGGCCACAGAAAACAGCAACACAAACGCACATATACAGATGCGCACAGAGGCAGTGCAGAGAACACACCAAATAATAATAGTAATGACCATAATAATAATAATAATAATAACAACATCAACAATAATAATAATCCCAATGCCCATGGACCCCGAGTCCCCAGAGCCGGGCCCGTGACGGCACGCGTGCGCACTGCTGACACGGTCTCTGCGCACAGAAAATCTGCGTTGCACACACACACACACACACACACACACACACACACACACACACACACACACACACACAAAAAAAAAAAATCTAACCTGAATTGAAATTAAAATTAAAACTTTAATAATTCTGTTTTGCAGTGTTAGTGAGTGAGTGACTGGCTGCTCCCGTATGGGATTGGAACGATGCCACCTTATCCCATAGTCCAGCTGATCCTATTCACATTCGCATATATGTTGTTGGCAGGCTATGACAGCGTCCTTATGTGCCGACACCGGTGTTTTAACTAGCAAAGCGGCGTGGCTGACGTGGAGTGAAGCCACGTTAATGGCAACGTGTACAACCATTGGAGATGTGAGCAGGACAGACGGAACAATTGACAGAAAAGTGTGGACTTTATACCAGTTTTTAAATTGTGTTGAGAGGCCACGTAAAACCAGAGTTATGTTAAAAAATATCTGCAATGTTTGGTTTTCTTACTGAATACTGTCGTTGTTTATATTTACTGCGAGAAGAAACGGTAAAAACGGCTTTTTATAAGGAAAAGGCTCAAAAGCACTCTCCACCTGTGAGCAAAAACCAAAAAAACCCCACCCACTTTAGTCTTTCTTTCTGTCATGTCTTTGTTTGTCCACCAGGCGTCTCCCTCAGTACTTTTTCTCCAAATCAGACAGATCAGATTAGTGTAGCGTGGAGGCTGGGGCTGGGTATCGTCAGTGGTTTCTAGATCGATTCAAATCCGATTCACAAGGTCCCGAATTGATTCGATCCACGATTTGATTCAATTCGATTTAAATCTGGGAAATTTTGACAGTCAGAAATATTATAATTCAGATCAGTACATTTACATATTTTTGTATCTATAAAAAGGAAGCTGACACACGCAAGACTTTATCAAAGGTGTGAGCGTCACAGCAGATGCCCTTGTGTCAAAGTAGCTGAAGATAAAACACAAAAAAACATGAAGGTGGTTTTCCTGGTCTGGATTTTATAAAAATATTCTGCAGTACATCAAAAACGAAAGAAAACCATTAATCAACATATGGACATTACCTCTGACGTTACAGCGGTTTTATTAGAGACACAGTTAAGCGTTTTGCATTTTGCATAATTTTAAAAAGTTTTAATTGGTTGAGTATTGAACAACAAAAATTAGGTTTTCTTTTCGGAAGTATGTAAAAGGAAGAAAAAAGACTTGTGCGTAACAAGCAAGCGAATAATGCAGAAAACAGATTTTTAGACGGAAAACTTGTTGAAGTACTGAGGGAGAGAGAGGGGGGGGGAGAGAGAGAGAGCGAGAGAGCTGTGCATCCTGGTGGAAGCAAAACAGTAAAAGTCAGAGTGAATTCATGACGATGTTTATGTGAAGCATAGTTTGGATCTTCTTTTGCTGCTAGTTTGGTCAATATTGTTTGGAGAGAGATCAAACTAACAGCTTTAGAATCAGCGCAAAAAGGGCGTGAACACAAAGCACCGACAGATCAGAATCAGCGAGCTGTCGGCTTTCAGCCCCGACCGTGTCCGTGCCGTCTGGTGAGAAAGTCACATCTCGCTGATTCTGATCCGCGCTGTGTGTTTACGTCTTCGTGCAGAATCCGTGTTCCTGCTTTCACTTACTGTCTTAGCTGTTTGGTGGTGTTACGGGTTCAAAATATTGGGGATGAATACAAGAGGAAAACCAAAATAACAACATTGGTCCGGCCGGGTTGAGTCAAACGACGATTTAATGAATACACGCGTGGGAGATGGATACCGTACACAGACAGCATCAAAATCTCTCCCGAAAACCACACAACAATAGTTTTTAAGAACATCAGGGTATTAGAACGCCCCCTCATGCATAAAGTAGGTACAATAATGTTGACAGCTTTTAACACATTGAAAGAACATCTTCTTCTTGCCGAGGCCAGATCCTTCCCCATAATCTTCTCACTCCGCTTATCCCCTGGAACAAACCGTCTCTCCTGCGAACTTAATCAACCAGCAACAAGGCCTTGCAAACTGTTTTCTAAATATTTGAATTCCCACCTATACATGGGTTTAACCACTGATTGTGTGTGTGCGTGTGTGCCTCGACCTCAGCATTCACTCTGTCTATAAAGACAGAGGCCAACTCTTCATGTGTGCAATAACCTAACTGAAACCATACACGTAATATGTTGAATAAATGTTCTAATCAAATGCCACTACTCAAAGCTTAATAAAAGAATATAAATGAATAAAGGATAATGGTGAATAACATGGTATATGTGTTTTGTAAGCGTGTTCTCCCTATAGCTCAAGATCCTTAACACAATAGATTGTTCGGTCCTCGCGCCAAACTAAGTTTCCGACCCTCCACTAGTTGATCGAGCCCCCCTCATTGGCAAGCACAAAAATACAATGCATGTATATGAACATGATTATCACTGCACCTGTAATAGAAAATGTTAATATGGGATTATGATGATGCCTGTAATAGGAGTTGTAACATAAGGCCGACAGCCTAAAGAAATTCTCTAATGCAATAACAATTAGTGATTATAAGTAAATGAAGTAATGAGTAATTATTACCAATACACACTACTTAAAGGTTAACAAAAGATATAACTGAATAAAAGACCCTCAGATAACATGATGTAAGTGTCTTGTAAGCATGTGCGGCCTTCTACACTCTGCGTCGCTTCACACAATAGATCAGCCAGACATCCCGCTGACTGTAGCTTTTAACCCTTACTGACGTGAGCACAACTCCATAATAAGCACTAAGTGGCAATATGTATAAAGATGATCCAGGTTACACCTGCAATGAAAGAATGTATGATTATACTGACACCGGTAAATAGAAGATTATAGTTATCCTGATTATAACAGTCACTGTAATACAACCTTAATGTAATATCACTAACTTCAATAAATGCTTGTTGTATGATTCTGATGCAATAATAAAATAACAGTAAAATATCCCCTCTCATTCCCTCTCAGTGGTTGTTGAAATTTTGTGAGATTTCAACTGAGATTCTGGCATTTCGGGCGAAATAAATTTATATTAAAAAAATCGATTCAGGATTTTAATGAATCCATTTTACGTTATCCAAGCCAGAATCGATTTTAATCGATAAATCGATTATAAAAAACCCACCCCTAGTGGAGACTCTCTGCCTGCCAGACACAGCTCAGAGCAATGACACATGTCTATTCACCACAATATACAAGCCTGTGTTATTTAGCTTTTATATTTCAATGTATAAATGATCGAGTGTGGTCAAGCATTTCATCTGAAGAATGAGATTAAACGTCATCACTCTAGCTATAATAATAACGATAATAATAATAATAATAATAATATTAATAATAACTAGAAAGCGAAAATTTTCAAAGAAATTTTAAGTGTGCCTATGCTACTGTCGGATCAGTTGTCCAAATACATCAGGACAAGGGCGTAGATTTGGTTTTGGCATTGGTGGGGACGGATGATTCAACCACCGAACCCTGCCCTGTTTCTTTTCTTTTTCCTTTTTGTCTTTGCTTCTTGATAAAAGGGGACAAATATACTTGTCTACATATGCTATTCTACATGCTTTTAAACCATTTAAAATTACAATTCAATATCCAGCGATTTAATAATCGCTGGATATTGGTGGGGACATGTCCCTTCCGTCCATGCCAAATCTACGCCCTTGCATCAGGATGTATGTATTTGGAGCAAAAAACTGCTGAGTTTTAAGCAGAGAGTCATCAGCTGTTCCTGTACTCAGCTGTTAGGGCCTGTTGCTATAGTAACTCCTGTGAGTGGCAGGAGGGGATGGGACACACACACACACTCTGCAGTTGGGGTCAGACAGAGAGTTGGGCAAACAGGATTTAAGCTCTGAAACAAATGCTTGCCAAGAGAAAACTGTAGGTCCGATCGCAACAACTATTTCACTGTGAGTGGCAGGAACTTCCAGACTACAACATATTAAAATTTCATGCCTGTAGAGTGTATCATACTGATGTGGTGACAATGTAAAGACACCCTTCGATGTTAGGTTTGAGCTGAAAATTGAGAACAGTTTTAGAATGGTCGTCTATGGCGGACAGAGAGGGAGGAGGCTGTGCTTTGATGGCATTTGTGAGAAAACCATAAATCTGATCTTGATAAGAAATACATAAAATGAAAGAAGTTCATAGTCATATATGATCAAGAAAATCAAAAATTTTCACATTTCAGAAACTGGAACCAGCTTTAAATGTGACTAAAACAAGGATAAAACAATCAATTCTCTAATCATTGACTAACTGATGAATCACTGCAGCTCCAATATATTGTTGCATTTGACAACCCACTACAGCAACTACAGAATAAAACCACTAACCAGACTGATGAAAGATTTCAAACATGCTGAATATGCAGAGTAGTATCATTTAAACTCATATGATTATCAGCCATAAGAACAAATTTAGATTTATACTGATGATATATACGGTATATAAATGTAAGTACAGTGTTATGGTCTGTCTAGGCATGGCCAGACCATAACATAAGGGAGATCCATCCCCGTCTGATCCAAAGCAGCACATCACGCAACTAATACTTTTTGACAGTGATTTATTTACAATGAGTGAATTTAGAAACAAAAGAAGGGAGATTATTATAACTTCGTGGTGAACCTATGGACAAAATAACAAACAGAAGGGAGCCTATCTCAGGGATAAATCAAACTTACCTATTCAAAAGAATTAAACCAAACCACAACGACTTGCCTCCCTAACTAACAAAAACAGGAGAAAACTGTCATCAAACAAAAAGGCGGTCCTCCCGTTGATGCTCTTGGATTAAACAAACATTGCCATACAGTGAACACACAGTCTGCCGGTTGGGATGGGCCGAGGATGAATGACTGGCTGTCCAGGGGGCTTCTTATATGCGGCCTCCTGGTCATTAGCCAATCGGTACGAAACGTCCCACTGGATGCACCAATCATGGAGAGGCACCTGCACACTCAGATTTAAATATTAAAATTACGACAACAGTCGTAACAAAAGTTTGAATCAGTGTAATATTATTTTCACATCAATGGACCACTGAACTTGAAAATGTAAAGCCTCATTTAGAAACTACACAAGTACATATAATGGTCAGGGATCAACATGAATCGATCTTCTTTGTCTATTTGACTTTAATCAACTCTGCAGTGATTGGAAGTCCATAAAGAAAAAGTCCAGCATAGAGCGGCTGAGTGAATGTGGTCTGGACTCTGTGGAGGAGAGTCATGGTTTCAGAGACACCGTAGAAAGACAGAATACCTGCTCTGTGATCCAGGTACACTCCTATTATGGAGAAATGAGGACCTGAGAGGTGAGTTTGGACATTGTTGTGGCGAAATTTATTATTGTCTGTGTACCAATATAATGCCCAAGATTTGTCATTGCGTCCAAAGAAACATTCATTCACTCTCCCTACTCTGCTGATATTCTTGTATGCGACTGCTATACAAACTGCTCCCATACCCCAGTCCACCTCCCAGTAACAACGTCCAGTCAGACTCTCTCTACTCAGGACCTGATAACATCCAGTGAATCTGTCTGGATGATCAGGATAAGGCTGTTGTTGTTTCATAAATATTGCTTTTCTGTTCCCCTCAGATAATAACAGATGTCTGTGTGCTGTGTTTGGATCCAGTGTGATTTTACATGCGTATTTTAAGAATTCAGCTCTGGTCTTTGGCTCTGGTGGTGACAGTAAAACATCCTCTTCAGTGACTGTCATTGAGATGTTTGTCCATTCCTCTCTCAGAATGTCCTGTAGTTTATCTCTGGTCTCGAGCCCAGATGAGGAGCAGGTGTTCAGCAAGGACTTCGGGTGTGGCCAGCCCTCAAGCCAGGCCACACCCCTCAGGCCTGAAGGTGCCTGTAACTTGGCCACAGAAAACAGCAACACAAACGCACATATACAGATGCGCACAGAGGCAGTGCAGAGAACACACCAAATAATAATAGTAATGACCATAATAATAATAATAATAACAACATCAACAATAATAATAATCCCAATGCCCATGGACCCCGAGTCCCCAGAGCCGGGCCCGTGACGGCACGCGTGCGCACTGCTGACACGGTCTCTGCGCACAGAAAATCTGCGTTGCACACACACACACACACACACACACACACACACACACACACAAAAAAAAAAAAAAAATCTAACCTGAATTGAAATTAAAATTAAAACTTTAATAATTCTGTTTTGCAGTGTTAGTGAGTGAGTGACTGGCTGCTCCCGTATGGGATTGGAACGATGCCACCTTATCCCATAGTCCAGCTGATCCTATTCACATTCGCATATATGTTGTTGGCAGGCTATGACAGCGTCCTTATGTGCCGACACCGGTGTTTTAACTAGCAAAGCGGCGTGGCTGACGTGGAGTGAAGCCACGTTAATGGCAACGTGTACAACCATTGGAGATGTGAGCAGGACAGACGGAACAATTGACAGAAAAGTGTGGACTTTATACCAGTTTTTAAATTGTGTTGAGAGGCCACGTAAAACCAGAGTTATGTTAAAAAATATCTGCAATGTTTGGTTTTCTTACTGAATACTGTCGTTGTTTATATTTACTGCGAGAAGAAACGGTAAAAACGGCTTTTTATAAGGAAAAGGCTCAAAAGCACTCTCCACCTGTGAGCAAAAACCAAAAAAACCCCACCCACTTTAGTCTTTCTTTCTGTCATGTCTTTGTTTGTCCACCAGGCGTCTCCCTCAGTACTTTTTCTCCAAATCAGACAGATCAGATTAGTGTAGCGTGGAGGCTGGGGCTGGGTATCGTCAGTGGTTTCTAGATCGATTCAAATCCGATTCACAAGGTCCCGAATTGATTCGATCCACGATTTGATTCAATTCGATTTAAATCTGGGAAATTTTGACAGTCAGAAATATTATAATTCAGATCAGTACATTTACATATTTTTGTATCTATAAAAAGGAAGCTGACACACGCAAGACTTTATCAAAGGTGTGAGCGTCACAGCAGATGCCCTTGTGTCAAAGTAGCTGAAGATAAAACACAAAAAAACATGAAGGTGGTTTTCCTGGTCTGGATTTTATAAAAATATTCTGCAGTACATCAAAAACGAAAGAAAACCATTAATCAACATATGGACATTACCTCTGACGTTACAGCGGTTTTATTAGAGACACAGTTAAGCGTTTTGCATTTTGCATAATTTTAAAAAGTTTTAATTGGTTGAGTATTGAACAACAAAAATTAGGTTTTCTTTTCGGAAGTATGTAAAAGGAAGAAAAAAGACTTGTGCGTAACAAGCAAGCGAATAATGCAGAAAACAGATTTTTAGACGGAAAACTTGTTGAAGTACTGAGGGAGAGAGAGGGGGGGGGAGAGAGAGAGAGCGAGAGAGCTGTGCATCCTGGTGGAAGCAAAACAGTAAAAGTCAGAGTGAATTCATGACGATGTTTATGTGAAGCATAGTTTGGATCTTCTTTTGCTGCTAGTTTGGTCAATATTGTTTGGAGAGAGATCAAACTAACAGCTTTAGAATCAGCGCAAAAAGGGCGTGAACACAAAGCACCGACAGATCAGAATCAGCGAGCTGTCGGCTTTCAGCCCCGACCGTGTCCGTGCCGTCTGGTGAGAAAGTCACATCTCGCTGATTCTGATCCGCGCTGTGTGTTTACGTCTTCGTGCAGAATCCGTGTTCCTGCTTTCACTTACTGTCTTAGCTGTTTGGTGGTGTTACGGGTTCAAAATATTGGGGATGAATACAAGAGGAAAACCAAAATAACAACATTGGTCCGGCCGGGTTGAGTCAAACGACGATTTAATGAATACACGCGTGGGAGATGGATACCGTACACAGACAGCATCAAAATCTCTCCCGAAAACCACACAACAATAGTTTTTAAGAACATCAGGGTATTAGAACGCCCCCTCATGCATAAAGTAGGTACAATAATGTTGACAGCTTTTAACACATTGAAAGAACATCTTCTTCTTGCCGAGGCCAGATCCTTCCCCATAATCTTCTCACTCCGCTTATCCCCTGGAACAAACCGTCTCTCCTGCGAACTTAATCAACCAGCAACAAGGCCTTGCAAACTGTTTTCTAAATATTTGAATTCCCACCTATACATGGGTTTAACCACTGATTGTGTGTGTGCGTGTGTGCCTCGACCTCAGCATTCACTCTGTCTATAAAGACAGAGGCCAACTCTTCATGTGTGCAATAACCTAACTGAAACCATACACGTAATATGTTGAATAAATGTTCTAATCAAATGCCACTACTCAAAGCTTAATAAAAGAATATAAATGAATAAAGGATAATGGTGAATAACATGGTATATGTGTTTTGTAAGCGTGTTCTCCCTATAGCTCAAGATCCTTAACACAATAGATTGTTCGGTCCTCGCGCCAAACTAAGTTTCCGACCCTCCACTAGTTGATCGAGCCCCCCTCATTGGCAAGCACAAAAATACAATGCATGTATATGAACATGATTATCACTGCACCTGTAATAGAAAATGTTAATATGGGATTATGATGATGCCTGTAATAGGAGTTGTAACATAAGGCCGACAGCCTAAAGAAATTCTCTAATGCAATAACAATTAGTGATTATAAGTAAATGAAGTAATGAGTAATTATTACCAATACACACTACTTAAAGGTTAACAAAAGATATAACTGAATAAAAGACCCTCAGATAACATGATGTAAGTGTCTTGTAAGCATGTGCGGCCTTCTACACTCTGCGTCGCTTCACACAATAGATCAGCCAGACATCCCGCTGACTGTAGCTTTTAACCCTTACTGACGTGAGCACAACTCCATAATAAGCACTAAGTGGCAATATGTATAAAGATGATCCAGGTTACACCTGCAATGAAAGAATGTATGATTATACTGACACCGGTAAATAGAAGATTATAGTTATCCTGATTATAACAGTCACTGTAATACAACCTTAATGTAATATCACTAACTTCAATAAATGCTTGTTGTATGATTCTGATGCAATAATAAAATAACAGTAAAATATCCCCTCTCATTCCCTCTCAGTGGTTGTTGAAATTTTGTGAGATTTCAACTGAGATTCTGGCATTTCGGGCGAAATAAATTTATATTAAAAAAATCGATTCAGGATTTTAATGAATCCATTTTACGTTATCCAAGCCAGAATCGATTTTAATCGATAAATCGATTATAAAAAACCCACCCCTAGTGGAGACTCTCTGCCTGCCAGACACAGCTCAGAGCAATGACACATGTCTATTCACCACAATATACAAGCCTGTGTTATTTAGCTTTTATATTTCAATGTATAAATGATCGAGTGTGGTCAAGCATTTCATCTGAAGAATGAGATTAAACGTCATCACTCTAGCTATAATAATAACGATAATAATAATAATAATAATAATATTAATAATAACTAGAAAGCGAAAATTTTCAAAGAAATTTTAAGTGTGCCTATGCTACTGTCGGATCAGTTGTCCAAATACATCAGGACAAGGGCGTAGATTTGGTTTTGGCATTGGTGGGGACGGATGATTCAACCACCGAACCCTGCCCTGTTTCTTTTCTTTTTCCTTTTTGTCTTTGCTTCTTGATAAAAGGGGACAAATATACTTGTCTACATATGCTATTCTACATGCTTTTAAACCATTTAAAATTACAATTCAATATCCAGCGATTTAATAATCGCTGGATATTGGTGGGGACATGTCCCTTCCGTCCATGCCAAATCTACGCCCTTGCATCAGGATGTATGTATTTGGAGCAAAAAACTGCTGAGTTTTAAGCAGAGAGTCATCAGCTGTTCCTGTACTCAGCTGTTAGGGCCTGTTGCTATAGTAACTCCTGTGAGTGGCAGGAGGGGATGGGACACACACACACACTCTGCAGTTGGGGTCAGACAGAGAGTTGGGCAAACAGGATTTAAGCTCTGAAACAAATGCTTGCCAAGAGAAAACTGTAGGTCCGATCGCAACAACTATTTCACTGTGAGTGGCAGGAACTTCCAGACTACAACATATTAAAATTTCATGCCTGTAGAGTGTATCATACTGATGTGGTGACAATGTAAAGACACCCTTCGATGTTAGGTTTGAGCTGAAAATTGAGAACAGTTTTAGAATGGTCGTCTATGGCGGACAGAGAGGGAGGAGGCTGTGCTTTGATGGCATTTGTGAGAAAACCATAAATCTGATCTTGATAAGAAATACATAAAATGAAAGAAGTTCATAGTCATATATGATCAAGAAAATCAAAAATTTTCACATTTCAGAAACTGGAACCAGCTTTAAATGTGACTAAAACAAGGATAAAACAATCAATTCTCTAATCATTGACTAACTGATGAATCACTGCAGCTCCAATATATTGTTGCATTTGACAACCCACTACAGCAACTACAGAATAAAACCACTAACCAGACTGATGAAAGATTTCAAACATGCTGAATATGCAGAGTAGTATCATTTAAACTCATATGATTATCAGCCATAAGAACAAATTTAGATTTATACTGATGATATATACGGTATATAAATGTAAGTACAGTGTTATGGTCTGTCTAGGCATGGCCAGACCATAACATAAGGGAGATCCATCCCCGTCTGATCCAAAGCAGCACATCACGCAACTAATACTTTTTGACAGTGATTTATTTACAATGAGTGAATTTAGAAACAAAAGAAGGGAGATTATTATAACTTCGTGGTGAACCTATGGACAAAATAACAAACAGAAGGGAGCCTATCTCAGGGATAAATCAAACTTACCTATTCAAAAGAATTAAACCAAACCACAACGACTTGCCTCCCTAACTAACAAAAACAGGAGAAAACTGTCATCAAACAAAAAGGCGGTCCTCCCGTTGATGCTCTTGGATTAAACAAACATTGCCATACAGTGAACACACAGTCTGCCGGTTGGGATGGGCCGAGGATGAATGACTGGCTGTCCAGGGGGCTTCTTATATGCGGCCTCCTGGTCATTAGCCAATCGGTACGAAACGTCCCACTGGATGCACCAATCATGGAGAGGCACCTGCACACTCAGATTTAAATATTAAAATTACGACAACAGTCGTAACAAAAGTTTGAATCAGTGTAATATTATTTTCACATCAATGGACCACTGAACTTGAAAATGTAAAGCCTCATTTAGAAACTACACAAGTACATATAATGGTCAGGGATCAACATGAATCGATCTTCTTTGTCTATTTGACTTTAATCAACTCTGCAGTGATTGGAAGTCCATAAAGAAAAAGTCCAGCATAGAGCGGCTGAGTGAATGTGGTCTGGACTCTGTGGAGGAGAGTCATGGTTTCAGAGACACCGTAGAAAGACAGAATACCTGCTCTGTGATCCAGGTACACTCCTATTATGGAGAAATGAGGACCTGAGAGGTGAGTTTGGACATTGTTGTGGCGAAATTTATTATTGTCTGTGTACCAATATAATGCCCAAGATTTGTCATTGCGTCCAAAGAAACATTCATTCACTCTCCCTACTCTGCTGATATTCTTGTATGCGACTGCTATACAAACTGCTCCCATACCCCAGTCCACCTCCCAGTAACAACGTCCAGTCAGACTCTCTCTACTCAGGACCTGATAACATCCAGTGAATCTGTCTGGATGATCAGGATAAGGCTGTTGTTGTTTCATAAATATTGCTTTTCTGTTCCCCTCAGATAATAACAGATGTCTGTGTGCTGTGTTTGGATCCAGTGTGATTTTACATGCGTATTTTAAGAATTCAGCTCTGGTCTTTGGCTCTGGTGGTGACAGTAAAACATCCTCTTCAGTGACTGTCATTGAGATGTTTGTCCATTCCTCTCTCAGAATGTCCTGTAGTTTATCTCTGGTCTCTGACACAGCTGCTCTCACGTCCTCAAAGTAGCTCAGAGGATGAATATTGATGCTGGATGAGTGTGTAGACTCACTGAGTGCTGACAGTGAGGGGTAGTTGTGTAGAAACTGGTTGTGATCCTCTGTGTGTGAGAGCTGCTCCAGCTCGCCGTCTTTCCTCTTCAGCTCAGAGATCTCCTGCTCCAGCTTCTCCTGAAGCTCTTTGACTCGACTCACTTCAGTTTCCTGCTGGGATCTGACCTGCTGCTTCACATCAGAGCTTCTTTTCTGGATGAGACAGATCAGCTCAGTGAACATCTTCTCACTGTCCTCCACTGCTTTATCAGCACAGCCATTGATGGCCTCCACCTCCTGTTGAAGCAGCTTCACATCTTTCTCTCGCTCCTGGATTCTCTGCTGGATGTTTAGTCGTCTCACCTCGAGCTCCTTCTGCTTCTCAGTCCTTTCTGCTGCAGCTGGGACTGTTTCATGGCCTTTATGTTCATCCATCAAGCAGAGATAACAGATACTCTGCTGATCAGTACGACAGAAAATCTTCATCACCTCATCATGACGAGAGCAGATGTTCTCCTGGAGCTTCTTGGAGGGGGCCACCAGCTTGTGTTTCTTTAATGGAGCTGCATCATAGTGAGGTTGGAGATGTTTCTCACAGTAAGAGGCTGGACAAGATAAACAGGACTTGATGGCTTTCCGCTTCCTCCCAGTGCAGACATCACAGGCCACATCTTCAGGTCCAGCATAGCAGTGATCAGCTGGAGCAGCTTTGAGTCCAGTCTTCTTCAGCTGCTCCACTAAAGCTGCTAACATGATGTTTTTCTCCAGGACAGGTCTCGGTGTGAAAGTCTTCCTGCACTGAGGGCAGCTGTGGATTCCCTTCCTGTCCTCTTCATCAAAGTGGGTTTGAATACAGTTCCTGCAGTAGCTGTGTCCACAGATAATGGTCACCGGATCCTTCAGTAGATCCAAACAGATGGAACAAGAGAAGGTTTCTCGGTCCAGCTGAACTCCTTTCTGTGCCATTTCTTCTCTCAGTGTCAGTGACTGTGTGAGTTTCTCTTCCTTATAACTGAAACTAATCTGAGCTCTGATCTCAACATGTGAATGGAGCCTGTCAGCTCTTACACATCACCACATGTTGACAGCATGTCAGATCGATACAAGTGATACAGACGATGGTATCAGATGCACATTAACGTGATGGTATCAATACTTTAGTTTGCGTCTCTCCTTTAACTTAAGTCCGCTTCATCAAACAGCACCTCTCTTCTTCTTCAGAGCTTAATGGCATTTGGCAAACACAGATCCATCATCATCACCTGTGCAGACAAGGGTAAAGCAGTGAAAAGGAAAAAAGAAAATCTTTGAATCAATCAATTACACAATTGGCCTGACAAATTCCTTCCAATTCTAGCTAACTGTTGCATCCAGTAATATGTGTTTTACTAATGTGATTGTTTTCCTAAACCAATACAGGTAAGAAACAACGGACACTCCAAGATAAAAATGCCAGTCCTTTACTCAGGACATGATATGTGCAATTTATACATTTTTCATCTTTAAATCACGTCTTCACAGTGAAACTTTTGTCATTCTCTTAAATCCAATAAGAAAGAAACGAGTAATCTGAGCTGCTTTGATACTTACAGCATGTCCGTGGTGGGGGGAGGCCTAACCTCAGAGCTAATTTACATGCAGACTGTGCAGTCCATTAACGCTTATTTGACTGAGTCGTGCGTCTTTCCCTTGTTGAACCACATCCCTATAAACACTCATCAGAGATCCGTGTCTCAGTATTTTAGCACTCCTCATCTCCCTACTTGCGTATTTATCGCTGTTGTTGCTAAATCTGGTTCCACTCACCGAGCCGACGAGTTTTTCTTCTTGGGACATTTTTTATACTTTACATCCCTCTTCGTGTCTCGTTGCCACGGTTACACTGTCCATTTCCACATTACAGATTTCATTTTGCTCTTATTGTGGTTTTTGCCTCGTTTAGCTTCGTCTTCTTCTTCTCCTTTTTCCCCTCCTCCTTCTTCTTCGTCGTCGTTTGTTGGAGGTTAGCAAACAACGACGTGGGTCATTACCGCCACCAAGTGGCTTGGAGTGTGGACCAACGTTAGCGCCAACATAAATAACACAATTTATTGTTGTTGTTGATGACGATCATGGTGATGATAACAATAATAAAAATAATGCTAGAATAAAATACATAACACAACGTTGACAAAAGAAGAGCAATAAACACAAAAGCACAAGATAAAATGAACAAACAGTGGGTTCACAGTGGATATGCAGATTTGAACAGATGGGTTGTGAGTCTTGACTTAAACTGGGGAAGAAAACCAATGTTTCTTATATCTGAGGGTAGAGAGTTCCACAGCCTGGGAGCAGAGCATCTTAAAGCCCTGCTTTCCGTGGTGGTGAGGCCATAAGAAGGCACAGAAAGCTGGATAGAAAAAGAAGATCGAAGTGAACGGGCAGAAAAGGTAGTGCTTAACAGGTCAGAGTGGTAAGGAGGAGCAAGGTTATGAAGTGCCTTGAAGGTGAGCAGAAGAAATTTGTATATTATCCGGGGAGCCAGTGAAGTTCCTGAAGAACAGGGGTGATGCGCTGGTATAGGGGGTTCTGGTAATATTGCCAGCAGCAGAGTTTTGAACCAGTTGAAGCTTATGGAGGGATTTTGGAGGAAGACCCTGGAAGAGAAAATTACAATAGTCAATGCGGGAGGTAATTAGACTGTGGACAAGAATGGACGTAGACTGGGTGGAAAGAGAAGGACGTAATCTGTTGATATTGCGTAGATGGAAATAGGCAGAACGAGATTATTGATGTGATATTTAAAGGAAAGTGAACTGTCTTGGATGACACTAAGGCTCTTAGCCAGAGGAGAAAGGAAAACTGCGGAGTTATCAATAAGCAGAGAGAAATGATTTGCATTGAGCTTAAGAAAATTAGAGGTGAACTAGGATTTTATTTCAGATAGGCATTCTGTAAAAGAAGAAAGTGGGAGGGAGGACGGATGGATGTCAGAGATGCTGAGAGAGGAAGGTCCGCCTTCGAAGGAGAGAGCGAGAGATGAGATCACTGAGGAAGACAGAGTTAGGTTTGGGGAGGCGGTATACAGTAGTTAAGATGGTGTGAATAGCTCCAGTCAGACTAAATTCAGACCAAACACATGGATCAGTCACACGAATAGAAATAGGACCATAATTTCCTAGCATGTACAAAAGAAAATGACTGTAGTCATTCTCAGAAAGATTGTTAAAAGTTTGAAAATAGTTTCTAATTTATAAATGGAGATAGATTGCCAACTGAATGACACTTTGCTGACCATCTATTTAAATTCTTGTTATATTCCTATACAGCAACATATATGTGATTTTTGATGTGTGAGCAAAGTTAATCGATAGATAATGCAAGTATTTGCTAAAATGACCCCAACTGTAGGCAGATTTCAGACTGACAGCAGATTTTATTGACAGCTTAATAATCTAATTTGCCAGCAAAAACAAAAACAAAAAACACTCAAGTGAGGGAACTTTACCTTAGTGCACAAAACAGATACTGACAACATTTAAATTTAAGGACATAATTTGCGGCTGGAAAAAATGTGATAAATATCAATATGCTCTTCATATTGCAACATGTTAAAAAGCTAATGGAAATAATATAGTATTGTGAGTGAAATATTGTGATGATTGCAATTTCCAGTCATCAATATCAATATTAATAATAATTTGTTATTATGGCTGATAAAGTGAGTTTAAATTATACTGATATTTATATTCAGCATACTTTAAATGTCCCAGCAGTCTTGCAATCAGCAATCAAAATAATAATAATTATTATTTTAAATAAATCAAAATCTGCACATATTTCAAAGCTTCAATGTGAGGTCTTCATACATGATACCTGAAAAACATTGACACACATTTCACTTAACATTAAGCCATTCTGCTTGAATAACATGGATCTTACAAAGGCCAGCACTGTTAAAATAGAGCATGGAAAGGGCCAGTGTGCATCTAATGTGTTACATTTTTGCAATATATTTTACTGAATATATTTTAATGTCTAATTAGTCTAATTATTTCAACTTTATTTCATTTCCACTATATTTGTCTTGGGGCCATCTTGGGGCGATGGTGGCTCAAGAGTTAGGAGTTCGCCTTGTAATCGGAAGGTTGCCGGTTTGGACAGTCTCAGTCGTTGTGTCCTTGGGCAAGACACTTCACCCGTTGCCTACTGGTGGTGGTCAGAGGGCCCGGTGGCGCCAGTGTTCGGCAGCCTCGCCTCTGTCAGTGCGCCCCAGGGCGGCTGTGGCTACAACGTAGCTTGAAATCACCAGTGTGTGAATGGGTGGATGACTGGATATGTAAAGCGCTTTGGGGTCCTTAGGGACTATTAAAGCGCTATATAAATACAGGCCATTTACCATTTGTATATATTGTAATTTGAACTCTCTAGTGGTGGAAAGATAAAGCTCCATGGAGCGTTGAAGCTTTTTATCTATTTGCTGCATTCATGGACTAAAGCTTTATGATGCTTCATTTGCTTTTTTGCGCCATCAAGTGGACAATAAATGTTAAACAGGCAGAGTGATTATAACCACACTGTGTGAGGCTTAATAAATAAATGAATGAATAATATTTGTGATGCCAATATATAAATTGTGAACTTTGTGTGTCTATATGGTACAATGGAGGGTTCAAAAGGGAAAGTGAAACCAATATAGCGGGAAGGTTTTGTGTTACTAGGGACATAATGTAACACATTAAATAAGAGCAGCATTTTAATCATTTCAAGGAACAAAAGTTTATACAAGTTGGAATTTACGTTTTTCTGTCCTTTTTTTTTTACACTTTATTTTTTATTGACAGTCTTGTATAATTTTTCACAAAACACTCAGACCCCCAACACTCACAGAGCATCTAGGCTAGCAAACAAACAAACAAAAAGGACATATCCCTTTATGGTACAATCAGGTCAAATAGGTGAACAACAGCATGGTATCAGAAATTATAATATTTTTCCATTTAAGTAAAGGTCCCATTTTTTCCAGTATTTCTCAAATTTATCCGCAGCCAGTCTTAGTGAAAAAGTCAGTCTCTCCATTGTGTAAATTTCCTTGATAATACCTATCCAGTCCAAGGATGACGGTGGATCCACATTTAGCCATTTGCGAGTTATGGCTTTCTTTGCACCAGCCAATAATATCAATAAAAGATATTTGTCTGAATTCCTCAGTCCTTGTGGCAAATCACATAGATAAAACACAGTGAAATCAGGGGCCAAGTTCAAGCCCATCATGGTATTGATTTCTGTGATCACTACTAGCCAATAGGGGACAATCTTGGCACATTCCCAAAAAATAAGAAAATGTCCTGCAGATACACTTCCACAGTTCCTCCAACACCGAGCCTTGTCGGGGTCTTTACTTTGTTTACTCTTAGCATTCGGTGTGACAAAAAAACGCACTGTGTTTTTCCATGCAAATTCCCTCCATAGGCCTGAGCTCAAGGTCATTACCACAGCCTTACAGATATTGAACCAGTTGTCGTCATGTATTATTATTTCAGCCTCTTTTCCCCATCTAGTTTGGATATACATTGTGTCATTATCCCTACATGTTTTTAAACATTTGTATAATCTGGATATCTGTCTCTTTGGTGTATTCCCCTTACAAGAGTCAAGGAAGATTTTAACCAAGCCCATGTCCTCCTCTTCTAGGAATTTTATGTTTCTGTCGTAATGGTGCCTCAGCTGGAGGTATCTAAAGAAATCCTGTCTTTCCAAGTAAAAACGTCTCTGGAGTTGCTGGTAGTCTTTTAGTACATTTTTATCTGTAATCTTCCAGTAGCCTGTTATAACCTTATGTGACCACTGTATAAATCTCTATCCTTGTTTGCAGGTGCAAAATCCGAATCATAAGCAGGCCATCATAAAGTCCGTTTTCTCATATTTGAGTATCTTATGCCATATCTCTATGGGCACTTTCATTAGCGCTGGGAGCAAGTCTGCATATATATGTCTTTTAATGAGCGGTTGATCTCCAAGCAGTGATTGAAGCGGTGTCTCACATTAGGATTGATCTATCTCCTTCCATTTAGCCTCACACATTGGATCACACCACCCAATCATCACTCGTAACTGTGCAGCCCTATAATAGTCCTCAAGACACGGCAGAGCGAGTCCACCTTTGTCTCTTTGCAGTTGTAACGTCTGAAATTTTATTCTTGGTTTTTGTTTGGCCCAAATAAAGTTAGAGATCATCCTATTCCAATCGTTACATTGCTTGGAGGGTACGTGTATACGCAGTGCCTGGAACAAATAGAGAAGCTTTGGCAAAAGATTCATTTTTATTATATCTATCCGGTTATGCATATTCATTGGCAATAATGACCAGCGCTGCAGGTCTGTCCTAATTTCTGATGTCAGTGGGACATAATTGCATTCATAGAGGTCGGATAGATCTGTGGGTATATGGATTCCTAGATATTTTATAGAGGTGTTACTCCAGTTAAACTTGGCTATCTTTTGAACATCTTGTGATGGGCGATATTTATATAGAGTTTTCTGTAAATTTAATTTATATCCGGAATACATGCCAAATGTTTTCAATAATGAAAAAAGATTAGGCAGACTGATTTCCGGGTTAGTTAGCGTTATGAGAACATCGTCAGCATACAAACCAACTTTATACGTTATATCGTTAATTAGTACACCTCTAATGTCTTTAGATTCCCTGATAGCTTGCGCCAGGGGCTCAATGAATAGCGCAAAGAAAGTGGGACTCAGGGGGCATCCCTGACGGCAGCCTCTCTCTAGTTGTAGTGTAGCTGTTAAATCCCCATTAATTTTAATCCTGGCAGTGGGTGAGTTATATAGAGATTGTAAGCATCTGATAATTTGGCTGTTAAAACCAAATCTCTCTATGGCCAAATAAAGATAATTCCAGCAGACAGAGTCAAACGCCTTTTCGGCATCAAGACTAACAGCTACTGATTCGATATTTTTCATTTTATTCATTAGATGGAGAGCCCGCCTCACATTATCATAAGTTTGCCTATTTCGAACAAAACCTGTTTGATCTGTATCCGTTAGTTCTGAAGTTATAAATTCCAACCATTTAGCTAATATTGTTGCAAATATCCTACAGTCAATAATCAAGACAGAGGCGGGTCTATAGGAACCACATTCTGTTCTATTTTTACCTGCTTTAGGAATTACTGAAATAACTGCTCGTTTCCAGGATGGTGGTATCTCACCCCCTGTAAGCACATGGTTAAAGCAATCCCTCAGCAGAGGGGTTACTAGATCTCTGAAGTGTTTATACCACTCTGCCGGGTAGCCATCCTCACCGGCCATCTTATTACCTTTCAATTTTGAGATGGTCTTGTTAATCTCCTCCGCAGTTATTGTTTGTGTTAATCTTTTATTTTGTTCTGTTCATATCGATGGTAAATCAAGTGAGGAAAGAAATACATTAACAGAGGGCACATCTATCCTGTGTGGTTCTGCGTACAGTCGGGTATAATAGGTCACAAAAGATTATTTTATGCTTTTCATGTCATGACATATCTTATCATTTGCTGGGTTTTTAATTTTCTGAATGAATCTGTCAGCCTGCTGTTTCCGTATCCTCCAAGCAAGGAGTCTCTTGGATTTGGGACCATTTTCATAATAATTCTGCTTAGTGAATTTAGCCCTTTTCTCTATTTGATCTTCGTATAACCTATTTAATATCTGTTGTGTTTCTTTAATTTGTGATTAGGTGTTATCATTGTTACGTTTCACATGTTCTGATTCTAGGTGTTTCAGTCTCGTAGTAAGGTCTTTTATATACTTCTCTTTTTCCTTTTTTTATATGAGGACCACCAAATTAGCTTCCCTCTGAGAACTGCCTTCGCTGCGTCCCATAAAATACTAGGAGAGACATCACCATTGTTATTTTACAGAGGAAAACTGCCGTACTAGGTGCGGGAAAAAAATTCCTTTTAGGTGTTACTATCCATGCACTTCTCTGGAGCTTTTCCTGGATGCATTTCATCCGTTCCTCCCGGGTCCGCCGTGGTGTCCCGCTCGCTCTTTCCCAGAAGGGCGTCCTCGGCTTGAGTACGGGGATGCGTGGGATTGGGTCGTCCGCTCCCTTTTCCATCAACTTCCTCTTCTCCAGGTCGTCGAATGTGTCTTGCGTGTTATTGTAGTTCACGGGTCCGCTTTCATAAAACACACGCAGTCTTGACGGACAGAGTGTTTGGAAGCGGTGCCCCTTCTCTTTTAAAATCCTCCTGATCATGTTGTATGCTTTGCGTTTTGCTAAAATGTCACTAGGATAGTCTTGGTCGAAATACACACGTCTCCCCTTCAGCAGTATTTCTTTTTTGGTCCACGCAGACCGGAGCACCAAGTCCTTGGTCTTGTATTCCAAAAAATTTATCACGATGGACCTGGGGTTGGAGCCCGGAGGTGGCTTGGGGCCAAGTGAGCGGTGGCACCGCTGTATGCCCAGATTGGAGTCGGGGAGGGAGAGTTCCTTCTTTATAAAATTCTCCATGAATTCGAGCATGTTGTCCCCTTCTTCCCCCTCTGGTATCCCGTGAACATGTTATTCCTGCGGGAGCGGGCTTCCAGGTTGGACAGACGTGTCTGGAGGTCTTCTTGTAACTGGAGAGTATGGCCAAGCACGTCTTTAAGGTCGACTGTGACCTCCTCCACCTAGGTTACTCTCTGTTCGACCTCCTCAATCCTGCTTGTTACCTCTTTCATGTCCGTGACAATTTCGTCGAGCCTTTGCCCCACTTCTTTCCTAAACTCCGACATTTCTGTTTTCAGAAGTCCAGTCTTTTCCGCTATTTCACCTTTTAAATTATCCTGGACTTTTTTCAGCTCCGCAAGAATGTTAGCTTGCTAGCACCGTCAACTTCTTTCGGTGAAAAAACTCCTTCCTCCGCACCTTCTTGCCGGATTCCTCTTGTCTTTCTCTTGTTACCCCCTGACATACTACTATGAATATTCCACGTTGTGTTATAACATGTCAGTTTTCAAGGGGCAACCAAAACGCCTCGGAGCTGAAAGATTATGCTGCAACCCACTTCCCCAAAGAATTAGAAAGTCCTTTCTGTCCTTTCTAATACTCTAAATGTTTCTCTAGTCTTCCAGTGTTTGGTTGACCCAGCTATGTTTGAACCTCCACTGTTGTGTCCGCAGTGGCATTTTGGGTCCTTACCTGCAGGTCTGTGGTATTCAAATGATGGGACAGTTTTCTACCCAAGACACACTGACTGTAAGTGACAAAATACAATTACATTATTATAATACATTAATTTACCTTGAGTCACAAGTCTGACAAGTCTCTCTCTCTCTCTCTCTCTCTCTGTGTGTGTGTGTATATCTATCCGGTTATGCATATTCATTGGCAATAATGACCAGCGCTGCAGGTCTGTCCTAATTTCTGATGTCAGTGGGACATAATTGCATTCATAGAGGTCGGATAGATCTGTGGGTATATGGATTCCTAGATATTTTATAGAGGTGTTACTCCAGTTAAACTTGGCTATCTTTTGAACATCTTGTGATGGGCGATATTTATATAGAGTTTTCTGTAAATTTAATTTATATCCGGAATACATGCCAAATGTTTTCAATAATGAAAAAAGATTAGGCAGACTGATTTCCGGGTTAGTTAGCGTTATGAGAACATCGTCAGCATACAAACCAACTTTATACGTTATATCGTTAATTAGTACACCTCTAATGTCTTTAGATTCCCTGATAGCTTGCGCCAGGGGCTCAATGAATAGCGCAAAGAAAGTGGGACTCAGGGGGCATCCCTGACGGCAGCCTCTCTCTAGTTGTAGTGTAGCTGTTAAATCCCCATTAATTTTAATCCTGGCAGTGGGTGAGTTATATAGAGATTGTAAGCATCTGATAATTTGGCTGTTAAAACCAAATCTCTCTATGGCCAAATAAAGATAATTCCAGCAGACAGAGTCAAACGCCTTTTCGGCATCAAGACTAACAGCTACTGATTCGATATTTTTCATTTTATTCATTAGATGGAGAGCCCGCCTCACATTATCATAAGTTTGCCTATTTCGAACAAAACCTGTTTGATCTGTATCCGTTAGTTCTGAAGTTATAAATTCCAACCATTTAGCTAATATTGTTGCAAATATCCTACAGTCAATAATCAAGACAGAGGCGGGTCTATAGGAACCACATTCTGTTCTATTTTTACCTGCTTTAGGAATTACTGAAATAACTGCTCGTTTCCAGGATGGTGGTATCTCACCCCCTGTAAGCACATGGTTAAAGCAATCCCTCAGCAGAGGGGTTACTAGATCTCTGAAGTGTTTATACCACTCTGCCGGGTAGCCATCCTCACCGGCCATCTTATTACCTTTCAATTTTGAGATGGTCTTGTTAATCTCCTCCGCAGTTATTGTTTGTGTTAATCTTTTATTTTGTTCTGTTCATATCGATGGTAAATCAAGTGAGGAAAGAAATACATTAACAGAGGGCACATCTATCCTGTGTGGTTCTGCGTACAGTCGGGTATAATAGGTCACAAAAGATTATTTTATGCTTTTCATGTCATGACATATCTTATCATTTGCTGGGTTTTTAATTTTCTGAATGAATCTGTCAGCCTGCTGTTTCCGTATCCTCCAAGCAAGGAGTCTCTTGGATTTGGGACCATTTTCATAATAATTCTGCTTAGTGAATTTAGCCCTTTTCTCTATTTGATCTTCGTATAACCTATTTAATATCTGTTGTGTTTCTTTAATTTGTGATTAGGTGTTATCATTGTTACGTTTCACATGTTCTGATTCTAGGTGTTTCAGTCTCGTAGTAAGGTCTTTTATATACTTCTCTTTTTCCTTTTTTTATATGAGGACCACCAAATTAGCTTCCCTCTGAGAACTGCCTTCGCTGCGTCCCATAAAATACTAGGAGAGACATCACCATTGTTATTTTACAGAGGAAAACTGCCGTACTAGGTGCGGGAAAAAAATTCCTTTTAGGTGTTACTATCCATGCACTTCTCTGGAGCTTTTCCTGGATGCATTTCATCCGTTCCTCCCGGGTCCGCCGTGGTGTCCCGCTCGCTCTTTCCCAGAAGGGCGTCCTCGGCTTGAGTACGGGGATGCGTGGGATTGGGTCGTCCGCTCCCTTTTCCATCAACTTCCTCTTCTCCAGGTCGTCGAATGTGTCTTGCGTGTTATTGTAGTTCACGGGTCCGCTTTCATAAAACACACGCAGTCTTGACGGACAGAGTGTTTGGAAGCGGTGCCCCTTCTCTTTTAAAATCCTCCTGATCATGTTGTATGCTTTGCGTTTTGCTAAAATGTCACTAGGATAGTCTTGGTCGAAATACACACGTCTCCCCTTCAGCAGTATTTCTTTTTTGGTCCACGCAGACCGGAGCACCAAGTCCTTGGTCTTGTATTCCAAAAAATTTATCACGATGGACCTGGGGTTGGAGCCCGGAGGTGGCTTGGGGCCAAGTGAGCGGTGGCACCGCTGTATGCCCAGATTGGAGTCGGGGAGGGAGAGTTCCTTCTTTATAAAATTCTCCATGAATTCGAGCATGTTGTCCCCTTCTTCCCCCTCTGGTATCCCGTGAACATGTTATTCCTGCGGGAGCGGGCTTCCAGGTTGGACAGACGTGTCTGGAGGTCTTCTTGTAACTGGAGAGTATGGCCAAGCACGTCTTTAAGGTCGACTGTGACCTCCTCCACCTAGGTTACTCTCTGTTCGACCTCCTCAATCCTGCTTGTTACCTCTTTCATGTCCGTGACAATTTCGTCGAGCCTTTGCCCCACTTCTTTCCTAAACTCCGACATTTCTGTTTTCAGAAGTCCAGTCTTTTCCGCTATTTCACCTTTTAAATTATCCTGGACTTTTTTCAGCTCCGCAAGAATGTTAGCTTGCTAGCACCGTCAACTTCTTTCGGTGAAAAAACTCCTTCCTCCGCACCTTCTTGCCGGATTCCTCTTGTCTTTCTCTTGTTACCCCCTGACATACTACTATGAATATTCCACGTTGTGTTATAACATGTCAGTTTTCAAGGGGCAACCAAAACGCCTCGGAGCTGAAAGATTATGCTGCAACCCACTTCCCCAAAGAATTAGAAAGTCCTTTCTGTCCTTTCTAATACTCTAAATGTTTCTCTAGTCTTCCAGTGTTTGGTTGACCCAGCTATGTTTGAACCTCCACTGTTGTGTCCGCAGTGGCATTTTGGGTCCTTACCTGCAGGTCTGTGGTATTCAAATGATGGGACAGTTTTCTACCCAAGACACACTGACTGTAAGTGACAAAATACAATTACATTATTATAATACATTAATTTACCTTGAGTCACAAGTCTGACAAGTCTGACAAGTCTCTCTCTCTCTCTCTGTGTGTGTGTGTGTGTGTAAGAATAGAAGTTGATGGCGGGAGAAAGAGCGGGAGTGAAAAAAAGTTCAACAAGAGGCGAAAACACACACACAACACTAGGTTTCTTCAGCTTTTCAGCTTGCCTGGAAGTCCGATGATACTGCGTTTTGTAAATTAAAAGTACTTATGAACTTCAACGGGTAACAAACTGATGAGCAGTCAGGCTCCAGCTTCTGTTTCTACCTGATCATGTTTCTACAGTAGAATCACAGAGGAAAGTAACAAGCTGTACAATGAACACATTGTGTGATGTTACACTAAACCCAGTTACCTTTAACACAATGACCATGGCTTTCCCATTGAATTCCTTATGTCTGTCCTCTATCACAGCTTTCAAAGCCTGAAGGGAAGATGTGAGAACTTTTAGAATGGTAAATATGGACAAATGGGGGGAAATGCTTCATGTGCTCACATATGCAGTTGCTTTGTGGAACAACAATTCAAAATTTGTGGGACAATTCAAAATATCCATAAAACCAAAAGGATCTGCTGTAGTTTTAGATGCTGTACCAAAAAGTGTCCTCATACTGTTACCAAACTCTACTGTTGGTGCTGTTAAAAAGAGAAATGTCACTGTCTCTCCTTCTAAACACTCCTGCTCTTCCTTGTTTAATGATATGCGTGGGGTGTTTGCTGTTCTAGTAGAAAACGTCACGTGAACACACACACACACACACACACACACACACACACACACACACACACACACACACACACACACACAACAGCAGAGCAGAAGAGGAGGGGGGAGGGTCCACGAGAGGTTTGACCGGCAGGTCTGCGAAGGGACCGGAAACAGCAGACGGACGTGACGTTTCAGGAAGTGAAATAAGGACAGGAGTCGATGGCGGGAGAGAAGAGCGCGGGTGAAAAAAGGTCAAACAAGAGGCGAAAATAAAATAATAATAAAAAAAAACAGAGTGAAAGTAAAGCTGTGATGTGGATGAAACGGACAGTGAGCGCAGTGTAACCGTGACAACGAGACACGAGGACGGATTTAAATCGAGGATAATAAACTGTCTCCAGAAGAAAAAGTCTTCGGCTCGGTGAGTGGAACCAGATTCAGCTACGACATAAATAAGCATGTAGGGAGGTGAAGAGTGCTAAAATACTGAGACACGGCTCTCCGATGAGTGTTTGTAGGCATGTGGTTCAGTAAGGGAAAGACACACGACTGAGTCTAGTAAATGGAAAGGAGGTGCAGTTTTGGCAAAGTGTTCAAGCAGTAGGTAGAATGACAATAAATGTGGTGGAAAAGGTGACAAGATGGTGATAAAGGAAGATGTTCTGAATGTGAGCAACAAATAATTCATATTCACATTCATGATTGTGGCTGAAGTGATAAAGAGCTCAGCATAGACAGGAAAACATGACAAAAAACTAACATCATTCTGAAATCAGCTCATTGTTATTAATATTTTTACTTCAGCTGGGATAATTAATGGATGAAGGAAATGTTACTGCAGTCACAGAAGGTGGAAACAAGTTCCACTGAATTACAACAAGTAAATATAGGAAAATAAGATATGTGTTACTATATAAGCTCTGGGACAGATTTATGAACCAGGAGAGATTATTATGGCGCAGCAGTTGCAGTGAGATTTAGAAACATTGTACTGTAATTTATTTAGAAACGTGAAGCCAGTTCACTTGAGTAAAGAACAGCTCAAAAACCAACTGATCTGATGAGGGAAAGAGTGATGGCCTACTACCTAAATCAAGATGCGACCCTGTGAAGGACTTCCCTAAACCTGCAGTCCGGCAGTTCTTCTAAACAAAAGGCACCTAGACTAAAACAGATGTACTTGTGTTTGCTATACCATAAAACAATAAAAGATGGTACAAGCTCTTCTTGTGACTCCAGGATCTGAGTGTGAATGCCAAAACACTCTGGAAGGCACACAGTCTTTGCAGACTACTATCACACATCCTATCACTACACAATCGATTATACACTTCTAAGCATATATGGTTATATTTTTCTAAGCCTAAATGACAATCAACAATATAAACCTGACAGATGTGAATGGACAGATGTTAGAGAAATTCCTAAATGATAATGGTAAATGGCCTGTATTTGTGAGAGACACAAACTAAAGTATTGATCCCTTCACGTTAGTGTGGGTCTTATACCAATATGTCTGTATCATTTGTATCGATCTGCCCAGCCACAGTTGAAGCAGCAATGAGTTCAGCTCAGTATCTGAGAGAGTTCATCAAGGAGAGACTAACTGCTGCTTGTGAAGAAATCTTCTCAGAGGTTCAAAAAACCATCGTCCAGTATGAGGAGGAGATCAACCGTCAGCACAGACTGCTGGATATCAGCCGGAAACCCGACAGAAACTCACACATCACAGGTATGGACATGTTTTTAACTCTGTGCTGTTCAAGCTCAGATTCTTCAGTGTTTGGTTGATTGGTGATAAATCTGAAAGTTTATCAGCTTCTCCAGGATTTCTCTAGAAGATGTTAAACTGGGTATTTATCAGTGCTGTGGTTCAGTGTCCAGTGATGGTCACTTATAGATTAGGTGTTCTGCTGTTTGGAATAACACTACCCTCAGTCATGGTGAGAATATCCAGAATAAATCTAAACTAGTTTATATCATTGCACAAAACCAGATTACAATAAATGACTAAATATGTAGACTGAAGTTTATTCTGCAGTTAAATTTAAATATAGTTAATGAAAGCTCCTTTTTTGATTGACATATTTTGATTCATTTAAAGTGTTTGTCGAACAGATTCCACTGTTGAGTTCATCAAGCGTCAGTGTTCCTCTCCAAGCACTGAGACTGTGCAGTAAAGATATAGGTAGATCTTAGAAATTCAATACACATTTAACAAGTTGTTACCAGACTTCTCTTAAGTGGAAATGATTCTTTATTTAAAGGTACATTCAGTCATCTTTTCAATTTATTTAATAAGAAAAAAGAACATTGTTCTCATTCACATTTATTAGTGTCTTCTAACAAACTGGTTCAATGTGAACTTAGAATTAATCCAGTAGAAATAGGAGCATTTGTTGGTTTGTGGAATGTTACCGACTACAGCAGGGCGATATGACCAAAAATATTTATCACGATATACATTTGAAAATTTGCGATAACGATATAACTGATGATATAATTGACACTAGACAAAATACTTTACAACTCCACAACTTTATTAGTGCAAAAACCTCCATCAGTGTATTTTCACTTAAACAAGCAGCTGTTTTTTATGTGCATTAGAGTTATATAAAAATGTAACAGTGCAAATGCAAATCCTTGCTGACAGTTTAACCAAAAGGCATTTCCAGTAGAAATTGGCCAACATATCCTCAGCATAACCATGTATAATATCCACAAAACGTAAAACGAGGTTATACACACACAACACGGTAATATTATGTTGAAGCACAGAACGTATCACTCCAGGAGGCGCCTGCCTACGATAGCCGTAATGCTCCGACAATCCATCAAGTAGTCCGGTTAGTAGCTTAGGAAAGTCGTACTAAAACTTGACAGATTTTCGAGCGCCGTGTACCACATAAAATAGTTTCGAGGTCAGTAAACACAACCAGAATTCATACATAAGGCACACAGGATTATAAGGGGCACTGTCGATTTTCAGAAAAATCAAAGGATAGATTTTAAGTGTGCCGTATTTTCCAAAAAAAACGGTAACAATGACGGTCCGCTAGCATGCTCTACCAAAAATAGTGCTTTGTTGTGTTTTTGACAGATGAAAGCTAAAACAGTTCCACACCACTGAAGTTGCAGCATTTTTACAAACCAATTCTGGTTCATCCGTTTCATTCAACGATTTGCTTTCATGGCCATGCTTTTTCCGCCGTGTACATACAAAAACAAAGGCACTGCGCATGCCCGTTTTACTCATATTCTATTGCGATATTTCATTTTTCTATCGTTGCCCAACATTATACTGGTATTACCGTGAACGGTATGATATGGCCCAGCCCTATTGCCCACTATCTTGAATACACTGGCTGAGACGGTCATTCCTGTGTTTCGGTAGATTCACAGCCCTTTTCTTAATATAACTGCTTTAAACAAATTCCCTTTGGGGGGTTTGTCATGAAGGATATCTGGTGTAAAATCTTCACCAAATGTGGATAATTAAGAATTTGACCTCCGTACTGGATCGATCAGGGCCCAAGTTAACGACAGCCTTGGGTCCTTTTGGCCAACAAGGTGTTGGTGGAAACTGTGTTACTGTTGGCCAAAGACAGAAGAATCAGAGAGGGGATGACATGTTAGGCGTCAGTAAGAGAGGAGGAAAGGCCACAGAGGATTTTCATGGCTGTGGTGAAGGAGGACATGCAAAGAGTTAGTGTGAAAGAGGAGCGTGCTAGAGATAGTGTGATGGAGGCAGATGATCTCCTGTGGAGGCCCCTAAAGGCCTTTTAGGATGGCTGCCAAACGCACAAAGTGCTTTTTAAAAATAGTTTTTTTCACATTAATGACCTTTTTATTGTGTTTCTTTTCTCCTCAAGACCTCCCACAACAATATGACTGTGAGGAAGAGGAGGGTCTAGATGAGCATCAGGTCTGTAACCAGGAGAGTAACTCCAGTCTGGACCAGGAGGACCCAGAGCCTCAGACCCAGATTAAAGAGGAACAGGAGGAGCTCTGCAGCAGTCAGGAGGGAGAGCAGCTTGGACTGAAGCATGAGTCTGAAGACATTATCATCTGGACTGATGAAGAGCAGCTCAGACTGCTGGAGACCATGTGGAAACCAGAGTTAAAGTTGGATAGAATAGGTATGTAAAATTATTATTGCTATCATATTATTAAAATGAATATGACTCATGTAGGATCCTAATCAGAGATTAAAGTTTTTTTTTCCTTTTTAGAAGCACAGAAAGAATTAAAAGTTGAATGATGTGAATGCATCTCTTTTCTCTCAACATGTAACATTAAACCTTCACTTGGTATAAGTCAAAGAAACTGACTTGAAGTCTGAAACCTAACTAAAATGTTAGCTCAGTGATGTTTTATTACCTTAAAGGGTTGTTGGTTGTTTTCTAAATAGTATTTCCTCGATTATCAGGAGGGTTGCGGTCTGGGACCCACCACGATAGGTACCAATCAGTGAAATGGAAACCATATCTTTTCTGAAATTATTTTTTAGATGTTTTAAGCCATAATAACCCTCCCTACGCTCTTTTAAACCCTTTGTATAATCTTAAAACATCTGTATGTGTGTACAGTACCGTATTCTATATGTTGGAGCTATTTGTTCTTTATTTTTTTCATTTTGAAATTTGTTAAAGTTTGTTGTTAGTTTACTTGTAATTTGGGGTTTATTTACAAGTTTTATTTGTAGGTTAATATTTGTTTCAGTGTTTGGTTTGGTTTTGGTGTTTACCTTGTTAAGTCAGTCAGTAAGAGCTGTAGGGCCATTTTTTGTATAAATATAGAGACTGGTATTGGACCAGCATGCACTGGCCTATGGTTTTTTTACCAGAGCAGGCGAAGCAGCAGGAAGTAACAAAAAATGAACCTTGTTATTGCTTGCCAAACTGGATGAACAAGCCGTAAAAACGCAACTTTCAAGTATGGATAGTGGCCTTCTTTTGCCTGCGTACAAAATATTATCTCAGTGCAGTAGTAGCTTGTGGATTTGTAATTGCGGGATGTTTGGTTTGTCAAACAGAAGGAATTGCCACTACACTATATTTTAAAATACTCTGCACATATTTTATACTGTAGACAATAGCCCAGCAACCAGACCCTGAACTTCAACACATAAGAAACTGATGAGCAGTCAGGCCGAAGCCTCCATTTCTACCTTTTCATGTTTATAAAGTAAAATCACTATGACGACCACTTCAAAGTCTCTTTGTGTTGGTTTTCATTTTTAATTTGTGTTTTCGGCTTTGTGTTCATATCTTAATGCTAAGAGAAAGATCATATGTGTGTCATTAGGAAAGGGATTTGTGTTGGTGTGTGGCTAATTAGTAGAAAATGGATTTCAGGTCATTTTCACAGAGAAATGTGAAAGTAATGAGAATATTCTGAGTTTAGAAAATATTTTCACCGTTTTTCTATCATTTTTCTCCGTTTGTCTCTTCAGACGCCACACAGCAGCAGGTCTGTGACCAGGAGGACCCAGAGCCTCTACACATTAAACAGGAACAGGAGGAAATCTGCAGCAGTCAGGAGGGAGAGCAGGTTGGACTGAAGCAGGAGACTGAACAAAAACTAAACAGTGAGCAGCTCCTTTCTCACAGCTCTCCTGAAGCAGAGAGCCAAGAAGATAAAACAGGTCACAATCAGAGAGTAGACAACACTCCTGCATCAGACAGTCAGAGTAAAACTGAAACAAAGACAAATGTTCTAACATGTGACAACTGTGGAAAAACTCTCAACTCTGAATCCGAACTGACTACACATCGGAGAGTTCACACAGGTTTTAAATCATGTTGTTGTTGTTGGACCTGTAGGACAAAATTCTGTCAGTACTGGAAACTTCACACAGGTAAGAAATCACATCCTTGTAGCACCTGTGGGAAGGAATTAATTTCGAAGTCAGCACTGGAAGCTCACATAAGAACTCACACTGGTGAGAAGCCGTATTCTTGCGGCACCTGTGGGAAAAGATTCAGTCAGAAATCAGCACTGAAAATTCATACAAGAACTCATACAGGTGAGAAACCGTATTCTTGTAGTACCTGTAAAAAAACATTTGGTCGGAAATCGACACTGAGATCTCACATAAGAACTCACACAGGTGAGAAGCCGTATTCTTGCAGTACCTGTGGAAAGAAATTCAATTGTAGCTCACACTTAAAGAGACACATAAGACAAATTCATACTGCTTCAAATATTCATGGTTACAAAGTGTGAGACAGCTTTGAGTCGTAGTAGTGTGTGGGTGGTAGAGCTCACTAACCAGAAGTCAAATGGCTGCACTGATTTAAATAAATGTAGAAACTGATGTTTTGACTCTTACAATCTTTTCACATTTGTGACCTTTATCTGGTCAGTCCTTGAGCATGGGTGTATAGTTTTATGTTTTATGATAAGTGTGGTTTGGATGATCCTGTGGCTGGACTCCAGAGTAGGATCCGTTTGGCAGTGACTGTAGTTGTAATGGCTCTGCTAACGTATCCAGAATTGAAGACGTGTTCCAGTTTTTTGTTCGAGACTGAAATAAATATGTGTGTTGAGGAAAAAGGCAGGGTGTTTTCTTTTTTTTCTCTCTTTTTTTTTTTAAACAAAACAGTCTTAGAGAAACTATTTGTACACAGAATGTGCTCGTTTTTATTGAAAATGTAACCACTAGGTGGCAGTGTTTCATGAGACAGAGTTAGTGTAGCTGCCCCTACAGTAAGAAAGAAGGAAATCCCTGTTCTTATTTGAGCTAGTTGCTAGAAGTTGCTAAATGTCATTGACTTTCTGTGGTTTCTGGTTGTTAATGATTAGCAAAATTAGGCTTCATGAAACCAGCTCCACAGGGACACCTGCTGGCCAATTTTGTTATTGCTACATGTTGTAAATGCTGTTGTGTAAAACAATGATTCAGATAAGCCCAGCACAATTTTAAACAAAGTTCCTTACTACACCAGGTGATCAGTAATTATGATAAACACAATTTTGAGAAATACTCATACAATCAAATAAAATATTGAGACTGTTAAAGAAAACAAGCTCAACTGTTGTCAGGAAAATTCTCCATCTGTTAACAAGACTGACTGAGATGTGTTACTGTAAAACCACACAGGGTTTCAACTGTTTTTGGATTCAGTTGGCTTTGGTTTTTGCTCACAGCCCACAAAGTTTGGTTGACATTTACAATTTCTAGTTCTACAACATCATCATCAGTTCTATAAACTCTCAGCCAAAGGTAACAGCTGGCATAGCATTAGGTTCTAGTTTAAATTAATTAAAAAGCATATATTGAAATGGAAAAAAAGACTAAATATGCTCTCCTATATAAAAAAGTAACGTTTGTTATATTTTCATGAGCTTATTCTGACCAATCATAATAGTCCATTTCACATACATTTTAAAATAATTCTCTGTCGACAAGTGTCTGTCATCATCTATGTGACGGAAATCACAGAATACGATTATTTATTTAATTACACTTCTAGTGATTCTAGTGTTTGCGCAGACAAATGTAGTTTCTTAATCTACAGCAAGGTAAGAGAGACAGTTTTCTTTTGCACATGTTCGTGTAATATTCATGTCATTTTACAGAGTAATGCAAAAGTAATCAGTGTTGGGAAGGTTACTTTTAAAATGTATTTCACTACAGATTATTGAATACATGCCCCAAAATGTATTTTGTTACATTACTCTGAATAACGTAGCGGAATACTTTGGATCACTTAATATATTATCATGCTTTTTACAACTACATGAATGTACTCATCCTGTGTGATTTTGAAGGTTACTCGTTATACTAATACCAACTAGATTTTTAAATCTTAATATAAAGTGAGTAACAGTAGGGTGGACATTAGGTAAGGCTGCACTTTTTGCAGCGATCTCGAATACAAAACTATTCCGCACGTATATGAAACAGGTCCGCGGCTCCGAACCATAGTAAAGGGACCTCTGACTAATACGTTGGCTTCCTTGTCGGGCCGAAAACTATCTTTACTTTGTTATCTGGGTCAACTTTGCACAGCGAGACAGAGAGAGGCGTTGAAAGGCTGCCCCAAAAGAACTTATTGTTTTTAGGAAAAAAAAAACACGAAAACAGTGTACAGTCAAATCTTTATAGCTTACTTAAAACTGGGCTCGTCAGGCACTCTTCTTGGCTGCAGTGGTTATTATTATATTTACATGCTTCCAGCTCCCGTTTCTGCTCGGTGAGAACTCGTACTTTTCCACTCTCCTTTTTCTCCCTCCCTCACGCTCACAGACACACAACAGGTATGGCAATCCATTCTCCCTCAGCATGGACTACACTGCCCATGAGGCCACATTCTCTAGAGCTATGCCTGTAACACTCTGCCTATTGCCTTCAATTAAAAATTAAAATTAAATATTTTTTGAATAATAATTTGTAAAAATATTTCATCACGTCATTATGAGGGCCACAAGTAGAGGTGACATGAGCCATGAGATTGAGACCCAGGCATTACAGCCTCTTAATGCGTGTTTTGTTTGGGTTTCCACCACCATGGAATTACCAAACATAGAGAGGGTATAGACTAACATATGAAACAGGAAAATACCCCGTGTAGATCCCGTGTAATCCATTTATTTCAACAAAGTAACTGTATTCTGAATACCACCTTTTTAAATGGTAACTGTAATGGAATACAGTTACTCATGTTCTGTATTTTAAATACGTAACGCCGGTACATGTATTCCGTTACTTCCAACATGCATAAACATTTGACCTGACAGCATGTAATTAATTGGCACAATGTATTTGATTTGATTTGCTGCTTGGTGATAGTGGTGACTCTCAAAGCAGAGCCAAGGAGATTTGATAGGAGAATCAAGAAGTGATACTGAGAATGGAATCGGAATGTCAAAATTCTTATCAATCTAATCACATCCCTAAGAAGTCGTTTGGACCTCTGTGCCAGACAGCAGGAAGGTCTGAAGTTTTTCAACAATGTCTTATGTCTTTGTGTTTCCCTGATGAGCATCACTAATAAATAATACCGATTTTTTCACACAACTTTTATTCCTTGAATTATTTTTCTATTGGCAGCAAATAATTTTATTGTTCTACTAGCACAAATATCAGATTATAAAATGGGAGACATGCACTGTATAGCTGACCTCATATCAACTCTTAACTTGGACTATGTTGGAATTCTGCCTTTATATCTCAAACCTTTAAACAGCACCGAGTCTGCACCAGAGAATAAGAACTCAAACTGTCTGAAGCAGGTTAGCCTCATTTATTAGAGGCAATCAAGTCTTATTTTTCGGTCCAGTTTAAAGTTTGCACTTTTCAACTCTAATTGAGCGTTCACAGTGCTTTTTACAACTTGCCCCGTTCACCCACTCAAGCAAGCTTTTTTTTCTATGCTGTTCCTATGTAAGTACTTTCTAACATTCACACACAACTTTCACAAACACACACGCACTGATATTGTTTCATGCTTAAATTTCAATTGAACTGCTAGACAATTTGCCTCACTGTTAGAAAAACCAAATGACAAACCGAGACGGAGCAGAGGCACAAAGTTTGACCTTATCTTGCCAGAGGTGTAAACGGGGAAGTCTGTTGCGCTTTTATACACTGCCTCCTAGTGACACAACCTGAGGAGTTGTTTAAACATAGCAAAACAAACGGGGGTGAATGTACATGCGACAGGTGTGTGCCATGCTTAGTTGTTTCATCATAAATGGAACGGCACAAACATGCAGACTGTTTGGGGATTGAACCACCAACCTTATGATTAATAGATAACCTGCTCTATCTCTTGCAAAGCCAGCTGTGTCTCCCCTGGTAAATTTTCTCATATAAAATTTTTAAGTATAGCTGTGTATTTGCAAATGATAGTCCTTGTTGCACATTAAGCGTGTTTCATGACTGATTTCAATGCAGTGAAAGCAGAGGCAGTGGCAGCTTGTCAAGTGTGCTAATCTCCCTTAACATATGATGCATTTTCTGCCGTTGTTGTCATTCTGACTATAAAATGTAATTTTAAAGATTCTATTAAATGAAGATATCATTATCTTTAGCGTGAACAAAAAGCTTTTATATGAAATAAAACTTTGAGCAAAATCTTTTCATCTTTCTTCATTCCACGATGTCACTCACTTTAGTTTGTGTTAGCAGGAACTTCATGTTGAGCTCAGTGTGATTGACTTCAAATGTGAGAAAATCATTACACACCACTGAACCAGCAGTAAACATTAAAGTGAGCAGAGAGACTGAAAAAAAAACAAGAACCTCTTCTTCATCATGGGTGTAGAAAACTGTCACACAGAGCTGAGCCGAGGGGGACACCTGGTGGACAAACATAGACACGACAAGAAGAATCACTAAAGCGCAGAGGAGCGACAAACAGCTGGAAATACTTAATGAAAAGGATTATCACGCACCATAAAGACACTCAACTTACAAAGTCTAACAGTCTTTTATTATCTGTCTGTATAATGTGACCTTATGTGGCCAACATGTAAATATAAAGACCGCGGGACTGTTGAGGATTGATCACGTGACACGAAAAGCGGGAACCGCTAGCTTAGACAATGTAAGCTTCATGTTTGATTTGCACTTAGCCGAGGACTTTAGTTTGGTGATGTTATATGAAAATATTTCAGTTGTGAAGCAGCAATGAATTCAGTTCAGTATCTGAGAGAGTTCATCAAGGAGAGACTAACTGCTGTTGGTGAAGAAATCTTCTCAGAGGTTCAAAAAACCATCATCCAGTATGAGGAGGAGATCAACCGTCAGCACAGACTGCTGGATATCAGCCGGAAACCCGACAGAAACTCACACATCATAGGTATGGACATGTTTTTAACTCTGTGCTGTTCAAGCTCAGATTCTTCAGTGTGACTGACTTTACTAGAAGATGTTAAACTGGGTATTTAACAGTGCTGTGGGTCAGTGTCCAGTGATGGTCACTGATAGATTAGGTGTTGTGCTGTTTGGAATAACACTACCCTCAGTCGTGGTGAGAATATCCAGAATAAATCTAAACTAGTTTATATCATTGCACAAAACCAGATTACAATAAATGATTAAATATGTTGACTGAAGTTTATTCTGCAGTTAAATTTAAATATAGTTAACGAAAGCTTTTTTTGATTGACATATTTTGATTCATTTATTTAAAGTGTTTGTCGAACAGATTCCACTGTTGAGTACATCAAGCGTCAGTGTTCCTCTCCAAGCACTGAGACTGTGCAGTAAAGATATAGGTAGACCTCAGATATACAATACACATTTTACAAGTTGTTACCAGACTTCTCTGAAGTGGATGACATTTTAGGAGGCAGTAAGAGAGGAGGAAAGGCCACAGAGGAGGCTCATGGCTGTGGTGAAGGAGGACATGCAGAGAGTTAGTGTGAAAGAGGAGATAGTGTGATGGAGGCAGATGATCTCCTGTGGAGGCCCCTAAAGGGGGCAACCTTTTAGGATGGCTGCCAAACGCACAAAGTTCTTTTTAAAAATAGTGTTTTCTGTTATTGTTCATCACATTAATGACCTTTTTATTGTGTTTCTTTTCTCCTCAAGACCCCCCACAACAATATGACTGTAAGGAAGAGAAGGGTCTGGATGAGCAGCAGGTCTGTAATCAGGAGAGGAACTCCAGTCTGGACCAGGAGGACCCAAAGCCTCAGACCCAGATTAAAGAGGAACAGGGGGAACTCTGCAGCAGTCAGGAGGGAGAGCAGCTTGGACTGAAGCATGAGTCTGAAGACATTATTGTCTGGACTGATGAAGAGCGACTCAGACTGCTGGAGACCATCTGGAAACCAGAGTTAAAGTTGCACAGAATAGGTATGTAAAATTATTATTGCTATTATATTATTAAAATGAATATGACTCATGTAGGATCCTAATCAGAGATTAAAGTTTTTTTTTTCCTTTTTAGAAGCACAGAAAGAATTAAAAGTCGAATGAGCATGGATGCATCTCTTTTCTCTCAACATGTAACATTAAACCTTCACTTGGTATAAGTCAAAGAAACTGACTTGAAGTCTGAAACCTAACTAAGATGTTAGCTCAGTGATGTTTTATTACCTTAAAGCAGCGGTCCCCAACCTGTTTTGCGCCACGGACCGGTTTATGCCCGACAATATTTTCGCGGACCGGCTTTTAAGGTGTCGCGGATAAATACAACAAAATAAAACTAGTACCGGTACCGAAAAAAGACGATTTATTCATAACACACGTGAAAAGACCCAGGAAAACAGAGTTAAGGATAAAAACGATAATAAAATAACGCTGAAAACCGATAAAAACCCTGAAAACCATACATTTCACACCTGAGCCTCAACTCTCGCGGCCCGGTACCAAACGACTCATGGACCGGTACCGGTCCGAGGCCAGGGGGTTGGGGACCGCTGCCTTAAAGGGTTGTTGGTTGTTTTCTAAATACAGTATTTCCTCGATTATCAGGAGGGTTGCGGTCTGGGACCCACCACGATAGGTACCAATCAGTGAAATGGAAACCATATCTTTTCTAAAATTATTTTTTAGATGTTTTAAGCCATAATAACCCTTAGGGCTTTTCGATATAACGATATATATCGGATGACGATATAAAAACGTCTATCGTTTCATTTTACGCTATCGTTTGTTTCGAACAGGCTTTTCCCCGCAGCACGCTGTGTAATAAATACAAAGAAAACGGCGGCCGTTACAACCTATGTCTAAAAATGTATTGTTTCATGCATCAGCTAAAACACTCGACTCCAGGTACACGACGCCCAGCTGGAAACACTTCACACAAAAGTCGAGCTGCCCGAGATTCACAGAATTGACAGAAAATGTTACATTTTTGTAATTTATATCGTTATCGGACGATAGATGTCTTAATATCGGGATATGAGATTTTGGTCATATCGCACAGCCCTAATAACCCTCCCTACGCTCTTTTACACCCTTTGTATAATCCTAAAACATCTGTATGTGTGTACAGTACCGTATCCTCTAAGTTGGAGCTATTTGTTCTTTATTTTTTTCATTTTAAAATTTGTTAAAGTTTGTTGTTAGTTTACTTGTATTTTGGGGTTTATTTACAAGTTTTATTTGTAGGTTAATATTTGTTTCAGTGTTTGGTTTGGTTTTGGTGTTTACCTTGTTAAGTCAGTCAGTAAGAGCTGTAAGGCCATCCGTTTGTCTCTTCAGACCCCACACAGCAGCAGGTCTGTGACCAGGAGGACCCAGAGCCTCTACACATTAAACAGGAACAGGAGGAACTCTGCAGCAGTCAGGAGGGAGAGCAGGTTGGACTGAAGCAGGAGACTGAACAAAAACTAAACAGTGAGCAGCTCCTTTCTCACAGCTCTCCTGAAGCAGAGAGCCAAGATCAAGTAGAAAGCCAGCATGTGGATTCAGGATCAACTAGAAACATGGAGCTGAAGCAGAGAAGACATCGCAGAAAGACAAGTCATGATCAAAGAGTAGACAACACTCCTGCATCAGACAGTCAGAGTAAAACTGAAACAAAGACAAATGTTCTAAAATGTGACAGCTGTGGAAAAACTTTCAACTCTGAATCCGATCTGACTACACATCGGAGAGTTCACACAGGTAATAAATCATGTTGTTGTTGTTGGACCTGTAGGACAAAATTCAGTCAGTGCTTGAAAATTCACACAGGTAAGAAATCACATCCTTGTAGCACCTGTGGGAAGGAATTCAATCAGAAGTCAACATTGAAAACTCACATAAGAACTCACACAGGTGAGAAGCCATATTCTTGCAGCACCTGTGGGAAAAGATTCAGTCAGAAATCAAAAATGGAAATTCATACAAGAATTCACACAGGTGAGAAACCGTTTTCTTGTAGCACCTGTGGGAAAAGATTCAGTCAGAACTCGACACTGAGATCTCACGTAAGAACTCACGCAGGTGAGAAGCCGTATTCTTGTAGTACCTGTAGGAAAAGATTCAGTCAGAAATCAACACTGACAATTCATACAAGAACTCACACAGGGGAGAAACCGTTTTCTTGTAGCACCTGTGGGAAAAGATTCAGTGAGAAATCAACACTGACAATTCATACAAGAACTCACACAGGTGAGAAACCGTTTTCTTGCAGAACCTGTGGGAAAAGATTCAGTGAGAAATCAAAAATGGAAATTCATACAAGAACTCACACAGGTGAGAAGCCGTATTCTTGCAGCACCTGTGGAAAGAAATTCAGTCAAAACACACACTTAAAGAAACACATAAGAATTCATACTGGTTGAAATATTCATCTTACAAAGTGTGAGACAGCTGTGAGTGATTTCAATGCAGTGAAAGCAGAGGCAGTGGCAGCTTGTCAAGTGTGCTAATCTCCCTCCAGTCTATTGGTGACCTGACTTAACATTAAGATAAATCCTTCTGTTGTGATTCTGTGATTTATAAAATGCAATTTTAATGATTATATTCAGTGAAAAGTTCATTATGTTTAATGTGAACAAAAAGCCTTTATATGAAATAAAACTTTGAACAAAATCTTTTCATCTTTCTTCATTCCAGAATGTCACTGACTTCTGAAAATGTGAAACTAATCTTTGGCTACGTTCACACTGCAGGCAAAAGCGCATCAAATCCGACTTTTCTGACCCTATGCGACCCATATCCGATCACGGTATGACAGTGTGAACGGCACAAATCCGATATTTTCAAATCCGATCTGGGTCACTTTCGTATGTGGTACTGAATCCGATACATATCTGATGTTTTAGAAAGCGACTGCTGTTTGAATGGTCACGTCGCATTAAATGCGTCTTTTACTTCACTGACACAAGACAGACGCCAGTTATCAGCGCTGGAAGAAGACATCGCGAATGCTTCCTGTCCATCCAGTGTAGATGTTAGTGAAACAGTTGGTAAGACAGCGTTGGAGAAACGTGGACGTTTTATTTGTACTGTATAATCGGCAGATTTTGACAGAAATCTGCAACGATCCTTTCAAGCACCGCTCCTCTCTAAAACAGCAATAAGGATCATTATTAGGCCATATGTAAATAACACTATAACTTGAAGCAAAATTGGGAAACGTAAAGTCTGAAACAAGTCTTTATATTAGGGGCCATCAGTCAAACAATACTGTTTGGTCTGGGTCTAAACGGAGCACGCTGTGTGTGACGTCTTCTTTTGCGCATGCGGGCCGCTTTGAGGGTTCACACTAAAGCACGTTTGCTGTCGCATTTTATTTGTAGTGTGAACAAGCAGACAAAAAATTGGAATTGAGCATTAAGACCTGCAGTGTGAACGTAGCCTAAGAGACGTGTTTGGTTTTGCCTTATAAATCATTGTGTGTGTGTGTGGAGAGAGTTTTTCCGGAGGATTAAATCGGGTGTTTTGCTAAAAAGTGATTTCCAATGTTTCCATTTGTTTTGTTTTTTTAATGTGTAATGTCTTTACTTAAATTGTCTAATAGACTTTAGTGAACAGGATTTGCAAAGGGGTTATAAACAAAGTGTAAAAGTTACCTGTTTTTCAAGTGTCTTTATGACTTTGCATTATTGTACCAACATTATAACCAATCCACTCCTTTTTGGCCACTTGAAATATGTTTACGGCCAGTTCATGTTTAAAAAATACATATTTAAAGTCAGTGAGGTTTTTTTCCTGGATAAACAAATGATATATAAAAGTCACTTTGCAAATAACAGAATTCAGTTTTTGGCACCATCAGCTCTCCTTCACAGTTGAGTGACATCCTACTCTTAATCCATAAAGTGTATAATGATTTTAGCCCAGTCTCTAAAGCTCTAACAACCTCAGTGCTTCTGCAGGGCTTTCCACAAACTTAATCATCCCAAAGGTGTTCTATTAAGTTGAGGTCCTGGTTCTGCACATGCCAGTCAGGTTCTTCCACACCAAAATCGCTCATCATTGTCTTTATTGACCTTGTTTTGTGCACTGGTGCGCAGTAATGTTGTGACAGGAAGAAAGCATGCCTAAAAATTTTCCACTAAGTTTGAGTCAGATAATTGTCCAAAACATCTCAACAAAAAGTCTCTGCTTTCAAGGAGAAAATAAAACAGGAAGAGTTTTCAGCTTTGTCTGTTCCTTTTCTTTTTTTTCTACTTTCAAGAGAAAATGTTATTTGCTCAAGTGACATCATCCTCACTATAAACCATTACTCACATACTGTGTCACCACAAGAAAAGAAGAGCTAGAAAAACACATTATTTAATCACAGGTGATCTACTTCTTAGCAATTTTCATGACAAATGATTATTTTTTCTTTTCCCTTAGTTATTCTCACAGACACTTCTGGTGCGACTATTGCACAGGTATTGAACTCCAGGCCTCGAGGGCCGGTGTCCTGCAGGTTTTAGATGTGTCCTTGATCCAACACAGCTGATTTAAATGGCTAAATGACCTCCTCAACATGTCTTGAAGTTCTCCAGAGGCTTGGTAATGAATGAATCATTTGATTGAGGCGTGTTGACCCAGGGTGAGATCTAAAACCTGCAGGACACCAGCCCTCGAGGCCTGGAGTTCGACACCCCTGGAGTATCTCATAACAACAGGAAGCCAGACGTTTATTATAACCGAAACTCAAGACTCAGGCTGAGTAAAACATTATTCCAGTGATACACAGTGTCCAAAGCAGCAGCTATACATCGCAAATAAAGTTGAGGAAAGTTTTTTCATCGTTGCCCCAACTGTTGCAATTGGTCAGGCCCACAAAAATACAACAAATGTGATATTTTTACATACAAGGCAGAAGTTCCAAAGTGGGGGGCGTGCCCTCTGGGGGCGCAGAGCCATTGCAGGGGGACTGCGGCATGAATTAAAAAAAAGAAAAAAAAAAGAATACTTGGACACTGCTAGCATAATGGACAGGTTTTTTGACAGGGCTCCCACACAAACACAAGGCAGAGGCTGAAGCATCGCCAAATATGTTTCCAAACCAACTTCCTTCCAAGCCAAAGACTAGAAAATATGATGAAGCATATCTTGCCTTTGGCTTCACCTGCACAAGTGCCAAGGTAGGTCTCCGCAACAGAATTAGTTTCCCCTGCGTCGGGAGCACGCGCTGGACTGTTTGTTTTTGAACCCATTTTGCACAGAGAGGCATTTTTTGAGAAATGTATCGATAGCAATGTTGAATATTATTACACAGGGGGAAAAAAACAACTATATCTAAAATAATTACACCCTGACGCCTCCACATTTCTAAATGGAGGGACAGTAACTGTGTGTGTTTATGTAAGTGTGTAAAAACTGCAGATAGATTAACAGCAACACTATTTTGTCTCAATCCGTCCTAAGTAGAAATTCATGTAAACAATAATGTGGCGCAAAGCGTGACGTGAAAAAAAGCACACACCTTGACATTGCGTGGCGAACTCTGTATTCCTCGTTATTTATTGCAGTTTACTTTTATTTGTTCAATTGTTTACCAAAGGTTTAAGGTGTGAAATGATTGCAATGGAATTTGAAAACAAAATATGGGTGTGTGTGGTTGGAGGATGTGTTTGTTTCAAAGTTTTCTGAGCTTTCTGAACTGTTTATCCTCCTCAATAGTAAAGGGCTGGGAATCCTCCATCATTATATTGACCAAGGCCTCATCCACATCATTCATCTCTGCTGATGATAAAACAAAAATATAGTATTCATTTGGAGATGTCAGTAATTACTCATATTTAAAATATAAATTAAAGTTGTATAATACAAACATACCATGTGATTTTTAAAGGTTTTAGCCAGGTTGGTCTCCTTGTTTTCCCGCAAGTCTCTCTAATACTGCAGCAGAGCTGAGATTTTATTGTTCAACACAGCTAAGTATTTACAAGTATTTATTAGTATGAACAGAACTTATTAGGAGACATCAGCTCCTAATAAGTATGCTCAGACAGGTGAAAAATACACCTTTCTTGCGGGTTCCATTAGATAAAAAGACATTTAAATACATTAAAAAAACAAACAATAAAGTCAAAAGTCAACAAAGTGTGACCTGTAACTGCCCCCTATTTTAATGTCACGCCAAACGCGCGAACCCGGTCATAAATTTGTCACGTGGTATGGCCGGATCGTGAGACGTTTACGTCATCAAAGACGTTATCAACAAGCGCCTCAATAGCTTCTAGTTTCGGTTTAATCAGCTCACATTTAGAAACCTCGACACAGAAGAAACCGTCACGTTAGTGTGTATCGATCCGCCCAGCCTGAGCTGAAGCAGCAATGAGTTCGTATCAGTATCTGAGAGAGTTCATCAAGGAGAGAATAACTGCTGTTTGTGAAGAAATCTTCTCAGAGGTTCAAAAAACCATCGTCCAGTATAAGGAGGACCGTCAGCACAGACTGCTGGATATCAGCCGGAAACCCGACAGAAACTCACACATCATAGGTATGGACATGTTTTTAACTCTGTGCTGTTCAAGCTCAGATTCTTCAGTGTTTGGTTCATTGGTGATAAATCTGAAAGTTTATCAGCATCTCCAGGATTTCTCTAAACTGATGTTAGCTGAGAGCAGGAAGCTGTTACTTTGGTGATGAATTCAGAGGAGCAAACGGTGATAGTTCAGGAAGAGCACACACACTCTTAATGAGACAGTGTGAAAACTGTCAGCTGACTAATATTGATGAAGATGAGCGTCCACACCAACTGTTTATTCCATTTATTCTCCATGAGACCCTCAAAGTGAACACACACACAGTGACTCTCCAAAGCATCAGAACATTACAAATACTTCTATAATTAATGTCTTTACATCTGCAGCAAAAGCAAGCATTAAACACAGAGTAAAGTGACTTTACTACATAATGGCTGAACTGGGTATTTATCAGTGCTGTGGTTCAGTGTCCAGTGATGGACTATTTTGTACTGGTGCAGGTTCATGGTCACTGATAGGTTAGGTCCTGGTAACAGCAGGGACTTTATAAGAGAGAGGTAGAAGTTTTAATGACACATGTTAGTGATGTTGATAGACTCAGTCAGTCTTAACATGCTGTGCAGCCTCCATTACGATAACATATGTATGTGAAATGGACCGGCGAGCTACTCAATTGGTGCAAATCTAGTTTGCAAATTTGAGCAGTTGCACAATAACAGTGAACTCCACCAATCTCAGATGTTGCCTTTTTCAGTTTAGGATTGTGGGTGTCGTTCTTTGAAGAAAAGTCTCTTTTGTTATAACAAGCTCGATATCATACAGACATTTGGTTTCTACAGGAGCTCATACCATTGTTTCACAGTGTCATAATCAAAATCCCTGAATGGCATTTTTACTTTGTAAGCTTCAGTGTTGAGCTCTGTTGTGACAATGGTTATTAACTTTCCCTGTTGAGACAGTATTTGTGCTTGAGGCTCTGTGTTTGCTCACATAAAAAAACTGTTTGATGCACCTTCTTTCTGTCTTCTTCATCACAAAATGGACCAACTAAATAACGCCTGCTCGGATCAGAGACATTATCACATGATGAAGATCTACAGGGAACATACAAGAATAACACCAAAATGCAACATTGTCATTACAAATATAACAAGAGAATCTTGTCACTCTGTTTTTCCTCAAGACCTCACACAACAACATGACTGTGAGGAAGAGGAGAGTCTGGATGAGGAGCAGGTCTGTAACCAGGACAGGAACTCCAGTGTGGACCAGGAGGACCCAGAGCCTCCACAGATTAAAGAGGAACAGGAGGAGCTCTGCAGCAGTCAGGAGGGAGGGCAGCTTGGACAGAAGAAGGAAGCTGAAGACATTATTGTCTGGATTGATGAAGAGCAGCTTAGGCTGCTGGAGATGGTCTGGAAACCTGAGATACAGTCACACAGAATAGGTATGTAAAACTGTGATGGTCATAATAAAACTGAATATGACTCATGTAGGTATGGAGAAGGCCTGCAGAATTAGAGAATGGGGGCAAAGAGAGCATTGCCTAACACCAAATTTTATAGCGCTGTTTATCTCTAGCAGAGTGAGCCTTAAAGTTTTGTACCTTCTGGTGACATCACCAGTCCAGAGAGACCGTCCCCATCAAATTCCTCAGAACACTTCTGTCTGTGTCTGCTAGTGTCAGTGTGCAGTCCACTTCCAATACATATTTGTAGAATAAAAGATTCTACAAATGTGTGATACAAATTATGAGGTAATTATGTAATATAAAGAAATCAGGGTATATGAGCCTTAAAGATAAAACAATACATTTTAAGATTATACAGAGTGTTAAAGCAATGGCTTCAACCTACAGCCTTTAAACTCGAGATTAAAAAGCTGTCTGAATGCAAATCAATCTATATGTTACCACATATTTGTTTCAAGTATCAGAAAGCAAAGACGGGGTGATTAAAACATTAGCTTACAATAATGATTGCTAGCTTACACGTTTTTTGAAATAAGATCATGTGACCCTTTAACCCTTTCATGCATGAATGATGACAACCTCAATCTGGATTTTTTTTTCTTAAGTATTTTTATTCATCTTTAGACATGAAAAAAAAGATTTTTGAACTTCATTTTTTTAAACATGTACTTTTCAAAGAGTTCTTTTACATGTCCACTTAGGTGGACAATATAGGTTTTGACAAATGAATGAATAATATACACTGTGTAAAAATGATAACATAACAAAAATACTTTTTCATATATTTCAAATATATTTTATAACAATATAAGAATATATGTAACAAATATAACTGGTCAGCCAGTGGGTATGGAGTGACACATCAGTGTAGTGGTTTATGTGCAAGTACACCATCAACACTGACAGAAATACTAATAGTGACCACTATGTGTGCAAGGGTTAATTTGGAATGAGGTAATGAGCAGTATGTATACATCTCTTTTCTGTTTGGTCAAGTTTATTGTACTAGCCACTTTTAAACTACAGTCATTCAGTGTGGTTCACAAGATAAAACCAAACATTTAAAAAAAAAAAACAAGGGGGGGGGGGTCAGAAATAATACTTATAGTGATAATAACAACAAAAAATTACAATGATGGTAATACTACCTGGTTAGTTTAAAACAATCCTGAATACAGTTACTTTAGAGCTTCCATCCATTCTTTTCCACTCATCCTTATCACTGTCGCAGGAGCCTATTCCAGCTGTCATAGGGCAAGAGGTGGGGTACACCCTGGACAGGTCACCAGTCCATTGCAGGGCTAACACATGGAAACAGACAACCATTCACACATGGACAATTTACTATAATCACTTAACCTAACCCCACTAACTGCATGTCTTTGGACTGTTGGAAGAAGCCTGAGTATCCGGTGAGAACCCCACACAAACACAGGGAAGAACATGCAAACTCCTCACACATAAAGGCCTGGACCAGATGGTGGATTCTAACTCAGGACCTTCTTGCTGTGAGGCAACAGTGCTAACCACCAGCCACCCTGTTGATATTTTTATTTATTTTTTAAATAGCTAGGTTTGGAGGATGTCAAAAGATTTTATTATGTTTATTATGTTTATGCTTAAAAGTACATTTCATTTATTAATTTTATTGGATTATGTTTGCTCTTTTTACTGTTCAGCTTAAATAGAGAAGTTATGAATCTGTCTGTGCAAGCTCAAACAGGAAGCCTGCACGCTGTGCAAGCTCAAACAGGAAGCCTGCACAGAGCACAGTTTTATTTTCTCTCTCCCTGTATGTTTCTGAGTTACATGAATATGCTTGAGTATAAATAAAGGTTGTGGGGAGCTGAGAATTAGAGTGATGTGTGCTTTCTGCTAACTATACAAACAGCTGTTGTGTCTTTTAGGAAAGCCAATAAAAAGACAGCTGCAGTAGCCAACTCCTCAAGAAAGAAATCAATGGATCTCTCAGTTTAGCTATATTTCTAGTTTCTATTCAATTCAAATTTGTTGTATTCATACAGAGCACAATCCTAACAACAGTTGCTTCAATGCACTCCTACAGTAAGAAGGGAAAACTCCCTTTTAACAGGAAGAAACCTCCAGAAAAAACAGGTTCACAGCAGGGCAAGTATCTGCCCTGACCGGTGGGGGTGAGGGCAGGAGGAAAGGACAAAGAGATGCAGTTAAAGAGAGCCAGAGATTAATAATATGTAATGATTCAATGCAGAGAGGTCTATTAACACATAATGAGTGAGAAAGGTGACTGAAGAAGGAATACTGAGTGTACCATGGGAATCCCACAGCAGTCTACACCTATTGCAGCATAACTAAGGGAGAATTCAGGGTCACCTGATCCAGCCCTAACTATATGCTTTCTTAAAAGTAAAGGGGTTGTCTGTGTCCTCTAGCCAAATATTCTAGAAAACACCAGTAAATCTGCAGCCTGAGGACAAAGTGTTTTAATGGAGTGATATGGTACTATAAATTCATTAAGATAAGATGGAGCCTGATTATTCAAGAACTTGTGTGTGAAAAGCAGGATTTAACAGAACGCTAATGAAGAGACCCCGATATAGTAGAAATATGCTCTCTCTTTCTAGTTCCTTTCAGTACACTTGCTGCAGCACTTTGGATCATCTCAAAGCCTTACATAGAGTTTTAGGACATCCCAATAATAACAATTTACAGTAGTCCAAACTAGAAGTAATAAATGCATGAACTAGCTTTTCTAGAGAGGATATTGGTGTCTTTGAGTTACTATGCAAATGGAAGAAAGCAGTCCTATGTATTTGTTTAATATTGCCATAAATAATTTAATGGTTTGGATTTAATTTGGCCTTCATTTATTTATTTATTTCACACTTGGTTCAACAGTTTCAACAGTTTTATCCTTTCATACACACAAACCATGCTTTCCCTTGATATAACACTCTAACCATGCGTGAAAAGGAGCAGGAAGAAGAAAATATTCTTATTAAACCCCGCCTCCTATCTGCGATCCAACTAATATTACAAGTGGGCACCATAAACCAAGGAACACACTAGCATTTATCTCCAGATCCTAACGCAGACCAAACAACACATTTACAATCAGCAATATACCACATCACATAATAACAAGGAGAAAAAAAAGTAAATAGAATAAATTAAGGAGACAGAAAGAGGGAGAAAAAAATTCCCTTCTTCAATTAACTCCAATTTCTTTCATATTCTTCATATTGATTTATCATTTTAAACCTGTAACAGTTTTTTAAACAATGTAAATTTGTACAACTCTTTAGATTATAATGAAGAGAGTTCAGCACAGTCGTATACCCCTAACCGTTGACTCACTAATCTTTATTTATTTACATCAAACCATTTTTTAAATATTCCCATCTCAGAAACCATAATTTTAACCAAATCTTTCAAATTCTCTCCTGAGCAATAAAAATTAGTATCATCTGCAAATAAAACGAAATGTAACCTTTTTGACACGTCACAGATATCATTGATATATAAATTAAAAAGTTTAGGTCCCAAAATAGAACCTTGAAGAACGCCACATACAATCTTCAATCTTTCAGAGGTGTTGCCTTAATATGGTCATTGAAAGTAAAGGTTGATTTAAACCTATGCAAGAAATCTACACCCCAATTTACGTTGTAATTGGAAGTTCCTTTCAACCTTCCGTGCCATTCAAGATGTTGGAGGCTGCATTGATATGACGTGTAGTTAGGTGTGGGAAGGTTACGGCCTAGGGTTAGAGCAGTTTCTGGTTACGACATTGTTTTCCTGGATAGGCTCTGTAATTTTTTACACAGGTCTTCAGTGCCTGAAGTCTGAAGATGTAAACTAAATGGCTTTGTTTTTTTCTGTTTAATTGAAGGAGAATGGATGAATGGAATTAAGTTTTAGTTGTGTCCAGACATCCACTTTTCCAAGGCACAAACATAATGAGAGCACAGAAATGAATCTGGGTATCATTTACATATTTGATACGTTGGCTTATCACAGCTAACTCCTAAAAGATGTCATGAAGAGACAGCATATGAAGATTAAATAGGAAAGGCCCATGAATTGGTCATTGTGGGACTGCACACGGCATCATGGTTTTTTGCATTTCATAAAGGGGTGCTGCTATCCCTTAGTGTTCGTCAGTGTTGCCATCTTAGCGACTTTGTCACTATATTAGAGATTTTCAGACCCCTTTTTCAGCGCTGCATTTCTGCCTTTTTTTCTAAAAAGCGACTAGCGACAAATCTGGTGACTTTTTCTGGTGTTATTAGGAAGACTTATGACCACTTTTTGACATGAAAGCACATATCGCTCTTACACTCAACAAGCAGCAGGTGCTGCCATGGGCACCTCGCCCATGCCAAAGTGCTCACAGGCAGCAGATCGTCCTAACGAAGCAGTCCACGCCCCCAGCTGTTGTCAGAGCAGAGATGCTCACCCCTACGCGTTCAAACTGCAAATGAATCGCACATGAATGAAGTCGCTGCTCCTGCCCTGATTGTAACACAGAGCGGGAACAGTGGTAAATGTACATTTTTTGTTTTCTTAAATGAATCAATGCACTAAAATACATCATTCCAATTATTGCAAACTTAGAAGTGAGATGTCCTTGCAGAGCCTTAACTCCATCTTGCACATCTGATTTCAACTGAAGCTGCCTGGTGAGGCTTGCTATGTCCATTTTGATTGTTAATGTAGTTTGTTAACAATGTTATGGTTAAAAATGTTCTTTTACTGTTACTTTCTGTGAATCACAAGGTTTAAAACTATTTAAAAAGACACACAAAAGTAACTCCGCCATAGTGCCTGTTTTGGGTCACTTTTGGGGCTGAATAAAGGAGGAGGGTTAGACTTGTGACATTTAAAAAAACAATAATTGCTAAAAGAAATTTAATTTGTAGTTATAAATATATTCTAAATGCTTTAAAGGTGTTTTTTATTCACAGTATGTCTTTTCCACAATGTTATTTCTCTCTCCTACAGCATCCATTACCAATTATGGAGATTAGGCAATTAGGTCATTTAGTGACTTTTAAGAGAGCTAATAGCGATTTCCTGTTCCTGTCACTTCCTGTTCCAACATACCGTGGTGCTTTTGTGTAGTTTTATTTCTTAGCAATTTAATTTAAAAAACTTATAATTTCTTATTTCATAGTGTAATCTTCACATACTTCATCCAAAGCACTCTCTCTGTGTATTCACTTTCTAATTTATAGTCACAGTTTTCACTCACTGTGTCTTTAGGGTTTCGCTAGCTTAGCTTAGCTCGTAGCTGACTTGCTAGCAGCATGACTTCTTCACCAGCCAGACCCCTGTAGCTGGTGCAGCCAAAAGTAGCATAGGCCCCGCTAGCTGTCCACCCTCAGACTGCCCTGAGCAGCTGGGGAAACAGGATGACTTGGAGACGATAAGGAGGAAGCATAATCTTAAACAGAAGCCCCAGGTACACCACCAACCTGTTCATGTGTCTAACCACTTTTCCCCACTTGGCGACACACCCGCCAGGGATTAAAACCTTGTAATTGTCGATTCTGTTCCGAGACATGTGAAGCTACAGACACCATCAACCATAGTCAATTGTCTTCCAGGAGTCAGAGCAGGTGACATGGAGGGAAATTTAAAACTGGTGGCTAAACGTAAATTCAATCAAATTATAATTCACCCACCACTTTAATCACACTCTAGATCTTATTTTAACACATGGCATAGAAAATGAACATTTAACAGTGTTTCCTGAAATTGATTGAAGAAAATAAGAACAAACCTAGATTTATCTTCAGCACTGTAGCCAGGCTACCAGTAATGACTTCATGAACTTCTTCACAAATAAAAATGTAACCATTTAAGAAACAATTAAATGTTATCTTAATGACCTTAAAGTACTATATCATCCCCTTAGAGCACTTTGCTCTCACACTGCAGGCTTACTTTTTGTTCCAAGAGTATTTAAAAGTAGAATGAGAGGGAGAGCAGGCTGCTGGGGGATTCGCATGATGCATTGAGTAGTTCTTCTTCAGTCACCTTTCTCACTCGCTATGTTAATAAACCTCTGTGAATTGAATCATACTTGTTATTAATCTCTGTCTCTCTTCAATATCATGTCTTTCATCCTGTCTTCCTTCTCTCACCCCAACCAGTTGCAGCAGATGGCCGCCCCTCCCTGAGCCTGGTTCTGCCGGAGGTTTCTTCCTGTTAAAAGGGAGTTTTTCCTTCCCACTGTCACCAAAGTGCTTGCTCATAGGGGGTCATATGATTGTTGGGTTTTTCTCTGTACGTATTATTGTAGAGTCTACCTTACAATATAAACCGCTTTGAGGCTATTGTTGTGATTTGGCGCTGTATAAATAAAATTGAATTGAATAAGTATAAATGTAGTCAAAATAATCCTTGCCTTCAAGATAAACAAACTAAGCCTTGTTCCTGGGAGATAAAGTGAATTTTGTAATCTGTCTAATAGTATATTACAATTTCCACTGTAGAAAAACTACTCAAGTTGTTATTTGTTTCTGATTGGTTCATTGGTTTACTTTTTCCCTCCAAATGAGTGAGACACTGAAATGCTAAGAAATCCTGCTTACTTATACTGGATTAAGAAAAAAAACACATTAAAACTATAACACTCAGTAACAAAGCTTTCACACTGTGAGCACAAAGAAATGTTTCTGAAGCAGCACAAATGTGTAACACTTAAACTGAGAAATCCACTTTCATTTACCAAAAAAAAAAACATCAACATCACTACATTTCACACATTTATAGACATCCACACATTAAGCTGATCTTTATTAATAAGAAATAAGTAATTTGCATCAGTGCCCAAATAATTTGTCACTTTGTACTCTTTAAATTTCACTGTTACATGGTCACTACATAGAGAGCTGCTAATGATTCAGATCAGAATACATTTTCTCAAATGTTTGTTATTAGTTAATTTATTCCCTATTTCTCTCCAGACCTTCACCAGCAGAGTGTCCGTGAAGAGGAGGTGGTCATCAGAATGAAGCAGGTCTGTAATAAGGAAAGGAACTCCAGTCTGGACCAGGAGGACCTAGAGCCTCCACAGATTAAAGAGGAACAGGATGAACTCTGCAGCAGTCAGGAGGGAGAGCAGCTTGTACTGAAGCAGGAGACTGATACTTTCATGGAGACTCCGACTTATGGGGAAAGTGACTACAGTGAACCAGCACCAAACAGTGAGCAGTTCATTTCTCACATCTCTCCTGAAGCAGAGAGCCGAGATCATGACGAAAGCCAGCGTGTGGACTCAGGATCAGCTAGAAATGCAGAGCTGAAAAAGAATAGATATGACAGAAAGAGAAGTCACAATCAGAGAGTAAACAACACTTCTGTGTCAGAGAGTCAGAGTAAACCTCAGAACAGGCATAAGCATCTGATATGTGACATATGTGGAAAGCTTTGTCAAAGGAAATCCAAATTGATTAGACATCGGAGAATTCACACAGGTGAGAGACCGCATTCCTGTAACACCTGTGGGAAAAGATTCATTCAGAAATCACATTTGAGTAGTCATGAAAAAATTCACACAGATGAGAAGCCACATCTTTGCAGGACCTGTGGAAAAAGATTCAAACTAAACTCTGCATTGCAACGTCATGTAAAAATTCACACTGGTGAGAAACCATATTCCTGTAGCAGCTGTGGGAAAAGATATAGGCGGCTTGAAAATGTAAAGACTCACATGAAAATTCATGCTGTTTAAAGTGTCTTCCTCAGAAAATGTGTTGTGATTCGTCATACTTCTTTTTGACAGATGGAGGTTCTGCTGTTTTTTTTTTGTTTTTTTTTAATTTGTTGTTATGGAGCTCCATTAATCCATTTACACACACACTTATCTCAGAGTGAACTCAGCTGACTGAACCTACTCTGGTCAGCTGCACTGGAACTGAAAACTCAGAATTACTGATGTCAAAATTAATCAACTCTTGAACAAGCTTCCCAGAATAGGGCAGTTTATTACCTCATTATTATATAGTCAGGGAAAAAAACTTTTTGAACCTCTGCTGAAATTGTAAGTCTGCCCACTAAAAAAGGAATTATCAGTCTATAATTTCAATGGTAGGTTTATTTGAACAGTGATAGAACAACAACAGCAACACAGAAAATCCAGAAAAATGCTAAAAAAGTTATAGATCAATTTGCATGTTCATGAATGAAATAAATATTTGGTCCCTTTGCAAAACATGCTTTAGTGCTTGGTGGCAAAACCTTTGTTTGCAATCACAGAGGTCTGATGTGTCTTGTAGTTGTCTACGAGTTTTGCACATATCTCAGTGGGGATTTTGTCCCACTCCTCGTTGCAGATCCTCTGAGTAATTAATGTTTCATGGCATCTCGAACCTTCAGCTCCTTCCACAGATTTTTCTATGGGATTAAGGTCACTGAGCCAATCCTTTGTAGCCTTGACCATGTGCTTTGGACCACTGTCATGCTGGAATACCCACTAACGACCCATTCTCAATGTCCTGGCTGAGAGAAGGAGGTTCTCAACCAAGATTTGACAGTATATGGCCCCTTCCATCCTCTCTTAAATGCGGTGCAGTTGTCCTGTCCCCCTGGCAGAAAAACACCCCCAAAGCACAATGTTTCCACCTCAATGTTTAACAGTGAGGATGGTGTTCTTGGAGTCATAGGCCATATAGTTTTAGGCCGTATGTTATATGTATGTTGTTATATGTTTTTATCTTCTGTTTTTATTGCCTGTTTCTATTGTAAAGCACTTTGTAGTTTTTCACCTGTGAAAGGTAATGTATAAATAAAGTTTGTTTACTTACCTTGTTTCTGATGTTGTTTTATATACTGTAAATGCAGAAATTGATGTTTTGACCCTTTTGGATAAACATGCCTCATTCCATATCGTTGTTTCAGTTTACCTTTCTTCTTTTTTGTTTGGAAAACAAACATGGCCTTATAGAGAATGATACTAGGATTCACTGATCAGAATATGGTCTTCCAGTAGAGATGACTACATAGACACACTAACACTTACAAAGTCTCAAAAAAGTATATATTTCAGTTTCAGTTTCAATTTTATTTCTATAGCACATTTAAAAGACCAAGGTACATCAAATTGCTTCACACAATTGCTGTGTTGCAGGATTATAACAATACAAGAACAAAGAAAATACAGTTATCATTATGAAATTGTTATAGGTAAGTGGCATGGCACAAGCGCGAACTGGGTGGAAGTTAAAATCTAATTTGTTTTGAAGGCTAGCTTAAACAGGTGGGTTTTTAAACGTGATTTGAAAGATTGAATGGATTCCGACACACAGACATCCATCGGCAGGCTATTCCAAAGTTTAGGTGCAGCAATAGCAAAAGCACAATCCTCCCTAGTCTTCTGTCGGGACATTGGTTGCAGTAAGAGCGATTGATTAGAGCAGCGGTCCCCAACCCCCGGACCGGTACCGGTCCATGAGTCGTTTGGTGCCGGGTATTTATCCGCGACACCTTAAAGGCCGGTCCGTGAAAATATTGTCGGCCATAAACTAGAAATGGACCGATCCGATATTACGTATCGGTATCGGTCCGATACTGACCTAAATTACTGGATCGGATATCGGCGAGAAATAAAAAAATGTAATCCGATCCATTAAATATCAAAAAAGCACCTCACAAAACTTGCGACATGGCGTAACTTGGCTCATAACCGTAGCACGTCGGAGCAGTATGCGTCACGTGATAGAGCGGCTGTGTGTATTTGTAGCCTAGCTAGCAAACCAGCATTTCATCTCCGAGAAAGTTATCCCAGAGAGAAGTAAAGCAAGTGTGTAAGTTCATCTCTGAATGGTTGTAAAGCATTCCCATGTTAAGCTTAACAACCGATATATGGAGCGACTGCCTCTCGCTCTCCTGCTGCTACTTCAATCGTGAAACTGCTTCAGCTGATCGGCTTTTCTGTTGCGAGTCCGTCTCTCTTCTTTGTTTTTGGCCCACTTTGCACCAGAAAGAGGAAACCAGCGGCTGAACAACAGCAGAACGTTTAAGCTTGATAAGCTGTTGTTAGAATTTATTTAATATTACTTTCTACACCAGGATCCTTTTCTACGTAGCTGACGGCTGGTAACTGTGCAGGGGCGGATCTAGCAAAGTTTAGCCAGGGGGGCCGATGGGGCATGAACAGGGAAAAGGGGGCACAAAGACATACTTTTCTTTCCTATTCTCATTTAAAATATCTAGCTTTCAATAAATAATTATCTGAGTCTTACACCCAAAGTTTTAATCTGATGTAAAATGTATAGAAGTCCATTACTGTATATAGTAACTGTTAAGTCTAATATACCCTAGTAAGCTAGTACTTTTTCCTTTGGGAAGATACCATCTGTGAATTCTGCAATTCTGTTGAAGAAAGATGTTGAATCTATTTAATTATTCTTGAAAAATAATTTATTTCTGTGCATTTTTTTTTCACCCTGCATCAAATTAAAGTTGATTACATCAATTATCCATCATCAGGTGGGGGGTGGTTCCCCATTTTCTTTTGCTGGGAGTCTGCAACACTATTAGTTAGTTTGCTTAATATTTCTGCTAAGTACTCTTTAAAATACCAGGATAGGGAGGATGGAGTAGGTTTAAGTTTATTAGATTGATCAGTGTTGCTGAACTATGAAATATTTTGGGTGCAGTGTATTTTTTTTTTTTTACATACAGGTATAACAGAATAGCTTTAGTGTTGTTGTTTATTTAAACTTGAGTATGAACTTATACAAAAAGCAGCAAGATATTTAAAAAAAACATTTTTATTGATTGAAAAACACACTATATCGGATTAATATCGGTATCGGCAGATATCCAAATTTATGATATCGGTATCGGACATAAAAAAGTGGTATCGTGCCATCTCTAGCATAAACCGGTCCGTGGCGCAAAAAAGGTTGGGGACCGCTGGATTAGAGGATCTAAGGAACCAATAAATGTGTAGATTACGTTTCAATATAATGAGAATTGTCTGTTTTGCATAACATAATTTAAACCTTTGGTTTTGAGTTTTATTTTACAACCATGATGTAGGATACAACAGAAATACTGCTCATAGTTAGAAATAAAAAACTCCAGAGAAAACACACACATACAAAATACATTCACTGATACATTCAAATCCATACAGCATGTTTTGCATCATTAAGTCTGACATAATGTAGGAGATCACATACAGCAATAATATTCACAGTTACCTGCATGTAACACAGCAAAAGCTGAATTTAAAACCAAATTATTAGCTGCTAAACATCAAATGTCTTGTTTCAAATGTCTTGTAGCTGCATCGAATGTTATGCAATCTACATTTCATATATTTTATATAAAAGCTTTCACAAAAAGGACTAAAAACGCTCCCAGATAAAATGGATACTAAATGGTAATACGCATTTCTGCTAAACAAGAGCACTACGTGTATATTATACCATTTAATATGAATTTTTTGTATTTAATTTTATTTTATTTTAAGTTATTACAGAAGGGACAGACATGACTGGGGGATAGGAAAGGGAGAAAGAAAGAGAAAGAGAGGGAAAGATAAACAGAGGGGAAGAAGGGCAGTGAGAGAGGACATTTAAAAAAGAAGAAGAAAGAAATCACCTGGATCACCTGTTTAGGGGGAAAAAAAGAGAAAACAAGCATAAAAAAGAGCAACACAATAAACACAACATCATTGCAATAACCTAAATAAATGTAAATAACAGTAAATACTAAATATTGAATGTTATTGTGCAGCACGCAAGACCAACAGCGCACAGTGTGCTTTGAGGTAGCAGTCAAGAAAAGTGTAGTTTGTGTCTGTGAACACTCGTTTGGGCGGGTGTGCTTGTATTCCAAAGGTTTCTCCATGTAACAATCCGCTAGAGGTTGTGGGGAGCCATAGCCCTGTTCCTCAGGTCATGAAGCAGGCATGGAGGAGATCCAGGCCCCAGACCTCCAGAGGCCCCCAGAGTGCGAGAGCCCAAGGAGGACCAACAGAGGGGCAACTGTGCCACCATGCTGGACAGAACTGAGGAGAGCCCCAGACGAGGGGTCACCCAGCAGACACGGTGCAGAAGCCACAGGGGCCTGCAATGACAGCGAACAGGCTCTGCCAGGTGCCAGCTGCGCCAGAACGAACCGAGCCCTGGACCCAGAGGCCCGAGGGCCCCCCAGCCCCCGGAAGGGGCCCAATTGAGCCATGGGTGCCAGGCCCACATCGGGTACATACCTGAGCACCCAGCCTGGACACCGAGAACCACCAACGCACCGACGTGTGACGGCATCAGTCACCGACAGGGAGTCTGGTGGGGGGAGATAGGCCTCCATACCTTGGAGGGCCTGGGATGTTCCCAGAGAGGTGGAGTCTAAGACCCAAGCTGACATATAGACACAGACAAATAGGCACACACAGATACAAACGTGAACCCCTGCCCCCCCCATGCACACATATACACATACTCGGCACTCGTCCAATGTGGAGACAAACAGACATGGACACTGTACACACACTCACCAAGCATACTCTATACCCCAGATCCAGGTACCCTGTTCTAAAGTGTATTTAAAAGACGGGAGGGCATGGTGCTTCCTGCTAGAGAATAACAGGTGTCGGCACGGCCCCTCCCGAGAACCCTCAGTGTCTACATGCATTTAAAATTGAGAGGTGGGCACCAGAGGTAACGTTGAATACACAGACCGATGGGGAGAGAAGGAAGGGGGGGCGTAATATTATTTCTAACAAACAACACAACATTGTAAGGGAGTAAATCAAAGAGAAAAATTAAACAGAAAACATATCAGCAGAAAACAATTTTAGAAATATTTTAGCTTGATTAAAGGAGTTTATAAAAACAGGTTTTAGTCCACACAGGTTTAAAAAACACCCCAAAGTTTTTACTATTTCACACTCATTTTTTTTTACATTTCTTTCATTATCTGCTTTAGCAAATCTTTCTGTATATCCCCGTCCTATCAGTCCCCTCCACCCAGGCGTAATTCTTAACAGGGGTTTGTATTCATTCATTAACATGTTTTTCTTAATCAGACAAGTTCTGCATAGACAGGAAGGAAACATGGAGGCAGAACATGACAAAGATTAGACCTGTTCGATATAACGATATATATCGGCTGAAAATATAAAAACATCTATCATTTCATTTTACGCTATTGTTTGTTTCGTGTCGCAAAATAAACTGTTTACGGCAATATTGTTTTTCATCGTTCTGATGGTCACTGTAGTGGCTATATTATTTTCTTACAGTTCTCTCTGTCTCTTATATTTAAAATAACCACACTACAGACAGACAAGCAACTGCTTTTATACTTGTCATTAGCAACATCGCATGATCGCATGGCTCCGCCGTCCGCTTGTTTGTTTTCCACGTAAACCCTTCACAATAAAGCTGAAGATCCTGTTGAGACTTTTCAAAATAAACTGAATCACGTGAAAGAGTATGCAGAGTATTTACGGATGAGAAGCAAAAAAGAGCCGTCAGGTGCTAAAAAAAAAACGCTAGAACAGGCTTTTCCCCGCAGCATGCCGTGTAATTAATACTGAAAAAGAAAATGGCGGCCGTTTCAACTTATGTCTAAAAATGTATAGCTTCATGCATCGGTCAAAACACTCGACTCCAGGTACACGACGCCCAGCTGAAAACGCTTCACGCAAGTCGAGTTGTCCGAGATTCACAGAATTTACAGAAAATGTAAAATTTTTGTGATTATATATTGTTGTCGGAACAATAAATGTCTTATATCGGGATATAAGATTTTGGTCACATCGCACAGCCCAAACAAAGACAAGATCTGATGGATGAGAACCAAAGTAATTCTTTAGTCACGAGGAGAGGCTCCACCTACTGTTGCGTCTCATAGCTCACATAATTCAAACAGAAAGAATCACTTTCCACAGGAAGAACCCACTAGACCATCACACGGGGCAGTATTTATGAGACATAGTCAGCAGGGCTGTACAGAGGTGTTTGAAGGGGCGGGTATTCAACGTTACAAAGGGGCTCATAGAACCAGGCCGAATAACAACAACCCACATTCATCTAAAAATCTAATATGGAATCACATCAGACTATATCAGTGTCATCAGGTGGGGACAATGCAAAGCAAACATACCCTATATGTTACCTGATGGGTACAATGTTGTTGTTGTTGAGGGGTTGCTGCTGCTCCTGCTGCTGATAGTGCTGGAGGGCAGGGCTGTGCTGATCTGAGACTGTAGACATTAAAAAGTCCATAGGAGAGATGGAGCTGATTAAACAAGTGTTATGAGATAATAATAAAATGCAAAGATTGGTGACAGCTAGGCTCTGCCTGTGAATCACTCTTTGCCTCTCTTCCTCCTTCCATCTCCTCATCTTATCTATCACTCTCCACTTGCTGTCCATCTGAGAACAAGGCAAAATTTGCTATTGCATTAAACTATTATTTAATTATCCACACAACCATCCTTATGAGGCATGTCTGGACTGTGTTAAGTGAGTAATAATTTTAAAAAAATCTATATATAGAAACATAAAACACACACACACACACACGCACAAACATGCACATACAGTGACATTTTATACCTTCTCCAGAATACTGTATATACTATGACCACAAGTTTGCATCATGACGCTGATCCAGAATACTTCCCGTATTAGTTATTCCTAGCGCTATAATAATAAAGTAATAAGAATATAAAAAATATATAAAATAATGTATGTTTGACTATTCACTCTGTGCAGACAGGTTTACTGTTTAAACTGTAGAGATAATTTTGCTGCTGTAAAATCAGCATTTTGTTATATTTGAAATATAAATCTAATGTAATACTGTTTCTTTAAAATACAATGTGTGTTTTTAATATCATAATGATAATAATCCATAATTATTTGGATATGCATATTAGATAGTTGTTAGTGAAATATGAGCCCTTCAGAAAGGCAGGAAAAGCCCTGTGACTTACTTTAAAACTAAATATGGTGGACAGAGCTACAGACCCATGACAGCCTTACCCAGTTAGCCAGCAGCTATGACCAGCACTACCTGTGCAGTTAATAAAAGGACAGGTAATGTTTGTCGCGCTGTTACACACACAGCACGCTCAAATCGTCTTTCGCCACAACACAACTTACCAACGTGTACATAATAACCTAATACTCCTGTGTGCTGTAGACTACAGTATTCACTGTACACCTAGTTACTGGTTTAGTTGCATCAGTCTGCGTCTACCAGTTAATTTGCGTGTTTCTCCTACAGCTCCCCAGGCAAGAAAATGCGCGTGCTCTTTGCGAGCTCGTTCCCGGCTCGTAACCAGCGCGCACTGCCGTCAAGGACGAGCATTGGTTAATGGTAGTCATGTGACTGATGCAAACCGGATCATTTTATTTAGCAAAGCTGTTATTAATAGTTAAATATTATTGTTGAGGGGCACAGACAGGACTCCACACGCACACACGTATTAAAAATAATAAATAAATAAATAAATAAATAAATAAATAATTGCCTCAAGACAAGGGGTCTTTGGGCGCTGACCAGGAAAGGGGCAGGTCAAGTGCTCAAGCCGCTTCCACCTCCTCTCTGCACGTCCCTGGTCAGTTAGAGAATTTTTAGTGTAATACATTACAGTCAAAACAGGTTTTTTTTTTTTTTAAAGGTTCGTCTTTCACGTGGTACGGCCGGCTCCCGGGACTTCGACGTCATCACATATGTCATCAACAAACGCCTCAATAGCGCTTCACAAAAATCTGCCTGGACTCGGGTTAATCGGCTCACATTTAGCAGCCTCGACACAGAACTGTCACGTTAGTGTGGATCTGATACCAACGTCGGTTTCGCTTCATCGATGCTTGTATCGATCCGCCCAGCCTGAGTTGAAGCAGCAATGAGTTCGTATCAGTATCTGAGAGAGTTCATCAAGGAGAGACTAACTGCTGTTTGTGAAGAAATCTTCTCAGAGGTTCAAAAAACCATTGTCCAGTATGAGGAGGAGATCAACCGTCAGCACAGACTGCTGGATATCAGCCGGAAACCCGACAGAAACTCACACATCATAGGTATGGACATGTTTTTAACTCTGTGCTGTTCAAGCTCAGATTCTTCAGTGTTTGATTGATTGGTGATAAATCTGAAAGTTTATCAGCTTCTCCAGGATTTCTCTAAGCTGATGTTAGCTGAGAGCAGGAAGCTGTTACTTTGGTGATGAATTCAGAGGAGCAAACGGTGATAGTTCAGGAAGAGCACACACACTCTTAATGAGACAGTGTGAAAACTGTCAGCTGACTAACATTGATGAAGATGAGCGTACACACCAACTGTTTATTCCATTTATTCTCCATGAGAGCCTCAAAGTGAACACACACACAGTGACAGACTCTCCAAAGCATCAGAACAAAAGCTGTCCACATTGCAAATACTGCTGTAATTAATGTCTTTACATCTGCAGCAAAAGCAAGAAAACAATCAGTGGATCAAGTTTCTGTTCACTGAAGCAAAGTATAATGTCTAAATGTGCCACATGTTAGTGATGTTAATAGGCTCAGTAATTCTTAGCGGGCTGTGCTGTGCTAAATGATGCTATGTGAAATAGACCAGCTCATAATCGGTCACATGACAGGCTGACCCAACAACTCCTGGCCGATCAATCCATTCAGTTCATTTTTTATTCATATAGTACTTGTCATAGCAGTAGATTTAGTATCTGTGTCATACTTGAAGCACTGTTTAAAAAGTAACTCATGCAAAAATGAATTTCTTTTTTTTTACAACAATCTTTATTTAAAAAAAATGCAAATACAAAACATGATGATCAAAATATTTCCATTTACAACTTCTTCATCTTATTTTGACTAAACACGGCAAGTGCAGTGACACTGTGTTGTTCTGTTCATCTGTGATCCTTCTATCCTTTCAGTGTATATTCTGATAATGCTTAACATGAAGTAACGCTTTCATGACTTTCAGTATGATGGTGCCTGTGTTTGGCTCTGCCGCCGCCCACTCTACTTTTGTGTTATTCTTCTCTGCCCTGCTGTTCTCACTTCGTGTCAACGATGTACTGGCTGTCTTGGTGTATGATCCCCTGGCTTTGCTATCCATCTGATCCTCTATGATGCCTCACGATGTACAGGCCAATCTCTAAATTACCATTAATTGCTAAGTTTCTAGAAAGGGTTGTGGCTAAGCAACTTATAACAGTTCTGGATAAACAATGCATTTTTGATAGGTTTCCGTTTGGCTTTCGTAGAGTTCATTCCATGGAAACAGCTCTTCTTACGGTCTCTAGTAACATTTTGATGAGTAACGATGCAGGAAAATGCTTTGTTTTGTTGATGTTGGACCTCACGTCGGCACCACATCCTGCTTGAAAGGCTCAAATATTGGGTTGGTGTATCTGGAACTGCCTTGGAGTGGTTCTATCTACACCTGTGGTTTTTCTGTGGTGGTCTCTAATTTTAGGTTATCCTCTACCTCCCTTACTTATGGTGTCCCTCAAGATTTGGTTTTGGGTGCTTTATTGTTACATATATCTTCTCCCCTGCCAGCATATAATGGGCTCCTTTGAGGACATTTTCTGTCACTGTTATGGTGATGACATTCAGTTGTTTATGTGTCTAAGCAAAGTTTCCCTGGATCGTCTGAAGGTTGTGCAAAACACTGCAGCTAGGCTTTTGACCAGATCCTCTAAGTCACAGGTATCGAACTCCAGGCCTCGAGGGCTGGTTTCCTGCACTTTTTAGATGTGTCCTTGATCCAACACATATGGTACCAGCACATATTTCTGATCTTCTACAGCCCTATGTCCCTAGCAGGTCACTGAGATTATCTGATCAGGGCCTACTTGCTATACAACACACAAGGATGAGAACCAAGGGTGATAGAGCTTTGCCACTGTGGCCTCTAGACTGTCGAACTCTCTCCCTCTAAGTTTAAGAACTGTGGACTCAGTAGCACTTTGTGACTCTGTCCAGAAAGGTGCTATATTAATAATTTTATTTATTTATTTATTTAAAATTAAACTCACAATTTCACAATAATGTTAAACTGTAGTCAAACCCCCCCCAATGTTTATAACAGAAAAAGAAAGACAACAGAATTTGCACTAAACGTGATCTCTGTATAATCCATATTTATGGCTCTAAAAGCACCTTACAGAGAAAAACCCAACAATCATATGACCCCCTATGAGCAAGCACTTTGGCAAGAGTGGAGAGAGGAGGAGAAACTCCCTTTTAACAGGAAGAAACCTCCTGTAGATCCAGGCTTAGGGAGGGGCGGCCATCTGCTCCGACTGGGTGGGGTGAGGGGAGGAAGACAGGACAAGGACATGCTGTGGAAGAGATCCAGAAATGAATATGAATTAAATTCTGTGAGTTGTATAAACACATAATGAGTAAAAAGGTTAGTAAAGAGGAAATGCAGCCTTATGCTATTGCAGCATTACTAAGGATAAAAATCCAAATATCATTACTGTCATTGTAACATGTACAACAAAATTAAGAGCACTCTTTGCGGTGTCAGAAACAAAGTTATATAAAATTTAAATATAATTACAAGAATAATATAAAAATGAGGTAGAACACGGTAATTCAATGTAATAAATAAGTAAAACCTTATTCAATATAAACTCTGTTGCACAGGATATCATCCGTTGCCCTGTACTTGTCGGATTGTGAAGAATGTATAATGTAAATCCAATATTTCTATCATGGAACCCTGTGGAAGTCTATTATTAACCTTATTGTATAAAGAGGACTCTCAATTTACATGAACAACTTGGAGTCTATTAAACCAAACCACCACAGTGCAGTACCTTTAATACCTGCAACATGCTCTAATTGATCAAACACTGCAGTAAAGTCTAGCAGGACAAGCACAGAGATGAGTCCACTGTCAGAGGGCATAAGAAGATCATTTGTAACCTTCACTGAAGCTGTTTGTGTACAGCAATGAGCTCTGAAACCTGACAGAAACTCTTCAAATAAGCCATTCCTTTGCAGATGATCAGTAAGCTGTTACAACTACTCTTTCGAGAATATTTTTAGATTAAAAGTAGGTTGGAGATCAGCCTATAATTAGCTAAGACAGCTAGGTGAAGTATATGGATTTTTAAGTAACAGCTTAACTACCGCTAATTTGAAGCCCTGTGGTACATAACTGACTAGTAGTGATGGGCTGATCATATTTAAGATTGAAACACAAATTAATGTTGGAACTTCTTTAAGCAGTCTTGTAGAACTGGGTTCTAAAAGACATGTTGATGGTTTGGAGGAAGTGATTACTTAAGTGTACTGAGAAAGATCAGTTGGAGAAAAAGACCCTGCCTCTTGCCCTATAGTAGCTGGGATAGGTTGCAAATTCCCACAGCCCTGATAAGTGGAAGAGAATGGATGAATTGGAGGCAATTTTTGTTGTGTTGTGCTGTTTACATTTTTAGGACACAAACATAATGACATAGTCAAATAAATCTGGGTATCATCAGCATAGCTGTGATAAGACAAATTATCAACTAACTCCTGAAAGATTTCATAAAAAGGAACCATATGCAGATTCAATAAGAGGGCCCCGTGATTTGATCCTTGTGAGACTCCACACAGCATCATGGTTTTGTGTAATTAGTTAGCATCACTGTAGACAAAATTATCCCTACCTTCAAGGTAAACAAACTAAGGATTTTTCCTGTGAGACCAAATGAATTTTCTACTGTCTAATAGAATGTCATGATCTATGCTAAGGCCGCAACGATTCACTGAGTAACTTGAATAATCCTCAACACAAAATTCTTTGCTTTTTGTGCACTTTGCAGCACACTGATGTGTTGAATGATTTAAACGCGAGTGCTTCACCCACATTTTTAACTAGAAACAGATCTTGCAATAGAAACATATGTAGGAGCAGTGTGTTAATAAAAGGTTTTAGAACATTAAATTCACACAGCCCCAAGTTTTAAACAAAAACACTCATAACACAACAGCAGCAGTGAGGATGACGCTGGTAGAGTTTAACATGGAGCTGGAGTCTGTTTATACACTGTGAAGAACAAAGATGTTGAGCTCAGGCTGAGTTAAGGTAAACCTGTTGCCAGCAGCGCTGTTCCTGTAATCACCATTAGGATCTTTAGTGGGAAAAAAACTGTTTAATGGAAGGAAATTGTCTCTTTTAAACTGAAGGACGTTTTTGTTGTCTTGCCATTGTCTCTTGTCATTTTATAGATGTGCTTCATGAGGTAGTCACCGGAAATTGTTTTCCAACAGTGTTAAATGAGTTCCCAGAAATGCTGAGCACTTATTCGCCCTTTTGCCTTCAATCTGCGCTCATCCCAAGCTGTCTCAATTGGGTTTAGGTCAGGTGACTATGGAGCCCAGGCCATCTGGTGCAGCACTCCATCACTCTCCTTCTTGGTCAAATAGCCCTTACACAGCCTGGAGGCATGTTGGGGTCATTGTCCTGTTGAAAAATAAATGATGGACCAACTAAATGCAAACTGGATGGGATGGCATGTCGCTGCAGGATGCTGTGGTAGCCATGCTGGTTCAGTGTGCCTTCAATTTTAAATAAATCCCCAACAGTGTCACCAGCAGAACTCCCCCACACCATCACATCATCCATTCACCTTTTCGATATCACGCAAAGACACTGCAGAACCAAAGATTTCAAAGTTGCACCCAAGCACAGATTTCCACTGGTCTAAAGTCTATTCCTTGGCTCGTCACTTGGATTTATGGTCCTCATGTGAACCACTTTCGTCGTAGGGCTTGATGGTTTTTTGCAACTGCACTTGGGGACACGTTCAAAGTTTTTACAGTTTTCTGGAATGACTGACCTTCATTTCTTAAAGTAATGATGGACTGTTGTTTCTCTTTATAGCTGATTGGTTATTGCCATAATATGATTTCTAATAGGGCTGTCGGCTGTGTACCAACCTGACTTCTGCATGACACAACTGATAATCTCAACACCCTAAGAAGGAATAAAATTTCACAGATGAACCCTGAAAGGCACAATTGTGAAGTGAAAACCATTTCAGGTGACTACATCATGAAGCTCATTGAGAGAAGGGCAAGGGTTTGCAACGCTGTCAACAAAGGGTGGCTTTTTTGAGGAATCTAAAATATAAGACATATTCTTAGTTATTTAAAGTTATTTAGCATAGAAAAGAGGCATTAGTTTAAATGGTTGTTGCCTGTTTTCTGACTAATTTTAAGGTAATGTTTTCTTTCCTTATTGTTTTCAGATAACAGGGTTGAGATGTACAATGTTCCTAAAATCACTGGAAACAGAGATGTTTTTGGAACATACAGTACGTTTTGAGCATCAAACAGAACTGTTACAGAAACATCTGAGTAATTAAAATTCAGGGTTTTAATCAGTTTGGCTGATTTCATATATCACTGAGGGTATGGAGAGAAGTTCGTTTCAAAATTGTTACAAATATGTATGATATGATCCACGAGCACAAACTTTTCATTAGAAATGTGTGCAATGCTTTGTGTGTAAATTTTGAGGACTCATAAATGCAAGTCCCTGTAGAGATGAGAATATTATTTTACTGTTATTATTCATAACCAGTATTATTACTGTTGCATCATTTATCATTATCATTTTATGGATATTACATTAAAGTCTGTATTTCAGGTGTTGTCATAATCACATGATAATCCTTCATTGCAGGTGCAACTGTATTCATGTTATACACAATGCATTGTTGTGCTTATTAAAGAGTTGAAGCTCGGTCAAGTTAATTAATGGTCTGAAGCTACGGGCAGCGTGATGTCTGGCCGATCAATTGAGAAAGTTAAGGTGACCCGAGCTATGACAGAATTGCATACATGCTTACAATATAATACACCACATATAATCTAGAAACTGAATAGAGGCCTGTGTGTATTCAGCAACCTGCTGCATTGGAGTTTGCTTCGGAACAGATGTTTGCCTGCACACACACACAGTATGTAGACTTGTTTTGTTGTTTAATTCCAGAGATAAGTGAAGTAAAGTAACAGGAAGCATCCGGCGGAGGAGCAGAGGAAGGAGCTGTTCTTGTTTAGGGTTAGGGTGTCCAAGGTTGGGATGACTGGAACTGATGCATGTTATCTATCTGCTTTGACGCATGATGCTCGTCATCAACTATGTTATATATTTGACTGCTCGCTTATTGTTCGGGGGAGATCGAGGCTGATGTTTTGCAGAGCTCATCTTTCCCACACACGTGTGTGTAATAAAATCATTGTTTTGACACACAATGGACCTTGCAGTCGTTTGTCTCTTACCTCAAATACGAACCATGACACCCACAATTTGTTAAGTAACAGATAATTTTTGCATTTTAAAGCCTTTCTGTACAAACTCGTGTTTAAAAATACACATAACCTTTCTCTCACTAACTTTCAAAAACTTACATCCTGAAATGTTCTTCTGCTGGAAAAAGTCAGGCAGACTGTGCTCAGCTGCAGTTTGGGGAACACTGTGGTTGAGAATCCCGGTGGAGTTCAATTGCAGTAGATCATAAAAATGTTAAACAGCTATTGTGTAAAACATGGCAGCATCAAAAGCTAAACATTATGCTGAATACAGCAAAATCACTATACACACACTTCCAGCCCAAGGGAGTGAGACAGACTATGTGTGAGGCAAAAATGTCAGATTACTCAGTAAAAAAATCAGCCATCTTTTTACTTCTTTTTTTTATTGGATGGACAGGTGTGACTGTGTGTCAAATTTAATAGTTGTCTGACCTGACTCCACCAATCAGAAACAGCTTGTTTGTGATTGGTTCATTTGTTTATTTCTTTACACAGAAATGCAGAGAAACTCTTGCTTACTTACATTCTCACTGTTAATGTTTCAGATCAGAACATATTTTCTCAAATGTTTGTTTTTCTGTCACCCCCACCCCCTACATTTGTCTTTTTAGACCTCCAACAGCAACATGTCATTGAGAAGGAGGAGGTTCTTACAGACCAACAGGTGTGTATCCAAGAAAGGAACTCCAGTCTGACTGAGGAGGACCCAGAGCCTCCACAGATTAAAGAGGAACAGGAGGAACTCTGCACCAGTCAGCAGGGAGAGCAGCTTGGACTGAAGCAGGAGACTGATTCCTTCATGGTGACAGCCGCTTATGAGGAAAGTGCACACACTGAATCAGAAGCAAACGGTGAGCATCTCCTTTCTCACAGCTTTCCTGAAGCAGAGAGCCGAGATCAGAAAGCAATCCAGCATGTGGACTCAGGATCAACTAGAAATGCAGAGCTAAAGAAGAGGAGTCATCACAGAAACGGCAGTCACAGTCAGAGAGTAGACAACCCTGCTGTTTCAGAGAGTCAAAGTAAAACTGACACAAGGAAAAAGTCTCTGAAATGTGACGTCTGTGGAAAACATTTTCAGTTTAAATGCCACCTGAATGCACATCTGAGAGTTCACAAAGGCGACAAACCATATTCAGGTAGAACCAGTGGTAAGGGGGCTCATTCTTGTAGCACCTGTGGAAAAAGTTTTCACAACAAATCCGCCTTGACTGTACATCTCAGAATTCACACAGGTGAGAAACCGTATTCTTGTAGCACCTGTGGGAAACAATTCCGTCAGATATCAGCTTTGAAAAGTCATGGTAACTGTTACACAGGTGAGAAACCGTATCTTTGTAGCACTTGTGGTAAAAGATTTTCCTATAAATCACATTTTGAGTCTCATGTAAGGATTCACACAGGTGAGAAGCCCCATATCTGTAACGTCTGTGGGAAAAGATTCAGTCAGCGTGCACATTTGTATTATCACTTAAAAATTCATACAGGTGAGAAGCCGTATCTTTGCAGCACCTGTGGGAAAGGATTCAGAGAGAACTATGAGTTGCAACGTCATATAAGAATTCACACTGGTGAGAAACCGTATTCCTGTAGCATCTGTGGGAAAAGATTCAGTCATCCCGGACACTTAAAGAGACACATGAAAATCCATACTGATTAAAGTTTCATGCTTAGAAAATGTTGGACCGCTGTGAGTGGTTCTGCCATTTTTGTTTTTTGTTTTTTTAAATTAGCCTCGTGGTCAGCACTGACATATGGAGGCACTGCTCTTTATTTACCTGTTGCCATGGTGAATTGAGATATTGGAGCTCCATTAATGATGGCTTCCTTTCTCTACTCTGATCAGCTGTTTTGTAACCAAACACTCAAAGCCTCTTTTGAAATTAGTAGCTTCTTGGATCAACTTGCCACAACTTGACTGGTTTTCCTTTTTTTTTTTTTTTTTTTTGTCTGTCCCATTTGGTTCTTTAGCCGTCAGAATTGTTGTCTGAAGACCAACAAGGATACCAAATGGATTTATTTTGCCAAATAGATCCATTTGATCAAACTTTGTTGTTATTATTTATTTTATTTTCAGTTGTTACAGATGGGACAGACATGACTGGGGGATAGGAAAGGGAGAAAGAAAGAGAGGAAGGAAAAGAAAAACAGAAGGGAAAAGGGACAGTGAGAAAGGGCACTTACAAAGACAAAGAGGAAAAAAAAATCTCCTGGATCACCTGTTGAGAGAAAAAGAAGAGAAAACAAGCAAACAAAAAAAAACAAAAAAACAAAGCAACATACTAAACACAACATCATCACGTTAATCTAGCTAAGTGTGAACAGCAGTAAATACTAAATATTGAAAGTTGTTGTGCAGCACGCAGGACAGACAGCGCACAATGTGCTTTGAAGTAGCAGCTAAGAAAGGTGTAGTTTATGTCTACGAACAGTGAACACCCGTGTGCACACCTGTGTGGATCAGCGCGCTTGTATACAAAAGGTTTCTCCATGTAACGGTCTGCTAGAGGGTGTGGGGGGCCATAGCCCCGTCCCCCAGGGCATGAAGCAGGCATGGAGGACATCCAGGCTCCAGACATCCAGAGGCCCCAGAGTGCGAGAGCCCAAGGAGTACCACCGGAGGGGCATCCGTGCCACCCTCCTGGGAAGGGCTGAGGAGATCCCCAGACGAGGGGGTCACCCAGTAGCCACGGAGCAGAAGCCAGAGGGGGCTGCACTGGCGTGCCCGCCGGCTCTGCCGGCAGCCAGCTGTGCCAGAGTGAACCGAGTCGCAGGCCCCGAGGCCGGAGGCCCAAGGGCCCCCTTTGCCCCGGAAGAGGCCTGACCGAGCGACAGGCACCAGGCCCCGCCAAGTAGCCACCGGGAGTGAGCTGGTGCATACCTGAGCGCCCAGCCCCGGACACCAAGAACCACCAATGCACCAACCCCTGAGGGCATCAGTTACCAGCAGGGAGTGTGGTGAGGGGAGATAGGCCTCCACACTTTGGAGGGCCTGGGTGTTCCCAGAGAGGTGGAGTCTAAGACCCGACCTGACATATAGACACAGACAAACAGGCACACACAGACACAAACATGCTTTCCCACCCTCATGCACACATATACAAACACTCAGCGTATGTATGTATATATATATATATATATATATATATATATATATATATATATATATATATATATATATATATATATATATATATATATATATATATATATATATATATATATATATATATATATATATGTATATGTATATATATATGTATATGTATATATATATATATATATGTATATATATATATATATATATGTATATATATATATGTATATATATGTATGTGTATATATATGTATGTGTATATATATATATATGTATATATATATATATATGTATGTGTATATATATATATATGTATATATATATATATATATGTATGTGTGTATATATATATATATGTATATATATATATATATATGTATATATGTATGTATATATGTGTGTGTGTGTGTGTGTATATGTATATATGTGTACATATGTAACAACTGGGTTTCAAAAATGGCAGTTTTAATTTTCATGAAGGAGACTTTCTCATGACTCATCGAATGACACTACTGACCAGCCAATCGGTGGCATGCAGAATGACGACGTCACATTTTAGTACCTGCTCGGACCACATGGAACAGCCGAGCAAGCAGGTACTAAAAAAATTACCTGATACCAGGTACTGTTACCTGGTACCAGATGGAAAACCCTTGAAACCTTGGCAAATTGAGTCAAGTTGATCCAAGTAGGTACTAATGGAAAAAGGGGCTAAGGTTTCTGATCTCAGAATTAATCAACTTTTGAACATGGTTTCTGCAATAGTTAAGTTTATCATCTCATTATTAAAATGTACCAGGAAAACCATGATCATACATTTTATGATGGTTAAGGTTCAGTATCCTCTTGTTCTGTTTGATCATTGTTTAGGTTTAGTTTTAGTGTTTGTTTTGTGTTCCTAATGTTTAAATAAAGTTTTGTTTAAATTTCTCTTGAGGGTTTTTTTTTCTGAGGTGTCATTTTTACTGTTTGAAAGAAGCATAAAAAGTATTCTGCCTTATTTTGCACAGGATTTTCTTTGTTTCTGATGTTTTATACTAATTTAGAAATTCATGTAAACATAAACTGTAAAGAGCTGTGCTACAGCAAAATTCTACATCTGTTAACAAAACTGGTGTGTTTTTTGTTGTTGTTGTCGTCATTGTTGTAAAAACCACACAGGGCTTCAGCTGTTTCAGCTAAATCCTCCTCTGCTGAGAAACCTCTGAACCACGAAGATGCTTTTTTTAGCTTCACATGGAGCATATAGGGCTTTGGAGTTCGCAGTGCATTGTGGGATCGCGGCGCCATGTCAGAAGGCCACAAATCAAAACAAACACACTGTGTTGGAAGCAGGACTGCCAGAACCATGCACGCACATCTAATTCACAAACGGTTGGGTACAAGATTTGGCCGTTTTTAAGCCTCCACGTTGTGAGTACGTTGACCATATGACCAAGATACAGCCAGAGGTTGCCAGCTGTGCATTGCCATGTAAATAGTTTGCATTTCATGTGTATGTACTTGCTAAGTACATGTGAACAGATCTTGAATTAAAAAAATAAACACACTTTTCTATTCTGTTTCATATTTCATATGCTGGTTGGCCTGCAATAATGCCAAATAATAAGCTACTCCGTCAACATGACGTGGTTCTGCAGCATCACACATTAGGATGTTTATCTAATTATCTATGACCTCAGCGCATTCAAAATAACACTAAAAGCCTATTAAGAGAGATATGAATTTATTTAGAACTCACCGGAAAGAAAATGCCGCGAGCAAACCAACAAAAAATTGGGGATGGCAGAGAACTCGATATCCGCTCGTCTGACCGCTGCAATCCAAGCCTGACGTCTTCATTTAGTAATATCGGATACATGAGATCCCTCCCGTTGCCTCCAGGAGGGGAAACGATGAAAAGAGAGCCCATTTTCCAGCTTCTTGCCTTCCCTATCGTGTGATCTAACGTTGCAACCGACAACACAGCACGTACGAACCATAGCTGACGCTTCCGTGTGCTTTCTTTGGCCTACCGCTCCCATGACATCACACTCCAAAGCCCTATAGCTACCCTGTAACATGATATCTGAGTCTGGATGTGTGTGGTTATGGTGAACCTGCCTCCTGTTGATTATGAAACATTCACACCACAAATATCATTGGCAACAAAAAATGGGAAGGGGAAAAAAACTAGTCAGTCATGAAAATCGTTAAGTTGTAGATCGCGTGCAATTAATGAATTCTTCAACTGGTCTGCTGGAATGTGCAGAAAATAGGTTTAAATGTTAAACAAATTTCTTCCAGTCAGAGAATGTTACATATAATAATTTTTTTTTAAGATTAAAACTAATAAAACAAGTTTTAAAAAGAGACGTTTCCATTTGATTACATTTTGAATGATATAATCAAATGAAATAGAAAATAGAAAAAGTAGAATTGGGCTGAAAGATCTATTGCTTTATCACCTATTGAGGTTGTAAATCATGTTTTTAAAAAGTAGTTAAGTAATTAATTACTTTTGAAAATAAGTAATCAGTAAAGTAATGGGATTAATTTTTCAGGTAAGTAATCAGTAATTAGTTACTGTGATTTTATCATGGTGGAAGCCAAACAGTAAAAGTAAGAGGAAATTCATGATGATATTTATGTGAAGCGATATGTGAAGCTTACTTTGGATCTTCTTTTGCTGCTGGTTCAGTCAGTTTTGGTTGGGGAGTAATGAAACTTGAAGCTTCAGAATCTAGTGCAAAAAAACACAAACACGAAGCCAACACATCAGAATCTGTAAGGTTTCGGCTTTCAGCCCCAACGGCCAGGTGTGAAAGCCAAAATCTCACTAATTCTGATACGTTGGGTCCGCGCTTTGTGTTTACGTCTTCTTGCGGAAACCATGTTTCGTGGTTGTTGTAGTCAGGTTTAAACTGAGATTCTGACATTTCTGGCAAATTACATGTATAATTAAAATTTGGTTCACGATTTTAATGAATCAATATTGCATTATTAAAGCTAAAATTGATTTGAATCAATAAATCGATTATTGAAACCCACCCATAGTCAGTACTAAGACCTTGGAAACAATCATAGCGATGGAGACACACACCTGTGGGATTCATAGATTTTGATATTGCTCTATCTTTGTCTCACTTTGATATAGTATAGTGAGGTTTTTAACAACCAGTTATGGGACCTAACCACACTAGTGTGGACTTTTAGTTGAAGCACCTGCATCACTTTAACATTCTCATACTCTGTTACAAGATCAGAAATATTTATTAGGGTTAGGGTGCTGTTGGCTTCCATATGATGTACCAGTAAACTAGTCATCGCTTTGGGCACTGTAACATCCCTGGTCTAGAGGTAACTTAGACTTAAAATGCACTTTGAGCCCACACTTATCCCATGCTCAAGAAATATTCAGGAGAGCGGAAAAATTCATGATATTAGACATAATAAATAAATTATAAATTAATGACTGAATGCGATGTCATGGTAGAAGCAAACAGAGGCTCATCATGGCTCAAGAGTTGGGTGTTCATCTTGTAATCAGAAGGTTGCCGGTTTGAGCCCCGGCTCAGTCTCGGTCGTTGTGTCCTTGGGCAAGACACTTCACCTACTGCCTACTGGTGATGGCCAGAGGGGCCGATGGCGCGATATGGCAGCCTCGCCTCTGTCAGTCTGCCCCAGGGCAGCTGTGGCTACAACTGTAGCTTGCTTTCACCAGTGTATGAATGTGAGAGTGAATGAATAGTGGTATTGTAAAGCGCTTTGAGGGGTCCCGAAAAGCGCTATATAAATGCAATCCATTATTATTATTATTATTATTATTATTATTATTATTAGAGTGGACATCCTGATATTTAGGTTTGGTTTTAGTTCTCATGAACTAGAAAAATAAAAATAATATTAATTCTAACCAATATAGAAATGATCTAATAGATTACATTAGTCTTGATACAGCCTCAGCCACCACATCAGATCAATTGCTCCGGGCTTCTTTGATCAGCTCCATCACCTAGTGGGGGTGGGGGGTCATAGTTTGGTCCCACCTTCACTGTTGTGATTGGGGGGTAGGGACAGGCTTGGGGCGTCAGGGGATACCCCAGGAGCGTCTTCCTTGGAGGGCACAACCTGGGGTTGCGGTCATGGCCTGTTAAGGGCTCTGTTGGCCGATGTCCACATCATGGGGGAGGTAAGCATCGAAGGCGTTGGGAGGGGAGGGGGGATTAGTGACTGCTTATCAGTGTAAGTGTATGTGTGTGCGTGTCCATAGTTCAGCAGAGACAGTGTCCTTCGCCCTATCAGGCTAAGTAAACAGTCCTCCAGCCAATCCAGGTGGCCTTGCATGGGATGGGAAGAATAGTCATCACACAGTCGTTATCAGGGAGTGATTGTTCGGCTCCAGCCTTGGGCCTGCAGCTGGCGCCGTGGTGGTGTCCGCATTTCGATGTTGATTTTGTTGATTTTTCATGCGAGCAGCCCAGGAGAATGTCAAGCTGCTCTTTAACACTCTGACGCTGGTCTCTCAATCTCCCGTTGGAGAGCCGCGAGCCTCCCCATGATGGTATCAAACTTCTGTTCCGTGGTGTTGTCATTCTTTTGATTCTGAGACCCCACAACTGCAGTGATCCGTTCCGCGATGTGTTCCAACTGTCGCTCAAGGGTCTCATTTTGAGCAGGCCTCTCTCTGATGTATCCCCCCATACACTCAATGGTGTTGTTTTGAGCCTTCACAGCAGCTGTAAGCGTCTCCAAGCTGTTAACCATGCTGCGTTCGTTGTGAGAGGTCGCGCCTCGTCCCATCGCTTCGATTCCAGCGGGCAGCCTTGGGGGGGTTTGAACAGCCGGTTCCGCTCTCTTATTTCTCCGATAAACCAGGGCCAAGCCAGCTCCGATCAGCAAGAACCCTGTTATCATGGTTCCTAATAGGTAGATATCTTCAGCGTCCTCGATCGACAGTCCCGCCAGGCACATGACCCTCCAGTTCTGCCACCCGTCCATCGTGTATCCGGCAGGGAAAGTCCCTCCAGGGCACTCAGGCTCTCCCGAGCCCAGACTTCTCGTTGAGAAAAGGGTGTCAGTAGCATTCAGAGACCAGTTGATCAAATCCATAATTCTTTTAGGTTTTAGAGAACGACAGTGAGAGACTGTTCCAGGGAAAGTAATGCACACGAGACAAGACAAGGACACAGAGGCTAAGCAGGGAAGATAAGGGTAAGGAGGAGAGGAGAAAAGTGCGACCGCCTTCGCTGAGAGCCAAGAGAGAATTTGAAAAATGTTACAAAAGCCTTGAAATAAATATGGTCTAGTAAAGCACACTGGAGGCTAACTCCAGATGTTTTGCTGTGTAAAACAAACACCAGTGGATGGAACAGCTGCAAAGTTTGCTTTTGTTGGTTGATCAGGTGGTCTGATGAAGGACTTCCACTAGCTTTTTACCAGTAAATGTTTTCATGGTGATTACAGGAAAAGCTTTGTTTTCTATGTTGCCAGAAACATGTTTTCTTTCACTCAGCCTGACCTCTTTGCTCCTCACTGTGGTGTAAACCGACTCCAGCTCCATGTTAAACTGTCCCAGCATTATCATCACTGCTACTTTTACCGTTTCAGTGTGCGTAGGCTTAATATTATCATTATTATAACTTTTTATACACATGTGACTCCTAAATACGTTTCAATTGTAGGTCTGTTTTTTAGTTGCAAATGTGAGTGAAATACAATCCATTTCCATGGTAACAATGGCAAAAGGCAGGGCACACTTTAGACAGGTCATCGATCAAACTAACACATAGCGACCACCACCAATTAACCTGACCTTACTAACTGCATATCTGTGGGCTGTGGGAGGAATCCAGAACACCCCGAGAGGTACGGAACAACCACGGGGAGAACATGCAAACTTCACACAGAAAGTTCAGATGGTTTAATCAAACTCAGAACCTTCTAGCTGTGAGTCAATAGTGCTAACCACTGTGGCACCATGCTGCACACGACACACGACTTTCCTCTTGCTCACTTACAAAAACTTAAATACGCACAAATCACGATGCGTGTGTACGGGGACCTTTGAGACAAATTTCCCCTTGCCAACCTCTCACAGATCCACAAATGTGGGTTGTGTTCATGTTCCAGTGTAAAAATAAGATATATAGTCTTCAACTGTATACAAGCATGATAGTGTCTTTCCATATGAAGTGGACGTTTCTTTTCTAAATAAACAGAACAGCTTTTAAACACTTTACGAGAAATTTTATATTTACCAAACACAAATCAACTTTTCTAGTTTATTTAAAAACACAATCCATTTTATTTGGATAAAAACGGGTATACGGAGGAAGGTCACAAGTCCCAGTTTTACACTGGGACATGAACGCAGCTTCCGTTTGGGGAATCGGGACGACGTCATCAACAAGCGCCACAAGAGCTCTTCACAAAAATCTGCCTGGTTTCGGGTTAGTCGGCTCACATTTAGAACCCTCGACACAGAAGAGACTGCAACGCTAGTGTGCACCTGATAGCAAAACCAATCGATGCTTGTATCGATCCGCCCAGCCTGAGTTGAAGCAGCAATGAGTTCAGTTCAGTATCTGAGAGAGTTCATCAAGGAGAGACTAACTGCTGTTTGTGAAGAAATCTTCTCAGAGGTTCAAAAAACCATCGTCCAGTATGAGGAGGAGATCAACCGTCAGCACAGACTGCTGGATATCAGCCGGAAACCCGACAGAAACTCACACATCATAGGTATGGACGTGTTTTTAACTCTGCTGTTCAAGCTCAGATTCTTCAGTGTTTGATTGGTTGGTGATAAATCTGAAAGTTTATCAGCTTCTCCGGGATTTCTCTAAGCTGATGTTAGCTGAGAGCAGGAAGCTGTTACTTTGGTGATGAAATCTCTATTTTGAATGGAAAACTGTTTTAATGTCATCTGTTATTAAAGGTGAGAGGCTCAGTCATTCTTAACAGGCGGTGTTGCCTTCATTCAGTTTTATTTATACAGCGCCAAATCATAACAATTGCGTCAAGTAGCTTTATGTAAGTATATCATAAATCCCCCCACACGTGAGATTTAAGTGATACTGGAAGTTTCTCGAGCTCCTCTGCAGATAGATAGGCAGATAGATCTTCAAGTCATTTGAAAAAATGACTTTCAAAAATTTTGTGTATATAGCACCTTTCAAGAAGACAAAAGATCACAAAGTGCTTTTGTCTTAAATAACAATGCATAAAACAAAACACACAAAATTAACCAATCGCAATTCTAAAATGTGTTTTTAGTTGTTTTTAAAAAAGAGACTGCTGAGTCCACAGATATAAAGCTCAGAGGGAGAGAGTTCCCCAGTCTGTGGCCACACTGGTAAAACCTGTCTCCCTTAGTTCTTAGCCTTGCATGTTGTATAACAAGCAGGCCCTAAGCACATGACCTCAGGGACATGCTAGGGACAAAAGGATGTAGAAGTTCAATAATGTAAGCTGGTACTTGTCCATGAAGAGCTCTAAAAGTCAGAACCAGAATCTTAAAATTGATTCTTAATTGAATTGGGAGCCAGTGCTGCTGTATTAGCAACACTGTCACATGTGAATACTTATTGGATTTGGTCAGAAGCCTTGCTGCAGCATTTTGAGCAACTTGCAGACGTCCCAGGGAGGAAGAAAATAGACTCCAGTGGCAACATATACAATGCAAACAAGTCAGAACCAAAAATAGAGCTTTGAGGTACATTATAATTAAGAGGGGCTGTAAGAGTCCATGTTGACATAAAACGTGCTTCCAGATAAGTAGGGCCATAACCTTTTTAGCCAGCATATGATTCCAGCCGTGATAACAGGATATCACGCTCAACTGTGTCAAAAGCTTCTGCCAGGTCTAACAACAAGAGGGCAGCAGGGCTGCCAGAGTCCAGAGTTAAAAGAATATATTTAAAACCCTTAAAAGTACTGTGGAGTTATTTAAAACTATATTGAAACTTTCCAGAGATCACGTTAAGATCAAGGTGAGCCTGCAACTGTAAATGGGCTACTTTCTCCAGAACTTTTGAAAGAAAGGGAAGCTTCTAAATTCGCCTGTAATCGGCCAGAACAGTTGGGTCCAGATTGTGTTTTTTTTAAGAAGAGGCTGAACTATAGCTTGTTTAAAACATGATGGGACACAGCCTATAGCAATGGACACGTGTAAATGCTCACCTTTTTTCAGGTTTTGATATTAAACATGTGTCTTTATGTGTTTTTGAATCATTACATTATTGGTTATTGTTCTTTTGTTTCTTTGTACCTCAAGACCTCCCACATCATCATGACTGTGAGGAAGAGGAGGGTCTGAATGAGCAGCAGGTCTGTAACCAGGAGAGGAACTCCAGTCTGGACCAGGAGGACCCAGAGCCTCCACAGATTAAAGAGGAACAGGAGGAGCTCTGCAGCAGTCAGGAGGGAGAGCAGTTTGGACTGAAGCAGGAGGCTGAAGGCATTATTGTCTGGACTGATGAAGAGCAGCTCAGACTGATGGAGAATATCTGCAAACCTGTGTTAAAGTTACACAGAATAGGTATGTAAAACCAGGGCTCTAGAGTGCGACCACATTTCTCAATGGTGTGACTTAAAAAAATCCTAGGTCGCACCAGTGCAACCAGCTGTTCAGTACAAAAGAAGAAAAGTCTCAGCAACTGTGAAAGTCTCCGTGTGGTCAACAACAGACACACATTATGCCCATATCGTGGTCTAAACCGTGGGACCTCTCTGATTGGCCGTGGTCCAGATATTCCTGTAGTCCTTAACGTGTGTAAAGTGAATAAAAGCATATCGATTAACTAAATTCTGAATCGAGTATAAATGTATTTAGCCAAAAACGGCAGAATCTCAGGTTAAAGCTGGTTAAACCAAACAGCTGAATCAGTAAATGAAAGCAGGTGCACTGATTCTGCACAAAGACGTAAACACAGAGCGCAGACCCACTTACACATCAGAATCAGTGAGAAGTTGGTTTTCTCACCTGACGTGACATACACGGACACGCCGACAGCAAACAGATTCTGCGTCTGCGCCGGGTCCCTGCTCCATGTTTACGTCTTTTTGTTTGTTTATTTGTTTGCTGCAGGTTTCTGACTGAACCAGCAGCAAAAGAAGATCAAAACTACATTTCACATATAATAAATATTGTCATGAATTCCCTCTTACTTTTGATGTTTTTGATTCCACCACGATAAAAATCCCACTTCCTGCACACTTCCTCTCTCTCTCTCTACTTCAAGAACAGGTTCCCATCTCAAATCTCTGTTTTCTGCATTATTTGTTTGCTTATTACACACAAGTCGTGTACAGCTCTGTCGGCCGCTATTGTTTCGTTTTTTTTGTTTTCTTTTTTCCAAAAAATGACCTCCGACAAGAAAGCCTCATTTCTGCTCTTTAATGACGAAGAAATTAAAACTCTTTAAAATTATGCTAAACTGCAAAACACTTTGCTGTCTCTAATCAAACCCTATAACTTTGCTTTGCTTCACTTCAGCAGCATCGGGTAATGTTCATATGTTGATTCATGGTTTTCTTCAGTTTTTGATCTACTGCAGAATATTTTTCAGGCGGTTAATGCCTATAAAAAGCCAGGTCAGGAAAATCTCCTTCATGTTTTTCTGTGTTTTTATTCTCAGTTACTTTGACACAAAGGCATCTGCTATGATGCTCACACCTCTGACGAAGTCTCACATGATCAGAAATGAAAGAGAAATGGATTATAGAAATCAGTGACAATACACAGCCCTAGTGAGTAGCCTAGGCCTGACAGAAGTGGATGTAGCTGTGGGTAATGAGAAAAGATGAAAAGAACAATTGATAACTTTTTTGCTAAGTTAAGGCCTGATCCGTCTGAAATTCATAGCCAGTGCTCTGATACGGACGTTTTATGTCGTGATAAATGTACTGCCCAAATGCCCCCTCTCCCCACTGCCTTTCTTGTAGAACTGTGCTCCAAGTAAAGAACTTTGTTTTGACAAGATTGCTAGTAAATTGTTTACAAATTAATGTTGGACAGCAGTTAAAAAAAAAAAATTGAACATTTAAAACTGTGGTCAGAGGTCCGGGTGAATATCCTGATGGCATGAGCGAGAGCAGTGAGTCCATCCTGGGTGATCCAGGGATGATGGAGGCAGGAGGTCTGGAAGTTGAAGCTAGATGGAAAACAGAGCATTGTTTTTGTACTCTCTTTGACAGTGTCAGTCTTACTTGTGCCTTTGTTTTTTTTTATTACTGTTGTGTGTATGTATACCTTCCTGCATTATCTTATATTTCCTCAAAAGTTTGTTTTTCCTCCATTTGTCTCTTCAGACTTCCTACAGGAGGATGTCTGTGAGGAGGAGGTTCTTGCAGACCAGCAAGTCTGTACCCAAGAGAGAAACTCCAGCCTGGACGAGGAGGACCCAGAGCCTCCACAGATTAAGGAGGAACATTGCAGCAGTCAGGAGGAAGAGCAGCTTGGACTGAAGCAGGAGGCTGATACCTTCGTGGTGACTCAATCTTATGAGGAAAGTGCCCACAGTGAGCCAGAACCAAACAGTGAGCAGCTCCTTTCTCATAGCTCTCCTGAAGCAGAGAGCCGAGATCATGAAGAAAGCCAGCATGTGGACTTAGGATCAACTAGAAATGAAGAGCTGAAGAAAAGGAGACGTTACAGAAAGAGACGTCACAGTAAAAGAGTAGGCAAAGAGAGTCAAAGTAAAACTGAAAGGAAAATGCCCCTAAAATGTGAAACCTGTGGAAAAACTTTCGAGTTTATATCCTGCCTCGCTGAACATTTAGAAATTCATGCAAGTGAGAAAATGTATTCTTGTAGCACGTGTGGGAAAAAATTTGATCAGAAATCTGCATTGGATCGTCATTTAACAAGTTATCTAGGTCAAAAGATGTATTCTTGTAGCATCTGTGGAAAAAAAATGCACTCTAAAGCCTACATGCCTACACATATGAGACTTCACACGGGTGAGAAACCGTATTCTTGTAGTATCTGTGGGAAACGATTCAATCAGAAAACAGCATTGAAAACTCACATAAGACGTCACACAGGGGAGAAGAGGTATTCTTGTAGCACCTGTGGGAAAGGTTTTATTTTGAAAGCAGCACTGGAGCGTCATATAAGATGTCACACAGGTGAGAAGCCGTATGTTTGTATGAACTGTGAGAAACGATTTGCAGATAAAACAGCACTGGACCGTCACTCAGTAATTCACACAGGTGAGAAACCATATTGCTGTAACAGCTGTGGAAAAAAGTTCAATCAGAGCGCAAACTTAAAGAAGCACATGATGAGAATTCATACTGGTTAAAGTTTCATGCTTAGAAAATGTGGGACGGCTGTGACTTGCCCCCTATTTTTTTCTTTTTTTTCAAAATTGTCAGCACTGTGTTCTTCTGTTCATTGGATTAAAATGAAGGCTCCGATATCATGTTGGCTTCCTTTCTTTACTCAACCACACACTTAACTAGGGCTGTGTGATATGACCAAAATCTCAGATCCCGATATAAGACATTTATCGTCCCGACAACGATATATATCACAAAAAATGTAAATTTTCTATAAATTATGTGAATCTTCGGCAACTCGTGTGTTTTCAGCTGGGCATTGTGTAACTTATGCTGAGTGTTTTGACAGATGAATTGAACTATATAAATTTAGATATAATTTGTAACGGCCACTATTTTCTTTTTAAATATTTGCTACATAGCGTGCTGCTGGGAAAAGCCTGTTCTTTTTTTGGACAACTTTATTTATGATTTTTCAATGTGACAGATAGGTGGCTTTAAAGAAGAAAAAAAAAAAGGTAAACGCCTGTTCTAACGTTTGAGTCTAAGGTTTATTTTGTCAGGGTTCGTACGGGTGCTTGAAATCCTTGAGAATGCTTGAATTTTAATGTTGTGTTTTCAAGGTTTGAAAAGTGCTTGAATTTCAGATGTGGTACTTAAAAGTGCTTGAAAGTAACTGTATTTCATTCGCCACAAATAACTATCTGATTGAATAGTATTCTTATCAGATAGAGAAATAAAATAAGTCGCAAAATGTAGAAGGAAAATTTCCCCGCTCAGGCTGCCTTGCGTCGGTTTCAACGTGTGACCCCCGCCCCTCCCTCGGCCAGTCGGTGATGAGTGTGCTAACATACCTGTAGGTTGCTGTTTTAATGAGTGTTTGAATGAAAAACGACAGTTGCATGATAGGTGAGTAATAATAAATAATATTACAGTATGTGTATGTTACACATACTATTTTTTAAAGTTATGAGAATTATTTTGCTAGTTATCAAACTCGCTGGAGAAATGACTGAAATGCACTGAGTGAAGCAGTATGGCAGCGCTATTATGGAATATGCTGTGAACTTAGCTAACATTACTTTGCAGTAATATGAGTTAATTTGCTCAAGTGAAAGCTTTAAACATTAGCCCGATACATAACTAGCCAACTTTAGGCTTTCTGATTTACCCTCTGGGGTCGACGGACCCAGAGTCTCCATTTCAACTTGGATCGAACACGCGGACTTCAAACTATATACCAGTTTTTAAATTGTGTTGATAGGCCACATAAAACCAATGTTTGGGGGTTTTTTTCTGAATAAAACAGTGGCATTTACTCCGGGAAGAAACGGTAAAACCTGTGCTTTCTAAGGAGAGTGCTAGCAAACACGCTTTGCTTGCGAGTGAAAAAAGAAAACGAAAAAACACTCCTTCCCTATTGGTGGAAAAATGTACCATGTCGACCAATCAAAAAATGATACGGCAACATGTGGTATTTGGTTGTTTGGGAAGAGAGGGAAGTTTTAGGAGTGACCGGCGACAAAAGGTGAGTCAGCGAAAGAGAGAGAGCGAGTTTTGATACGTGAGAGATTTGTGACGTTTACCGTGTTTGGAGTCTCAAGTTAGTGTGTTGTCTTGTGTAGTTAGCAGTGTTGGGCAAGTTACTTTGAAAAAGTAATTAATTATAGTTACTAGTTACTACTTCAAAAAAGTAACTGAGTTAGTAACTGAGTTACAATATTCTAAAAGTAATTAATTACTTGAAAAGTAACTATTGCGTTACTTTAAAAAAATGTTTAACCCTCTGGGTTTCAGGGTATAATTGGCCATTTTTTACTACTTTTGATGTTTCCTCCACATTTTACCTTTAAAAACTATTTACTTTGCCTTGTTTGGTATCATTCTTTTCAGCACAACCTCACGTGTCTGAATTTACAGTTATGTTTTCATTTTGACATACTGTATTAACACAATTGATCTAAAATCAGACAAAAAACATAAAATCCTAGTAGAAAAAGTTATATTTTTTACTGTAACAACCACAAACATGTTTAATGAATCATATTTTATAACTTTAAATGCAAATATAAATTGTCTATTTTAAAATCCTCTGCACAAGTTTTGCAAACAGCAAAGTTATTTGCAGCCATTTACCTTTTACCTTGATTTTTTAAATAACCATTTCAAACTATTTACAGAACAATCAGCTGTTCTTCAATAAGATGCCGCACAAATTATTTGTGCCACTCCAAAAAAATAATTTCTGTCCACCATAAAGGAGAACATCACAGCAGGTCTGACAGCAGCAGGTGTATCACTCCTGTTTCTACCTGGAGACAGCGGTCGCCTCATTGTTCTGACACACAACACAAAACTATCCACAACACTACACACTAACTACACAAGACAACACATTAACTACACACTTCAAACACGCTAAACGTCACAAATCTCTCACATCTCAAAACTCGCTCTCTCTCTTTTTCTGCTGTCTCTCTCTCTCTCTCTCTCTCGCTCTCTCGCCGTCACTCCTAAAACTTCCCCTGTTTTTTTGTTGTTTGGTTTTTTTGCTCATAAGCAGAGAGTGCTTGCTAGCGCTGTCCTTAGACAGTAAACGTGATGAAACTATTGAGGAAAAAACGCCGCATATATATTGTTTATCATGACTCTGGTTAAACGTGGCCTATCAACACAATTTATAAACTGGTATATGTCACCTTATTGCTTTGTCTTTAAGTGGTCATGTGATTGGCTTACCACGACTACTTTATTCTTCCTCAGTCAAACAGCAGCACTCATGCTATTGTTTTGCCCCCTGAGCTCCAGGTGTTGTGCTAGACAGTGATCGTGATTACCGTCCGCAGGAGCGCGCAGCTGCTTAAAGCTGTACTTACATAGTCAGCTACTTCCGTGCAACTGATATAAGATGCGGTAAGCTGAACACAGCTTCAACCGTCTGTTTGTTGAAAAATAGTAACGGACCGCATTTTCTTGTTAGTAACTGTAACGCCGTTGTAACGATAGGAATAGTAATTAGTTAGATTACTCGTTACTCGTTACTGGAAGTAACGCCATTAGTAACGCCGTTACTTGTAACGCCGTTATTCCCATCACTGGTAGTTAGTGTGTAGTGTAGTCGTTGTTTTGTTTGTCAGTTCTACTAGTGAACGTCACAGTTGCTGCAAAAAAGCCACCAAAGGCAGATTGCAGTGTAAACGCTGAGTGACACACCTGCTGTCAGACCTGCAGGATTTATCCCTGTGCTGTTCTCATCTGTCTTATAGTGGACACTATGGAGGACCACAAGAGCCACGCGCATCGAAATAAAAATTTCTGTGCTTTAATAATGAATTGTAGAATAAATTCTGCAATTGTAAATTCATTTTTGAATTCCAATTTAATAAACTGCAGTTCAAAATCCTTTTTCCAATTGCATTTCAAAATCCTTTTTCCAATTGCACTTTAAGAAACTGCATTTTAAAATCCTTTTTCAGTTGCACTTTAATAAACTGCAGTTCAAAATCCTTTTTCCACTTGCAATTTAATAAACTGCAGTTCAAAATCCTTTTTCCACTTGCAATTTAATAAACTGCAGTTCAAAATCCTTTTTCCACCTGCAATTTAATAAACTGCAGTTCAAAATCCTTTTTCCACTTGCAATTTAATAAACTGCAGTTCAAAATATTTTTCCACTTGCAATTTAATAAACTGCAGTTCAAAATCCTTTTTCCACTTGCAATTTAATAAACTGCAGTTCAAAATCCATTTCCCTTTCCTGTTCGCTCCGGGATTAGCTGCTGGATTAGCTCCTGGATTAGCTCCTGGATTAGCTCTTCGATTAACAACTTGCTGGAGGCTATTCAAATTAGCCACACCGTGGGATGTAAGGAGCTCTCTGATTGGTTGGTCAGACACAGGCTGTCTGCCAGCCTGGATTTTTCTAGCTCATAGCTTCGCCCTGCTAAGAAGCGTGTGTGCTTGTACAAAGGCCGTTCAGCGTCGGGATTTACACTCGGCTCGACACGGATATGTGAAGAATGAAGGGACCCTGCAGCGAAACGGAGAGCCAACCTCTGACTGAGTGCCTGTTTTCGCAGTCTGACCACCTGTTGAAGGTAAGATGCTAACGCGGCTAACGCTAGCATCACCGCACATAGCCCCGTTATTTTAAGATCATCTTAGCTAATGAAAGTTTTACGTCGCAGCTGTACGAGCTAGCTCCGTGTTTTGTAAGCTGCTGTGCTCTTCACAAATAAAGCTGGAAGCAGCTCAGACTGTTAGAACCAGCACTGAGCCCTGTTACATTTATACAGTGTTAGAGCAATGGCTGCAGCCTACAGCCTTTAAACTAGCAATTAAAATGCTGACAGTAAACTCGTCAGTCCAGATGTTACCACATTACTTTGTGATACTTAGAGTTAAAACAACTGAGACAGGCTGATTAAAATAACAGCTGTCAGTTCTCTCATTCCTTATATCAAGACTGGAGATCACACTACTGATTTCAGTTCATTTAATATGTGAGTGCACAGATTCATTCTCAACTGGACATAAATGATGATCAAAGGTTGTATATATGATGAAGTCATCAAATCCCAGCCTCTAACACAGTGCGCTGAATCTTAGCTTTGAATGTCCAGTATATTCTAATCAGTGCAATGTAAGCATTCACTGAACCTACAGTATCTACACCTGTGTGGCAAATGTGTGGTAAAGATAGAGATAATGAAATTTAATTATTAATACAATATACATCATGAAAAATGAAAGCTGAAATTGATTCAGTTTAGTACTTTTCTCTGTATGCTCTGTGATTATAAAGGCCTTAAATTCTGTGATATATACTGTAAATGATTTTCACAGAGGTCTTAAAGTACTTAAATCACTGCTGATAGTCTGGTTGTTTATATTTTCACGTTTTTGTGTCTGTAGGGCTGTTTGATGACGATTTGGACTCCTCTGGGAGATGAGGACACACCCACATCTGTTCCATACTGCAGCCATTGATGGTGTTACAGCTCTGAGGCAGCTTTGGGCCATCAGACGCACACACTGGAAAACCAGCACCTGGACTTCATGCAGGACACGCTCAAGGTGACTGAACAGTTTTCACTTTTCATTTATTTAGTAAATATTAATCTTAATGCATCAATCTTAAACACTTTCCATTTCTGTTTTTCTTTATTTCTCAATATATTTATAAGTTTATGAAGATGTCAGAACAGATTTTGATTTGTAAAGTACATAAAAGTGTTTCAGGTCAATGAAGCTGTGTTTGTGTTGGATTCTAGATGTTGTGCTAACTGTTGAACCCAGCTCGATCATTTTCATCGGAGAGACTGTTAGCTTCAAATGTGACATGAAGGAAGGAAAACACACTGACTGGGAATACAAAATTATCATGGATGGTCAAGAAATGTTCAACTCCAACGTAAACAAAGGCCTCAGTTTAAACATTGCATCTACAGCTCAGAGTGGTAAATACAGCTGCTCTGCACCGTAAACCCCCCCCCCCCCAAAAAAAACAAAACAAAAACAAAAAAACCCAGTAATATTCCGGCAGCTGGGGCGCCGAAATAATACCATAAAATAACAGAAAATAACTTTCTTATGAAAATACGGTTATTTTCAGTAATGACAATACAGTTTGTTGCCCTAATTTTACATGGGATTTTGCCTTTTTCAAGTGCTTTTAAACATTAAATTAGGAACATTGTAATGTGATCAAACAATGAAATTAACTATAAATAAGGTCAATGAATGTGGCAATATGAATAATAATACTTAAATGTACAGAAATATATAGTTAACAGTTGGTTTAAATAATAATGTATTGCATTCATATCGCACTTTTTGAGACCCTCAAAGCGCTTTACAATTCTACTTTATAATTCCCCTCTGGCCATCACCAGTAGGTGGTAGGTGAAGTGTCTTGACCAAGGACACAACGACCAAGAGTGTCCAAGCCGGGGCTCAAACCGGCAACCTTCTGATTACAAGGCGAACTGCCAACTCTTGAGCCACGATCGCCCTAAATAACAACAATAATAATAATTATTTGATGTAAAAAAGTTTACAAGAATCATTTTATATATTTTTCCATAGCATTACATTTGAATTTAACAGTTCAATTTTTCAAATAACGGACAAATATATGTGAAATTATGATACATTTGTGAATGTATTCTAACAATCTAAATATCCATATGTACAGACAAATACATTTAAAAAACAAGAAAATTATGTTTTATTACATCTGAATTAATATTGGAGCCAACCTGCCTCGGTGTGCATCCTTGAATCTGTACGGCCTCTTTTATTCGTTCTTATCTATTTTTTCTTAAATATATATTTCCTGGGGGTGAAATTCCCCTAGGTGGGGTTGTCGTTTTTATTCGTTTTTATCTAACCCCGCCGACCACTTGGTCACATCAAGGAGGAATCTACCGCTGCAGAGGAAGAAGAGGAAACCCAGTTTACTACACTGATAAAAGTGATGATGTTACCATTGAGATAACCTGTGAGTTCAGTCATTTAGTTTGAAATTCACATTCAGACACACAGTGTTAAGTTTTCTCTGCTGAGTTGATGTTTCTGTTTGTATCTTAACTGTTAATAAACAGTTTCCAATAAGGTTGTTGTAAAAGGACGACCCAGCTGGCCTCAGATATTCAGCGGTGAGACGATCAGTCTGACATGTGAGGTGCAGGAAGGAGGTGAAACCACTGAGTGGGAGTATAGATGGAGAGGATCCAACCAAACCACACAGTGGACTCACAATAATTACTGGATATTCAATGTTTCTGAGTCCAGCAGTGGAGACTACATGTGTAAGAGTCGACGCAGAGATGACTCATATTCTTCAACAGAGTGGAGTGAAGCCTTCAACTTGTCAATATCAAGTAAGTATCAGCTACAGTAGGTGATAAACTCACAGTCAGTTTAATACTGATGCTACAATTTTGCTGAAAACTATTTTTGACCACTTTAAAATAAACAAAGCGAATAACAACAAAACTAGAGTTTCTATTAAAGGTGATGAAAGTCATCCTAACCTATTGCTACATGTAAATACAGCCATCTGTTCACATATATAAAGCAGTCTGTCTCAGTCACTGTGACTGCATTTATTATAAAATCATGAACGATGAACAATAAGTTTCAGAGCTGTAGTGAAATATTCAGGACTGAAGACACACCAGTTTCATCCTAAAAACACATCGGAGCAACGCAGAAGATAGAGGAGAATCAAAGGAGGGACATTCAAAGTTAATCTGTGTGGGTGTAGGTGTGTGCGTGTGTGTGTCAGTGTAGATGCATCAAGCTGGTTTTTGACTCTACACCCATGGAAAGGGTTCACAGCTGAGTCTGTCTTATTTCTCAGCCAAAGAGAGAGCAGTGAGGCTTACAGCCAGATAAAGAGAGATGAGCAGGCGGAAAAATGGTTTGATGTCATATTTCAGATAGAGATGGCTAAGTTTAAAAGAGAGTATTGATTATTTAGAGACTGTATTATGTGTGTTTTCTTTGATTAGTAGTTCTTATGTTGACTGATAGAGCTACTAGTAGTAATTTAATGTTTTCCTTGTTCAGCTCGATTATGTCTGTGAAGGTTCTCAGTTATCCAGGTCAACGCAGTCTAAGGAGCTTGGAAAGAAAAGTGTCTGGACTTCTTTAAGTTTTCTTAAAGACGTTTCACCTATCATCTGAGAAGTTTCTTCAGTTCTAGGGTCAAATGGTGGAGAGTCCCAGATTTTAAGCCCAAGAGGATCATGGAACCACTAATGATCCTCTACCTAATCACACGAGCTAAGGTGTGAAAACCGGTGTAGGTCCCAATCAGCCAGGGTTTCGGGTGAACTCTTTGTGACGCCTAGCCCCACCCTATCATGTGATTTCTGAGGTCAAAAGGCCCAGGATGTGAGTGGGCTTTAAGGCACCTGGGAAAGGATCTCAAAACCAGATTATAGATGGCAGACAGTTGGTGTCGTAGACCACCACCTCTGTTCAAAGATGGTCGCTCACAGTGGACAGATTTCTTATTTCACTCCTCTTTCAAACCATCTGTCTGCTCTGTCCAAAATGTGAACATTGACAAGTGACCTTTGTCCTTTAGATGCAGATGGACTGCTGAGTCTTGTCTAGTGGAGGTGGCTCTTCTATGTTGTGCCATGCATTTATGAAGTGGCTTTCCAAGCTCCTTAGATTAAGCTGGATTACTGCGGCAACCAAGAAAGAGAGATGGTGACTCTGTGACGTCTGTCCAAAACTTTTTAAATGGCACTGTACTATTGGAAAATCTGAATTTTATGACTAGTACAGATATTTTCCCCAGGAAGGTGAAGTATTTAAATTTCCTTTCTCATAATGTTTAAAAAAATGAATATGTTGGCATCAGGAATAATGATTGAGTCTGTTTTATTGATGCTATGATTAGTGTTTTGATATGAGTGTGTATGGTATGAAGGGCCTTTTTTCCAATAGGGAGGAGGTTGATTTCTTCTATGATTTTTTTCTTTTCTTCTTCTTTTTCCTAACAGCAGATAAACCCAGGGCCACACTGACTCCAGGATCAACAATCATACCAGTAGGGGGCAGTGTGACACTGACCTGCTCTGTGAGGAGCTCTGCTGGCTGGAAATATGAGTGGTTCAGACGTGACCAAAACACTGAAGTTCAAATGAGAACAGATGATCAACAAAACAGAGTAATCAGAGTATCTGAAGGAGGAATCTACCACTGCAGAGGAAGAAGAGGAAACCCAGTTTACTACACTGATAAAAGAGATGATGTCACCATTGAGATAACCTGTGAGTTCAGTCATTTAGTTTGAAATTTACATTCAGACACACAGTGTTAAGTTTTCTCTTCCGAGTTGATGTTTCTGTTTCTATCTTAACTGTTAATAAACAGTTTCCAATAAGGTTGTTGTAAAAGGACGACCCAGCTGGCCTCAGATATTCAGCGGTGAGACGATCAGTCTGACATGTGAGGTGCAGGAAGGAGGTGAAACCACTGAGTGGGAGTATAGATGGAGAGGACCCAACCAAACCACACAGTGGACTCACAATAATTACTGGATATTCAATGTTTCTGAGTCCAGCAGTGGAGACTACATGTGTAAGAGTCGACGCAGAGATGACTCATATTCTTCAACAGAGTGGAGTGAAGCCTTCAACTTGTCAATATCAAGTAAGTCATGTTTGTTGTTGAGCTACATTTTACAAACATAACAATGGTCAGAGCAGGATGAAGTAAATGGTCTAGAAAGCAAATCATATTGTTTTTGTGAGACACAGAGCTGCATCTGATTGTGGACTTTTAGTTTGTCAGACACTTTGTGTAATGAATATTTAGCTGGTATATACAAGACAGTGATGATTTGTTGCTTCATCATTTGTGTAAAATAATGACATAAATTAATAAAAAGAAAAACAATATTTAGCTTTTATTATTACAAACTCCCTCCACTACGAGTCCCTTGACCACTTTAAAATACAATAACAACAAAGCAGCGATTTTTGCACTTTGTTTGAATTATTTTGTGAAATAAACACTTTACAGACACTGTTTTGCAGACAATTCTAAATTTTATCTTAGATGTTGTGTTACTTGCAGCTTATCACATAAACAAATAATTTGTTCCCCTTCTTTGTTACATCTCTGAAAAATGTTGAAGATAACACAGTTTGATACAATATTATTTTTGTACCAGCAAAATGATTTCAGTAGAGTTTTTATTTAGCTGAACACTTGGCATATCTCAGCATGGTGTCCAGACTGTCCTTAAAAAATCTGAGAACACTGGACAAGGCACAGAAATAAATGCAGAGTTGGGAGGACTAAAAAACTACAGCAGCTGACCAGTGACTGAAAGTCACATCCTTAAGAAATAAAAAATCCAAATATCTTGAACATATTTATTGTCTTTAACGCAGCTTCTGGATTATTGAATTCAACAGTTTGTTTCTTATTTACAACAGCTGTGCTCAGTTCTGAGAGCTCTTCATTTCTAATGATCGCTGGACTAATTTCTGGAATCACATTTATTTTCCTCCTGGTCTTGCTGTATTGCTGCATGAAGTCCAAAGGTGAGACTTTTTGTTCCTCTGATCTCAGAGATTTTACTCTTTAAATATTTATGTGCACAGACACAGCATGCAGGCCTGAAGTTGAAACTGTTGTATAAAATGTATAAAACATAACCATGTAAAAGCAAATGTCTTCTTTTAAGTGTTTAATAAAGGTTCAGCTGATGACCAGAGGGTCAGTCAGGATGAAGATCAGCAGCAGGTGTACTCCTCTCTTCTTCATGGTTAGCTTTAATGTAGTTTAAAAGATTCTGATGCTCTTTGCAACAAGACTGTACTTCTTACATGTGCTGCAGTTTTAACACTGGTGGATTAAACAAAGTTATGACAATAACAGCATTTAATATAAATGTTACTGTGAGAATACTTAATAATATTAATGTTGATAAATAGAATAATTTTCTTTGACCTGCAGATGATCGTTGTGTCTATGAGACAATCAGAGGCTCTAAAAGCACTGATACTGGTACAGTATAAACTTTAATTCATTCACAGCTCATGGAGGCTGTTATAAAATAACTGTGATTATTATTAAAATAAATCATAATGTTATTTCAGGTCAAATAGAAGGTGATTTATCTGTGATTCAGCTCAAACTGATTAACAAGACGAGTGAGTATCCAACATAAAATATATCACATTTGCAAAACTGTTTGTTTTTTAAACGCTTTCATTTCGTCACCTCAACAGAGCACCGTGGTGACCCAGAGCAGAGCTCTCACTAATATAATGTCAATCCAAATTCAACCCCAGGTATAAAATCTTTACAGGAGCTCTTTAACTGTTTTATCTGCTCACTCAGTGTGTTTCACTTGTTTCAGTTAAATTAGACGATAATTTTAATGTCCTGTAGATCTGTTTCAGGCTGAGAGTACATCTTACAGTTTTATGCTGTTGAGCATAGATGCACAGAAAGAGAGCATTCATTTAATGTGCTCTGAATATAACTGACTGTCTCATAACTACTGCCCCAGCCTTCCTCTTTAGGAAGCTGGGTGACCTGTGTGATGGTCCAGTGGGTTCTTCCTGTGGAAAGTGATTCTTTCTGTTTGAATTATGTGAGCTATGAGATGCAACAGTAGGTGGAGCCTCTCCTCGTGACTGAAGAGTCACTTTGGTTCTCAGCCATCAGATCTGATCTTTGTCATGTTCTGCCTCCATGTTTCCTTCCTGTGTATGCAGTCTCATAAAGAAAAACATTTTAATGAATGAATGCAAACCCCTGTTAAGAATTACGCCTGGGTGGAGGGGACTGATAGGACGAGGATATACAGAAAGATTTTCTAAAGCAGATAATGAAAGAAATGTAAAAAGTGTGAAATAGTAAAAACTTTGGGGTGTTTTTAAACCTGTGTGGACTAAAACCTGTTTTTATAAACTCCTTTAATCCAGCTTTTATTGATTACTTTTATTGGTTTCTCTAGAATAACGAAACTGCACACATAATGTAGTGCATGTCAGAGGGCAGCGTATATAATTTACATACATGTCCATCAGTCTGTTTCACAGCTGTTTGTTATGATTTTGTTTCAGGTCCATAAAGAGCAGCTCACCATCAACAGAACGAGGAAAGTGACTGATGACAACAGCTTCTGTTGAGGAGACAATATGACAGGTTTTACATCACATTATAGCCAAACGTCTAAAATATTTTAAAAATTGTTCTCTGTTGATATATTTTCTGTTTAATGTTAATCTTTGATTTATTCCCTTACACTGCAGTATTAGTTTGTTAGAAATAATATGAAATTGTATAATATACACTTAGAGCTCTTGTTTCGTATTTTATCTGTGAGCATTTATAGCTTTTATAGAAAATATATAAAATGTAGATCGCGTAACATTCGATGCATCAAGAAAACATTTGAAACACATGATGTTTAGCAGCTAATAATCTGGTTTTAAATTCAGCTTTTGCTGTGTTACATTCAGGTAACAGTGAATGTTATTGCTGTATGTGATCTCCTACATTATGTCAGACTTAATGATGCAACACATGCTGTATGGATTTGAATGTATCAGTAAATGTATTTTGTATGTGTCTGTTTTCTCTGGAGTTTTATTTTTTATTTCTTACTATGAGCACTATTTCTGTTGTATCCTACATCATGGTTGTAAAATAAAACTCAGAACCAAAGGTTTAAATTGAGCTTTTATTTAAATTATATTATGCACTATGAACACAGACAATTACAATTATATTGAAGCTTAATCAACACACTTATTGATTCCTTGAAATGCTGCTAATGATATTTTGTGTTAAAGTGTAACAGGACAAGCAGCAAAGTCGCTTTTTGTCACATTTCTACTTTTCGTCCTCCTCGTCTTTCGTCCTCAACAACTGTGCTGTAAAAACTTCCAAACTTTGGCAAAATGTTGAAGGGATGAGGCTTAATCGACTTAATTATAGCTTTTTTCTATCATTGTAGCAGTGTCAATAGATTAGGAACAGTGTTATAACTTAAAAAAAATAAATTTTCAAAATAAGGTACCACTGATTCTTTGGAAATTAGTAACGTCTTATTTGGCTTAGACTATCTGTCTATAAAACCAGTCAAATTGAAAGTGTCCATAGTTATATTTTTGGGGGGTTGGTAATATTTTATTTATATTTTATATTCACACCAAGCCCCTGCATGTCCTCCTTGACTACATCCAAAAATCTTCTCTCTGGTCTTCATCTGTGCCTTCTGCCTGGCAGCTCCATCGTCAGCATCCTTTGTCCAAAATATCCCCTATCCCTCTTCTGCACATGTCCAAACCATCTTAGCCTTGCCTCTACAGCTCTCCTTTTCCGGAAATGTACAATAAAGATGATTTTTTGAGCTTGACCACACTGAGTCGGGTCTTTGTCTGTCGCTAAAAGAATTGAAAAAAGTCTCCAAACCGCTCAACCCAGGCTGTCCCTCAGATCTGCTCACTCACTCCTTTTTGTCAGTGACACCATCTCCAATCCTTACATCACAGCAGGTCTCACTTCTATCATGCTGCCCACTATTTCCGAGATGTTTAGATATTTATTTTAATTTGCTTTGTGAGTTTGTCTTTAATTTGACTTATTTAATAGTTGAAAAATGTCATGTGAGTCTCAGTTTTATTTAGGTCTACAATCTTCCCTCTGACTGATTGCTATTGATTATGATCCTGCTGCTGCTGCTGCTTTGGTGCTGCAGAAAGTAAAGACCTGAGACCTTTCCCCAACTTATAATTTACTCAAAGTCACTGATAAAGTCAAATATTACAACATGAAGAGAAGAACAATGTGCACACAAAAAGTGAAATTAATACAACACCACTTACAACGTACTATTTTCTCATTTTCTAGATGTTTTAGTGCGAGTCAGTCCCTGAGCATGAATCAAGGCTCTGCTCTCACCCAGAATAAAACTAAAGTTTATTCCTCTCAGCTTCATGGTCACCAACACTTCCACATTTACATATATCTAAAATCTCAGACAGATGAAACTAATGCTCAAGTGTAAATCTTCACATCTGTGTTGAACATGATTAAACTTTAAACATGAATGCTGTCGATGTGATTGTTCATGATCCTCCATTTTTAATTAATTTATTTTTACATTTAAATTTCTTTATGAACCTAAAAAAATCACTAAAGTTCATCTTAGGATTGTCAGAATGAAATAAAGTGTTGATGAATATCTTGAATTATTCTGTGCCTGTTGCCCTTCTTTGGGCATGGAATCAGTGTGGGTTCACGGTGTATTTTAGGTCTAAATTACAGGGATGTAACTAGTCAACCCAGTGTCACAGCAAAATCAGGCTGCAGGTCCTGATGGCATCCCCGGGCGTGTTCTCAGAGCATGTTCTGGGGAGCTTGCAGGAGTGCTGACAGACATATTCAACCTGTCCTTGGCCCACGCTGTAGTACCAGCCTGCTTCAAATCCACCTCCATCGTCCCGATACCCAAAAACTCCAAACCATCTAGCCTCAAAGACTACTGTCCAGTAGCATTCACCCCCATCATCACAAAGTGCTTAGAGCAGCTGGTACTAGCACACTTCAAATCCTGTCTCCCCCCCACCCTGGACCCCCACCAATTCGCATACCGCCAGAACAGGAGCACAGAGGATGCAGTCTCCATCGCACTGCACTCTGTCCTCTCACACCTGGACAACAACAACACCTACGCCAGAATGCTGTTTATAGACTTCAGTTCAGCGTTCAATACAATCCACCCCTCACAACTCATCAGGAAACTGACAGACCTGGGCATCAGTTCCCTCATCTGCAAATGGTTACTGGACTTCCTGACCAACCGCCCCCAACATGTCCGGCTGGATAACCGCTGCTCATCTACAATCACAATGAACACCGGTGTACCACAAGGCTGTGTGATGAGCCCTTTCCTCTACTCCCTCTTCACCCACGACTGCAGACCTGCTGATGGTTCCAACACCATCATTAAGTTTGCAGATGACACCACGGTGATTGGCCTCATCAGTGACAACGATGAGGCCGCCTACAGGGAGGAGGTGGATCGTCTGGCTGAGTGGTGCGACACAAACAACCTGCTGCTCAACACCGAGAAGACCAAGGAGCTCATCGTGGACTACAGGAGGAATGCTGACCCACATCCACCCATCTACATTAAGGGGACGGCTGTGGAGCGTGTGAGCAGCTTCAAGTTCCTGGGAGTCCACATCTCCGAGGATCTCATCTGGACGACCAACTGCTCCAAGCTGGTCAAGAAGGCTCACCAACGCCTCTTCTTCTTGAGGACTCTGAGGAAGAACCACCTGTCCTCAGACATCCTGGTGAACTTCTATCGCTGCACCATCGAGAGCATCCTGACCAACTGTATAACAGTCTGGTACAGGAACTGCTCTGCCTCGGACCGGAAGGCGTTGCAGAGGGTTGTGAAAACTGCCCAGCGCATCGCCGGAGCACCACTTCCTGCCATAGAGGACATCTACAGGAAGCGGTGTCTGAAAAGGGCTGGGAAAATCATCAAAGACCCCAGTCACCCATCACATGGACTCTTCACCCTCCTGCCCTCTGGGAGGCGCTACAGGAGCCTCCGGACTAAGACCACCAGGTACCGGAACAGCTTCTTCCCCACAGCTGTCAGACTCCTGAACTCTGCCTCCTGACATCTGACCCACATTAAACACATGGACTGAACATACACACACCCACAACCACCTACACACACAATGGACAACTGTACTCTCATACACACAATAATAACATGGACTGAACCACCACTCTCAACCACTAGCACTTTATATAGCCTCTGTAGAAATTATCCACATATTTCACTTATCTTAACTGCACTACTGTATAGTTCTGTGTAAATAATCATTCTGTATAATACGATAATTTATAATTCTACAACTGTTTATAACTTGCATAGTTCACATTTCTGTATAGCTGTATATCTCATATTTCTGTATATATTTTTTTATTTCATATTCTGTATAGGTTTTTTTTTTTCATATTTATATCCTGTTCATAGCCTGTACATAGCTTGTACTCACTACAGCCTGTACATACTTATAGTTGTAGCATATTTATAACATACCTTCACACCGTGTACATTGTAAAATACCATAATAGACCCATTTCTGTAATATACTTACATATCTATATTATTGCTAATATATACTGTAATATAGCTATATCATGGCTAAAGCACTTCTGGATGGATGCAAACTGCATTTTCGTTGCCTTGTACCTGTGACATGTGCAATGACAATAAAGTTGAATTCTATTCTATTCTATTCTATTCTATTCTAAAATGTGTAATAGACACGCTGGTCCACGTTTTGGAGAGTCAAAGCGTGAAATGGACACGCATGCAGAAGTTGCTTTACTGAATGCAAACATTACAGCAGCAGCAGCAAAGACACCAGTAGTGAGCAAGCAACTGTAGACCAGTAGTGAAGAACATTCCAGTGTCCTTAATCACCACAAATAATTTACCTAGGTTGCTAATATTTATTTATGTGTTTAATGGGTTAATAATGTCCATTTATGATAATGTCTGGTTTTTGCTATTTTATTACTATATTTTATTACTATATTTATATTTGTATTGCAGCAATTTAGTCTACCAGGTGTGCTTTTAAAGTGCTATAAAAATAAATAAATGATGATGATGATGATGATGATGACATTTAAGTGCTTTCTGTAATTATTATTATGTTGCCTTGACATAAATACCACCCAGGAAAGCAGATGACTGATTACAGATCTCTCTCACTGAACTTACATATAACCCTAACCCATGTATGATTATCGTATTGCAACTTAAACAAACAGTCACTGATTTAATCATATTTTTCTTTAAATCTGCTAAGTTAACAGGTGTAAGTGGAGGCCAAGCAACACAACCGGGTTCTTCTTCCTCTTCTTTTATCAGCCCCATGAAGTGTGCTGTACAATGGTTTGAATGATGGCACACCGATGTTGGGACACACTGTGAAGTCCAACACAACACACTTACACCTCACCAGGAAACCTAACAAGAAGCACAAATGTATTTAGAGCATTCATGCTACATCTGTGTTTCCAGCTGTGCTCTGCTATCCAACAATCAGAGACGGACAGTGTTTGTCTGTAGTCAGCCTAAAGAATTGCAATATCTGGATTTACTCTGATTACTAATTCTCAAACAGTTTATGGAAAACTCCTACAGTATTTTTAGGAAATGGATTTTGGATTTGAGTTAAAGTGTTTCTTCAGTTTCATCTCAGTGAGTTTCAGTCTGTGCTTGTAACTGAACGATTATCTGCTGCAGATTGAACGGCCTGCCATTTTAAAGTCAGTCAAAGTTTGTTCGATCTCAAAAACATTTCCCATGAGCCTCAGGAAGTAGCTCACTGTGTGGTTACTGAGTGACAACAGCTTTCATCTCTTTGAATACAACAGTTACAGCTACTTTTAAGGAAACAGAGACAAGAGGAGGGAGGGAGGGGGACTTCATCTCACTTCCTGAATTTGAGTGAACATTTGACCAAAACTGAACTTCATGTTCAAAGACTCTGCAGTGACTTTACATTAGTGAAGTTTGTTAGTTAAAATGATAAATAAAGTATTTTTATTTAAAGATTTCACTGTTGTGGGAAAAAGTGTTTTCGCCTGCTGTGACCATTTGCTCTGAGTAAGTATTACGTCTCTGGGCTGATATAACCTGTTTTTAACCGTTTATAAAGCTTCATGGAAACGTGTTTGTTGTATTTTGAAGCAATTTAGTGATTTTGTGCAGCAGCCTTTAGAATATAATCAGTGATTCATGGCTCCTTAAAAATACTAAAAATACTAAATGTCTCTTCTTTTGCTTGGTAATGGTTTTAATCACTTTTCTACAGCAGTTTGAACCAATCAAAATGATGTATTTCTGTGGTGGAGCATCTGTGAGAGTAACTATTATTGGTGTCAAAGCTCCTAGCAAACCCAAGCAGATGAGGAGCAGACAAAGGAAACAAAATGTCATCGCTGTTTCTGTAAGAAGTCAGTCGAGCTCCAAGACTTTAATTTTAAAGCTTCCAATGCAATTCTTCCAGGATTTGAAATGTTTCCAAGATTTCAAATGTGTTGATGGCTTTGATGTTTAATACATCAAAACTCTCAACTACACCTAACAAAGAAAAAGAGTCAACAGAAGCCAATTTTCCCATCCAGGGTAAGCTTACTACTGACTTATAACTTCATAAGTCAGTAGTATTCATCTCAATATTTAATTAGTAATTTAAAGGCTAAAAATAATCTGAAGGAAAACTAAAAACTACAAACTTACCTTTGCCTGTTCCCCGTGTGAGGGTTCAAATATTGAACACAAACACCTTTTATTAGTTTCAGGAGTGTAGCGGCATGGAGGTAGAGGGGAGTTTAGTTTCACTGTTCAGAAATATTTATTGGGACTTACTGCTTTTGTTCCATACTTTTGTTTTCATGGAGGTTTGATTAGATTAGAAGATCAAAAATAGTTTTGAGCATTAGATTTACTTAAATACTGTGTCTGAATTTGATGCCACTAATGATTTAGTGTGTAACATGTGCATATACAGTGTGATCAGAGTGTGTATGTTATGTGAAGGTGCAGCCAGAGCTGTGCTCTTGTTGTGTCGCTGGATGTAAAAGAAAAGTACTTCACATTTAAAACTTGGACTTGTAATCTGCTCATTTTGTCTCTTTCACGACTCAGCTCACATCTGTATGATACAAGTTGAGTATTATTACGTAGTTTTATAAAAATCCCACAAATTTGTTTCTGCAGCACCAGGAGAATTCAAATATGTCAAAGCATGCTGTAGTCAGAGCTTGTTAAGGTGTGATAGTTCTGTGTAAAAGGAAGGAAGCTGTCACAGCTGCGACGGCAGATGTGTGGGGTTATGATTGAGGACCCAAGATGCAGGGACTGCTGATATGAGTGAGCTTTGTTGTGGAGAGGGACATACAACAAACGGTGAGGGTGGCGAGAACAGAGCTGAGAAATAAGCTAAACTGGGAAAGACTAAAAATTAAACAACAATCCTGAACACAAGGAGACAGAGAGACGACAAAGACAGACCAGCAACAAGCAAAAGGAAACACAGGGCTTATATATACACACAGGTGCAGGGACACACAGCTGGGAGAAATCAGGGCTAACAAGACTAGGGAAGCAAAACCAGACACATTCACATAAGACATGGCCCTTCAAAGTAAAACAGGGAACATAACAAAGCAATGTGAACATGACACAGAGACATGAAAAAGGCATAACACTGAACACAGGGAAGGCATACAAACAAAACCCAAGACAGAAATCAGGAGACAATAAAGAACCTAGGGAGCAAGAAATACAGAAACCAAACCAAAGAAACACCAAGTCAAAGAATACATACAAAACCAAAACCAATGGGTCACTAGACCCAGGTACCCTAAAAGAAGAAGAGAAAGAAGAAGTTTTAAAATATTTTTTTTTTCTTCACAGTTCTCGGCGTCTCGTGTGCTTCTTCTTCTTTCTCTTCACACAAAGTCGTAGAAGTTTTCAGACGTGTCACAGCTGGATGTGAGGATGGGACCCACTTTCCTCTGTGAGCTGGGCCTATTCTGTGAGTGCATCACTTCTTCCTTTGATTCAGTGACTGATGAACATGTAAAATGACAGAGTATCAGCCATTTGCAGCATTTCAGTTCATGTTTTTTTAACAACATGGTTGTTTGTAGACTGGATTAGATTTCAGTACACTGACACTGGTTTAGTTTGTCTAAGAAAGGTTTGTTTCTTCATCAGTGATAATTTGATGCATTTTACATTAAATATATAATTTAAACCAATCATAGCAGCCAATGGTAACACCACATGTGTTTGATTGATGCTATGTTTGAGTGAGTCTTCAGTATGATGATGTGTGAAGTTTCTTCCTTTATTGCAGTTCTCTGTACGCTCCTCTGCAGCGGACACACTCAAGGTGACTGAACAGTTTTCACTTTTCATTTATTTAGTAAATATTAATCTTAATGCATCAATCTTAAACACTTTCCATTTCTGTTTTTCTTTATTTCTCAATATATTTATAAGTTTAGGAACATATCAGAACAGATTTTGATTTGTAAAGTACATAAAAGTGTTTTAAATTGATGATGTTGTGGTTGTGTTGGATTCCAGTTCCTGTGCTAACTGTTGAACCCAGCTCGACAATTTTTTTTATCAACGAGACTGTTAGCTTCAAATGTGACACGAAGGAAGGAAAACACACAGACTGGGAATACAAACTCAGCAAGGATGGTCAAGAAATTTTAAACTCCAATGTAAACAAAGACCTCAGATTAAAAATTGCATCTACAGCTCAGAGTGGTAAATACAGCTGCTCTGCTCACAGGAAGAGATCACAGAATTCAAAGAACAGTAACACTGTCTCTGTAACTGTGAGGGGTAAGTCATCAGTGACATGTACACTAAATAATCTTGTCATGGAAACTTGTTTCTGTTGCTTTGAAGCTTGAACTTAAACCAGGAAACTGATTTTACCTGTTACATCACTCACAGTACACACAGTGATAAAATACCCTAGACTCTGTAATCATTACATAGATGTGTTTTAATGCTTTAAAAAACATCAAACTTCCTTTTCTTTAAAACAAAGAAAAGGAAGAAACATGAAAAGTTTAAGGTGACTGATGTTTCTGTTTTTTAAACCAAAAACCACACAGAGCTCTGAAACCATCATTGTGAGTCCTTCAGCAGTGACCTGTGATAGTTTACATTAGTGTGACTTTTTCAGGTCAGACAAACATTTATATTATGGTTATTTAGAGATTTAAACCAGAGTTACAGAAACAATATCCACATGTTGAGATAGACAAGAGAAAAAAAAAATCAAAGAACACAGAGAGAAAATAAATAGAAAAAATATGTGGGCGGTAAGTTTCACCACATTAAACCAAATTTTTGAGTATTCCCTTTTCTGTTTTTTATAAGTTCATAATGAATAATGCATTTTCCCCTTTTTTTCCTAACAGCAGATAAACCCAGGGCCACACTGACTCCAGAATCAACTATCATACCAGTAGGGGGCAACGTGACACTGACCTGCTCTGTGGGGAGCTCTGCTGGCTGGAAATATGAATGGTTCAGACGTGACCAAAACACTGATGTTCAAATGAGAACAGATGATCAACAAAACAGAGTAATCAGAGTATCTGAAGGAGGAATCTACCACTGCAGAGGAAGAAGAGGAAACCCAGTTTACTACACTGATAAAAGTAATGATGTCACCATTGAGATAACCTGTGAGTTCAGTCAATTAGTTTGAAATTCACATTCAGACACACAGTGTTAAGTTTTCTCTGCTGACTTGATGTTTCTGTTTGTATCTTAACTGTTAATAAACAGTTTCCAATAAAGTTGTTGTAAAAGGACGACCCAGCTGGCCTCAGATATTCAGCGGTGAGACGATCAGTCTGACATGTGAGGTGCAGGAAGGAGGTGAAACCACTGAGTGGGAGTATAGATGGAGAGGACCCAACCACACCACACAGTGGACTCACAATAATTACTGGATATTCAATGTTTCTGAGTCCAGCAGTGGAGACTACATGTGTAAGAGTCGACGCAGAGATGACTCATATTCTTCAACAGAGTGGAGTGAAGCCTTCAACTTGTCAGTATCAAGTAAGTCATGTTTGTTGTTGAGCTACATTTTACAAACATAACAATGTCAGCACAGGATGAGATCAACCTGATAGTAGCCTCATTATAGACAGTTTTAAATCCATAGGACCTTTGGGACTCATAGGGCGTTTAAAGAAAAACATCCAAATACTGTTATTACCATGTTATCACTACCATCCTCACCAACCCCAGTCATCATACTCAGACTGATCCTTTTCAACCACTAAGAAATCCTGAGGGGGCGCCAGTTTATTATGGAGAAACAGACATTTGGTCTGATACCTGATTGTAGACAGAAGCTGAGGTCATTTCATTGGAAAGTTTGTGTGTGTAAGAAAGAGCAGTGGGGCTTGTAGGAAGTTAAACAGAGATGAGTAGGTGGAGAAAAGGTTTGTTGTAATATTTCAGATGGAGATGTTGTCATGATGACTGATGGAGCTACAAGCAGAAATCTAATGTTTTCCTTGTTGAGCTGGATTACTGTGGCAGCCTAGAAACAGAGATGGAGACTCTGTGACGTCTGTGCAGCTGAAATGGTGTAGAGAGCCCAGTGATGTGAACATGGTTTCTGCCGTATGCAGTGAGCTTGAACACATCTCTAATGTGAAAACAACATTTTAAGACTGTGACAAACATTTTTTCCTCCACAGGGGGCCGAACTGTTTGGAGGGTTTTTCTTCATGGATTACATGTTTTTATACATTTTATCTCAGGAATAATGGATGAGTTTGTTTTGTTAATGCAGTGATGTGTGAAATGCTGATATTAGTGTGTAAGTTATGAAGATACGTTTTTCTAAGGGAGGGAGGGATGTTGATTTCTTCTGATGGTGTAGAAAGAAGATTGACTGAGGCCAAATCAAAGCAAGCTGCAGTTAATAAATCATGTAGTTACATGATAATATCTAATGAAGGCCAGAAATGAAAAGTTAGAAGTCTTATAATTAAAGTGCTGCTATTTGAGATTTGTCTGTGCAGCTATGATGATCTGCTCCTGTGTGATCTTATATCTGAGTCTTACATTAGTGAGCATCTTCTGATGAATCTGTTGTTTTTGTTGGGAGCAGGAAGGCTTTAAGCAGAAAGGGAAAGGACTAGTTTATAAATGGAAACGCATTACAGACCTGTGTGAGAGGAGAAAGTAGATGACACCAGTATTAACACTGCTGGGATGCTTTTACTATTAATTTGTGATGCCTGTTCAAACTCATCCAATTAATGAAATAGAGAGTATATTTTTAATAATGTTCTTATTAAAAATGTACCATTTTACAATTAGTTTTACTTTACAGACTGCACAAAAATGAAACAATCTTTTATCAATTTTTCCTAACAGCAGGTAAACCCAGGGCCACACTGACTCCAGAATCAACAATCATACCAGTAGGGGGCAACGTGACACTGACCTGCTCTGTGGGGAGCTCTGCTGGCTGGAAATATGAGTGGTTCAGACGTGACCAAAACACTGAAGTTCAAATGAGAACAGATGATCAACAAAACAGAGTAATCAGAGTATCTGAAGGAGGAATCTACCGCTGCAGAGGAAGAAGAGGAAACCCAGTTTACTACACTGATAAAAGTGATGATGTCACCATTGAGATAACCTGTGAGTTCAGTCAATTAGTTTGAAATTCACATTCAGACACACAGTGTTAAGTTTTCTCTGCTGACTTGATGTTTCTGTTTGTATCTTAACTGTTAATAAACAGTTTCCAATAAGGTTGTTGTAAAAGGACGACCCAGCTGGCCTCAGATATTCAGCGGTGAGACGATCAGTCTGACATGTGAGGTGCAGGAAGGAGGTGAAACCACTGAGTGGAAGTATAGATGGAGAGGACCCAACCAAACCACACAGTGGACTCACAATAATTACTGGATATTCAATGTTTCTGAGTCCAGCAGTGGAGACTACATGTGTAAGAGTCGACGCAGAGATGACTCATATTCTTCAACAGAGTGGAGTGAAGCCTTCAACTTGTCAATATCAAGTAAGTCATGTTTGTTATTAAGCTTCATTTTACAAACATAACAACAGTCAGCACAGGATGAGATCAACCTGATAGTAGCCTCGTAGTTTGTCCGACACTTGAATATTTAGCTTTTATAAAGAGGTCAATGTTGAGCTTTATTACCATCACCCCAGTAAGATGATGAAATAAACAAACATCATATACGTGTGTCTATTAAAAACACTTTCACAACTTTTAAATGTAAAAAACAAATAATGACAAAACTACATTATCCCTATTTAAAAGTCTCATGGAAATTTTCTTCCAGCTGATAACATGAATAAAACACACACATACTTGATCTCAGTCACCATGATCGTGCAGCCCCTCAGCTTCCTGGTACATGCAAGTAAGCTTGAATATAAGTGATTTCCTTCTCGAGTTCACAAGATTTTTTTAGAAAACCTGACCTCTAACTTTGAGGTCACTGAGATTTAAATTTATCTGAGATTATTAGTAGATGATGAGTTCTCGAGTTATCGTAATCATGAACACACCGCCATTGAGCTGGGGACTCCAACTAATACCCCATAAAGTGATGATGATGAATAAGATTGTGTGCTCATAGAGAGTGGTGGGGTTGAGAATAGTTCCCTCCCTGCTCTTCTTTTTTCTTCCTCTAATCCGCGAACCAAGGTCAATAATTTTATAGTTTCGAACTGCGTTAAAATCTTTAGTCAGATCAAAAAAGGTTGTGGTCTACCAGACACGTCGATCCATACTCCAATATATTGTAATCATGCATTTCCACCCTCATGTTTAGATGCCTCTTTTGAGGTCTGGACATAGAAAGGTATTATTACTCTCAAAGATTTATATATTGACAGGCAGTTTGCATCATTTACTCAGTTGCAGAACAAGTTCTCTCTCCCTGCGTCACATTTTTTTCATTATTTACAGATAAGAAACTGTGTTCGTCAGAGTATCCTTAATTTTCCATCTCTTCCGGAAGAGGGGTCAATTTTTACACTCCTTCGGAGTTCCCCGGATTCTAAAAAGTTGGTTTCTGGTTTTGTGAAAGCTTTTTCAGAGTATTTAAATTTTAAATCTGACTTTTTGAAGATGGCATGGGAGGAGGAGCTTGATTTGCAAATAGAAGATGAGGTGTGAGAGAGGAGTCTGTGTAGGATCCATTCTTGCTCTATCAATGCAAGGCATCAGTTAATTCAATTCAAAGTGCTTCACAGACTTCATTATTCAAAAACTAAACTGCACAGGATTTTTCCTTCTATTAGTCCGATATGTGATCGTTGTAAACTTGGAGAAGGCTCTCTTACTCATTTATTTTGGACTTTTCCCAAATTGTATAACTATTGGTTGGACATTTTAAAATGTTTTTCTGATATCTATAATTGAACATTAGAGCCGGACCCAATAATTGCATTGTTTGGATCTTCCTCTTCCCTTTTACACCTCAGCTCTGCTGCACAAACTACAGTTTTGTTCGGAATGGTAATTGCTAAGAAAATTATCTTGACTCTCTGGAAGTCGGATATTGTACCTCAATTCAAAATGTGGCTAACAGAACTGACTGCTCTACTGCATATGGAGAGAATTAGCTACACATTAGCGGACAAATTTAGTAATTTCTTTGATGTGTGGCAGCCATTTTTAGATCATGTATTAAAACAAAGTCCTGTTTGATCGATCACCAATAACTCAGCCTACCGCCTTAGCGTTTTATTTCTGTTTACTGCCAGTGTTGAAGTAGTATTTTTGTCATTGCAGTGTAATCTTTTGTCTTATTTGTGTGTTTTAGCCCTTGCTGTTGTGTTGTCTGTTGTTTTTTTTGTTTGGTTTTTTTTTTGTCTCTTTTTTTTTCTTATATCAAAAAATCTCAATAAACATATTAAAAAAAAGATTGTGTGCTTTACTGTAAATATTGAGGGCTGTTGCCAGTTTGACAGTATTCAGTATGATGTTTATGTAATATTCAGAATATCTGCTCCTTATCAGCTGCAACACTACCGCAGATTTCACAGTGGCTGCATCACCATCGTTCTTGTGAACACTGACACTTTTTAAAGCTGTAATTTTAGCGTGCTCAGTGCCGTCTTTACTGAAAGTGTAAAAACACTGAGACAAAACGCTGTTTTAGTTTAGAGAAGCTCTCTAAAGAGGAAGCTCACTCTTCTTTGGACCCATTTTTCCACAAATGTTTGTAAAGGCTAGGTTCTTGATTTTATATATCTGTGACAATGGGACACACCTCAGAGATTAAGAAGGGAACTAGACATTTTATTAGGTACACCTTGCTGGTACTGAGTGGACCCCCATTAGCTGTCAGCACTGCCTCGATTTGCCTCTATATAGTCGAAGTAATTTTATATTACACTGCACCAGCTGACATCTATCCTGGTGAACCTGTCCTGGAGATCCTGTTGGTTCCAAGTTACACAGAGCAAATTTTCTTTCGCTTGTGCTTTTTTGTACATGTTACAAAATCATGTAAAATAACATGAGAGTGGAGGAGATGTGATCAGGAGTTCTGGTATTGTAAATAGTGCTAGCTCTTGTGTGTGTTTCATGTGAAGCCTGTTGTACATTTAAATCTGTATACATACATATAATTAAATCTTCTTATTTACACAGCAGTGCCCAGGACTGGAAACTCTTCATTTCCTGCTCTGTTGATCGTTGGACTCATCTGTGGACTTTTACTGATTCTTCTTCTGCTGTTGTGTCGCTTCAAACAATCAAAGGGTGAAACCATTACTCTCTGATATTACACTGAACATGATCTAATTGTTCAGAACTACAGATGTACCCTGAATGCTGCATGTAACGTTACAGCACCAGAACAGTTTGCAATTAAAACATCTGATTGTGTTTTTTTGTTTTGTTTTTCAGATTCATGCTTTGCCAGGTTTGTTTACATTTTCTCTCTCATTTTTTATCAAACCAGAATTTTATCCTGTGTTTCTTATCCACTGTTTTAATCCACTGTTTTACTACATTTTATGTTCCAGCACAAATCAAACCATAAACCAAACAATCAACCAGGATGAACCTCGAGACAGCCAACATGCTTCTCCTCACCAAGGTCAGCCTTAACCGTGACAAGTTCTGCTTTAGACATTTCTGGTTGTAAGGTGATCAGCTCCATGTGTATGAGTTTTAATTGTTTCGTAGGTGATGCTTGTCTCTATGAATCAGTCAAAGACCATGATGACACAAAAAATGGTAAAGTATATACAGCAGTTTATAAGTATGCAGACTCTTTGATTATTCTCATTTATGTGTAAATGTTTGAACTCTATTTTAGTTGAATCTGGGGATTTCACATATTCTTTGATTGAGTTTAAAAACATCACTCAAAAAGGTGAGCATTTAATCTGCTACCAATACAAAATACACTAGTTTAAATGCTTTTATTGGACAGTAGTATCCATATGAAGGAAAAACTAGACTTTCATTCATGTTATCGCTCTGAGAAGAAAGAGCAAGAAACCAGCTGATCACTGTAATGTGCTCTGTTCAACAAATAAACAAATAAATAGAGAAGAAAGTGGAAAAAGGTGGAACACATTTAAAAAGTTAAAATTCAGGGATATCAATCAGTGTATTTAGGAAGCTGCTTTGGTGCAAACTGCTGATATTGTGAGACGTCACCATCAGGCTGCACAGGTCGACCAGGATGGCCCATTCTCATGTGCATGCTTTTGATCCAACTTTTAGAAATAGACTCTGCGAACACAGCATGAGGCCTCATGTCCTTTACTAGGACTTGTACTCACAGCACAGCAATGTGCAGCTCGACTGAACAACAGCAACAAGCAAAGTCAGTCAGGGGGATAAAGAGAGAGCAATGACCTGTGAACACCACCTCGAAAATATTCTCTTTTTGGGGTTTTTGTTGTTGTTTCCTCTTCAGTGCACCTCTTATCATTCTGAGTTGCACCAAAGCAGGTGAAATGGAGTCAGATATCCCTGAAGTTTGAATGAAAATGTTTCTTGGGATTCATTTTAATCCTGTTCTCAACAGAGACAGTTTAGTCCAATCATGTCAAAGATCTGTATTTTAAATTAGATTTGCCAGCATCATTCTTCTCGTGTTTCATGTGATTCTAATATCAGGGGTCATCTATTACTGAGGAGACCCATCTGAATGCTCACTGGCTGTTTTTGATGTAGGCACAATGTGAAAGAAGCAGATTTTTAATAATGACAACAACGTGTTTAAAAAAAAAATTCATTTTCAATAGATGAGAACCTCCCTCAGTCAGTTCATGTGATGAGTTAGGTTTTCAATGACAAAATGATTTCAGTATAAAGAAAATCAAAGTTACTCCAAAGTTACTTTATCATCTGTCTGTCCTCCTGTAGATGACAGCCTGTTGTATGCAGAGGTCTCTCACAAGAGAGCTAAAGCCAAGAGAAACAAGGGTAAGTAAAGTAGTAAAGTACACATTTGTTTTTGCTGTCTGTTTTACACTTTTTACCCCTCAGTCTAAAAGGCTGATTTGAGGTATTGTCATCCTGCTGGCTGTGTGGACTTAATTAAGATGTTACTGACAATCATCTTTGACTAATAATGTCTTTATTTGCAGAACAATCAGCCTCTGCAGCAGCTGAAGAAGTCGTTTATTCTGAAGTCAAATCACAATCAGCTCTTGGTAATTGCACAGAAATAACAGACTTATTTGTTGCTATAATGATTAACTAAAACAAATCTAATGCTGAGAAACGATAGTCAGTATAGAGAACATCCTTCAATCATTTCATGTAGTTTAGGTGTTGAATGACAGAATGATATAAATATAAAGGAAATTAAAGACAGTCAACCCATTCTGATCATCGTCTGTCCTCTTTTAGATTACAGCCTGTTGTATGCAGAGGTCTCCCACAACAGAGCTAAAGTCAAGATACATAAAGGTAAGTAAAGTAATCTAAAAAATTGCAAATTTTTCATTTTGCTGTCTGTTTTATACATATAAATATAGCAAAAGCAAAATTTAATTCATTTGAATTTAACAGCACTGGAAGAAAGAAGAAGAACAACAAAAGCAGATTTCAATTAACTTTTTTATCAAAAGTTTTCTTTCATTGAAAAATAGGCAGCAGCAGCAAGTGATAGTGTGGTGTTATGATCGGGATCTTTCCACTTTCACACAAGCATTTATTGAACTTTATTGATTGCAGATGCCGTGCAGGTGTGTACATCGCACCTGCAGGAGCATCGTAAACCACGCCCCGCCACACATATATTGTTACATATATATTTACAGAACTTTCCTTTGTCTTTGCAAATCAGCATTTTTGTTCCTCTTGTTTTTTTTAAATAGTTTTGTACATTAATAAACATTTTATATTTGTTTATGTCATATTTGGTAAGCTGCCGTTAAATTTTTTATTCTGTTTCCTCATTTTGTGTGTCATTTAAACAATGTAACCTTTATTATATAAATGTTATACAGTATATTCTTCAGTCTTGTGTGTTGTGTTTGTTGAAAGTGTGTAAATAACATAAACATAAATGCTGAGAGGAGTCCTTCAAGTGTTTATATATCACTGACCTGCTGGAACTTTGTACAGAGGAAGGAAAACTTTGAACATATATGATTCCCTTTATACCACACAAATGGACAAACTTTGTTGAGGGAGAGGAGGAGGGGCGATAGTTTTCAACACAGAATACAGTGTTGAAAATTTCTGTTAGTATTTTAAATCTAATATTGCATGTCAGATTTTTTGTGACTTAATGGATGCAGTTTCATCTTAAGTTGCTTGTCCTGTCACTCTGTTAGGACAAGCAAGACTTGCCTAGTGAAATCAAAAACAGATGACAATGAAAACATGAAAGAGATCTCTCTCCTTTTAATTTAACTCACCTTGGATCCCGTTGGAAACTGTAGCATCTCAAATTCACATTTGTTTCCATGTCCTGTTAATGGTGGGAGGACCTTGTCAAGCTGTGTAACCAGGAGCTTTTTTTGTTGGCTCTTGCATTGTACTGACGTGAGCCTGGATCAGGAGCGTTCAACAATGCTGTCAACTAATCATGGCAGCACAGGAACAAGCTCTGAGTACAAAATCCATAGAGGCTGGGGTCTATCACACCAGGCAGGACCCCAAGTACAGGCTGTGTAAAGATGCCCCTGAGACAATCCAGCACATAACAGCAGGGTGCAAGATGCTAGCAGGCAGGGCATACATGGAACACCATAACCAAGTGGCCGGCATAGTGTACAGGAGTATCTGTGTCTGGAAGTGCCTGGAAGTCCCGAGGTCAAAATGGGAGATGCCCCCAAGGGTGGTGGAGAATGACCGAGCTAAGATCCTGTGGGACTTCCAGATACAGACGGACAAAATGGTGGTGGCTAACCAACCGGACATAGTGGTGGTAGACAAACAGAAGAAGACGGCCGTAGTGATTGATGTAGCGGTTCCGAATGACAGCAACATCAGGAAGAAGGAACACGAGAAGCTGGAGAAATGCAAAGGGCTCAGAGAAGAGCTGGAGAGGATGTGGAGGGTGAAGGTGACAGTGGTCCCAGTGGTAATTGGAGCACTAGGTGCAGTGACTCCCAAGCTAGGCGAGTGGCTCCAGCAGATCCCAGGTACAACATCGGAGATCTCTGTCCAGAAGAGCGCAGTCCTGGGAACAGCTAAGATACTGCGCAGGACCCTCAGGCTTCCAGGCCTGTGATAGAGGACCCGAGCTTGAAGGATTGACCGCCCACAGGGGCGAGTGGGGAATTTTGTTTTTATATGTAAAACTGCTGCTTACATCTCATTGCTTTGGGCAATGAGACAGGAAATATCTGTTGTTTCACACCTCTTAACCCACTTACAGCTACATATAAGGCAACAGTGGCAAGTTCAGAAAAAGGACGACTTCCTCTCACCTCACACTCACTTCTGTTACTGTTTGAGTTGTCCGTTTCCTGTAAATCAATTTATGATGAAACCAGAACATCACAAGGGAAAGACAAGTTAAATGATTTTACAGGGGTTTAATGGAATAATCTACATTAGTAAAGCTCAGTTTTATAAATTAAGATGAAAAAGTTAATTTTTTAGTTACAGATTTCATTGTTGTGTGAGAGAGTGCATGGATTAACTGATGTGAACATCTGCTTATGGTGAGTATGACACCGCTATTTGTCAACTGATAGTTGAAGCTATGAGACCAAGCTAGATGAAAATGCATTTATTTAATATTTGAAGCAATTTAATGATTTTGTGCAGCAGCTTTTAGTGTATAAGACACAATTCAAGACTCCTTGAAAATTAGCAGTAGCAAACTACTGGATGATTAAAATATCTATGGCATGAGGAAAATACTAAAGGTATGTTCTCTTGCTTGCTAATGCTTTTAATCACTTTTCTGCAGCAGTTTGAACCCATCAGAATGATGTGTTTCTGTGACTGAGCATCTGTGAGAATAACTATTATTGGTGGCAAAGCTCCCAGCAAACACAACAAGCAGAGGAGGAGCAGACAAAGGAAACAAAATGACTTGTAACCTGCTCATTTTGTCTCTTTCACTACTCAGTTCACATCTGTATGATAAAACGTGATTCTTATTACTTAGTTTTATAAAAATCTCCCTAATTGGTTTCTGAAGCACCAGGAAAATACAAACATGTCAAAGCATGCTGTAGTCAGAGTTTGTTAAGGTGTGATAAAAGGAAGGAAGCGGAGAGAGGAAGAAGTTTTAAAGTCTTTGTTTTCTTGACAGTTCTCGGCGTCTCGTGTGCTTCTTCTTCTTTCTCTTCACACAAAGCCGCAGAAGTTTTCAGACGTGTCACAGCTGGATGTGAGGATGGGACCCACTTTCCTCTGTGAGCTGGGCCTATTCTGTGAGTGCATCACTTCTTCCTTTGATTCATACTGACTGATGAACATGTAAAATGACAGAGTTTCAGTCATTTGCAGCATTTCAGTTCATGTTTTGTTATCAACATGGTTGTTTGTAGACTGGATTAGATTTCAGTACACTGACACTGGTTTAGTTTGTCTAAGAAAGGTTTATTTCTTCATCAGTGATAATTTGATGCATTTTACATTAAATATATAATTTAAACCAATCATAGCAGCCACTGGTAACACCACATGTGTTTGATTGATGCCATGCTTGAGTGAGTCTTCAGTTTGATGATGTGTGAAGTTTCTTCCTTTATTGCAGTTCTCTGTACGCTCCTCTGCAGCGGACACGCTCAAGGTGACTGAACAGTTTTCACTTTTCATTTATTTCTTTATTTAGTAAATATTAATCTTAATGCATCAATCTTAAACACTTCCCATTTCTGTTTTTCTTTATTTCTTAATATATTTATCATTATATGAATATATCATCACAGATTTGGATTTGTAAAGTACATAAAAGTGTTTCAGGTCAATGATGTTTTGGTTGTGTTGGATTCTAGATGCTGTGCTAACTGTTGAACCCAGCTCGACAATTTTCGTCGGAGAGACTGTTAGCTGTTAGCTTCAAATGTGACATGAAAGAAGGAAAACACACAGACTGGGAATACAAACTCAACAAGGATGGTCGAGCCTTTATCCCGTACAACACATACAAAAATTACAGAAAACAAATAAAATCTACCTCTGATACTGGTAAATACCAGTGCTCTGGTCATATGAAGAAATCACATTATACAAAAAACAGTAATACTGTCTCCCTAAATGTGCTGGGTAAGTCCTCAGTGACCATGACCAATAAATATAATATACTTAATATAATAATTCAAATATTCATCTAAATCATAAAATAGAGTACACTTAATTAATGTGTTCATGGAAGGAGCTTTGAAAAAAATCTTTAGCCAGGACCTGTGTTCTTATTACTTCATAATAGATCATATGTATACATATTTTATTTTTCCTAACATGAGATAAACCCAAAGCCACACTGACTCCAGGAACAACAATCATACCAGTAGGGGGCAGTGTGACACTGACCTGCTCTGTGGGGAGCTCTGCTGGCTGGAAATATGAGTGGTTCAGACGTGACCAAAACACTGAAGTTCAAATGAGAACAGATGATCAACAAAACAGAGTAATCAGAGTATCTGAAGGAGGAATCTACCACTGCAGAGGAAGAAGAGGAAACCCAGTTTACTACACTGATAAAAGTGATGATGTCACCATTAAGATAACCTGTGAGTTGGAAACTTTATTTGAAATGGGCAGTGGTGTGAACAACTGTTTGCCCCCTTCCAGATTTCCTATTTTTTGTATGTTTGTCACAGTTAAATGTTTCAGATCATAAATCAAGTTTAATGTATGTTAGAAACAGATGACACAAGTAAACAGAAAATACAGATTCTAAATGAAAGGTTTTATTGTTGGGGGGGGGGGGGGTCAAAATCCAGACCTACCTGGCCTTGTGTGGAAAAAGCCCCCACCTTGTTAAATCATATTATTAACTGTGATCAAACAATTTTTTTATTACAAAGCTGAGTTTAGTTTCACTTCCATATCAAGGCCTTATATACTGCCTTGATATTACAGCCAGACCTGCTGGAGGTTGGTCTGTCAGGCCTCAGTTGCCTCAGTTAAAGTCAGTGTTCATGGCTCCACCCTAAGAAAGAGACTAGTCAAAAATGGCCTGCATGGCAGATTTCTAAGACAACAACAACAACAACAAAAAGAGGAAAATTAAGGCTCGTTTCAGTTTTGACAGAAAAAATCTTAATGATCCCCAAGACTTTTAGGAAAATACTTTTAGAAAATAGTTGAACTATTTGGAAGGTGTGTGTCCTATTACATTTGGCTTAAAAGTAACACAGCATTTCAGAAATGGAACATCACACCAACAGTAAACTACGGTGGTGTTAGTGTGATGGTCCAGGTCTGTTTTGCTGCCCCAGGACCTGAAAGACTTGCTTTGGTAAATGGAGCCATGAATTCTGCTGTTTATCAAAACATCATGAAGGAGAATGTCCAGCCATGCGTTCATGACCTCAAGTTGGAGCACACTTGGGTTCTGCAGCAGGACAATGATCCAAATCACACCAGTAATCTCTTCATGTTTTTCCTTCCTACATTTGCCAAAGCGCTTGCTCATAGGGGGTCATCTGGTTTTCTCTGTTTTCTTTGTATTATTGTAGAGTCTTCACCTTACAATATAAAGCACCTTGAGGCAAATGTTATTCTGATTTCGTGCTGTATAAATAAAATAAAATTGAACTCAAGTCCACCTCTGAATGGGTTAATAAAAGCAAAATGAAGAGTTTGGAATGACTGAATCTAAATCCGGGGTTGTTGCTGCCAAGGACGCCCTAACAAGTTATTATGTTTAGGTGGTGATCGCTTTTTCACACAAGGTTTGCATTTTTTTATACTTAATGATAAAGAAGTACATTTAGAAACTGCATTTTGTGTTTACTTTTGTTATCTATGTTTAATATTTAAATTTGTTTGATGATCTAAAACATTAAAGTCAAAAGTACAAGACATAGGAAATCAGGAAGGGAGAAGACACTTTTTACACTACTGTACATTCACTCGTCACTATCAACCAACTCAATATTAAATTATTTCTGTTGATTTTATGTTTGTTTGTATCTTAACTGTTAATAAACAGTTTCCAATAAGGTTGTTGTAAAAGGACGACCCAGCTGGCCTCAGATATTCAGCGGTGAGACGATCAGTCTGACATGTGAGGTGCAGGAAGGAGGTGAAACCACTGAGTGAGAGTATAGATGGAGAGGACCCAACCAAACCACACAGTGGACACACAATAATTACTGGATATTCAATGTTTCTGAGTCCAGCAGTGGAGACTACATGTGTAAGAGTCGACGCAGAGATGACTCATATTCTTCAACAGAGTGGAGTGAAGCCTTCAACTTGTCAGCATCAAGTAAGTCATGTTTGTTGTTGAGCTACATTTTACAAACGTAACAATGTCAGCACAGGATGAAGTAAATGGTCTAGAAAGCAAATCATATTGTTTTTGTGAGACACAGAGATAGATTTTGTGAGGCCTGAGGCCTGTGAGCCCTTTACCAGCTGAAAGGGAGGTCAGTGTTGATCTATTGATCCATTATGTTATGAGGGTCCAGGCAAACCACGATTCAGGGGGTCTAGCTGTATGCAGACATTAGCCCTGCCTCCTAAAGGTCTGCCATTCACAGGAGGATTCATAGGAGTTAAATGCAATGTGTCTCAAGTGGGGATCAAGGGTGGAGAACCTGGCAGTAAGATCCCCAGCTCCTAGCTATTGTGTTAAGGAGTATCCACTCTCGCATAGTCAAAGGCAAAGGACTTGGGTGTCCAACTCCCAGTTGCTGAAACTAGCAATTACCTCCCTGGTGTGGAAGGAGGCAGAGCTAGTGCATGAGTTTGACAGATTGACAGAGCTACAGTTGGGCTCACCTCAATGCACGGCTGAGGATCTGGAACACGTCTCCTGGAGAAACTTTTGGGTTCCCTTTGGCAAGAGTTACCAGACAGGGGTGGATATCCTAGTACCCTCGGCTTGCTGCATGTGTTTGTGTTTTTTTACCAGTGAAAGAGAGGATTGCTTCCCACTGGGTTTGTCACGATATGCGGAGGCAGATTGTGTGGATTCTCTTAGGGTGAGGACCCAAATGCAGACCACAAAAGACAAAAATGGGAAGTTACTGAAAGTGTGCCGTTTATTAACTAATCACCAGTCAGTGGTAATTTGCATCAGGTAACAGGGGAGAATGCCAGATTAGGGTGACCATATTTTGATTTCCAAAAAAGAGGACACTTGGCTCAGTCATGAAGAACTTGCTTAAAGAAACATATTTATATTTAAACGATGCCTTCTCTGTGCGGTTAATGAATTGTGAAATAAAATATGTCACACAGGTTTTTACAAGTCAACAAGTGCAAAGAAATAACTTAAAAGCCCCTGGAATTAAATAATGGTACAGAAATAATGCCTCCTCTGCATAAGAAAAATTACCAGGACTGGTTCAGTACCAGGGAAATTTCTTTTGCAGTTCATCTGAAAAGATTTACTTGGGCTTTGGGATCTTTTAAACATCATTAGGGGCGTTGCTGTGCACTGTCTGTCCAGTCTGTGAGCTCAGAACAAGCGCTCACAAAGCAGCAGTTCGGGAATGACGTCACACACATGGGCCCTCTGTCGGAATATAGGAAAACCCGGATATTTTTTATCAATCTCGAAAATCCCCCCCGGACGCAACATGAAAAGAGGACGGTTGGTCACCCTATGCTAGCTAGGCCTGGTAAACCTAAACATATAGTGAGAGTAGTGCTGTTGATGTTGCAGAGCTGTCTTGGATGGAATCTGCCTGTTTAGTTGATATATTTTTCTTTCATTGTTATTCAAACAGCAAATCCACTTGAGGTGATTGAAGTTAACAGTTCATGTTTCTAATTTACAACAGCTGTGCCCAGTACTGAAAGCTCTTCATTTCTTATTTTGATGATCATTGGAAGAATTTCAGGAATCATATTTATATTCTTCCTGCTCTTGTTCTGTTGCTACAGAAAATCCAGAGGTGAGCATTTTTGTTCCTCTAATATAAGATATTTTACTCTTTAAATATTTAAGCACACAGATGTAGCATACAGACATGAGGAGGAAACTGTTCCATGCAAAGGCAAATGTCTTATTTCAATTTTTTTGTTTGTTTTAAAGGTTCTACTGACGACCAGAGGGTCAGTCAGGTAGAAGATCCACAGCAAGTATACTCCTCTCTTCTTCATGGTTAGCACTCTCTCTGGTTCAAATATAGAATATATTCTGAAACAATTTGCAAGACTGTACTTTAACATCTGCTGCAGTTTTAACACTGTTGAATTAAACAAAGCTACAACAATATCAACATTTAATATAAATGCTACTTGCATGAATACTGATGCTTAAATTTGGCTCACAGAAATGAGAAGACTAATTTTCTTTGACCTGCAGGTGACCGTTGTGTCTATGAGTCTATCAGGTGGTCTAAAAACACTGAAAATGGTAAAGTATAAGCTTTACTTTACACACAGTTTGTGGAAGCTGTGTGGTTATAAAAGAACTGTGACTATTTTTAAAATCCACTGTAAATTTGTAACTATAGGTCACCAGAAGGTGATTACACCGATGTCTGTGATTCAGCTCTTATGAACAAGAGACGTGAATACAAAAAATACGAGAAATGAAATATAAGATAAGATAACCTTTATTAGTCCCACACGTGGGAAATTTGTTTTATATACAAACAAACAAAAATAAACATTATTTATACAGTAACAGCAGAGTTTATCCATCAATCACTTCATTTTCTTCTACTTATCCAGGTCTGGGTCACGGTAGCAGCAGCCAAAGCAGAGAAGCCCACACCTCCCTCTCGCCACCCACCTCCTCCAGCTTATCTGCGGGAACGCTGAGGTGCTCGCAGGCCAGCTGAGACACTTAATCTCTCAGGTGTATTCTGGATCTGCCCTGGGTTTCTTCTTGGTCAACCCCAAAGGAACCAAATAAAGGGGCTATTTAACCCTAGCCGGGATAGGCTTACCGGGACCCCACCTTGGAATCAAGTCTGGGAACGGAGCTCAAGGAAACATCTGGTGACTGGGCACAGCCTGAAGAGGAGACATGGGCCTGTGGGCCCACCACCTGCATGAGGCATCATGGGAGGGGGGTGTAATGTGTGTTGGGCAGTGATCTGATCCGTGGCCTTTGGGGCACAACAGTGTGTTTGTTTTCAAGTGTTTTCATTTGATCACCTTGAGGCAGCTGGTGACAAAATGTAGTCTTATCCAGGATATTGGTCACGAAGCCAAATATTATTCCATAAAATACTATAACTACTTTATGCTGCACTGAAGCCACATTTCAACTTAGATAAGCATTTAGCAAACCACAAACTAAGTTAGCCATCAAGCTCAAACGTTACTCTTACCAATGGGTCTAAGGATGGCTAAAAGTAGGTGGCAAGGAGAGAGTCTACAATAGAGGTTTGCTTAAATAAAATATTATTAAATATAAATTAGATTTAATTATAAATTAAGCATTAATACATTAAACATAAATTAACCATAAAAATCACTAATAGGTTAATGCCAGCTGGAGTGGAAGAGAGAGTGAATATTTTGGTCTGGAAGACACAGGTGAGCTGATGATCCTCATGTGCCAGCCAATCATCAATAAGACCAGACAAGGACTTAACAATGGGAGGGTCATCACAAGTTGAACTGCATTAACCTGATGAACCAAACATGATAATTACTGAGTTTCATTTTGACTTTTGATTGTTTTATAATCATCATTTTAAAGCTTTTAAAGCAGTAAAATGAATACTTATGTTTCAACTGTTTTTTGACAACGGTTTTGAATCTTCCAGCTTTGGGAAGTTAAAATTATAGATTTATAGTATAGTACACACTAAAAACTGCTTGGTTAAAAATAACCCAATTTGGACCCAGCCAACCCTGGCTTGTTTCAACTCAACAGGGTTGGGTTATTGGTTTGATCCAGCACACTGGGTTAGGCTAACTACCCAAAAATTGGGTTAATTGACCAGTGTTTAAAGTTAAGATTACAAAAAATTGTGTTGAAACTCACAAGGGTTATATTACCATTCAGATTTGAGTTAAAACTAAATATTTGTTTCCCCTAAATTCAGCATATAAAAAACGGGTTAAAGACAATTAAAGATAATGATAAATATAAATATAAATACTTTTATTGCCACATTATACATAAAATATATAGACAGTGAAATTCGTACAAAATACATCAAACAATGAAAGTATAATAGAAACAAAACATTTTTTTTATAAAGCAAAAGTATAAAATATTACTACAAATCAGTCTTGGGTTAGAACTACCTGACTCTGTTTTAGAACAAATTACATGTAAAAACTTCAATCATTAAACCAGGGTGATTTGGGATTTTTTAAGAACTTAATATACAAACTCGACTCAACACTTCAGAAAAATGGCAACAGGGAAACTCCGTCTCAGATCATTTCATGCAACTTTATGAGCAAAATTTTACTCTTCCATCATAGCTAATTGAGCTATCTTTCATTTTATTATATTTGATTCAAGTCCCGGGTTACATAGACGACAGTTTGAGGAAATTCTCAAACCTGGACACATGACTTTGGGTAACTTACATCCAAAACAAAAAATGCTTTGAAGCAGCCATCAACAGCACCCAAAAGAGATGGGTGTTCCACAGTTAAAGTAATAGTATCTAGAATACTATATTTTAATGAAAATTCAAAATGGGAGAATTTGATTACACATTATTGCACATGGACAAAATTAAATAATGAAATCTTATACACTACACTGTTTGCCACGAGCTGCGTCTCACCTGAAGATCGCCCTGCACTCTACCAATCTAATGGTTCTGCTTTGGTTTATTTGCTGGAAGTTTCTGAAAGTTCAATGTCATTAACAGTTTCATCAGGCTCTGTTCAGCATCCGCTCATTCAGTCAAAGTGGGTGGAGTTTGAAAAGTTTCCTAACCTGTTGTTTTTCTTGGTGGTTTTGCACTGATTTTAGTTTCTGTTAGCAGCAAGTTCATGCTGATCTCAGTGTTGGAGAAAGCCTTAAAGTGAGCAGGGAGGTTGAAAGTAAACTCTTCATCATGGGTGTAGAAAACTGTCACACAGAGGAAATGAGCAGAAGGAGCCACCTAGTGGACAAAAAGCATTTACATGAACTCGTTGGCCTTTTTTCCACAAGTGAACACTCTTTATTTTCACTTCATCTGCCTCATTTTACTACTGCTGAGTTCCAACTTGCATTTAATTATTACATTAAATTAAATATTAGCTATTTTAATTGGTTTTACTTCCTTAGAAACCTTTACTAAAAACACAGACAGACCTATGGGATTTAAGCTGTTTTAAAAAGCAGAAATCACACTGAAAAAAGTCTAACATGCAGTCATTCATTCAATCTAATATGTGCCATTCAAAACAGAATGAAATCATTGATTTGATTGTGAAACCCTTTCTTTTTGCATTTTAAAATACCACTTTTGATTTGGATGAAACTAAATATCTGTACAAAGGACACAACGCAAATTTTTTGATTTCTCTCAAAACATATATTTCTTTTCATGTTGAACAGATAATATCTTTAATTTGAGTCAAAGTGATTTGCACTTGAACACGCCCACCAGAAACCAGAAACCGGGACCCATTTTTGTTCTGCATGGCTGCTGGAAACATCGTGTCACATCTTTGATTAATTTCATCTGAAAATAAATGTAAGTAAAGCCAAGTGTGTTACAAAAGCTTTTATAATTTGTATTGCCAAAATTGCAGAAAATAACCACATTTAAGCGGGTCGACAGCCACCCCCAATTTTTGCATGATTGTAGCTGCTAGCTACAAGCTAGCTAGCTATCCGGCACGACCTTAGAACTGGTTACCAGCAACCGACCATCTTAGTCGGGAATGCAAGTTAGGCAAAAAGCCGTTTTTTACCAGCCGTTTTTTTTACTAACTAGCTAGCGTTACCACGATGCATCGGTGGTGGATACAGCTAGCTAGCATAAGTTCATAGTTCAGAACATTCATAGTATAACTCCGTGCTCCGCTTCGTTTGAATTTTTCTGGTGAGCTCGCGGTTTCTAGACACAAGCTTGTGTTTGTGCGCGCACGTTTGTCTCTGTCTCTCTTCATATAAATATCTGTGTGTTATGTGTGTGTACACCGAGCTCAAAAGATAATTATTAATGTGCATGATTTAGAGACAGAAATAACCCGCCAGCATATAAGATGAATGACATAAGACTAATTCCTTCAATTGACTTTCAGGCACGGCTCAGAAAAATGTGCATTTTCTGAAGAAATTTTAATTTTAACAGCAAAAAATTGACCCTATCCCAAACTTAGTCGCTAATGGCTGGTCTGTAGACTGTTTGGTAAACCTAAATCAAATTATAGTACTAGCGTTTTATAAGGATGTGTATGTCATGTTACGTATTTCTTGGTTTTTCTATGTTATGTGTTTTATAGAGAAGTAACATTATTTTTTTTTTTCTGTATGCTTTCAGAACCACAGATCACTCCATCCATTCCATGGCTGAAGCATATATTTTCATTTTATCTGAACAGGTATCATTTTGCATTTACACTGCACATCCTTTTTAAACATTTTCTAGACCCTCCCTCATTATCCTCTCATTCACCTTGCTGATGTGTTGGCACTATTGTGTGCAATAATTGCTCTCTCGGCTTCACCCAGGTGTGTGTTCAGTGCTGGTTGTGTAGGGAGATGTGCCCCATTTCCCCTTTTCTAGTCTTCGTAATTGAAAAGCACTCTGAAAATCACTTTTGTAGTAGTAAGTAATATTGCTATTGCATTAGTAGCATCCGTTGTGTGAGTTAGTAAGAGATCCTTGTCCACTAATTTCCTCTGTCCAGTTATAAATGCAGCAACATTTTCTATGGAGGGCAAAGGGAACATTTCATTTTGGTTGTGTCCTGTTATTTTGGAGTGTAACTACTTAAAGAGTAACTGAAGCCTAACAACTTGTTTTGCTTAGAAACTGTTATAATGGGTTTTTACAAGGCAATCTTTCAGTTTTGGGCAGTTTTTGACATTTCTGTGTACACTTGTTAAATTCTACCCTTTTTGGTCTAACTCTTACACATGGTTTACATTGGCCACAGGAACACTTCGAAGTGGTGCGCTTACGAAAATCATACACTGTCAGCTGCTCCGCTGTTCACACCAGATGCATATTTCTCCACAACGGTCCAAAAGTGCTTCTGTTCATCTGTTTATTCAGAGCTTAACCCCCCCCCACCCCCATTTACTATTGCAGGCTGTGAGGTCCCGCAGCCTTGCGCACCTGCACCTGTGGGCAGAGTCACATGAAATTAATTTCAGCCAATCACAAAATTCAAATGCAATACCCACCTTTCAACCCTAAGAGGGCAGTACTAAGACATTTTCAGACCAAAAAGTGTAAAAAAAAAAATTAACAAGTTTACATGAAATTGTAAAAGAAATGCCCAGTAACTGAAAGGTTGCATAGGTAAGACTCACTAATACAGTTTATAAGCAGAAAAAAAGCTGTTTTGAGGTTGAATTGCTGTTTAAGTAGTGCGACGTGTCAATCACAGCTCAGCCTGCCACCCACATGAATGCTGATCCATCAGGCACCGCCCCCTTCTGAGGCATTTCTTCAAACAGAGTTTGACTAGGGATGTAATCTTGGGGGGGAATTACTCTCAACACAAAAAGGAACAGCCCTCCATTATTTTCTCATTCTCATACTGATGGAAGGGCTGGTCAAATATATTGTCATTGCAGCAGATGGACAAATTCATTTTTGGAATTCTATATATCAAACCAATACAAACATTACCTGTTTGGGAATTTAATATATTCCCTTTGTTTCCTCAGTTATCGGATGTGGAAATGCAAGGACTGCAGCCTGTCATTTTCAGGAAAATCTGAGCTACTACAACATTATCGACTTGATCATCGGTTTCATGGCAGGCACCGTCCTTACCCATGCATTCATGAAAATTGCCCCTGTTCATCCAGGACATGGAATGGTCTACAAAAACATCTAGCTAGGAACCATCTTTCTCAGGAGTCCACACAAAAAGCCTCTTCATTCAAGTGCTACATTTGTGACCACAATCAGCTTTCCACAGAGTATGATTTTTTTCAACATATCAATCAACATTTAAAGAAAAATGAACTTGTCCCTTGTATGTTTAATGGTTGCTCATACAAAAGCAATATATATGGCAGTTTCAAGACCCATAAATGGAGAAAACATAATTCATGCACTGTTAAAGACTTAAAAAGTGGAATATTTGTCACATCTTCTATCAGCTGCTATCCTACGGACTCATTGAACTCTGAATTGGATGAGCCAACCATCACAGACTCAAGAGATTTTGAAAAGGAAGTTGAACTGAAATTAGCTTCACTTTTACTTAAATTGGAACACACATACTTAGTTTCTAGTACAGCTGTGAATGAATTGCTTGAGGAGCTACATCTTATAGGAACTGTCTCTGTGCAAGTTAGTCAAAACACAATTAGTCAGTTTTTGGGAGATAACAACTGTCATGTGGAAGCATCTGTGGTTGAAGAGCTAGCCACTGCACTTTGTTCTTCAAACCCAATTCAAAAAGCAATAGTGAAACAAGGTCCATTGTCTACTTCTTGGAAGCGCAAATCATATTATAAAAGAGAATTTGGTGTAGTGTCACCAGTGGAATATATTCTTGATAAAAGAAAACAAAAATCACTACAATATGTATCTGTGCTGAAAACATTGCAGCAGCTTCTAAGTTCAGATACTATTTTGTTAAAGACTGCCAATTTGAAAGAGAGATATGAGTCTCCTCTGAGTGATAAAGCAGTTTATAGTTGTCCCTTTGATGGTGAATTTTTCCGAAACAACAAACTTCTGTCTCAAGACTGTGCAATTTCAATAAATCTCTATATCGATGATTTTGAAATATGTAATCCAATTGGGACATCACGAAGAAAACATAAAATCTGTTCCCTCTATTGGACCTTAGTTAATCTGTCCCTTGGTTGTCAATCTTCACTGTCATCGATACACTTGGCTCTGCTGGTCAGAGGTGATGATTTGAAGGTGTATGGCTATGAAGCAGTGCTTGAGCCTCTCATTAGTGATTTAATTTCCTTGGAAAACCACGGTGTGTTTTTGCCAAAGTTAGGGAAATTTGTTAAGGGAACAGTACAGTGCATAATAGCTGATAACCTTGGAGCCCACGGCATCGCTGGATTTGTTGAAAATTTTTCAAGTGGTCATCTGTGCCGATTTTGTACAGCTTCAAGATCAGAAATTCAGACCAAGGCATTAGATAGTGGCATTTTTATTTCAAGAACAGAAGAGATTCATTCTGATCATCTTAAAATCATAGAGGAAAAATCTCTGGACAATTTCTGTGGTGTAAAGAAGAGATGTGTCCTTGCTGAGAAACTGAGTCATTTCAAAGTAACTACTGGTTTCCCCCCAGATCTGGTCCATGATCTATTTGAAGGGATTGTTCCTGCAGAGATAGCTCTATGTCTTTCCATCTTCACGTCTAAGAAATATTTTACACATGCATATTTAAATGACTGTATACTGAATTTCCCCTTTAAGTGGACTGACAAAGTAAATCGTCCCCATCCAGTGCCATTGAACTTTGTATCTCGAAAGACAATAGGTGGCAATTCACACGAAAATTGGAGTTTGTTAAGGTTTTTCCCCCTCCTTGTTGGCCAGAAGGTGCCTGCTGATGAACCTGCATGGAAAATATTGACAGATCTAAAGGATATTGTGGATATAATCGTCTCACCTGTTCATACAGAGGAGTCAATTGCATATTTGAATTTCAAGATCTCCGAGCATAGAGTGCGACTCAAAGAGGTTTTCCCAGACTACAACTTGCTGCCTAAGCACCATTTCTTGGAGCATTATCCTCAGCTTATTCGTCAGTTTGGACCATTACGCTGTCTGTGGACTTTGAGATTCGAAGCCAAGCACAGTTTTTTTAAAAGAGTTGTTCGATACACAAAGTCTTTCAAGAATGTGCTGTTATCTTTGGCAGAACGACACCAATTTCACATGGCACAGCAGATGTTGATGTACCCTAACAAACCTCTCCTGGAAGTATCAAATGTTTCAACTCTTTCTATTGATGTGTTGAAAGAGGAGATTGCACAAGCAATACGGTTGAAACACCCAACAGTGGACCATGTGTGTCTGGCAAAGAATATCACTTACAATGGATTCAACTACAGAACTGAAATGATCCTTGCATATGGATCTTTGGCTGGGATCCCTAAATTCACTGAAATCATCCATATGTTGGTTCTGAAGGACAAGCTGTTTTTCATTGTTCGCAAGCTGAGGGCGTGGCATTGGGAGCATTTCAGGGCCTTTGAACTTCAAGTGAGCCCCAACAAGGACATTTTGCTTTTGGGGCCAGATGAACTGACAGATCCATATCCATTGGTGGATTATACTGTAGGAGGAATGCGTTTGATTACCTTAAAGAGATATATTCAAGTTTAAGGTCTGCATTGACATAGCACTTACAATTTTAACCTGATCATCTTTATGCCAACACAAGGAGATTGTAAATGGGAACTAATGCCTCCTCCCTCCTTTGCTCCTTTTCTATAGATATCCTGGACGTGTTTTGACATTAAATTCCTGCGCTACATAAGTAGTTTGTGCACAGTCTACATCAACCCTTCAACACGCACAGGTAAGAATGACAGTTGTGACTTGTAACATTTATTCCTAACCTGGTCTTCTCTTGCCTCCTCTGATCTCCATGGAAGAGCATGTCCACAAAAAAGTCAAGGTTGGACTTAGAGCACACTTTATCTGCTGTGAATACAGGCTAGAAAAGTCCATGACATAACTGGACCACTTTTGGCTTTGTAAAATGTCCTTTGTATAGGATAAGGTGTGGTTGTACACACTAAACATGCAATCCAAATTTGCAGTCTTCTGTGACAGTACCCTTAAAACATATGTTCAAAAACGTGCAGTAGGAGCTGATACTGTGTTGTGTCTCTTTCCTTTGTGTTATTTTATGTTGTAAGTTTTGTGTACACTAGCGCTGAGAGGCAACTTGATCCACAAATATGGCAAATCCCATACGACTCCTCATTTTGTTGAGTGACAATAGCTCTGAGAGGATGGATCTATCAAGGGTGCCAGATACAGTTGAAGAGCTCATTGAACAAGTTAAAGAGTCATGCAAAGTTGCTGGAGGTATCAGGCTGCAATATAAAGATGTAGACTTTGGTGGAACATTTGTGAACTTGAACTCAACCTCCATGATCAAGGATCTTACCACCATCAAGGTCATACCGTCTGCTACTGAAACATTAATTTTAGAATTTGTAGAAAGTGACCTAGATACAAGCTCCATCTCAACAAACACTGATGACACAGTCATACTAAGCAGCAGCTCCTCTGAGAAACTCCGCACAGAGCCCTGGCCAAAGGAGTTCAACATCCCACAATTCTCTTTTGAAACAGAAGGTCAACTTGAGAAAGGGAATGCGGAATACACAAAGGACCAAACCAGGCTCACACCTACATCAAAAATGTTGTCCGACATTCTGGAAAGACTGGCAGAGAAGATTTTCTCCTACAAGGCGTACCCCAGTGATGCAGACCTGAGTGACGTTGTGGAGGCTCTGACAAGGAAACATCCCTGCTTGAGGCAACCAGACTCCTTCAATGAGAGCTACGGATGGAAACTCAGACTAAAGACTAAGATGAACAATTACCGCACTCAGCTTAAGTCACATGGACTTGCATCTGAGCTCTTAGTAAATACCCTCAAATCAAAGTCACGAGAAGATCCTTTTCCCAAGCCAGCCAAGAACAACAAAAAGGCAAGAAGAGGTGAGGCCAATTACTATCCTCAGACCAGCAGTGAGAATCCAGAAAGCCTAGAACTAGAGCGAATATCTCTCCTGACCGAATTAAAGAAGAGAAACAATGAGAAAACTGTACGAGAGAAGATGGCCAGGACCTTCGAATTCAGGAGGAAAGAGGTTGTGGATAAGAAGCCTGACATCAAGAACCTCTTGGAAAGATGGCCAGGTCTATTTCAGATGGAAGAGGTATAACTTTAACTTTTTTGTACTAATGCCTTTTATCATAGTTTGGAAATGGGAAATATATGTTTTGACTTTTTCTTGTTGGAAGTTGGTCTTTAAAAAAATGTATTGTACACTGTCTACTCATGTACAGATTAATGCAGAGTTTCTGCGGGTTACTGCAGTTCCCCTGCTAACCAGATTCCCAGCTGGACAAGCACTCCCCACAGCTACTTAAAATAATCAGAAAGAAAGGAGGGACAACCAAAGCAAAAACTGCCATAATCCTAGAGTTTCTTGATCAGGTAGGGTGTATATAATTAACTATTAAGATGACAGTTAGCATTTTAACCCCTGTATCTAATGAGAATTTGTATCCTGTTACAGTTTTATTTTGGTAACGTCAGTGATTATGGCTGTGACCTTTTAAAATGTTGAAAGGAAGTGTGGGCTTTGTCCTTGAATGAATGAAGAGATTTATTGTCATTATACAAGTACAGAGCAGAACTACAACAAAATTTATTTTGGAGACACATTTTCACTCTCACTCGCCAGATACACATACATACATATATACGTATAAACTTTTATTTTGGAACAAGAAAGCATATGCCGCTTTTCCACCACACACCAACATTGGCCCGGGTGTGTGTGGTGCTCACGTGATGTGATATAGAAGCACTCCCACAAAAGGCTTTAAAAAAAAAAAAAACTCCCAGCAACCATAATCCATTGACTTTGGACCATGGTGACTTCCTCCACAAGAACCAAAAATCAAACCAATCAAAATGAACCACAGACAGAGCAAAGTACAAAAACACATATATCGCGATTGTTGTTGTTCTTCGGGCTGTGACGTTGCGGACAAAGACTTTTGCGCGCGACTTTTCATAGCCAGATGGGTTCGCCCCTGTTCCCAGTTACGTCCATTTTATGTTTCCACCACAACAAGCGAGTTCATCCGTGCTAAACTGAACTGCTCTCAAGCGCACCGTGCCGATTTGTCTGTGAAAAAGGGGCATTAGTCACCTCATGAGGATAGAGAGGTGAAAAAAAATTCCTTTCATGCAGCATACTCTCCATACTGCATAGTAACAATTTTAACTGTTCCTGCAGGATGCTGATGCTGACATTAGGAGGGAGTGTATACTTAAATCTCTCATTATCTACCTTGGAGAACGTGTTGAGGACTTGATAAAAGAATACATGGTATGTCCATATCTGTTCTGTCTCTACATGAGATGCAGTCTCTTGATGTAAATTTGACAACTCTGCTATTAAATGCAGTGATTAATGTAGAACAGCAACGATTAATCAACTCATCAAGTTAATATCTTAGGGTTCTGTATTGTTTTCTTTTTTTTCTTGGGCTTTGTGGAACGTTTATGAAAATGTTCCACCATTGATTAAATTTAATAATTATGCAATTCACAATCTGATTAGTCAAATAATTGTTCTAATAGTCTGTGACCAAACAACTATCAAAATAGTAGTTTATTATGGTCAAAGATTTATCAGGTGTGCCAGACTTCAGTTCTTCACTTGTACATTTTGTTCCACATTTTACCTCAAGATATCCCAGAAAGATGAAGCTGAGGAAGAGCTGCAGAGTACCACCATGGCACTCTTTGTCTTCAGGGACAACTCAAGCCTCCTACATCAGCCTCGAGACATCGGGATAATCATTGATGGTGTGGAAGTCCTGAATGAGTTGCCTTCTGTGGCAGCTGGAGTGGCAATGATCTTTGGACTCTGTTATGCTCTTAATATGGAATATCCACGAGGATTCAGGTTCACCTTTGAGGCTCTTCAAAAGATTATGATGGAGCTTGACTTTAACAAGATGACCTCTAAGATTCGCAAACTTAATTGTGAACTTAACACTGCACAGTAGTGTGTTTGCATGCATGTGTGCATGTGTATGTGCACATGCATGTGCATGTGTGCTTGGTTATTTTGCTTGGTTGGCCTGCAGTGGTATTCTACATTCAAAAATTATAAGAACACCCATTTGAAAGGGAGATTTAAGTTGATTTCATTGATACATGTGTAGATTTTTTTTACATTGTACAGGCACAGTGCACATATAAACATTTTTGAGTACTTGCAAATTGATTTAAAAAGAGTTTTGGTTTTATGCCAGTTTTAGACAGGTTGCAGGTTTTATACCAGTTCTAAAAAGATTGCAGGTTTTATACCGGTTTTCAAAAGATTGCAGGTTTTATACTGGTTTTCAAAAGGTTGCAGGTTTTATAAAACAAACATTTCTCTAATCATTTCTGCCGTAGCACTAAATCTTTATATTACTAATCCTCTCTATTGATTATAGTTAAAATGGTTTGGAACAATAAATAATTTTGAAATAATTGGTTGGCCAACTGTCTTGTTTTTTTAGGAAATATAGAGGATTTTTGAACTGAAATAAAATGAAATGTAAAAAATATAGTTTGAATATATGTAAATCAATTACCTGGCTTCAACACAAACATATTAGTTCATGTTAATTTGGTTCGATGTGAATACATTAGGTTGGTTAAATTTCAATATATTAGCTTGGTTCAATAATTAAAATATGGTTCTATGTAAAAAAATCAATTTGGATCAATGCAAAATTTAAAGTTTCAGTCAAGTCTAGTAATATTGTTTATATCAACATAAAAGTATCAGGTCATATCAAGTGACTCAATTTGGATTCTATGAAGTCAAATATTTTGGATGTGACCATTGGACATCAATTTTTTTAAGTTGAACAGGGTTTTTCTTTTTACAGTGCAGAGGGTGGTTAACACGACGACTTAAGAACCTGCTGATAGAAAAATGTTCAGAAATCAGAAGCATTCTACAAATCACTGTTCCGTTCATCCAGGTTGCAGGACTCGACAATTTTCAGCAGACTGCTGAACAGGATTTTGGCTGTTTTACTGCAAGTTTGGTTGACTAATAAATATATGGAAAAATATGAATATCAGCTGGAAACCCAACAGAACCGCACACATCAATTAATAATTACATGATTATTTATCACAATTATTAATTAACTGATTTTAGTTCAATTATCTCAAGATGGTTAAAAACTCTCCTCCTCTCGGAATACACCAAATACTCTAGATAAACAGATTTAAAAAACACAAAATGCTTCAAAATAAAACAAAAAGAAATATATCAATATAAATCAATAGAATAAAACAAAAAATATTAAAAGCTTATCTGTATAAATGTGTCTTCAGATTCTTTTTTAAAACAGTCAGTGGAGTCTATACAGTGGAAAGAAGGTTAAAGAAAATTCTGCAATCTTTGTGCCACTGCCTGAAAAGCAGCAACCTCTGACTATTAAGAGCTAAGATCTCCAGAAGAATGAAGTTTGAGCAGGTCAGGTCAGAGATGGTGAGCTTGACCATGTAGTGCCCTAAGAGTTAAAGCCAGGATTTAAAAGCAAAACCTAAATTTTACTGGCAACCAATGAAGAGAAGCCAAATCTGCAGCATTTTGCACAGTCTAAAGTTACAAGTCTGCTACAATAAAAAAAAAAACAAGAAAAACAATCAAATACAAAATCAAATCAGAAGATGTGATCATTCTGTGGGTTCATGATAGAAATGAAGGTAAATTGATGTAAATATTCCTTTATTGAATGAGAAAATCATGACATGTCACAACTCTCTTTGGTCTGATGGAAAAGATCTCAGAGCTGCAATTAGGACAGTTTTTAATGGGTCTAACAGGACAGAGATGCTATGAAACAACATACTTATAAAATATCATTTGATGCTGCAATTAACTTACCTCAGAATATAGATGGCATATAAACATCTACAGCAGCAACAGACACAAATGTAGCAGTAATATTTATCCATTTGTCCAACATAACTGAGAAAATGCTGACAGCAGTTACTTGGGCTGTCTGCTATTATTTGAAAAAATTATTCCACCTCCACTGGACGTCTCATTCAGATCCCGACCATAATCAAGTGAGCCATTTGTGAGCTGCGGTAGGTCGTTGGAAGAGAAGTATGCTTTTGGAGGAGTGTTTATCGCCTTGTTCATCGGAGCACGCAGACACATCTCATGAATCACCATTGTTGTAAAAGAAAAACAAAAAACTGTTCACTGGACTAAACAGAGAGGACAACTTTTATTATTTAACGAATTGATAAGTGCCTCTGTGTCACGCGACTGACCAACAGGACACAACAACAAAGCAGATCAGGAGGAGGAGTGGTGTGTGCAGACATGGCTGAGAAGAGACAAAAACTAAAGTATCGATCCCGTCAAGTTAGTGTGGATCTGATACCAAAACCAACGTCGGTATCACTTCCATCAATGCAACATAAACATAAACATAAAGGTGAGTCCTCTTCAGTAACTTAAAGTGTTTCCAAAGGGGGGCGACATTTTACCACAAAGACTGCAGGAAGAGCGAACAGCGGGGCGTTCGTGAGGATTAAGCTGCAGTCTGATGGGGCCAAACCTGGGTGACTTTGTAAAGCTGAGAAAGAGAAACTATGGTGATTATACTGTTTTTATTCATTTTTTCCTCCTTATTTGGAGAATGTATTCTTGCTGTTTCATTCACTGTTTAGTTTTGCTTTCACTTGTTGTTGTTTACTTTCAGTTTGCGAGCTGATTGTCCTGAATATCCAAATTGTTATGACTATTGATCAGAGGCCATGAGAGATACACAGCAGTATACACTGATGGGATTCTCATCTTAGGGATGGCTGTTCCCTTTTTTGGCATTCATGAAACTGGCTCAGGGTGGTGCTGGTTTCAATCACTATTTATAAAATCACTGTTTATAAGGTTGAGGAAGTCTGCAGTCAGCTGAGGCTGAAGAAGTCACTTCAAAGAGGGAAAGTTTCTCACACTAAAAATGCTGCATCCAGATGAACATGATCAAGTTTGTTGGATAAAGAGGAAAATGAAAATATATATTAAAAAAACCATGACAGAGTGTAATAGTACAGACATGATGGACATTTAGTTTGTCTATTTCTGAGAACCTTTGTGTTTTGTATATAATCTCTAAATGTCACAGAGAAACAGACGAGTCGATCCTCTGCAGATAAAGTGCTCTTTGATTGAAGTTTAATTTTTCCTCCATTTTCACCGTTCATTCATTTTAAGCACGCCTGCTAATTAAAACTCACTTCCACCTGTGAGCTCCTGAAAGACCAGTGGATTTTATCACATGTGACTCTTATTCAGTTACATCCCAGCAATGAATTAAAGTCATTATGTTTTAATTTAAATTAATATAAAAAGTCAAGAAAGTACAAACGATACACAAATCCAGAATGTAGTTTGATTTCATCATAAATGAAATAGAAACATTAAGGTGTTTAAATTACACAGAGAGGCAGAGTTTACACACAGTGTGTCTTTGTCTGCTCAGCTGTTTGCAGGTTTACCTCCATGTCAGTGTGGAGCTAAACTAGACAATAAAGTGCTGTGTACTCTTTTCTGTCAGGATAAAGTATAAGACAGTCAGTACACTGAAGTCCAGCCTGAGCTCTAAGGAAAAGCAGCAGCTACACAAACAGCTTAAAGTGCACAAAAAAATCTGGAGACTGATTCATGTAGGCTTCATTAAAGAAGTGAAACTGGCTGATAAACTGAAGGATACTTTGAACTACTGGAAACATCTGTGATTGTAATTAAACTCAAACATATGCTCTAACATGAGTCCTGTGTGGGTTTCTTTTTTCAGAGAAACAATTAAACTGTTTTTGTGGTTAAATGTTTCTGAAACAGTTTTAAAACATTTAACACAGAAAAGATGATAAGATGTCAATTGAGTGTATTTAACTAAACAGACTCTTAAAACGATCCAACCAGTTCTCACTGAATGCATCTGGTGAGCAGGTCATCACAGTGTTGTCTTCAGTGCAGTAGTACTGCTCCTGCAGATACTTCCTGTCAGATTCCTGTCCTGTAGACTTATCACTCAGACAGGTATCAAGGTGCACGGTGGCTTTAAACCTGGAAGAGAGGAGCACCAGGGACAGAGCCAAGGCAACGACAGAGAACGGGACACTTTCACTCTCTCCTGGGAGGATGAATGGGATGACGATGCGGTTTCGTCCTGGTGGACCATATTTTGATGAGAGAGACTTAAATGTTTTCCACGTACCATCATCTTCCTGCAGAGGGCTAACAATGATATTTGGGATCTTCCGTCCTCCAGCTTTCTTCAGTGAGTTCCAGTAGTCTGGCAGGTTCAGGGGTTGATATTTGTCAAGTGGAATTACACCGTGAAAAAAAAACGGTAGTGAACGGTAAAAAACTCTGTGCTCTGGCCTCATTTTTCCTGTTGCAATGCCATAGGTTACAGCACCAGTGGTGCCACAGTTCCAGGGAGAGTACAGGACCAGGTCCGTGATGGTGGGCAGAGGCAGCAAACAGCTGGCTGGGATCATGGAGTCTCTGATTGCTCCATGTGCCACAAAGATTATGTCAACAGTGTCACTGTGGTTCTTCTTTTCTTCCTCATCAATTTTACTTTTCAGGAAATCAAACATGTCTGAGAGTTTTCTCAAGGTGCCAGACTCTGAATTTTCTCTCAGCCACTGCAGGACAGTTTCATCTTTGCAGTTTTCTATTGCAAGGTTTATTAATCTTTTCCTTTCAGCAGAGCTCCTGGGACTTTCAGGGCGACATGCAGCAGCCAGCCTTTTCCTTTTATAAAATAACAAAAAAAACATTTTTTTAGCAAGTACAGAAAGCTTTGACTGGATCACTGTGATACTAAAGAGAGTGAGGTCATATATGAGCACACGTATGCAGATCTGAGTAGTATTATACCTGTGGCTTTTTTTGCCCCCCCCCCCCCCCCCCCCCCCACCCACCCCACCCCAACCCCTCAGGCATCCCCCCTCCCCTATCCCCCTCCGCGTTCATGTGTGCGCGTGAACGGACTTTTTGCGCGTGAACGGACTTTGCGCGTGAACGGACTTGTGAGTTCAGAGGTCATATGAGTTTACATGTGTTTAATGGCGTTTTATTTAATGAAACCATTATGTGTTTTAATTAAACTCTTTTTTAAAGGATTGTATAGGTCTCAGAGTTCTGTTATTTAGACATAGATGATTTAATTTAACTAGTTTAGGAGTATTTTGTTTTTTTCTTTAGTACTCTGAAACACACAGAGGCTAATAGTTTCAAACAGAAAGTTTCTCCACCTTCTAAATACTGTGTATTCCCACACAGCATTTAATTTAACTATTTAGGAGCATTTTTGCTTTTAATTTAACTATTTAGGAGCATTTTTGCTTTTTCTTTAGTGCTGTTTAGGAGCAAATAGTTTCAAACAGAAAGTTTTCCACCTTCTAAAAACAGCGTATTCCCCACAGCATTTAATTTAAATAGTTTAGGAAGATTTCACTTTTCTAATAGTTTCACAGGCTAATAGTTGTTAAATAGAGTACCACAAACAACATGTATTCCTTTAGAAATAAACTTTTTATAGGGATTCTTAACTCTGCAACAGTTAGACCCCCAACAGTCAGCAAAAGAAGTCATGAAACAATAAAAGAGACGCCCTTATCAAGAACATCCCAGCACACACCCATAGATGATTTAACTGTTTTAAGAGCATTTTTCTTTAGTGCTCTGAAACACACAGAGGCTAATAGTTTTAAACAGAAAGTTTCTCCACCTTCTAAAAACACATATTCACACACAGCATTTAATTTAACTGTTTTAGGAGCATTTTGCTTTTTTCTTTAGTGCTCTGAAACACACAGGGGTAATAGTTTCAAACAGAATACCACAAACAGCAGGCATTCCTTTAGAAATAAACAGGGATTCTTAACTCTGCAACAGTTAGACAGAGGGGGGTTACAGTAGACCACCTACAGGCAGCAGAAGAGGTCATCTTTATCAAGAGCATCTCATCTGTACATGGAGTTTTCAATACAAACAGTCTCCTTTATCTTATGTCAGAGGTCCGGCGGAGCCAGGTCCATCGGAGCCACCAAAGCTTTTTCACCTTTTATCATGCCATTACACTTTATACTGACCATCCTCCAAACAGGTTTCACCTTTTGTTTACACCTTTATCTCTGCATCTCAGAGGCCAGCTGAAACCAAGCCCCACACCTATATAAAAACGCCCTAATCAAACACCCTGTATTTTCCTCACTACTTTACAACGAGCCTTGAGAGCATAACACTTCGTTCATCAGCACAAGCATTTTACTTTTAATTTAACTAGTTAGGAGCATTTTACTTTTCTTTAGCGCTTTGAAACACACAGAGGCTAATAGTTTCAAACAGAGTGTCACAAATAACATGTATTCCTTTAGAAATAAACTGTGATACTTCTAAAAACAAAAAAAACAAACACATATTCTTTTCCTCATCACTAGCCATTTCACCATTTTATTTAAATATCTGAATTTTCGGAATGATGATCCAAGCGGGACACAGAGGCTGCTAGTTTTAACGCACCAGAATGCAAATATAAATAAAAGCCTGACTATCCTGACAGCCTAGCTGCAGCGACACCTTTCTTTCACACGGATGCCTGGATGTGCGTTGGAGCCGACTTTGCTACCCGCACACAGCGTTTCTGACCTACGGGCGCTGCTTATACAACAGAGAAAAGCAACAATACAGCGTGTTTCTCTGCTCCAAGGCATCAGAGGGCCTTTCACACGGTAAGCATGTCTGTTATACCCAGAGCATAAATGTCTGTATGTCAGTACTGATTATACAAACCCTGTTTAAAATGTGACACATATGCTGTCCGAAAACAAATCCTCTAAATTTGCAAAGTTACTGATTTAAAAATATATTTTCGAATTTTTAGTTGCATGACAAACATACGATAGACTCTTGAGCGTATTTATTTATATAGCTACATTCACAATGGTACAACCGTGCTAAATAAAAGATGCCCAAGCACCAAAGCACTCTAATGCAAGCCTCTAAACTGTATGTTTGATAAGTGCATAAAGTGTACCTCTACCTCTACAGCTGAAAACAGTTTGTATCCGCACTCTGAGGGTCTGCTGAATTGTTTTTAATATTGCGCTTTTTCACGAACTGCAGATGATGAATTCCTCTTTATTGGAGAAAGTGTCCTTAAGCTATTGTTGCTCATACTTACTGAGTTCCCTAGCTACTTCTTTACTATGTCAGTAAACTTTTTGAAAAGGAAGGTGTTGTAGATTTAAAGAAACATCCTAATTGAAGCAAAGGCAAAAATTGGAATGAATTTTATGTGACTGTTCATATTAAAGCCAACAACAAGTGAAAATCCAAAACCGACTCCAATCCTTTGTATTAATGATCTCCCCCCCCCTCTCTCTCTCTCTCTGTGTGTGTGTGTGTGTGTGTGTGCGTGCGTGTGTGTGTGTGAGTGTGTGTGTGCCCTCACAGAAGGAAGGTCACAGCAGGAGCTTTTTCAAACACATTTCCAAACAGTTTTTACAAGAAGTGTAGCTCATACAATGGTATAAATGTATTATTTGCGATACTTTATAAATATGAAACTCTAAAGATTTTGAGTTCATGCACATTGTGAAACAAGAATCTAAATATATGTGTCACAATGACTTCTATAAAAGCATGTTGTTTATGGGGATAATGTGACAAATCTTTTGTGACCCTATTAATGATCAATGGTGATTGAAGAGGAAGCTGAACCCAGGCTCTGGACATTTTCATGACAAGCGACAGTGCAGACATCTACTAATGAGAGAACATGTTTTATCATCATAAACATGGTGATATGAAGCATCGTTAAAGTGTCACTTCAGTAATGCTGACCCATGTTTTTAATAGATGACTTTAAAACACTAAACTCTAATTTCTGTGGTTTATTTTAAGTTTACAGAATATAACATGTGGTAAGACGACGAGTTTTACTTCTCACAGGTCGTGATATGTGTATCTATTTATCATGTATGCTGCTTTGCTCTGTGGACTGTAAAATGTTTCATTGTGTTCATGAAATAAACCAGAATTTCACCGTCTGCATCTTTCAGTGTTTTTCTGCTTTTGTTCACTCCAAGTTTGACAAACCTACAGACATCCAGAGTTAACTTGCTAACAATGTGGAGCAGTCTCAGTGTATTTAGCTGCTTTTTTCCCTAAACACAACCAACTGAGAGAAACGCCTGTAGTCCTCACTTTGGTCATTTTGAATGCTGAAGGAGATTTGTTCCATAGACACCTTATACTAGTGTTTCCCGCACTTAATCCATCACTACTATGTTCTATTAAAATTCAGATTCCTTTTATAGTTTGCAGTGAAAATTGTTAAACCGTTGCTTAATGGGACAGAAGTACACATCACTCTTTACTAACACATTTGTAGATAAGTTTATTGCTGAACCACACAGCTAGCAGTCTCACACACTCTTTGAGTTTTGAAGTTTTGTGTGTAACGGTTTAGTCTACCAAACCTTACCCTTTTCTCCCCAGTATCACAACAGCATGACTCCCAAAGTACGGCTCAGTAAACAACCAATGATTCTAAAGCCAGAACAGAAAGATACAGTTGGAAGATGCATGATTGCGTTTTTTATGATGCATAGTTAAACTACCCCTCTTCTTCTCTGTGTTGTTGTTGTTCTTGTGTGTGTGTGTGTGCGTGTGTGTGTGTGTATGCCTTAGAAGTCAAATAACACATTAGCCACACTTAAAAAAACAAAAAACATTTGAATTTCATTTAGAACTAAGATTCTAAGTTGTAAGCAGAAATCTTATGCTCAGCCACAAACATGTTTCCCCACTTTCACAATGCTGAGGTGTCAAATCCACAACCCCCAACAAATGGTTTGTTACACGCGGGTGTGAAGGGCAAGCTTTACTTACACAGCCTCACACACAGTAGATTTTTAAGTTTTTGGGGTACAATGTTTTAGCCACAGATGCAACTTATACTTTTGATAAAGATCACTCCACCTGTTTATTTCTTAAGAAATTAAGCTCTGATTTATAAATGTCTACACAATAATAGACACCGTGTGCTCTGTGACATTATAGTCTTCTGCTGCGTCCATTGGTTTGCATTTTAAACTCCCAACCTTTCAGGTTGTTATGAACGACTTACATTTCTAATATTTTGTGGTATAAAAGTGAACCATGTGGGTTTTTTTTAAATTTCTGTGTGATGGAATGACTTAAGACACAAGTTATTTAAACAATTCTAAATGGCAGTATGATGGCCATAGTACTTAGTGCGGGTCAAATATGTTAAGGATAATGTTTATCAATGTAAAATTGCAAAGAACCTTAGGATAGATTATAACATCTTGTAAACAGTTACCTCAGATCCTGTACTGTCAGATCTATGTATGCAAGGTAAAACATTCCACAGTACTTCCACTTAAGTAAGTAACTAAACACATAAAGTCACCCTTACCAATAATCCACTGCTCCTTGAAAAAAGTAGCACAAACAGACAACTGACTCAGCAATGATGAGTAGAGCTACCCGAGGCCGAGACTCAAGCGGAAGAAAATTAAAAGTTTTGGTTTTTGTGGCTCGAAAAATTAAAGAAAGTATGTTTAGTAATTCAACAAGACCCGCACCTTCAACACATGTACATTCAAATTTTGGAACAGCCTCAACAATGCTGTTGTTCAATAGTTTTTAGCCGCTCGAAAAAGTCATTTTATGGCTTTAACGTTTCCAGCTGATTAGGAGAATGACTGCATTTCAAATGTGCGTCCAAAGGCTTTAAACATCCGCATTGTCTGTAACGACAGTATCAAACTACAGTGCAATGTTTTTACTAAAATTCAACATTTTCAGATGAAAATATGGCTGCTTTTTGTTTTTTTTCACTGTAACACACCCCTCAATGCCATTTTTAGGATATTCTTGGTGATCCCATTTTTTTTCATATTCATGCTTTTGGGAGTAAGGGGAATCTAATACGTACGTTGTCACTGTGTTTTGTACTACCAACTGTGAGGGCTCTGCGTTTGCTTTGAGCAGTCTGTTTTTATTTTGTCTTGTGAGTGCGTGTTTTTCAAACAAGATCCTCATCAGTTTGATTTTGTTACCACAAACTTTGTGTGAAGTTCACAACAGAGGTAAAGACATTTAAACACACAAGTTTAAGGAGGCAGCGGTTGGACCAGTTGCGCAGGGCAGGTGAAACAGAGAGTGTCCGGGGAGATGTGCAACAGAAGCAGAGGGAACATTTTACAAGATGATAAATGGCACATTTAGGCGATTAAGGATTTGTTGACAAGATTAAAAGACACGGCCGTCAGAGTTCAACAACATTACAGTTTGATTCAATAAAAAGTTTTAAACTACACAAGGTTCATTTTCTCCTCTGATAGTAATCATATTAAACATGTCAAGAAAGAAAGAGTACAAAGAAAAATAGTAAATGTTTGTCTAATTCAACTCTTCCTGTGAACCTTATATGGTGAACCTTATATGGTGAACCTTATATGGTGATGGCCAGAGGGGCCGATGGCGCGATATGGCAGCCTCGCCTCTGTCAGTCTGCCCCAGGGCAGCTGTGGCTACAACAGTAGCTTGCCTCCACCTGTGTGTGAATGTGAGAGTGAATGAATAGTGGCATTGTAAAGCAATTTGGGTGCCTTGAAAAGCACTATATGAAATCCAATCCATTGTTATTATTGTTATATCATCCCTTAATATGTTCGGTGTTACAAACTTGAAGAGGCAGAGAAAAGATCATCAGACATTAATCTAATCAGTTTTCAGCCTTCATTCATATTGAAATGTTGAAATCTTCCCTGCTAGACCGAAGTGTAGCGTTTAACACCGTTGACCATAACATTTTATTACAGCTATTATTAAATGGAGAGGCCTCTTCACACACTGAGGTTAATTATGAAGCTCCACAGGCTTCTGTGCAAAGACCAGTTCTGTTTACATTATACATGCTTTAGAAGACATAGCATACATTTTCACGGCTATGCATATGATACCCAATTTTATTGATTAAACTGTCGGGATGTCTTAGACACATAATGAGCTTTAATTTTCTGCTTCTAAGTTCAGATAAAACTGAGGTTATTGTAATGAGTCGTAAAAATCTTAGAAACACTGTGGCTAACAAGATCCTTACTCTGGACGGCATTGAGCCGCCTGTTGTAGTCATTTGGCACATTATAAGTGAAATTGAAGCACACAATCCCGTCGCACAACATCAACATTTATTTATATACAAAAATAAAAATGCTTTTTACAGAAAAGAATTGTAACTTCATATTTTATCAACGATTACGTGGGTACATGTTTTAAAAATGCACTAAATGTAGGATACATTGTTTGGTAAAATGCAGGTTACACGTTTTAAGAAAGAAAAATCAGTGTTTCAGAGAAAACATTAGCAGCCTCCTTTGTAACACTCTGCGACCAACCGTAGCTGTCTGATTTTCACCATGTCCAACCCTACCAGATTGGTGTATGCCTCGGCTATGGCGTCAAAGACTTTCCTTTCCGATTTCAGTTCGTGCAAGAGAGTTTCCGCCACCATGCGGACTTTGACGTCGTCCATTTTGATGTTGCGAGCAATCAGAAGCCGTTGAATAGATGGAATGAAACGTGGGGTGAGGAGTCTTTTTCTGATGCTGTGATAATTTTCAGCGTAAAAGTCATCCTCCAAGACTTGCACACACTCGTGTTGTTTCTGGCGGGGTTGATCGGACTTACAGCCGTTGCATTCGTCAGTGAGGTACCTGTTGATTACTAGGTTGACTAGATGATACACCGCGGTTTTCACGGTATCGATGAAAAAAGAAGATGCCCAACCGTCAAGCTCGTCGGCTTGCTGCTGCTGCTTCTCCAAGGGGCGATGGTAACCGGGCGTGTCGGGTACTATTGTGCCCTCGGCCGCAGAACTTTCGTCCTCCTCAGTGTGGCGCAGGGCTGTAGAGGCCATACTTCTGGTTTTTGAGCTAAAAAAAGGTTTGAAGGAATGAGACGGCGGTGTTCTTTTTAAAATAACAGGAGGGGGCGTAATCTGGAAGTGGGTTGATCTTAAAGGGTGCGGGTAGGAGTGGCAACAATTTTCATAAACCGTAGAGTGGCCACTGTGTCTCTCTACCAGCTGCAACTTTGGAAAAGAACGGTAATTCTCATCTGTTGGGCTTGAAATTCTCCATGAAAATGGCATCTTCCAGCCCTTCTGCTCAATCAACCATCAAAGTGGCTGAACCTGGTACATACTTGGTACTTGGTACTATCAGGGATGCTGGGCAATCTTTACTCTCTGAAGAGCCATCCACGAGCCCTGCATTTGAAAATTGGAGTGAAGACGCACCGTGTTCACTAGTGTCAGAGTGGAGCCCACCCCCCTCACCACCGCAACTGTGGACTATGGACACTGACAACGAGGAAGATTTTTTGTATTTCGGCGACTCTCCCGACATTGATGAGGTAGACTGGGCATGGCCACCCTTCCAAGGTCCTGAGAGATTACCGGAACCGCTATGGGATAATGATGAGGAGTTACCATATGTACCCACGTAATCGTTGATAAAATATGAAGTTACAATTCTTTTCTGTAAAAAGCATTTTTATTTTTGTATATAAATAAATGTTGATGTTGTGCGACGGGATTGTGTGCTTCAATTTCACTTATAATGTGCCAAATGACTACAACAGGCGGCTCAATGCCGTCCAGAGTAAGGATCTTGTTAGCCACAGTGTTTCTAAGATTTTTACGACTCATTACAATAACCTCAGTTTTATCTGAACTTAGAAGCAGAAAATTAAAGCTCATTATGTGTCTAAGACATCCCGACAGTTTAATCAATAAAATTGGGTATCATATGCATAGCCGTGAAAATGTATGCTATGTCTTCTAAAGCATGTATAATGTAAACAGAACTGGTCTTTGCACAGAAGCCTGTGGAGCTTCATAATTAACCTCAGTGTGTGAAGAGGCCTCTCCATTTAATAATAGCTGTAATAAAATGTTATGGTCAACGGTGTTAAACGCTACACTTCGGTCTAGCAGGGAAGATTTCAACATTTCAATATGAATGAAGGCTGAAAACTGATTAGATTAATGTCTGATGATCTTTTCTCTGCCTCTTCAAGTTTGTAACACCGAACATATTAAGGGATGATATAACAATAATAACAATGGATTGGATTTCATATAGTGCTTTTCAAGGCACCCAAATTGCTTTACAATGCCACTATTCATTCACTCTCACATTCACACACAGGTGGAGGCAAGCTACTGTTGTAGCCACAGCTGCCCTGGGGCAGACTGACAGAGGCGAGGCTGCCATATCGCGCCATCGGCCCCTCTGGCCATCACCATATAAGGTTCACCATATAAGGTTCACCATATAAGGTTCACAGGAAGAGTTGAATTAGACAAACATTTACTATTTTTCTTTGTACTCTTTCTTTCTTGACATGTTTAATATGATTACTATCAGAGGAGAAAATGAACCTTGTGTAGTTTAAAACTTTTTATTGAATCAAACTGTAATGTTGTTGAACTCTGACGGCCGTGTCTTTTAATCTTGTCAACAAATCCTTAATCGCCTAAATGTGCCATTTATCATCTTGTAAAATGTTCCCTCTGCTTCTGTTGCACATCTCCCCGGACACTCTCTGTTTCACCTGCCCTGCGCAACTGGTCCAACCGCTGCCTCCTTAAACTTGTGTGTTTAAATGTCTTTACCTCTGTTGTGAACTTCACACAAAGTTTGTGGTAACAAAATCAAACTGATGAGGATCTTGTTTGAAAAACACGCACTCACAAGACAAAATAAAAACAGACTGCTCAAAGCAAACGCAGAGCCCTCACAGTTGGTAGTACAAAACACAGTGACAACGTACGTATTAGATTCCCCTTACTCCCAAAAGCATGAATATGAAAAAAAATGGGATCACCAAGAATATCCTAAAAATGGCATTGAGGGGTGTGTTACAGTGAAAAAAAACAAAAAGCAGCCATATTTTCATCTGAAAATGTTGAATTTTAGTAAAAACATTGCACTGTAGTTTGATACTGTCGTTACAGACAATGCGGATGTTTAAAGCCTTTGGACGCACATTTGAAATGCAGTCATTCTCCTAATCAGCTGGAAACGTTAAAGCCATAAAATGACTTTTTCGAGCGGCTAAAAACTATTGAACAACAGCATTGTTGAGGCTGTTCCAAAATTTGAATGTACATGTGTTGAAGGTGCGGGTCTTGTTGAATTACTAAACATACTTTCTTTAATTTTTCGAGCCACAAAAACCAAAACTTTTAATTTTCTTCCGCTTGAGTCTCGGCCTCGGGTAGCTCTACTCATCATTGCTGAGTCAGTTGTCTGTTTGTGCTACTTTTTTCAAGGAGCAGTGGATTATTGGTAAGGGTGACTTTATGTGTTTAGTTACTTACTTAAGTGGAAGTACTGTGGAATGTTTTACCTTGCATACATAGATCTGACAGTACAGGATCTGAGGTAACTGTTTACAAGATGTTATAATCTATCCTAAGGTTCTTTGCAATTTTACATTGATAAACATTATCCTTAACATATTTGACCCGCACTAAGTACTATGGCCATCATACTGCCATTTAGAATTGTTTAAATAACTTGTGTCTTAAGTCATTCCATCACACAGAAATTTAAAAAAAACCCACATGGTTCACTTTTATACCACAAAATATTAGAAATGTAAGTCGTTCATAACAACCTGAAAGGTTGGGAGTTTAAAATGCAAACCAATGGACGCAGCAGAAGACTATAATGTCACAGAGCACACGGTGTCTATTATTGTGTAGACATTTATAAATCAGAGCTTAATTTCTTAAGAAATAAACAGGTGGAGTGATCTTTATCAAAAGTATAAGTTGCATCTGTGGCTAAAACATTGTACCCCAAAAACTTAAAAATCTACTGTGTGTGAGGCTGTGTAAGTAAAGCTTGCCCTTCACACCCGCGTGTAACAAACCATTTGTTGGGGGTTGTGGATTTGACACCTCAGCATTGTGAAAGTGGGGAAACATGTTTGTGGCTGAGCATAAGATTTCTGCTTACAACTTAGAATCTTAGTTCTAAATGAAATTCAAATGTTTTTTGTTTTTTTAAGTGTGGCTAATGTGTTATTTGACTTCTAAGGCATACACACACACACACGCACACACACACACACAAGAACAACAACAACACAGAGAAGAAGAGGGGTAGTTTAACTATGCATCATAAAAAACGCAATCATGCATCTTCCAACTGTATCTTTCTGTTCTGGCTTTAGAATCATTGGTTGTTTACTGAGCCGTACTTTGGGAGTCATGCTGTTGTGATACTGGGGAGAAAAGGGTAAGGTTTGGTAGACTAAACCGTTACACACAAAACTTCAAAACTCAAAGAGTGTGTGAGACTGCTAGCTGTGTGGTTCAGCAATAAACTTATCTACAAATGTGTTAGTAAAGAGTGATGTGTACTTCTGTCCCATTAAGCAACGGTTTAACAATTTTCACTGCAAACTATAAAAGGAATCTGAATTTTAATAGAACATAGTAGTGATGGATTAAGTGCGGGAAACACTAGTATAAGGTGTCTATGGAACAAATCTCCTTCAGCATTCAAAATGACCAAAGTGAGGACTACAGGCGTTTCTCTCAGTTGGTTGTGTTTAGGGAAAAAAGCAGCTAAATACACTGAGACTGCTCCACATTGTTAGCAAGTTAACTCTGGATGTCTGTAGGTTTGTCAAACTTGGAGTGAACAAAAGCAGAAAAACACTGAAAGATGCAGACGGTGAAATTCTGGTTTATTTCATGAACACAATGAAACATTTTACAGTCCACAGAGCAAAGCAGCATACATGATAAATAGATACACATATCACGACCTGTGAGAAGTAAAACTCGTCGTCTTACCACATGTTATATTCTGTAAACTTAAAATAAACCACAGAAATTAGAGTTTAGTGTTTTAAAGTCATCTATTAAAAACATGGGTCAGCATTACTGAAGTGACACTTTAACGATGCTTCATATCACCATGTTTATGATGATAAAACATGTTCTCTCATTAGTAGATGTCTGCACTGTCGCTTGTCATGAAAATGTCCAGAGCCTGGGTTCAGCTTCCTCTTCAATCACCATTGATCATTAATAGGGTCACAAAAGATTTGTCACATTATCCCCATAAACAACATGCTTTTATAGAAGTCATTGTGACACATATATTTAGATTCTTGTTTCACAATGTGCATGAACTCAAAATCTTTAGAGTTTCATATTTATAAAGTATCGCAAATAATACATTTATACCATTGTATGAGCTACACTTCTTGTAAAAACTGTTTGGAAATGTGTTTGAAAAAGCTCCTGCTGTGACCTTCCTTCTGTGAGGGCACACACACACTCACACACACACACGCACGCACACACACACACACACACACACAGAGAGAGAGAGAGAGGGGGGGGGAGATCATTAATACAAAGGATTGGAGTCGGTTTTGGATTTTCACTTGTTGTTGGCTTTAATATGAACAGTCACATAAAATTCATTCCAATTTTTGCCTTTGCTTCAATTAGGATGTTTCTTTAAATCTACAACACCTTCCTTTTCAAAAAGTTTACTGACATAGTAAAGAAGTAGCTAGGGAACTCAGTAAGTATGAGCAACAATAGCTTAAGGACACTTTCTCCAATAAAGAGGAATTCATCATCTGCAGTTCGTGAAAAAGCGCAATATTAAAAACAATTCAGCAGACCCTCAGAGTGCGGATACAAACTGTTTTCAGCTGTAGAGGTAGAGGTACACTTTATGCACTTATCAAACATACAGTTTAGAGGCTTGCATTAGAGTGCTTTGGTGCTTGGGCATCTTTTATTTAGCACGGTTGTACCATTGTGAATGTAGCTATATAAATAAATACGCTCAAGAGTCTATCGTATGTTTGTCATGCAACTAAAAATTCGAAAATATATTTTTAAATCAGTAACTTTGCAAATTTAGAGGATTTGTTTTCGGACAGCATATGTGTCACATTTTAAACAGGGTTTGTATAATCAGTACTGACATACAGACATTTATGCTCTGGGTATAACAGACATGCTTACCGTGTGAAAGGCCCTCTGATGCCTTGGAGCAGAGAAACACGCTGTATTGTTGCTTTTCTCTGTTGTATAAGCAGCGCCCGTAGGTCAGAAACGCTGTGTGCGGGTAGCAAAGTCGGCTCCAACGCACATCCAGGCATCCGTGTGAAAGAAAGGTGTCGCTGCAGCTAGGCTGTCAGGATAGTCAGGCTTTTATTTATATTTGCATTCTGGTGCGTTAAAACTAGCAGCCTCTGTGTCCCGCTTGGATCATCATTCCGAAAATTCAGATATTTAAATAAAATGGTGAAATGGCTAGTGATGAGGAAAAGAATATGTGTTTGTTTTTTTTGTTTTTAGAAGTATCACAGTTTATTTCTAAAGGAATACATGTTATTTGTGACACTCTGTTTGAAACTATTAGCCTCTGTGTGTTTCAAAGCGCTAAAGAAAAGTAAAATGCTCCTAACTAGTTAAATTAAAAGTAAAATGCTTGTGCTGATGAACGAAGTGTTATGCTCTCAAGGCTCGTTGTAAAGTAGTGAGGAAAATACAGGGTGTTTGATTAGGGCGTTTTTATATAGGTGTGGGGCTTGGTTTCAGCTGGCCTCTGAGATGCAGAGATAAAGGTGTAAACAAAAGGTGAAACCTGTTTGGAGGATGGTCAGTATAAAGTGTAATGGCATGATAAAAGGTGAAAAAGCTTTGGTGGCTCCGATGGACCTGGCTCCGCCGGACCTCTGACATAAGATAAAGGAGACTGTTTGTATTGAAAACTCCATGTACAGATGAGATGCTCTTGATAAAGATGACCTCTTCTGCTGCCTGTAGGTGGTCTACTGTAACCCCCCTCTGTCTAACTGTTGCAGAGTTAAGAATCCCTGTTTATTTCTAAAGGAATGCCTGCTGTTTGTGGTATTCTGTTTGAAACTATTACCCCTGTGTGTTTCAGAGCACTAAAGAAAAAAGCAAAATGCTCCTAAAACAGTTAAATTAAATGCTGTGTGTGAATATGTGTTTTTAGAAGGTGGAGAAACTTTCTGTTTAAAACTATTAGCCTCTGTGTGTTTCAGAGCACTAAAGAAAAATGCTCTTAAAACAGTTAAATCATCTATGGGTGTGTGCTGGGATGTTCTTGATAAGGGCGTCTCTTTTATTGTTTCATGACTTCTTTTGCTGACTGTTGGGGGTCTAACTGTTGCAGAGTTAAGAATCCCTATAAAAAGTTTATTTCTAAAGGAATACATGTTGTTTGTGGTACTCTATTTAACAACTATTAGCCTGTGAAACTATTAGAAAAGTGAAATCTTCCTAAACTATTTAAATTAAATGCTGTGGGGAATACGCTGTTTTTAGAAGGTGGAAAACTTTCTGTTTGAAACTATTTGCTCCTAAACAGCACTAAAGAAAAAGCAAAAATGCTCCTAAATAGTTAAATTAAAAGCAAAAATGCTCCTAAATAGTTAAATTAAATGCTGTGTGGGAATACACAGTATTTAGAAGGTGGAGAAACTTTCTGTTTGAAACTATTAGCCTCTGTGTGTTTCAGAGTACTAAAGAAAAAAACAAAATACTCCTAAACTAGTTAAATTAAATCATCTATGTCTAAATAACAGAACTCTGAGACCTATACAATCCTTTAAAAAAGAGTTTAATTAAAACACATAATGGTTTCATTAAATAAAACGCCATTAAACACATGTAAACTCATATGACCTCTGAACTCACAAGTCCGTTCACGCGCAAAGTCCGTTCACGCGCAAAAAGTCCGTTCACGCGCACACATGAACGCGGAGGGGGATAGGGGAGGGGGGATGCCTGAGGGGTTGGGGTGGGGTGGGTGGGGGGGGGGGGGGTGGGTGGGGGGGGGGGGGGGGGGCAAAAAAAGCCACAGGTATAATACTACTGATCTGTTGTGATATTTTTAATCATAAAAGTTTTCTACCACCCTGTGACAGACAGCATGTCCAGCCTGTCACTATAGAGTTCGACTTTAGCTGATTCTCACTGCTAATCACTACATTAAACTTCTGCAGTGAACCACAGATAAAAGACCTGCAGAAGTCGTGAGGTTAATCTTAACTCTACATATTATTTTACAGAAGATTTGCATTAATTATAACAAACTCTGTGAAGAAGGATTTCATGTAAAAAATAAAATGGAGGCAGGTATGACCTCAGGTTTATCACTCAGTTCTCTTTCTGCTTTTTCTTTTAAAACTGGATTCATGTTCATTTGTTTTCTGCCGCAGCTTCAAATCTCCACCACCCCATAATGTTCAAAAAGCCCCATTCAAAAAGTGGATTTAGACACAATTAATTTAAATAGTTTTATTCATTGTACAGTGACTGAAATATGAAAATCTTTATTATCTTATAAATAAATGTGCTTGTGAGAGACTCACAGAATTTCTGCTTGCATTTCCAACGCCTCTAAAAAAGCCATGGCTCTCAGAGCCTGGAAGAATTCGAGTTCCTCTTTGTCCATATTTAGTCGATAATCGGCTCAGGAACACAAAGCAGCTCTTCTTTCTGCGACCTGGACAAGAACCAAAAGTCCAGTGTAGCTGTAGCACAGTGATATTATTCTGTTTTAAAGATCTTCAAAGTGAACAAAGACACGTCCACTCAGATTTACACTGTTTCTATTATTTTGTTACCGTGTTTATTGAGTTTAGCTGATTGACAGAAAACCTCTGTGAACAATTTAATGTCACCAGCTTGTTAAACTGAAGCCTTCATAAAGTCTGCTGATCAATAATCCAACTATGATATAAAGTATGTACAGAGTGGATCACATAGATCACCAGAGTCTCCAATGAAAGCACAACAATAATCACCACACATGAAGAAGTTAAACTTTTGGTCTGAATCAGACTGTTTACCTTACCTGCTTTGGAGAGCACAGATGAGTGTGTGAAGGAATCTGATTATGTGAGGTGTTCAGCGATCTTTATGTAGCCTGAATCATGATCACAGGCAAATAAAAACACAGTGAAAGTGAAAGCACAGACACCAGGGTAATCCCCGGGATTTACACAAAGAAAACGAAAGAAAAATATCTTAAAGTAAAATTCACTGCGTCATGTGGATTATTTATATTATCAATAGTTTTTGTTTTTAACAGCCTTTCCTTACTCTATGAAAGTAAGCAAATAAAGTTTCCAGCAGCTCTGCGAGGCTCTTTCATATCAACCTGTGAAGGCAGAGACACAAACACAGTAGAGATTGTTCATTTTCTAGGTTTTTGTTAGTTTAGCTCTTTGGGGTCTTGAAATCATGGTACATGTTTCCACTTCTTCATAAAAGATAAGACAGGAGACTTTGAACCTCTGATCAGCTGATTTTACAGCAGTGACAGTGTTTACACAACAACCACGAGTTCCTGTAAACCAGCTGATTTACTCTCAGCAGTTACAGTCAGGTCCATAAATATTGGGACATCGACACAATTCTAACATTTTTGGCTCTATACAACACCACAATGGATTCCAAATGAAACGAACAAGACATGCTTTAACTGCAGAGTGTCAGCTTTTATTTGAGGGTATTTACATCCAAATCAGGTGAACGGTGTAGGAATTACAACAGTTTGCAAATGTGCCTCCCACTTCTTGAGGGACCAAAAGTAATGGGACAGAATAAGAACCATAAATCAAACATTCATTTTTTAATACTTGGTTGCAAATCCTTTACAGTCAATCACAGCCTGAAGTCTGGAACACATAGACATCACCAGACGCCGGGTTTCATCCCTGGTGATGCTCTGCCAGGCCTCTACTGCAACAGTCTTCAGTTCCTGCTTGTTCTTGGGGCATTTTCCCTTCAGTTTTGTCTTCAGCAAGTGAAATACATGTTCAATCGGATTCAGGTCAGGTGATTGACTTGGCCATTGCAAAACAGTCCACTTCTTTCCCTTCAAAAACTCTTTGGTTGCTTTTGCAGTATGCTTTGGGTCGTTGTCCACCTGCACTGTGAAGCGCCGTCCAATGAGTTTTGAAGCATTTGTCTGAATATGAGCAGATAATATTGCACGAAACACTTCAGAATTCATTGTGCTGCTTTTGTCAGCAGTCACATCATCAATAAATACAAGAGAACAAGTTCCACTGGCAGCCATACATGCCCACGCCATGACACTTCCACCACAATGCTTCACTAATGAGGTGGTATGCTTAGGATCATGAGCAGTTCCTTTCCTTCTCCATACTCTTCTCTTCCCATCACTCTGGTACAAGTTGATGTTGGTCTCATCTGTCCATAGGATGTTGTTCCAGAACTGCGACGGCTTTTTCAGATGTCGTTTGGCAAACTCTAATCTGGCCTGCCTGTTTTTGGGGCTCACCAAAGGTTTACATCTTGTGGTGAACCCTCTGTATTCACACTGGTGGAGTCTTCTCTTGATTGTTGACTCTGACGCACATACACCTGCCTCCTAGAGAGTGTTCTTGAGCTGGCCAACTGTTATGAAGGGTGTTTTCTTCACCAGGGAAAGGATTCTTTGGTCATCCACCACAGTTGTGTCCCGTGGTCTTCCTAGTTTTTTGGTGTTGCTGAGCTCACCAGTGCGTTCCTTCTTTTTGGGAATGTTCTAAACAGTTGTTTTGGCCACGCCTGATGTTTTTGCAATCTCTCTGATGGGTTTGTTTTGTTTTTTCAGCCTAATGATGGCTTGCTTCACTGATAGTGACAGCTCTTTGGATCTCATCCTGGCAGTTGACAGCAACAGGTTCAAAAAGCAAACAGCACACTTGAAATGAACTCTGGACCTTTTATTTGTTCATTGTAATTGGGGTAATGAGGGAATAACACACACCTGGCCATGGAACAGCTGAGAAGCCAATTGTCCCATTACTTTTGGTCCCTCAAGAAGTGGGAGGCACATATACAAACTGTCATAATTCCTATACTGTTCACCTGATTTGGATGTAAATACCCTCAAATAAAAGCTGACACTCTGCAGTTAAAGCATGTCTTGTTCGTTTCATTTGGAATCCATTGTGGTGGTGTATAGAGCCAAAAATGTTAGAATTGTGTCGATGTCCCAATATTTATGGACCTGACTGTACATGTAGCGCTCTCAGAAAATTTCATGTCCATCCGTGTTAGCAAGTCATTTAACTTTCTCTTCCGAAGCAGCGGCCTGCCTCTGGAAGCTTCCCCTCCATCGTGACTCCCATGGATCTCCCCTCCAGTGCTCTCCCTTGTGAAATAAACAAGACAAATCCTGCTTTTCATATTACACAATACCCACAACAAGCTGGCGCTACATTACTAACTCTACTCTCCTCCACTTCACACATCCTGCCCTGTGCCGTTCTATGTTTTTTATAATTGTAATATTTTCATTTTACTCTTTATAACGTTCACTGTTTTTGTCCTTTGTTTTTGTCCTTTATGCAGCTGCAGTGTTTATAAGGCTGAGGAAGTCACTTCAAGGAGGAAAATTTTTCACACTGAAAATGCTGCATCCAGATGAAAAGAGTCAACTTTGTTGGATAAACAGGAAAATTAAAATATGTATTAAAAAACCACATGACTGAGTGTGTCTGTAAAGGATATAGACATAATGGACATTCAAATTGTCTATTTCTGATGACCTTTGTGTTTTGTATATAATCTCTAAATGTCACAGAGAAACAGATGAGTCGATGCTTCTGCAGATAAAGTGCTCATTGATTGAAGTTTAATTTCTGCTTCATTATCACAGTTCATTCATTTTAATCATGCCTGCTGATTAAAACTCACTTCCCCCTGTGAGCTCCTGAAAGACCAGTGGATTTTATCACATGTGACTCTGTTTCAGTCACATCCCAGCAATGAATTAAAGTCATTATGTTTTAAACTACATTGATATAAAAAGTCAAGAAAGTACAAATAATACAAGAATCCAGAATGTAGTTTGATTTCATCATAAATAAAATAGATACATTCAGGTGATATCTTAAAATTACACAGAGAGGCAGAGTTTACACACTGTCTGTGTTTTTGTCTGCTCAGATGTTTGCAGGTTTACCTCCATGTCAGTGTGGAGCTAAACTAGACAAAGTGCTGTGTACTCTTTTCTGTCAGGATAAAGTATAAGACAGTCAGTACACTGAAGTCAAGCCTGAGCTCTGAGGAAAAGCAGCAGCTACACAAACAGCTTAAAGTGCAAAAAAAATTTGGAGACTGATTCATGTAATAATTAAATGAATTCCCCTAGGGAAAATAAAGTATTCTGATTCTGATTCATGTAGGCTTCATTAAAGAAGAAAAACTGGCTGACAGACTGAAGGCTACTTTGTATGGGATTGTAATTGTAATTAAACTCAAACATATGTTGTAACATGAGTCCTGTGTGGGTTTCTTTTTAAATCTGAGCTCCACAGGTAAAAACAATAAAATGGTTTCATGTTTCTGGAACAGTTTGTAAGAAACTGACACAGAAAAGACATAAGATGTCGACTGAGTGTATTTAATTAAACAGACTCTTAAAATAATCCCACCAGTTCACACTGAATGCATCTGGTGAACATGTCATCACAGTGTTGTCTTCAGTGCAGTAGTACTGCTCCTGCAGATACTTCCTGTCAGATTCCTGTCCAGCAGACGCATCACTCAGACAGGCATTAAAGTGAACGGTGGCTTTAAACGTGGAAGAGAGGAGCACCAGGGACAGAGCCAAGCAGACGACAGAGAACGGGACACTTTCTCTCTCTCCTGGGAGGATGAACGGGATGACGATGCGGTTTCGTCCTGGTGGACCATATTTTGATGAGAGAGACTTAAATGTTTCCCACACACCGTCATTTGGCCGCAGAGGTCTAACAATGATATTTGGGATCATGCGTCCTCCAGCTTTCTTCAGTGAGTTCCAGTAGTCTGGCAGGTTCAGGGGTTGATATTTGTCAAAAAGAAATCTACTGTGGAGAAAAAACGGTAGTGAACGGTGAAAAACTCTGTGCTGTGGCCTCATTTTCCCTGTTGCAATGCCATAGGTTACAGCACCAGTGGTGCCACAGTTCCAGGGAGAGTACAGGACCAGGTCCGTGATGGTGGGCAGAGGCAGCAAACAGCTGGCTGGGATCATGGAGTCTCTGATTGCTCCATGTGCCACAAAGATTATGTCAACAGTGTCACTGTGGTTCTTCTTTTCTTCCTCATCAATTTTACTTTTCAGGAAATCAAACATGTCTGAGAGTTTTCTCAAGGTGCCAGACTCTGAATTTTCTCTCATCCACTGCAGGACAGTTTCATCTGTGCAGTTTTCTCTTGCAAGGTTTATTAATCTTTTCCTTTCAGCAGAGCTCCTGGGACTTTCAGGGCAACATGCAGCATTCCTATTTGCCGTTTTATTAGAAAAGAACAAAGAACGAAGATTAGCAAGTGCAGACAGCTTTGACTGGATCAGTGTGATACTAAAGAAAACTGAACCTTTAAGTGTCTGAGTGAGGACATAAATGGTACCAAGTATTGAGTTTAATCATAAAAATGTTTCCTACCACACTGTGACACACATGTCCAGCCTGTCACTATAGACTTTGATTTTAGTGTCCATGTTAAATGCTGATTCTGCATTTTCACAGTTACACCCTCAACCACCCTGTGATGTTAGCTCCATTTAAAAAGTGGATTCATACATTTATTTTAAAATTTGTTTTTTGGGGTTTTTTTTTTTGCGCAGTTACTGAAACATGAAACACATTTATTTTTTAAATCAATTTGTTCTTCAGAGACTCACAGAATTTCTGCTTGCTTTTCCATCGCCTCTAAAAAAGCCTCCACGAGTCTCAGAGCCAGGAAGAGTTCGATTTTCTCTTTGTCCATATTTAGTCGATAATCAGCTCAGGAACACAAAGCAGCTCCCCCTCCTGCGACCTGGAGATCAACCAAAAGTCAAGTGTAACTGTAGCACAGTGATATTATTCTGTTTTAAAGATCTTCAAAGTGAACAAAGACACGTCCACTCAGATTTACACTGTTTCTATTATTTTGTCCACCTGGTTTTTGAGTTTAGCTAAATGACAAAAAACCTCTGTGAACAATTTGATGTCAACAGCTTGTTAAACTGAAGCCTTCATAAAGCTGATCAATAATCCAACTATGATATAAAGTATGCACAGAGTGGATCACACAGTTCACCACAGTCTCCAATGAAAGCAGCAACAATAATCACCACACATGAAGAAGTTAAACTTTCAGTCTGGATCAGTCTGTTCATGATTATATGAAGAATTAAAGGTGAAGTGCACTAAAATATTCAGTGTAACTATTTCTGAAGTAACTGAACGAAGCAGAATAGAAATCTGTCACTGAAGTAAAAATCTACTTTACCTTACCTGCTTTGGAGAGCACAGGTGAATGTGTGAAGAAAATATGAGTATGTGCTGTCTTCATCTACGAGCTTAATGGAGTCTGAATCATCAGTCATGATCACAGGCAAATAAAAACATGGTAAAAGTGAAACCACAGACGCCAGGTAATCCCCGGGATTTACACAAAGAAAACAAAAGGAAAAAAAACTTAAAGTAAAATTCACTGCTTAATGAGAGTTCTCAATATTATTAATAGCTTTTGTGTTTAGCAGGCATTCTCACTCTATGAAAGTAAGTAAATAAAGTTTCCAATAATTTAACAGATAAAAAAAGCCCAAGTGTTGATGAAAATAGCTTAAAGTTCCCACACATTTATGCAGAACTTTAATTACTGTACTTTTCCTCTCACACACAATCACACTCTGCTGGTTTGTCTATAACACATGTTTTGCTTTCACTTTGTATTCTTTGTTTAACCTTTTCATATTTATCTAATATTATAGTTTTGTCTTCCTTTGTACAATGACTTGCTCAGGCCACTCCTCTTATTGGAGTGGGGAATAACAACAACCCTCCCTCTTCTTCCTGCCCTTAAACACAGATTTTTAGCACAGGCACCATATTGAGGACAGGTGGCAGAGAAAACATGGAAATGAGCTTTTTTGTAGTGGATCAAAAAGTAAAAACCTTGCAGCTCAGTTTAACTGCAGAAAACCAAAGGTGAAAGAATAGAGGCAGAAAATAGGTTTTAGTTTATTAATGTCATAAGTTTTGAGTTGAAAGTTCACCAAGAACCTCTTGTTCCTGATGTTTATTCATCCTATACTATATCTCCGGTACATCTCCACCCCTACTGTATACAAGGTTCTAGTGTCTTTTATTAACCAATGAAATCAGTTGAAAATTGAGGACCTTCAATGTGCAGGAAAGTCTGAGGTGCAGTGAGGCTGGACTGACTTGCTGACAAGAGGCATGATGATGGTGAGTGTGATTTTTCTTCTGAGTAGTTGACTGTGAAGAATCTGTGGAAACTAACCACAGATGTGCAATCAGGACAGCAGGACCAGATGAAGAAAAAAACCTGGAGCGCTCCAACTGATCCAGCAAATGGTTGCATCTGCTGGATTCATTATCTGGTTGCATTGTTGTGTCATGTAGCGGAGTGTGTTGAAATGAGGACCCAAATGCTCTGATGTCAAGAGGCAGAATTTGCTACACCAGAAATATTACTCACCATCCACTGACAGAACCACGTGGACAATGTATTGCCTCTGGAGTTACAGTCACAAATGCCATTTAAAACTTTACAGTGCAAAACAGAAGCCTTGCCTCAATCATCTGGGATGTGTGTCACACCAACATGTATTGTGGCATAAGAACCAGTTTGCTGGATTTGAACAACTTGAAACCTTGAGATTTAATACAAAAACAAAAAGGAACATCCAGATTGTTATATCTGGATATGACTGCTCTTGGCAAAGGCAGATGTGTGTGAATGGGAGAAAATAACACCTGAAATGCTTCTTCGCTCTGTATCCTCAGTTCCAAAGTGAAGATACAGAGAGACTTTACAAACTTCACAAAGTGATAGCGACTTCATCCGCCCAATGTTATGGGGTGTACTGAAGTGCATGAATGAATGTATATTAACAACTGAAATTAAGTTAACCAGATGAAGCATGAAATGTCTTACTCTTGTTTTCTTACTGTCTGCAATGACATACATTTAAGAATCATGCTGAAGAATCACCACCTATTGTTCTTTGTGTTTTCCAAACCATGCCAACTTTTTCTGCTTTGGGGTTGTATGTGTAATCATAGTAAATGACACATACTTGACTACAGACCAGTTTTGATTGAAACATCTGGCACAACTTGGCCCATGCTTTAAGATTCTCTGCATTCATTTGTGTGAACAGATGGCTGAAAAAAATTTTCAAATATTGATGTACGACAGATGTATATTAATGAATGAAATTACATTTTGGTTATGTTTTATGCATAACAAAAAACCTTAAAATAATGTGGTTCAAACTTTAAAACATCAGGCATGTTCAACAGATATAGTTCCCTCATACAAACTGTTTCTCTTATCGAGTTTTTGGTCTTCCAGTCATTCTGATAGAAGTTCATCTTGGCTTCATCTTTTCAAGACTTTATTTTCAGTGCTGTGCAGCCTATCCTTCTTGTTCCTGAGCGTAACCAGTGGTTTGCATCTGGTTGTAAACTCTTGAGAGGATGAACTCAACAGCATCACAGACTGCATTACGGATTACATGAACTTCTGTGTGGACAACACCGTACCCATCAAAAAGGTACAGTGTTTTTCTAACAACAAGCCTTGGATAAATCCTGAAATTAAGGCTCTCCTCAAGGAGAAGAAGAGAGTCTTTAGATCTGGAGACAAACAGGAGCTGAGAGTTGTCCAGAAGAAGCTGAAATGGAAGATAAGGAAAGGAAAACTACAGGAGGAAGATGGAAGAGCAGCTGCAACAGGACAACATCAGAGGGGTTTGGAACAGCCTGAAGACAATCTCAGGACAAAAACCAACCCCCCAGGCTGCAGGAGACTTGTCTTGGGGTGGCTGCAGGAGACTTGGGGAGCTGAGAGACCTAAATAAATATTTTAATAGGTTTGATCAACCACCCACCCCTCCCACAGCATCGTCCCCCCTGCTGCAATCTCCTTCATCTTCAGGGACTGCCTGTCCTTCATCTCAGGACTTCACACCTCCCAGCTCCCAGTCATTACACCCACCCCTGGCTTCTGTGGACTCCAACATACACCCCCCTCCCCCAAAATCCACTCTTTCTATCTCAGCACTTCAAGTGAGGAATGAGCTTCGCAAGATCAAGGTGCGGAAGGCTGCAGGTCCAGATGGCGTCAGCTCCAGGCTCCTAAGATGCTGCGCAGATGAACTGTGTGGCATCCTAGAATATCTGTTCAACCTGAGCCTGTCACTGGGGAAAGTACCACAGCTGTGGAAGACATCCTGTGTGGTACCGGTACCAAAGACCTCCCATCCCAAGGACCTCAGCCGCTACAGGCCGGTAGCCCTGACTTTGCATCTGATGAAGACCCTCGAGAGGTTGGTTCTAAACCATCTGCGCCCCCTGGTGAGGTCTTCATTGGATCCGCTGCAGTTTGCTTACCAGCCTGGCATCGGGGTGGAGGACGCCATCATCTACCTCCTGCACCGAGCTCTGACTCACTTGGAGAAGCCTGGAAGCACTGTGAGGATCATGTTCTTTGATTTCTCCAGTGCTTTCAACATCATCCAGCCACGACTTCTGAGAGACAAGCTGGAGCTATCGGGAGTGGACCACCACATGTCCCAGTGGATACTGGGCTACCTCACAGAACATCCACAGTATGTGAGGTCACAGGGCTGTGTCTCTGATACACTGGTCTGCAGTACGGGGGCCCCACAGGGAACTGTGCTGGCACCGTTCCTCTTCACCCTCTACACTGCAGACGTCTTCATCATCTCCCCACGCCACCACCTACAGAAGTTCTCTGGCGACTCTGCCATAGTCGGCCTCATCACAGGTGAGGACGACTCAGAGGACAGACAGTGGACTCTGGACTTTGTAGACTGGTGTCAGCAGAACCACCTGCTGATCAACGCCGGGAAAACCAAGGAGCTGGTGGTGGACTTCCGGAGATGCAGACCCACCACACTGACACCGGTGAACATCCAGGGAGTGGACATTGAGATAGTGGACTCGTATAGGTACCTGGGTGTTCACCTGAATAATAAACTGGACTGGAGCCACAACACTGATGCTCTTTACAGGAAGGGTCAGAGCAGACTCTACCTGCTGAGGCGGCTGAGGTCATTTGAAGTACAGGGAGCGCTTTTAAAGACCTTCTATGACTCTGTGGTGGCATCTGTCATTTTTTACAGTGTTGTATGTTGGAGCAGCGGTTTATCTGCAGCTGAGAGGAAGAGGTTGGATAAACTCATCAGGAAGGCCAGCTCTGTTCTGGGATGCGCCCTGGACCCAGTGCAGGTGGTGGGAGACAGAAGGACTCTGGCCAAAATAACATCTCTGATGGACAGAGTCTCCCACCCCATGCATGTAAATGTTGCTGAACTGCAGAGCTCCTTCAGTGACAGACTGCTGCATCCTAGATGCATGAAGGAGCGTTTCCGCAGGTCCTTCCTCCCTGCAGCTGTCAGACTGTACAATCAGAACTGCTCCCAACAAACATAGATGTTTACATCAGCACTGTAACTGCAAAAAGTTAATTAACCAATTCCCACTACAACCTGGTTTGCCTCTTATCTGTAGTTATTTATATTTAATTTAATAACTGTACAGTACTCTGTTTATAGTAACCATTGTCCTTAATGTAAATATGTAAGAAAAATTGTGTATGTTTCTGTTCTGTGTCCCGTGTACTGTTTGTTTGTATATGTGTCTTTTTGGCTGCTGTTACAACCAAATTTCCCCTTGTGGGACAATTAAAGGATTATTCTATGTCTGTGAAGGTTCTCAGTCATCAAGGCCTCGTAGTCTAAGGAGTTTGGGAAGAAAAGCGTCTGGACTTCTTTAAGCTGCTTGAAGACGTTTCACCTCTCATTTGAGAAGATTCTTCAGTTCTAGAGTCAGATGGTCGAGAGTCCCAGGCTAAGTCCACACTAATGTGTTTTTATTTGAAAACTGATCGTTTTCTCTCCGTTTTGGCCTCCCGTCCACACTGAGACGCTGTTTTTGCTGACATAAAATGCAGCGTTCACACTAGCTTACATTACAGTACAGTGCATGCGTGAAACACAAGAAGATTCAGCCTGCCTCATTTCTGTCTGCCACTTATTTACCTTCCGGCTCTTTGAAACGTTGCAGCAAAATGTCGAGGAAAAGCACAGAGTTTTTTTAAATGGACTAACAATGAGGAGTTGTTGCTGCGAGTAACACAAAAGTGCGAAGTAGCAAAAGCAAGTGAGAGTTAAAGAATTTGAAGAAAAGCTATCTGGAGCATGTACAGACTGATATTGATTTTCAATAGGGCTGTCAAAACTGAGAGCAAACAAAACAACTGCTGTATAATGCCCTCTGCTATCTTAGTTTAATTGGTCACATGACTGCATCACATGACTAACATGCATCATCGTTTTAGAAAGTCTCGGTTTTTGCTGTCCACACTGCGACACAAACGCACCGTCTTCAAAAGTATGCGTTTTGGAGAGCGTTTTGGAAAATGATGTGTTTTTCCTTGGAGAAAACGCCGTCTCAGTGTGGACAGGAGGCCAAAACGGAGAGAAAACGATGCGTTTTTAAACGAAAATGCATTAGTGTGGATGTAGCCTAGAGCAGCTCTCAGGCTGCTGGTTTATTCATTGTTCCTTGGATATTTAAAAGTAAAATGGGAGGCAGAGCCTTCACCACCTCTTCTGTGGAATCAGCTCCCAGTTTGGATTTGGGACATGCTCTCTAGTTCTAAGATTAGGCTTAAAAAGTTTTCTTTTTGGTAAAATATATAGTTAGGGTCGGATCAACTGACCCTAAATCCTTCCTTAGTTATGATGAAATGGGCCTAGATATCTGGGGGATTCCCACAATGTGGTGCATTAACTCACCGCATTTAATTATTAGTTATTATTCATCGGTGGCTCTCTTCCACAGCATGTTTTTGTCCTGTTTTCCTGCTGTCACCTTCAACTGATCACGGCAGATTGCCGCCCCTCCATGAACCTGATCGTCCTGTTAAAAGGGAGTTTTTCACTCTTAAAAGTTTGTCTAATTGTTGTGGTTTCTCTATATTATTGTAGGATCTATGATTTGGTGCAATATAAATATTACTGAATTTAATAGATAGACAGATCAATACTTTACTTTATTGTTCCCACAAGGGAAATTGCTGTATTACAGACCATGATGAAGAATAAAAATTATATTAATTTATCATCTACAATAAACAACAAGTGAGAAACAGCTTTAAAATAAAATAAAACATTGTATTAATATCCACCCAGAAGCACCACATATCTGATATAACTGAATAAAATATTTACCGGAGTTACTCTGCTTGACATTTACTTTCAAATATATTTTCTTGCTGACCCTTAGACACTGCCCTGTATACTTTTTATGTGAAGGGCTCGAGTGTTTTTGTTTTACAGCTGAAAACAGCGATTATCCTACTTTAATAACCGCATTATTTCAACATGAATTAAAAAACAGATTAAGGATAGATAACTAGTTATTTTAAACTTTCTTATCAGTCACACACTTCTGAATTGTGTATCATCAGCCTCTTTCATATCGCCTCGCCCTCAAAGACACCACAGCTGAGCTGCAGCAGACTCTGGACACTTGCAGTCCAAAGACAAAGGAAATCAAATATGGCAGTCAACAAAAATAGTATCGAATGTTAACACACATCTTATAAACTTTCAGTAAGTTGCAGGAATAAAAGAATCATACCCTATAATCATGTGTATATACTTTGTATTTCTAAATACAGAGATAAAGTAACTAAGTGTATAAAGCACTTAACAAAGTCCTTTAGGAGGGATGGGTTTTATAACAAAGGTGACAGGCTCTGGTGTTCAAAGCACACAAAGAGAAGGACAGTAGGGAGATCTGAGCATTAAGGAGCAACTCGCATCACTGATGTTACTGTTAAAACAACACTGAAATGTGTTGACGATTCATTTGAATTAAAATGGGAGTGTTTTGCTGTACTGTATCTGAAAATATCTTGTTTATCTCAGTCTCACACACACACAGTTACTGGAACAACACTGATAGAAAACGAGTCCAACAGGTTAAAGATATGCAGAAAATATTTTTTGGACGACTTGTGACCAAAGCAGTCATAGTAAAACCTGCAGATTAGAAACTGAAAGTTCTGACTTTAATCGTTTAAAGTAAAACTAAAAGCTGCTGTAAAGTCAATTGTATTCAAAGTCTGCATTCATTATTTATTTTCATACATTTCAAAATTTTCTCTCCTCTAGCTATTTAATGTAGAAAAATATGATGCTAACATTCCTCTGTACTCCTTCCATAACTGTCAGATAACAGCATGACGTGCAGCTCCTGTCAAGAATGTCAGTACTGTGTTTTATCTCAATGACAAGAATAGATATTTTACTTGCTTTATTCACTCCTGTCATTTTCATTGTTAAAAAAAAGGGGAAGAGCAAAAACCACTAACCTGTAATACTCAACGATTATTGGGCGATTGAGAGAAAGTCCTTCTTTAATAAATACCACTGAAGAGTTGCTGTGGATTACAACTGCCAGTAAATATGAACTTCTGTTTTTTAAATGTATATTCAGTAATAAAGATTTGGATTCACTCATCTGCCTCTATTCATGGCTGATGGTCTGTTCTCTACATCACATCCACTTTTCCTCTGCTCTCAGTCTCAGTTCTGTCATTGTCATTCTTAATCAATCAATGTTTCCTGCCCCAACAATCACACAAAGCCCTATGAGCAAGCACTTGGTGACAGTGGGAAGGAAAAACTCACTTTTAACAGGAAGAAACCTCCTGGCAGAACCAGGCCCAGGGAGGGGCAGCCACCATCCATGACTGTTTGGGGGTGAGGGAAGGATGAAAGGACAAAAGACACATTGTGTAAAAGAGCCAGTTATTAATAATGACTAATGATTAAATGCAGAGAGGTGTTTAAGAGAGATGAGTGTAGAAAAAGAAGAAGATTAGGCTACTGGAATGCCCCAGTGGCATAACTAAGGGAGGGTTCAGTGTGAGCTGATCCTAACTACGAGCTTCATCAAAAAGCAAAGTTTTAATCCTTATCTTAAAAGCAAAGTGGGTGTCTGACTCATACCTAAGGGGCGCAAATCAACATCTTAAAAAAAATATAAACTTTAAGGCATACTGAAATGTGTTTAATTTTGGACTACTAACATGCAGTGTTGGGGAGTAACGGAATACATGTACCGCCGTTACGTATTTAGAATACAAAATATGAGTAACTGTATTCCGTTACAGTTACCGTTTAAAAAGGTGGTATTCAGAATACAGTTACTTTGGTGAAATAAATGGATTACACGGCGGTACTTTCCTGTTTCATATTGTCGCGGGTCAGGACTGTTTGGGTTTGTTTGACAGCTACGTTCTGTTATTCCAGGCGGCAGCGTTACGGTTGCCATGGTTACAGGGTGACGCGCTCTCTCGCTGCGTGTTTCCTGGGTGAGAGAGCGCTTTTTTGTTGTTGTTGTTGTTGTGCTAAGCTAAAAGGCAGAATGCTACAGGCATGGCCCTAAAGAATGTAGCCTCATGGGCAGTGTAGTCCGTGCTGCAGCGAGAATGGACTGCCATACACGTTATGTGTCTGTGAGCGAGGGAGGGAGAGAAAGGAAAGTCCGAGCTGTTACGGAGCAAAAACGGGAGCTGGAAGCATGTAAATATAATAATAACCACAGCAGCCAAGAAGAGTGACTGACGAGCCCAGTTGTAAGTAAGCTATTAAGACTCGACTGTACGCTGTATTCGTGTTTTCCTCCGAAACAATAAGTTCCGTTGGAGCAGCCTTTCAACGCCCCTCTCTGTCTCTGGCAAGCAAAGTTGACCCAGACAACAAAGTAAAGCTATTTTTCGGCTACCAGCCCGACACGGAACCCACCGTATTAGCCAGATGTCCCTTTACTACGGTTCGGAGCCGCGGACCTTCAGTAACAGTAATAAATCACAGCAATAGTACATTCACGTAGTTGTAAACAGCATGATAATATATTAAGTAATCCAAAGTATTCAGAATACGTTACCCTCATTGAGTAACGTAACGGAATACGTTACAGAATACATTTTGGGGCATGTATTCAGTATTCTGTAATGGAATACATTTTAAAAGTAACCTTCCCAACACTGCTAACATGTTTTAATGAATAGCTGAAGCAGTTTTCCTTCTTGGTGCCTGCAGTGGAGGTGTGCTCCCTGGCCTGCTGCAGAGGAGGGGGGATAAGTTAGATCGCACTGCTATCTTCTTGGCTTTTTCAGTGACAGCGGAGCAGAAAGACAAGTGGGTGGCAGCAGCCTTGGAGTGACTGTTTCCAGCGTGCAAAGCACCAAAACAACAGAATCGGCTGCCAAACTGAGCAAACTGACAGCGGTGTGTGTGCATGGGGTCATTTCTACAGTGCCTTTGCACTGATTTAAAATTCTGTTAGCAGGAAGTTCATGTTGAGCTCAGTGTGTTTGATTTGACTTCATATGTGAAAAAAAAACAATTACACACAACTGAACAAACATTAAAATGACCAGAGACCGAAAGAAAACTCACACACAGAAAATGAGCTGAGGGAGACACCTGGTGGACAAACACAGACACCACAGGAAGAAAGACTAAAGTGCAGAGTGGAGACAAACAGCTGGAAATACTTGTTGGAAAGGATTGTCATGCTTCAGAAAAACACGCAGCACACACTCTAACAGTCCTTTATTTGCAGTGAAGGAGACACGTGAAGAAACCAAATCACACAATAATGAAGTGAACACATTTATAGCCAGTGTTCAAGATGATGGATAGAAATGAAAATCATTTTTATGCATTTTTATGTCTGTGTCTTACAGCAGATACAGAATTTACATAAACTCACTGGCCTTTTTCTACTGAACACTCTTTACTGATGGATGATTCATTGTAAAAAGTGGATCTACCAACATTTTATTTCTTTGTTATTGTGATTAAAATGTCAAACAAATATATTTTCCACTTTTTGTGTGACAGAGGCAGGAATTTCTCTGTCCTGCATGTGGAGAAATCTGCTGTTAAATCAGAACATTAACAGGTTTCAGGTTGTATTCAAACACGTATTACTGTGTATCATGTGTCAGCAGGCATGTGTTAACAGGTGTTACGGGTTCGAAATTGAGGACGAGAGTAAAACAATGATAGTCCAGAAGAGGTCGGTCAAACAATTGATTTTAATGAATGCACGCAGCGTGGAGAGGTGTAAACTGCAAAACATCAGTTGTACATCTCTACCCAAAATACACTCTAGATTGCTTTTATAACATCAGGGTATTGTAACGCCCCTTCTTGCGTTTACAAGCACATAATTTGCATGTAGAGAACATCCATGTATTTTAAGAGATAACTGCAGACACAGAAGTTCCCCATCCATCCAAATATGGTAAAGATCTCAGGCCTTTGAGGTCCCCATGGACTGGACATCCTTTCGTCACCTGTAACTAAGCAAACTCCAATACCACAAGAAGCTGAATACATTCAGGCCTTTGCTCAGCTACTATTTTACTGTAACAATATACTCAGGCTCTGAGTTATGATATATATATATTAACTCAATCATTTTAAAGTAGTTATAACTGCACCTGTAATAAACATGTTAATATTTGATTATGATAACCCCTGTAATACTAATTATAACACAATGCCAACAGCTTCAATAAATGCTTTGATGAAATGATAATTAATGTAATGATAAGGATGATGGTTATATACAGTTCAGCAGTGACCTAATTTCTTTAAATATTACAATTCCCTCTCTTGATGTCTCTCCAGAGACATCACCACACCATTTCCTTGTGTCACTCCTCGACCCACTCTGTCACCTCTACTTCCATTAATGGCATCATGGGCCCCGAAACCACCATTCCCAGGTCCACTTCCTTCGCTCTGACCCTCTCTAGCCGTCCCCTGACTCAGCAAATCAGACAACCACCTCATGTCCTCTAGGTGGTCCAGTAATAAAACACCAGCTCCCACTTGAAAACACTTCATACTTAAGTGGTCTCTGCTCCTTTTCTGGGTCCCTCTCTAGTGGAAATCTTCTCCTGTAAGGGATAAAACAAACAGCCTCTCTCTGCTACCCCTCACTAACCTACTTTGTTCATCTAATGTTCCTTTAATTATTCAAAGTCGGTTGACAATATCATGTTCTGGGCTCTATCCATTATATTAACTTTACTTAATCTCAATACTCTTTATGTGTGTGAGCAACGCTTTTAGTTCTATTAAAAACACCCCGGGTAAAATATACACCATCCCTATGTCAGCCTAAATCTCCGCTAAAAAGCACACTTCAAAGTTTTCTATCAGGATTTACGCCTCTTTTGGCCTCAAGCATATACATAACATGCAAAAGTTACTGTTAATGCCAGTTAGACAAGTTTCCATTATCTACAACATTTTGTTTCACCCGGCTCACCCTCACACATTTCCTGTTCACTTATTGCATATTTATCTTTAACACCTTTTACCTCAGCAGTTGCTAAGCAGAAACAAAGCAACATGTGTTCCACCTTTACCCTGTAAAATAAATCCATTTCATGCTTGTGTCTGTAAGCATGTTTTGCATTCATTCATTACACTCCACGCCATTCCTGCAAGTTAGGAGCTGTAAATTTAAAAGCTACATAAAGTCCAGGCCTTCGGCCTGGCCTATATTTAAATCATGTGTGTTTGTAAGCGTGCATGCAATTAACCTGCTATGTTCTCATCTTCCCTCAACATGTATCACCTGGACACTCTCACCAGTGAAGCTTAAAACCCTTTTGGACGGAACATCAACTCTAAACAAGCACAGTTATGCATTGTGTCTGAAATAAACTCAACCTGTAAATAGAGACATCACTGTTATCACAAACATATTCAATACTATTAAAATTATACTGTAGAACCTGTTATTAATGCAGTCATCATAAGGCACATTATATAATAGCAATAAAAATCTCTAAATCCCCAATCCCAACAGGTCCTGTTTTTAAATCTTCCCTGACTTTCCCTTCAAGTTCTGCTTTCTTAGTACAATAATTAGGTCCTCCTAATCCCATTACATCTGCCATATTGATTCCTTCATGTGTAAGTATCAGATTTCGAGCATCTAAAACTTTACTCAGTCTCTGTTGTGCTAATGATGTCATAATTAAAACCTGCAAATTCACATAAGCCACCACACTATGTGTAGTCAGAACTTTTAGTGAGTGTTCTCTCCCTACATGAGCTTCTCACGACGTCAGGACTCGATGAGGTTTTCCCGTAGGAGCACACAAAACGTTATGTCCTAATTCCGGCTCGAAGGACCAAATAAATGTTAGGAGTTTTCCTGTAAATTCAACTCAGATTGGAATAAATGACACTCAGAGAGGTTTTACAAATTAACGTGCACGGGAGAGAACTGGACAGGCGCTGTTCCTTCGCTTGACCTCAGTTGCTCTCGTCCGCTCTCCCGTAACACTGCTCTTTTATTGTGGTTACATGAATATGCATAGGTTCATTAACATATGACATCTTATAGGTATACATGTGAACAAAGAATACCCTTCGTGTGTGTGTGTGTGTGTGTGTTCATAAAATGACTTCCTAACCCTGCTGGCCTGGAAGTCCAGCAGTTCATCTAAACAAAATGCACTTAGAGTAAAACAGACATAGATACGTGTATCCTACCATAAAACAATAAGACAAGGTACGACCTCTCCCATGCTCCCAGGATGTGGGTGTGAAAGCCAGAGTGCTCTGGAATGCACACAAGCTTCCTAGGATGAGACATCCTTTCAGGATACTATCAACTACATACTTCTAAACACAAATGATTACATGCAGCATTCTACCATAAGTAAACCTATATAATTAAAAGGTAATACTGACATTATATTTAACATTCTATTAACATTTGCCTTGTACACTAAAACTTCCTGTTTTTCAGTCTGGCTGAGCACTTGTTTGTCAGTATAAAGTGGCCTTGCTCTACAAGCCAGCCTTCATTATTAAAGTACATAAAACAAGATAATGAGCAGATTCATATTAAAAATATAGCTTTTATTCCTAACACCAGTCCCCGTTTTTTTTTCATTTCTCCCCTGAGAAATGAACTAATTCCTAGTTTATGACATTTAAGTTTACTTCAATACATTCCCATTTAATTTTATTTATATAGTGCCAAATCACAACAAAAATTGCCTCAAGGTGCTTCATATATACAGAGAAAAACCCACCAATCTTGTGACCCCCTATTGAGCAAGCACTTTGGCAACAGTGTGAAAGAAAAACTCCCTTTTAACAGGAAGAAACCTCCGGCAGAACCATGCTCAGGTACGGGCAGCCATCTGCTGCGACCGGTTGGCGTCAGCTAACAGAGACTTTTGAAGAGAAATACTTAATATTTAATAATCCACATTTCACTATTTTATTGTTCGGTTCAAATTTATTCTGTATTGTTCTTTATTTGTTATTGTTTATGTTTAGATTGTTTATTGCTAGTCTTGGTTTATTGTTGTCTGTTTGGGAGCTGACATGGTCTCTATGGATAAGCGTCTTTTGGTGGGGTAGCATCAGGAGAGAAGCTCCAGAGAGGCATCTTCCATGTTAAACACTAAAATATAACAAAAGAGATCTCCTCAACGTGTTGTATATTTTTAATATTTCCTTATTATTTTGTCATAAAATAAATCAACCAAATAACTTAAGCTGTGACAGCACCTTGCGTTTACGCCGGGCTGTGAACTGCCCTGAAGCTACACCCCCTTTTACCCCATTTAATTTCTCAATCTTACTTTAAACTATTCCTGACCTTCTCCTTCTCTCATCTGATCTTCTCAAGTACGTCCTGTACCAAATTTGCTTCCTCTTTTCAAGTCCCACATTTAATTACAAGCTCTAATACATTTGCCCTATATGGCTGTTCCGACGTGTTTCCTGTCAACTTAACAGAGTTATTCTCAAAACTCAGAGCTGAGGTTCCCCTTTCCTAAGTCTGTATGTTCTACAAGAGAGCAAGTCTATAAACAAGTTTATCATCACAAAGGTTGTTAGGTAAAGGTCACGTAGACATTTGCTTAGTAACCCTAAAAGAGCACATTTCATGTAGCTCATTTCCTGTAGCTAATCACATATATTAAGACCCCCCTTTTTGTGACACATCTCATGTGTTACAAACTCAAAATCCTTCACTCAGGTTAGGGAATTAAAAGAAAAGTTAATCATATCATATTAGGTATAGTTGCTCCGGGCCTTCAAACCTGTGTTTAAGGAATGAAATCAAATTAATCATCATGTCAAATCTTTTCTTGGCTCCATCCACAGCCTGCATCCTTTAAACGTTCTAGAAACAAAAGCCTGTGTGTTAACCAGAACATCACCTTTTATACTCACTTTCTCCACTTATGATCCAACCTGTGTTATAAAACAAAACTTAAAACATAACAATTATCAGTCATGTGTCCAACCTTAGTCCAGTCTTTTGTCAGTGTCCAGTCGGTCCAACCTATGGTCTGCCTGGTCGTCCATTCACCCACACATTCACTCACACGCATTAACATCGGGTATTGGTAGACTTCCGCACGAATAATCAGATTTACCACCTTCAGCAAACTCAGTTTATTTATATAATCATTTATTTTCTTTTTACTCGTTTCTTAAGAAAATAGTTCTTTATACTTTTGGACTGGATTGGCTCGCTGCAATCCTCTTAGACAGGGACCCACAATCTGACCCATTGTAATTCGGAAAAGGTCACCTTACTTTTTGTTTTCCTGAGACTATTGTCGGCGCCGTTATTCATTGTTGTCTTTTGCAGGCCTGCTTAGAACAAAAATGAGAAAAAAGAGAGCTGAGTATTAGCTCATCAAAGTACAAAACAAAATCACCTGACAGGTTTTTTCTTTATAAGTGCACTGTTACAAAACCCCTTAAACATGTCCATGTTTATTAAAACTCCCTCTTTAAAAATAAAACAACAACCTCAAAAATCTTCAACAATCTTAAATTTCACCCATAGAACACACCCAAAACGTAAAAAACTACACCGTTTCGTACACAATATCCCCCTTTAAGCATTTTACCATACTTACATTCAGCCTAAGATATAAGCACGTTCTCACAATATGTCAACACTAATTTATAAACCTCTTAATCAAATTTTACACCTCGTAACAGTCTACTTTGCTTCCTTTCCTCAAGGCCTCAATCACACACACACAGCAAGCTCCTCTGTCATCACTCACATTAGCTCTCCAACTAATTTTCATACTCAGTCACAAGATAAATACATGTTTAAACCTTATCACATTATTCAATTATTTTCATTTTCTTTCTATACTAATCGCCTACTTTTATCAATCAGTACGAGAGCACTCCTAAGGCACTCTTTTAAAACTGCGTTAATACTTTTCTTGTGTTTTTTCCATCTTTTTAAATCTTTCCATCAATTTTATTAACCATTCACACCATTCTCTCACTCATACAAGCAGCAAGCAGATCTTCATTGCATATGCTTATGTTCTTAGCCAGGTTTATTCAATGTCTCTATGCATTAAACTTCATGAGCTTGTTTTTTTAGAGTTAATGCATTTTCTGTTTGTGTGTGTTATTTATGCATCTATGGCTCCGCAGTCTTTCAAACTCCTTCCCAATTCTCCAGTTAAGCAGTCAGTTTTCTCTTTCCCCGAATTACTAACCCTCTATTTTAATTTCCCACCTTAAATAAGCACTCCTAATCTTCAGCCAGGAGCTAGGGCCTGTTTTCCAGGTTCATGGACACATGATTCTGTGAACAATTCAACCAGAAACTTGCCTTAACATATCCATTGGCGTTAACCTACAATTTTCTTCCAACTGCTGGATCTGGAGAGTTGGTCCGGGTCTGCTTTGCTCCTAAAAATAACAAACTAAGACATTTGCATTATTATCACGGGTGCCTAAACGACCCACTAAACCACCCATTTCTCTTTTTCTAGTCAAAAATACCAATTATGTCATGTATGTAAGCGTGTTCTTCCTTGCGTTATGTGGTCATGTAAATGCAGTGTAAGCTGTTTTCTTCATTGCATGCCAGGTGATCATCTTAATTAAGTGTAAGCAGTTTCTTCATTGCATGAGTGTAAGCTGCTTCTTCATTGCATCCTTATGTATTCATTGCATTTTCATGTATTCATATTTAATTTATGCATCTTTTCACTGAGCTCTACATTCAAACTATCTCACTTCTGATTCGTTTCGAAAATAATCTCACATGTAACAATTTGTATATGTGTGTTTTCTATTCATTAATATAATTGTCAGTTATTTTGATTATCTTTACCTTTTGTATTGTTTACCTCTTTGTTGTGATGTAGTGGACATCCCTAAACTATCACGAGTTCAGGGTTCAATTTCAATCCAATCATCTCCTATCTTCTCGCAGTCAAACTCGTCCAGCTTCATCTCTCACTGGTCCTTTTCATTCACAGTGTCCTGTTCGGGCTTCAGAGCCCCAGCAAACACAGTCTGTTTCTCCTCTGTTTTGATCTTTCAGTATTTCCTCTTCCTTCAGTCTTATTTTCATTTGCTCTGTTTTCTTCTCCATTCATCTTTTCTGTCTTTTCTTCCAAGATTGCTCCAAGCTTGGCAAATATGACAGTCAGTGCCTTCAAGCAGACATGTCACGCTGTTCTTCACCAGCATGCATGTTGCATCACGTGCTTTCTTCCATGCTGCTGGACTCATCAGTCGTTGTCAGTGTTACTGCTTTCGCCTGCACTGTCTTTTAGCTTCCGTTACTTCTTCACGTCCACGATGTTCTATCGGTCTTCATCAGGAAATTGACTGTCCTTTGCGTTTCTTCTCGGGGTCAAGGATAAAGTGAGAGCTCAAGCTGCACAATTTCGAGCCAAAGACTGGCTTATTTTCTCCCAATTCTTTTAATCTACTTTTCTGCTGCTGAACTCAAGGTTCCAATGTTGAGAGAGTCCACCTGTATTGGCACACTAAAGCATATAATTAGTATCCTATTCATTTTTATCTTAAAACCTCCCTTTTGCTTCATCTGCCCACAGTTAACTCTCTCTCTCTACTCTGGGTGCACACTTGTCACCGTGAGCTTCCCTTTTATGGGCATGCATTTCCTGTCCCAGACACACACACACACAGTTTCCTGTTTCTACAGCTTCTGCAGAGACTTCTTTTTAATTTCACAGTCTACAAATAATCAGTAATTCTACTAAATCTTTATCTAAAAACAATATGCCTTCATTTCACTCACACACATTTTAATAGCGCTCTTTCACACATCAGGACAACTAACACTTCTCCACACACATCACCATTCTTTAGGTCAGTTTTGTAGCATCAGTCACACAATCATTTCTTGAGTGGGTGTACTAAGTACATATACTTATGTGTTTTTAAACAGAAAAATAAACTCAACCTCTCATAACATCAGTCAAGGTCAAATATCTTCATAGACCCAAAAGTAAGCATATTATTTCCCTAGTCAAAAGTCAAACCGTTACTCACAGTAATTTTTAATCTCACAGCCTTTGTGTTTTGAGTCATGGTCAGTGGCCCCTATTTCACAGCAAACACGCACCTCTGTTTCAACCAGCCCTGTCTGACCATCCGTTATTGGAGTCAACACAAGACTAAACGTAAAGCCAGTCATATCTCTGCTATCTTCTTCCAAAACTCCATGGTCTGTTTCCTCCATGGAGTGTACAGGTTACATTACAAAACTACATTTGAAAGCCAATCGCACACATGCAAAATGAGACAGACATGTATCATAAAGTAATCCTCGTATTTAACAACCGTAATGCCAACAAAGTAGAAATAAAAGCAATTCTTCCCTTAAAACACCAATATAAGTCGTCCTTCACCCAGGCTCTGCAGTCAGTCATTAGCCACTTATTAGTAAACAGGAAATGTCACTCGAAATAAGTCACAGGCACCTCATTTACATAGACACACACACTCTCAAAATAACCGGCTTGCTGCAGTACCCGTGGCAGACAGAGACTATATACAAACATAGAAATTATAACAACCAATTATAACACCGAGACGTCTTATAAAATATACAAATATGTACAAGGCCTGAAAGCGAACAACCTACCGAATTTAGAAAAAATTTAACCTTAACGGTCCAACCGATAAACTCCCTGAGTTTTTTGTAATCAATTATAACCAGTCTCGGCCCCGGGCCGTGGTCAGATAACTAATACTCTAAGACAATTTAAAAGCGGCAACCAACTAAACCCCTGTCGAAAAGTTATGGTAGACTTCCCCGAAGTTATAATTGTAACGTTACACGCCCGAAACCCGGTTTCTATCGACCAAAAAAGTGCAAAATACCGTCCCGGACGGTAAAGTGGTCCAACCACTAGTTATTCAGGAGTGCCCCAGGCTCCACAGTGACCAACTGACTATCCCTCAAAAGAGGACAAGATCGAAGCGTCCTTGACCTTGGCAAGCGTTACCTCTGAGCAATGCACTTCTTAGAACATTCCCAATGTTCCGTTCTATACAATTTAATTACTTTTGAAGACACCCCACAAAAACCACAAAACCAACTACCTCGGTGTCCAAGCCCGGCTTTATAGTCAATAGAGACATTACTGTCACAAAATTCACCAATTCCCTGCCATCTTTAATTCCTTTACCAGTGTAATTCCTTAAACTTATCTTAATTCACTTTTCTCATACCTTTATTACTTCTTCACAACCATTTTAACTTCACTTAATCCTATTTTCTCTTATTCTCTTTACTCTTTACTTATTTTATACTTCATTATCATTACTTCAACTTCCATTCTCATGAGATTTTCACCAAAATCAAAACAGACCTTTACCAGTAATTTTCAGTGAGTAGACTTTCAATTTTGTCAGAACCAATTCAGCACTGTTTGGAAATAATTCAACAGGTAGTGCCTTACCTTTAAATAAGCCGGCTTATGTCCACCCACTTCGACCACTGACTCGTGTCTGCCTGTTTGAGCACCTTGGACCCTCTCAGTCCCAACCTCCAACTTTCTCCCTCTCTCAACCCTCGGCCAATGCACCAAATGTTACGGGTTCGAAATTGAGGACGAGAGTAAAACAATGATAGTCCAGAAGAGGTCGGTCAAACAATTGATTTTAATGAATGCACGCAGCGTGGAGAGGTGTAAACTGCAAAACATCAGTTGTACATCTCTACCCAAAATACACTCTAGATTGCTTTTATAACATCAGGGTATTGTAACGCCCCTTCTTGCGTTTACAAGCACATAATTTGCATGTAGAGAACATCCATGTATTTTAAGAGATAACTGCAGACACAGAAGTTCCCCATCCATCCAAATATGGTAAAGATCTCAGGCCTTTGAGGTCCCCATGGACTGGACATCCTTTCGTCACCTGTAACTAAGCAAACTCCAATACCACAAGAAGCTGAATACATTCAGGCCTTTGCTCAGCTACTATTTTACTGTAACCATATACTCAGGCTCTGAGTTATGATATATATATATTAACTCAATCATTTTAGAGTAGTTATAACTGCACCTGTAATAAACATGTTAATATTTGATTATGATAACCCCTGTAATACTAATTATAACATAATGCCAACAGCTTCAATAAATGCTTTGATGAAATGATAATTAATGTAATGATAAGGATGATGGTTATATACAGTTCAGCAGTGACCTAATTTCTTTAAATATTACACAGGGATTATGAAACACGTTATAAGACGGTCTCAGGCTAAAAATACTTTGCTTCAATTAAAAAAATGTAGGCAAATATTTTCACGGATATGCATTAAAACAACAACAAATATGTAAATGAGTCATATCCAAGCAAATAAATAAATAAATAAAATAAGACTCTTTGTTAACTCAGGATTCAGGATTCATTTTTGACATATTGAATCCTGATAGTTTCTCAGCAGCTTCATCATAATGTGTTTTTGTTATCATACAAATTGGACAAATTCAAAATATCCATAAAACCAAAAGAATCTGCTGTAGTTTTTGATGCTGTACCAACAAGTGTCCTCATACTGTTGATGATTTAGCCTTCAGTTTAGAAGCTTTAATAACAGCTGACTGTAGGAATATAATTAGTTATGTTACTACCTCTTTTGCTCTTTCTTATTTAATGATATACAGCAGGAGAATGCATGGAGGACCTATGATAAATACTGTATCAATAACAAGCATGAACCTGTTTACGCTGTCTCTTTGGGATATGAATAAAGTTATGAACGAGGGGGAAAAAAACGTCACGTGACTGCAGGCCAACAAACCACAGCAGAGCAACAAAGTAAAAGGAGGCGTGTCCATGCGAGAATAGTCACGTGCACAGACATGGCTGCTGTTTGACGAAGCAGACTGAACTCAGGGGTGAGAGACAAACTTAAGTATCGATCCCATCACGTCAGTGTAGATCAGTCTGTATCGATGCTTGTATCGATCCGTCCAGCCTGAGTTGAAGCAGCAATGAGTTCAGTTCAGTTTCTGAGAGAGTTCATCAAGGAGAGACTAACTGCTGTTTGTGAAGAAATCTTCTCTGAGGTTCAAAGAACCATCGTCCAGTATGAGGAGGAGATCAACCGTCAGCACAGACTGCTGGATATCAGCCGGAAACCCGACAGGAACTCACACATCATAGGTATGGACATGTTTTTAACTCTGTGCTGTTCAAGCTCAGATTCTTCAGTGTGACTGACTTTACTAGAAGATGTTAAACTGGGTATTTATCAGTGCTGTGGTTCATTGTCCAGTGATGGACTATGTTGGACTGGTGCAGGTCCATGGTCACTGCTAGGTTAGCTCCTGGTAGCAGCAGAGTAAGAGTAAGCCAATGTAGACAGCAGCATCTCTGAGCAGACCAGGGACGGATCCAAAGAAATTTTCTGCGGGTGGCAAAATCAAAGCCCTTTTTTCAAACACATATGCAGGTGGTTACAATGATTCAAATGCAGTAAGTATACACATTTTTCATATAAATATAGTCTATAACTTAATTATTGTCTGTAGCCCACATACATAAACACTTTAGTTACATAAAACATGTGATGTTATGTACTGTATAGTAGAGCTGGGCGATATAAGATTTTTTCATATCACGATATGTTTTTTTCATTTCAGGCGATAACGATATATATCACGATATAAGCCAAATAACTATATTTGTAAGATTTAAATGTGCCGTTGCTCACAAGTAAAATGTGAAATAAACAGCAGCTTGTTTTGATTTAAATATTTATTTCCCATAATAAGTTCAACAGGGTAGATGTACTTAAGGAACATGAGACTTTTTCAGATAAATAAAGGCAAATATTGCAAACTGCACAAAACGCAGCCGCTAAAGCGTTTAAGTTGTAAAATAGAAAAAAAAAAACGGACTACTAAATTGTCAATTCCACTTAGAAACAAAATATTAATTCTAAAAATAAATCTTAGTTTGTTTTACAGAAGAACAGACAAAATTGACTAACTTTTGTCAATATCAAATAAACTGAGAACTAAAAGGAAATTCTCAATCTCTCCTTGTTGTATAGCTTAGCTTTTCAAACAGTTACTTTAGTCTGACAAAAGCCGAATGACGAATTAGCGCTTTCATTGAGAGATTGAGCATGCACCGGTTTATTGTATTTCCAGACTTGCTTTCGGCACAATTTACAGTGCGCGCTACTCTGTTTTTTGTCAGACTTGAAATAGCCGAAATACCTTCACACTACGGAACTTCTATGACCCTTCCGTTCGACAACCTCTCCGGCATTGGAACCATCATCTGTTTTCTCTTCAGTAACCTTCGGTCACGCTCTCGGTTGATTTTTCTCTAGTCGGCACACTCATTTCCTCCATTACCCAGGCGGCGCGGCTGGCTGCTTCCCAAACAAATACACATGTGCGGCTTGGCACTTGTGCTGTACATAACAAGTCACGTGACGTGATGTTGCGGCTGTGATTGGTTTGGCTCTGCGCTACTTAATTTGGATTGGCTGTTCTTCTTTTTTTTTTTAAGAGGACAAGAGAGATGAGGCCTATCGCAATAGTTTAATTTTTCTATCAAGAAAAAGTTATTTCGCAATACATATCGTTATCGTTCTATCGCCCAGCTCTACTGTATAGCCTGTATAATAAATAGATGTGTAGCCCAATAAGTATAAAATCCAGAAAGCTACACAACATGGGGCGGTTCATTTACAAACACAGGTCTAACTTAAGTTTCACACTTTTTTCATTAGAAAAATTTCAAATTGTTACATGCTTAAATTTACACAAAATGTCATAAATCTGCACTGTCATGAACAAAAAATTTTTAAACAATGTCTTTTTATTAGGAGGTTTTCCTTTTATACACGTAAACATCAACATATATATTATACATATAAACAGAAAGAAAAGAGAAGGGTTACAGATGATCTGTACATTAAGGTTAAGTAGTACATTTAGGCTGTAAAATGAGGTCAGAAATGTATCTTCAGCTGTGAAATAAAAGGAAAGAAAAAAGGGATAGAAAGAAAGAAAAACATAAACATATGTATGATATATCCCACAGTAACATAATCCCTGCAAAATAATCCCATTCATTCCCACCCAGGTCACTGCCCTAGACCTGCACACTGTATTTCCACACCTGACTTAAGAGAGTTTGCTGAAAAATTCTTATAGATTTTGAGAAGCATCAAGGAAGGGTCCCCACATGCTTTGAAATTTCGCAGTGGAGTTCTGAAGTGAGTGTCTTATCTTTTCCAGTTTTAGACAGGCCATGAGGTCATATAACCACTGTTTGTGAGTGGGAGGGGCAGCGTCCCGCCACCTCAGTAGGATTGCCCTCCTAGCCAACAGGGAACAGAATGATAATGCCTGTTTTTTAGAGGCTGGTAGAAGCACCTCATTCCCACTGATGCCAAACAGAGCAAGAAGGGGGCCAGGGGCCAGCATCACACTGAGAATCATGGACAGGGTATGAAAAATGTCTGACCAGAACTGAATGGGATTGGGACAAGACCAGTACATGTGGACCAGTGAGGCTTCAGCGGTCTTGCATCTGTCACAATATGGAGTGATTTCAGGATAGATACGGGATAATCTGGATTTTGAGAAATGGGCTCTATGCACTACTTTGAACTGGATTAAAAAGTGGCGGGCACATAATGATGTTGTGTTGACATGTTTGAGTATAGAGGCCCATGTTTCATCAGAGATTATCATGTTTAAGTCTTCTTCCCACAGTGTCTTGAGCTTGGATGAAGAGGTGTGTGTCATATTTAACATTTTATTGTAAAGCAAGGAAATCAGCCCTCTATTGGTTGGATTGAGTTGTAGGATGGTTTCTAATAGTGTAGGCTCTGGTGGAGGGCTCGAGCCTGAAGTCTGGGAACAAATAAACTGCCTGACTTGCAAGTATCTGAAAAAGTGTGATGGTGGAAGACTATATTTATTAGCAAGTTGTTCAAATGATGCTAGTTTGTTGGCTATGAATAGGTCCTTAAAGCAAGTTATTCCACTTCTGTGCCACTCCGCAAACCCACCATCCTGGATAGAAGGTTTAAAGAGATGGTTAGATGCAATGGGGCTGAGAAGGGAGAAGTCACAAAGTTTAAAATATTTCCTAAACTGGCCCCATATTTTTAATGAGTGCACCACTACAGGGTTGGGAATAGAGTTGAATGAAAAGGATGAGAGTGGAGAACAGAGTGCAGCTGGTAAGGATATACTGTTGTCACTATGCAATTCCATAGTCACCCAGTCAGGACAACCACTCCGATTATGGTAAAAATACCAAAACACCAAACATCGTATGTTAGCAGCCCAATAATAAAAACGAAAGTTGGGAAGTGCAAACCCACCCTCAATTTTAGATTTCTGAAGATGCATCTTATTAAGCCTTGGGCGTTTACCCTGCCATAGATAAGACGAGATGACACAGTCCAGCTCATTGAAAAAAGTGTTGGGAATGAAAATGGGTAAGGCCTGAAAAAGGTATAAAAATTTGGGTAGAATGGTCATTTTAATTGAATTGATACGTCCTACCAGAGACATAGAGAGTGGTGTCCAGTGGGTGAGGGACCGCTTCACTTGGTTCAGCAATGCATTCACATTTTCTGTGAAAATGTTTTTATGTTTTTTTGTCACTGTGATTCCCAAATATGTATTTTTTTTCCTTTCAACTCTGAAGGGCAAGCAGGTGAAGTCTAACATACTTGCTTTGCTACTTAGCGGGAAGAGCTCACTTTTATTAAGGTTCAGTTTATACCCTGAAATCTGACCAAACTGATTAAGCATATTCAATGCAGATGGTAGAGAGGCTAAGGGCTTAGAAATAAAGAGCAGGAGATCATCTGCATAGAGCGAGACCTTGTGTTCTGTATTGTTTCTCCAAATGCCGTGTACCTCTTTGCAAGTGCGGAACGCAATGGCAAGGGGTTCTATGGCCAGATCAAAAAGCAGGGGGCTGAGAGGACATCCCTGGCGTGTGCCTCTGTGAAGTTTGAAAGGTTTTGATAATTGGAGGTTAGTTCGTATTGTAGCAGATGGTTGAGAATAGAGTAATTTAATCCATGAAGTAAATTTCGCTCCAAAGCCAAATCTATCAAGGACTGCAAAGAGATAATCGAACTCAACTCGATCAAAGGCCTTTTCAGCGTCAAGCGAGACTACACATTCATCAGAGTCTGTAGAACTGGAGTAAACTATGTTAAATAGCCTCCTTATGTTAAAATATGAATGACGACCTTTAATGAAGCCTGTCTGGTCTTTTGAAATAATTTTTGGAAGAACTATTTCTAGTCTACGGGCAAGTATCTTGGCTAATATTTTAGTGTCTGTATTCAATAGAGAAATGGGTCTATAGGAGGCACATTCCAACGGATCTTTTCCTTTCTTTGCAATAAGTGTAATACAGGCTTCATAGAATGATTGAGGAAGAGATCCTTGTTTGATGCAGTCCGTGAGGGTTGCACTAAGCTGTGTGGACAATAATGAAGACAAGTGTTTGAAAAATTCTGACGGAAAGCCATCCGGACCTGGACACTTGCCAGATTGCATTGAAGCTATAGCCAAGGAAACTTCTAACTGAGAGATGGGTTCATCCAGCCTTGTTTTAAGTTCTGGTGGAATTTCAGGAATGTCAAGTTTAGCTAAGAATTCATTAATTGCATTGCAGTCAGTTTGGGACTCTGAGGTGTAAAGCTGTGAGTAAAAATCCCTGAATACTTCATTGATTTTTTTGTGATCTGTGACTATGTTGCCATCTTGTTGTCGAATTTTAAGAATACTTTGCCTTGCCCTAGAACCTTTTAGAAGGCTCGCCAGTAATTTATCAGGTTTGTCACCATGCATATAAAATTTGGATTTGTCATGTAAGAGTAAACGTTCAGTCGAGTACGTTGTGAGTAGGTCAAGTCTTGTTTTAAGTTCAATGCGCTTTTTAAATATTTCATGACTCTGTTTGAGAGCATACTGTTCATTGGTCTCCTTAATTTGTTGCATTAGCTTATTTCTTTCATGGTTGGACTGTTTTTTAATTCTTGCTGAATAAGCAATAATCTGGCCTCTGATATACGCCTTAAAGGCATCCCATACGACAAGGCTGGAAGTCTCTGGGGAAGAGTTGGTGGCAAAGTAAAAGCATATCTCATCCTGGATAAACTTTACAAAATTTTCATCCGACAGAAGGGTCGAATTGAAACGCCATTGTGCAGCTTTAACAGGAGGATGTGGAAGAGACAGAGACAGAGTAAGAGGGGCATGATCTGAAAAAACTATGGTATGGTAGGCACAGGAGTGGACCTGCTGCAGACAATTAGTGTCAATGATAAAGTAATCAATTCTTGAATATGTATGGTGCACATGTGAAAAATAGGAGTAATCTCTTTTATGAGGATTTAGGGTACGCCAAACATCACACATTCCATATTCTGATAGAAAGGCATGAATGACAGATGCAGATTTGCTTAGGACAGTACTCTTAGTGGATGAGCGATCCAGGGCTGGGTCTAACCAGCAGTTAAAATCACCCCCCAGAAAAAGAGAGTAGATATTTAAGTCGGGTAGAGAGGAGAATAGTTGTTTAAAGAAATTCTCATCATCTGTATTAGGAGCATACACATTTACTAGGGCAACAAGACTGTTATACAGTTTCCCACTGACTATGACATATCTGCCATATTTGTCTGCTACGACATTGTGGGCCTCAAAGGGAATGTTCTGCCTGACCAATATAGAGACCCCACGTGCCCTAGCTTGGAAAAGTGAGTGAAAACACTGGCCCCTCCAACGTGAGAAGAGACGGACATTATCAGAGGCCCTGACGTGGGTCTCCTGCAGGAAAGCCACGTCAGTGTTATGGTGTTTAACATGTGATAAAACCTTCCTTCTCTTGACTGGATGATTTAGACCTTTAACATTCCAGCTTAGAAAGTTTAATTGCAGACTCATCTGATTTATAGAGCAAAGACAATATGCACACTGGCCTTAGATGATAAGAACAGAATAACTTTACAGTGGGTGGAAATTAGTTCAGAACAGGTTAAAAAAAAGAACAGTGTATGAGGTTCATAGCAGTGACCCTTACCCTCCCCAAACCCTCCCCACAACAGAAAATGGCTGCCAAAAAAAAGAACAAGAACAAGCAGCGAGCTCTTCAAACTTAACATATTTAGAGTGTTACTCCTCCTGTCTATGATAGCAACAACCTAGGTGTTGAAGCAATCGAACCACTGCTCCGGTGGCCATAGCATAGTAAGCTGAAACCCCTTATCTTACTGTTAAGTTTTGAAACTGTGTATCAGCCACCAAGTCCAGATGTAATTGCTGGAGTGTTTCAAAGCAGAGTCCAAGTATGTAAACAAACAAACAACCAAACACAAAAAAGAAGATGTAGTTCAATAAGTACTACTGGTATAACTGAATTATTGCATGAGAACAGACAGAAGGCTAAGAATAGATAACAAAACTCCCCGTCTCCGTACAACAGGTATTACGTCATTAACCAATGGGTAGAGGTCAATGAGGTTGCCTCCTTATTTATCAAAGAAAGAAAAATAATACAATTATGGAGTTAAATGAAAGTAATAATCAGCATTTCAGTACTATAGCATCCAGACTATATCTCTACACTCGGAGGGGAAAAGCAACGTCTTACGTGGATGCCGACTACGCCTCTATACATGTATGGAATGTTTGGTACCTGCAATTGGTGTCACTGTTTTATTAGTAATAATTCTTCATGGGGCTTCCGGAGCCTTTGGGAGCCTCTCAATGTACTGTTGAGCCTCGTCCACGGAGCTGAAAAACTTTCTGGCGCCGCTGGCCTGCGTTATGCGAAGCCGTGCTGGGAAGAGGAGAGCCAGCCTCAGGCCTCGCCCGTAGAGCTCCGACATAATGTCCTTGTACTGCGCCCGCTGATTGAGGACCTCGGGACTGTAGTCCTCCACAATTCGGATAGGCACGCCTCGGTAGTCGAATTTCCCTCTCCTCCTAGCTTCTCGGATGATGAGGTCCTTGATCTGGTATCGGTGTAGGCGGATAATGACCGGGCGAGGTGAGCGTCCCGCGGGTGGCTTCGCTGCGAGGGACCGGTGCGCTCTATCGAGCTCCGGTGGAGACTGAAGTATTTCTTTGCCCAATAACTCACAGAGAAGGTTGGAAAAGAAGTGAGTGGGGCGCCCACTTTCAGTGTCTTCAGGCAGTCCAAGGACGCGGATGTTCTGACGCCTGCTACGGCTCTCCAGGTCGGTGACTTTGTTCTTTAGCTGGTTGTTGTCTTCGCGAAGAGCGGCACACGTGCTTTCAAGGTCAGTGACTCGTTGGCTCAGGTCTTCAGTTGCAAGCTCCAAGGACGAAACTCTCTCGGCCTGTTCCTCTTGGGCTTGTCATACCTGGTCCAGTTTTGAATCGAGGGCGTTAAATGAGGTCTTAAATTCAGACGCCAACTCATCTCGGTGCTGCTGGAGCAGCTTGGTGATAGCCTCCAGCGTCAAGCTAGCGTCCTCCTTTTTGTTTGCTTTTGCAATCTTGGAAGCCATTAGAAAGGGTTAAAAGTGTTCAAAACACTAAAAAAAAGTAGTTACAAGTGTAAGCGACTTAAAGGTGGCAATTGAAGGGGTGAAACTGGTCAAAGCGGAGTTAAGTTTACCGGAGCAGTTCGTTCCTGCGTCTACTCGGGTCGCATGCTGACCAGAAGATGAACAAAAATTTAAACCTAATTTTTCATGATTTGTTGGGTTAACCCTCTGAGGTCTGAAATATAACCGGCCATTTTTGACACCTTTTGATTTTACATTTGTATTTCACCTTCAGATTGTTTCATTTGATTTTTTTCCCCTTGCCTTGTTTGGTATCATTCTTTTCAGCTCAACCTCACGTCTGAATTTAGTTGTTTTTTCATTGACATACTGTATTAATATTACTGATCTGAAATCACACAAAAAACAAAATCCTACTAGCATTTTTTTACTGTTAAAAAAAAACACAGACATGTTGAGTAAATTATTTTTATAACTTGAAATGCAAATACAAATTGTACATTTTGAACACTTATGTACACATTTTGTAAACATATTTAAATTGAAACTAGCTTATCTTTCTACAAAACCAGATTATAATAAATACTTAAACAAAGTGCTCTAAAGTTTATTCTGCACTAAAATTTGGATAAGCTTAATGAAATAAATGTTTTTTTTAAAGAATACGCAGTTTGTTACATTTATTTATTTTTTAAACTTTAATTTCTCCAACAGGATTCCACAGTTCATCAGGTGTCAGTGTTTTAGGTCCTAATGATATTCTTAGACAGGTCATGTAATATAATAGACCTTATCACGTGACCTGGTGATGAAGCTCTACAGTGAACATGAAAAATATAACGCCAAAGTGCAACACTGTTTCTGCAAAAATGACAAGATGCTAAAAGAATGTTAGCAGAATACTATTAATTTTATACATTTACAAATGAATATATCTCACTGCTCAGTGATGCCTTTAAACTGGAAAACTTTCATGCGTTTTCTGCATCATCACCTGTGAATTCCACCTCATTGCCTGAGAGTGCCTCCGTGACACGCCTCAGCTGATGAAAACATCCTACATTCATACACTTAATTTAACATGATCAAGACCACACTGTGGCACCGGTCAGGCTACAATCTGAGCTCACTGTCTCTCCAATTCATCACGATTTATTCAGGTTTAGATTCATGCTTTTGTAAAATAGTGTTTTGTGTTCTTGTATCATCACATTAGTTACCTTGTTCTGTTTTTTTTTTCTTTGTTCCTCAAGACCTCCCATAAAATCATGACTGTAATGAAGAGGAGGGTCTGGATGAGCAGCAGGTCTGTAACCAGGAGAGGAACTCCAGTCCGGACCAGGAGAACCCAGAGCCTCCACAAATTAAAGAGGAACAGGAGGAACTCTGCAGCAGTAAGGAGGTAGAGCAGCTTGGACTGAAGCAGGAGGCTGAAGGCATTATCGTCTGGACTGATGAAGAGCAGCTCAGACTGCTGGAGACCATCTGCAAACCTGTGATAAAGTTACACAGAATAGGTATGTAAAACTCTGATGTCTTAATAAAATTGAAGATTACTCATGTAGGTGACGAGTAAAAATAACATTGTAAAAATAACAGTGTTACTAAAAATAACATTGAGCAGAGTAAATCAGTTCAGCTGATTTCAGATATCCCTGAAGTGAAGAAATGACACACTGAAGCAGATTACCTCCCAAACATAGAACATGACAGAGACAAAGGGGATAGAATTATCTCTCTGTTGACTTAGCAGGGAAATTTGGAAAACATGCCCTATAACTGCACACAATCCAGACATCTCATTCATTTAACATTCATTTAATCATTTAACCAACAGTACATTTCATACATATACACATATACAGCAGCACATACATCCACATATGAAGCTGAACTTTGCCAATCAGAGTGTCAGAACTAAATAGTCATTTGCATCAGTGCACAAATAACTGGGTCAGTGCCCTGACCCACTGGTGCCGAGACAACCACTTCACCCTCAGCGTCGCAAAGACAAACAAGTTGATAGTGGACTTCCGGAGGTGCAGAGGAGTACACACCCCCATCACCATAAACGGCGCTGCTGTGGAGAGAGTAAGCAGCTGCCATTTCCTAGGTGTACATCTGGCGGAGGATCTCACATGGTCAGTACACATAAACAAAACAGTGAAGAAGGCGCAGCAGTGCCTCTTCTTTCTCAGGAGACTGAAAAGATTCGGCATGAGCCCCCACATCCTCAGGACCTTCTACCGCTGTGCCATTAAGAGCATCCTCATGCATCACCACCTGGTGTGGCAACAGCACCGCTTACAACCGCAGAGCTCTCCAGAGAGTGGTGCGGTGTGCGGTTGTTGTGGTCGTGATCATTTTGTGAGGCCACATCGAAAAGGCTCGGATGAGCTTTCCAAAGTTCTACAAGTTGTGCCTCCATCGCTTGTGTCCAGATCACACGCTGCACAGCCGAGCTTTCATTTTGGGCGTGAAAGCTCGGGGAACCGTTAACCATTTTTTTTGTCCACCAGGCCACGGCAGAAGCAGATATGGTATGTAAACACTGGTTTGTTTGTTTTTTAAACCCTCTGGTTAAGGTTAATATGGGCATGTGCAGTGAATATCAGCACTATGGTTGGGTTGCCCGGCCCTGGCCACAAGGTGTCCCTTATTTATTTTTCAGGGAGTTGGCAACCCTATTTAGGACCCAGATTACTCCCAGCTTTACAAGCACCTTAGTCCGACAAATACGGCAATAACGACGGCCCACTTGCATGTTCTACAAAAAAAAGTGCTCTTTTGTGTATCTGACGGACAAACACCAAACCAGTTAAGCTGCACCATTTTTACAAAACAATTCTGGCTCATCCTTTTCACTCAACAATCTACTTTCCCCATTCACATTCTCCGTTACCGTGCATTCTCCGTGCTTTTTCGGCACTGCGCATGCGTGTTTTACCCATATTCTATTGCGATATGTCATTTTCTTATCGTTGCCTAGCTTTCTACCGGTATTATCGTGAACAGTATAATATGGCCCAGCCCTAGTATATATATATATATATACATACATACATACATACATACATATATATATATATATATATATATATATATATATATATATACAATTTTCGTCGGAGAGACTGTTAGCTGTTAGCTTCAAATGTGACATGAAGGAAGGAAAACACACAGACTGGGAATACAAACTCTACAAGGATGGTCGAGCCTTTATCCCGTACAACGCATACATAAATTACAGAAAACAAATAAAATCTACCTCTGATACTGGTAAATACCAGTGCTCTGGTCACATGAAGAAATCACATTATACAAAGAACAGTAATACTGTCTCCCTAACTGTGCTGGGTAAGTCCTCAGTGACCATGATCAATAAATATAATATACTTTATATAATAATTCAAATATTCATCTAAATTATAAAATAGAGTACACTTAATTAATGTGTTCATGGAAGGAGCTTTGAAAAAAATCTTTAGCCAGGACCTGTGTTCTTATTACTTCATAATAGATCATATGTATACATATTTTATTTTTTCTAACAGCATGTAAACCCAGGGCCACACTGACTCCAGGATCAACAATCATACCAGTAGGGGGCAGTGTGACACTGACCTGCTCTGTGGGGAGCTCTGCTGGCTGGAAATATGAGTGGTTCAGAGGTGACCAAAACACTGAAGTTCAAATGAGAACAGATGATCAACAAAACAGAGTAATCAGAGTATCTGAAGGAGGAATCTACCGCTGCAGAGGAAGAAGAGGAAACCCAGTTTACTACACTGATAAAAGTGATGATGTCACCATTGAGATAACCTGTGAGTTGAAAAGTTTTATTTGAAATGGGCAGTGGTGTGAACTCGTGTTTGCCCCCCTCCAGATTTCCTATTTTTTGTATGTTTGTCACACTTAAATGTTTCAGATCATAAATCAAGTTTAGTGTAATATCAGAAACAGATAACACAAGTAAACAGAAAATAAAGATTCTAAATGAAAGGTTTCATTGCTAAGGGGGGAAAAATTCAGACCTACCTTGCCTTGTGTGGAAAAAGCCCCCACGTTGTTAAATAATATTATTACCTGTGATCAACCACATTTTTTTTTTACAAAGCTGAGTTTAGTTTCACTCCCATATCAAGGCCTTATATACTGCCTTGATATTACAGCCAGACCTGCTGGAGGTCGGTCTGTCAGGCCTCAGTTGCCTCAGTTAAGGTCAGTGTTCATGGCTCCACCCTAAGAAAGAGACTAGTCAGAAATGGCCTGCATGGTAGATTTCTAAGACAACAACAATAACAACAAAAAGAGGAAAATTAAGGCTCGTCTCAGTTTTGCCAGAAAAAAATCTTAATGATCCCCAAGACTTTTAGGAAAATACTTTGAGAAAATAGTTGAACTAATTGGAAGGTGTATGTAAGATAAGATAAGATAACCTTTATTAGTCCCACACGTGGGAAATTTGTTTTGTCACAGCAGGAAGTGGACAGTGCAATGAAGCAAAAATTAGAATAAAATAAAATAAGAATAAATACAGTACACAACTGTACAGAATAAAATAAAATACTATATACAGTAGAATAAAATAGAATAAAATATACAATAAGATAAAAATAGAATACAAATGCTATATACAACTCAGTAAAAATACAACAATGCCAGAAAAGATTATTGCACATTAGTGTTATTGCATATTTGTGGATGTGTGTGTTTGATCAGTTAAAGTATTTGTTGTGGAGTCTGACAGCAGTGGGGAGGAAAGACCTGCGAAATCTCTCCGTCCCACACCGTGCGTGCCGCAGTCTCCCACTGAAGGAGCTGCTCAGTGCTGTCACAGTCTCATGCATGGGGTGGGAGATGTTGTCCAACAGGGATGACAGCTTAGCCACCATTCTCCTGTCACTCACCACCTCCACTGGGTCCAGAGGGCATCCTAGAACAGAGCTGGCCCTTCGGATCAGCCTGTTCAGTCTCTTCCTGTCCCCAGCAGAGATGCTGCCGCCCCAGCAGACCACACCATAAAAGATGGCTGAGGCCACCACAGAGTCATAGAAGGTCTTCAGGAGTGGGCCCTCCACTCCAAACGACCTGAGTCTCCGCAGCAGGTACAGCCTGCTCTGCCCTTTCCTGTAGAGGGCGTCTGAGTTATGAGTCCAGTCCAGTTTGTTGTTCAGATGAACACCAAGGTACCTGTAGCTGTTCACAGCCTCAATGTCCATACCTTGGATGTTCAGTGGTTGCAGTGGAGGATGTTTGTGCCTGCGGAAGTCTACCACCAGCTCCTTGGTTTTACTGGCGTTGATCTGGAGGTAGTTCAGCTGGCACCAGTCCACAAAGTCCTGAGTCAGTCCTCTGTACTCCTTGTCGTCCCCATCAGTGATGAGGCCGACTATTGCAGAGTCATCAGAGAACTTCTGCAGGAAGCACTGGGTGGAGTTGTGGGAGAAGTCTGCAGTGTAGATGGTGAAGAGGAACGGAGCCAGAACCGTTCCCTGTGGGGCCCCCGTACTGCAGACGACCCTGTCCGACACACAGCCCTGAGTCCTCACATACTGTGGTCGGTCGGTGAGGTAGTCCAAAAATGTCCTATTACATTTGGCTTAAAAGTAACACAGCATTTCAGAAATGGAACACAAGGTTTTTTTTTTTTTATACTTAATGATAAAGAAGTACATTTAGAAACTGCATTTTGTGTTTACTTTTGATATCTATGTTTAATATTTAAATTTGTTTGATGATCTAAAGCATTTAAGTCAAAAATACAAGACATAAGAAATCAGGAAGGGGAAGACACTTTTTACACTACTGTACATTCACTCGTCACTGTCAACCAACTCAATATTAAATTATTTCTGTTGATTTTGTGTTTGTTTGTATCTCAACTGTAAATATATGTAAACAGTTTCCAATAAGGTTGTTGTAAAAGGACGACCCAGCTGGCCTCAGATATTCAGCGGTGAGATGATCAGTCTGAAATGTGAGGTGCAGGAAGGAGGTGAAACCACTGAGTGGGAGTATAGATGGAGAGGACCCAACCAAACCACACAGTGGACTCACAATAATTACTGGATATTCAATGTTTCTGAGTCCAGCAGTGGAGACTACATGTGTAAGAGTCGACGCAGAGATGACTCATATTCTTCAACAGAGTGGAGTGAAGCCTTCAACTTGTCAGCATCAAGTAGGTCATGTTTGTTGTTGAGCTTCATTTTACAAAAATAACAACGGTCAGCACAGGACGAAGTAAATGGTCTAGAAAGCAAATCATATTGGGGTTTTTTTTTTAGATACAGAGATTTTGTGAGGCCTGTGAGGCCAACACTGACCTCCCTTTTAGGTCTGCCATTCACAGGAGGAGCCATAGGAGTTAAATGCATTGTGTGTCAAGAGGGGATCAAGGGTGGAGACCTTGGCAATAACATTCCCAGCTCCTAGCTATCATTGCTGGCTGTTGTGTTAAGGAGTATCTACTCTCTTAAAGGCAAAGTCAAAGGCAAATGACTTAGGTATCCAGTTCCCAGTTGCTGAAACTAGCAATTACCTCTCTGCTGTGGAAGGAGGCAGAGCTACTGCATGAGTTTGACAGATTGACAGTGTTACAGTTGGGCTGACCTCAATCTGGAACAAGTCTCCTGGAGAAACTCTTGGGTTCTCTGTGGCAAGAGTTGCCAGACAGGGCTGGATGTCCTAGTACCCTCGGCTTGCTGCATGTGTTTGTGATTTTTACCAGTGAAAGAGAGGATTGCTTTCCACTGGGTTTGTCACGATATGCGGAGGCAGATTGTGTGGATTCTCTTATGTGAGGACCCAAATGCAGACCACAAAAGACAAAAACGGGAAGTAACAGAAAGTGTACCATTTATTAACTAATCACCAGTCAGTCGTAATTTGCATCAGCTAACAGGGGAGGGTGCTAGATATGCCTGGTAAACCTAAACACATAGTCAGAGTAGTGCTCTTGATGTTGCAGAGCTGTCTTGGAATCTGTTTAGTTGATCTATTTTTCTTTAGAAGTCACCTTTCATTGTTATTCAAATGGAAAATTCACTTGAGTTGATTGAAGTTAACAGTTCACGTTTCTAATTTACAACAGCTGTGCCCAGTCCTGAAAGCTCTTCATTTCTTATTTTGATGATCATTGGAATAATTTCTGGAGTCATATTTATATTCTTGCTGCTCTTGTTCTGTCACTACAGAAAATCCAGAGGTGAGCATTTTTGTTCCTCTGATATAAGATATTTTACTCTTTAAATATTTAAGCACACAGATGCAGCATACAGACATGAGGAGGAAACTGTTCCATGCAAAGGCAAATGTCTTATTTCAATTTCTTTTTGTTTTAAAGGTTCTACTGATGACCACAGGGTCAGTCAGGTAGAAGATCAACAGCAAGTATACTCCTCTCTTCTTCATGGTTAGCACTTTCTCTGGTTCAAATATACAATATATTCTGAAGCAATTTGCAAGACTGTACTTTAACATCTGCTGCGGTTTTAACACTGTTGAATTAAACAAAGCTACAACAATATCAACATTTAATATAAATGCTACTTGCATGAATACTTATGCTTAAATTAGGCTCACAGAAATGAGAAAACTAATTTTCTTTGACCTGCAGGTGACCGTTGTGTCTATGAGTCCATCAGATGGTCTAAAAACACTGAAAATGGTACAGTATAAACTTTACTTTATACACAGTTTGTGGAAGCTGTGTGGTTATAAAAGAACTGTAATTACAACTATAATATTGTAATTATAGGTCACCAGAAGGTGATTACACCAATGCCTGTGATTCAGCTCTTATGAACAAGAGACGTGAATACACAAAATAAGAAAAATGAAATATACAAACAAGCAAAAATAAACATTATTTATACAGTAATAGCAGAGTTTATCCATCAGTCATTTAATTTTCTTCTACTTATCCAGGTCTGGGTCACAGTAGCAGCAGCCAAAGCAGAGAAGCCCACACCTCCCTCTCCCCACCCACCTCCTCCAGTTTATCTGCAGGAACGCTGAGGTGCTCGCAGGCCAGCCGAGACACTTAATCTGTCAAGTGTATTCTGGGTCTGCCCTGGGTTTCGTTTTGGTCGACCCCAAAGGAACCAAATTAAGGGACTAGTCTACCCTACCCAGGATAGGCTTACCAGGACCTCACCCTGGAATCAAGTCTGGGAACGGAGCTCAAGGAAGCATCTGGTGACCGGAGACTGGAGACATTGGCCTGTGAGGCCATCACCCGCATGAGCGTCATGGGGTGTGAGGTGTAATGTGTGTTGGGCAGTGATCTGATCCGTGGCCTTTGGGGCATAACAGACGCCTTAACGCCCACTCACATCCTGGGCCATCTGACCTCAGGAAATCACATGATAGGGTGGGGCCAGGTTTCACAATGAGCTCACCAGAAACTCTGGCTGATTGTGACTCACACCCGCTTTCACACTTCGGCTCATGTGATTAGGTAGAGGATCATCAGGGGGTCCTTTGTCCCCCTTTGGGGGGAAACTTCCACTGGGTTTAAATCTGGTACTCTCCACCATTTGACCCTAGAACTGAAGAAGCTTCTCGGAAGAGAGGTGAAACGTCTTCAAGCAACTCAAAGAAGTCCAGATGCTTTTCTTTCTAAGCTCCTTAGTCAAAAGAGATGGGTGTTCCACAGTTAAAGTAATAGTATCTAGAATACTATCTTTTAATAAAAATTCAAAATGGGAGAATTTGATTACACATTATTGCACATGGAGAAAATTAAATAATGAAATCGTATACACTACACTGTTTGCCCTGAGCTGTGTCTCACAGGAAGATCGTCCCGCACTCTACCAATCTAATGGTTCTGCTTTGGTTTATTTGCTGGAAGTTTCTGAAAGTTCAATGTCATTAAACAGTTTTATCAGGTTCTGTTCAGCATCCACTCATTCAGTCTAAGTGGGTGGAGTTTGAAAAGTTTGCTAACCTGTTGTTTTTCTTGGTGGTTTTGCACTGATTTTAGTTTCTGTTAGCAGCAAGTTCATGCTGATCTCAGTGTTGGAGAAAGCCTTAAAGTGAGCAGGGAGGTTGAAAGTAAACTCTTCATCATGGGTGTAGAAAACTGTCACACAGAGGAAATGAGCAGAAGGAGCCACCTAGTGGACAAAAAGCATTCACATCAACTCGTTGGCCTTTTTTCCACAAGTGAACACTCTTCATTTTCACTTCATCTGCCTCATTTCACTACTGCGGAGTTCCAACTTGCGTTTAATAATTACATTAAATTAAATATTAGCTATTTTAATTGGTTTTACCTCCTCAGAAACCTTTACTAAAAACACAGACAGACCTATGGGATTTAAGCTGTTTTAAAAAGCAGAAATCAGAGAGTAGTTGAAACTTAAGAACCTGCTGATAGAAAAATGTCCAGAAATCAGAAGCATTCTACAAATCACTATTCTGTTCATCCAGGTTGCAGGACTCGACAATTTTCAGCAGACAGCTAAACGGGATTCTGGCTGTTTTACTGCAAGTTTGGTTGACTAATAAATATATGGAAAAATGGGGATATCAGCTGGAAACCCAACAAAAGTTATTAATTAATTTTTGATTATTTATCACAATTATTAATTATTAACAGATTTTAGTTCAATTATCTCAAGATAGTTAAAAACTCTCCTCCTCTCAGAATACACCAAATACTCTAGATAAACAGATTTTAAAAATCACAAATGCTTCACAATAAAACAAAAAGAAATATATCAATGTAAATCAATAGAATAAAACATAAAATTATTGAAAGCTTATCTGTATAAATATGTCTTCAGATTAAAAAAAAAACAGTCAGTGGCGTCTATACAGTGGAAAGAAGGTTAAAGAAGGTTCTGCGATCTTTGTGCCACTGCCTGAAAAGCAGCAACCTCTGACCTTAAGAGCTAAGATCTCCAGAAGAATGAAGTTTGAGCAGGTCAGGTCAGAGATGGTGAGCTTGACCATGTAGTGCCCTAAGAGTTAAAGCCAGGATTTAAAAGCAAAACCTAAATTTTACTGGCAACCAACGAAGAGAAGCCAAATCTGCAGCATTTTGCACAGTCTAAAGTTACAAGTCTGCTACAATAAAAAGAAAATACAATCAAATACAAACTCAAATCAGAAGATGTGATCATTCTGTGGGTTCATGATAGAAATGAAGGTAAATTGATGTAAATATTCCTTTATTGAATGAGAAAATCATGACATGTCATAAGTCTCTTTGGTCTAATGGAAAAGTTCTCAGAGCTGTAAATAGGACAGTTTTTAATGGGTCTAACAGACAGAGATGCTACAAAAACAACATACTTATAAAATATAATTTGATGACGTCGATTAACTTACCACTGAATATATATGGCATATAAACATCTACAGCAGCAACAAACACAAATCTAGCAGTAATATTTATCCATTTATCCAACATAACTGAGAAAATGCTGACAGCAGTTACTTGGGCTGTCTGCTATTAATTGAAAGAAATAGTCCACCTCTACCGGATGCCAGCTGATTACCCTGAATATCCAAGTTGCTATGGCTATTGTCAAGAGGCCATGAGTGATACAGAGCAGTGTATGCTGATGGGATTCTCATCTTAGGGATGGCTGTTCCTTTTTTTTGACATTCATGAAGTGTGTGGCGCTGGTTTCAATCATTATGCAGCTGCACTGTGTCAGGTTTCCTGGGTCGTTGACCCAGTGTTTTCAGTTTTGTCATGTTCAGTTTATTTTCCACATCCATGTTTTTCACTTCCAGTTTTCTGTGCCAGCCTGTCTACCAGTGTGTTATGTTCCAGTTCATTCCATGCATCATTAGTTAGACTAAGTTCAGCCGTGTACTCACCTGTTTCCAATTGTTGTCATCATTCAGCCTGTGTATTTAAGTTCCTCAGGTTCACCAGTTCATTGTCGCGTCATTGGTGTTGTCACTGCTGTCTATTCCTCGCGTTTGCCTTCCAGTTCAGTCAGTCAGCCTTCTTCCCTGTTCTGTTTATCCTGCCATTGCAATAAACACCCTTAATCATCACCACTAGTCCAGCGTTTGGGTCCCCTCTACTCCACATCCACGCAGCAACTCCTGATACACTGTTTATAAGGCTGAGGAAGTCTGCAGTCAGCTGAGGCTGAAGAAGTCACTTCAAGGAGGGAAAGTTTCTCACACTGAAAATGCTGCATCCAGATGAACAGAGTCAACTTTCTTGTTTAAAGATGACAGAGTGTATCTCTTATAGTACAGACATGATGGACATTCAGTTTGTTTATTTCTGATTGCCTCTGTGTTTTGATTATAATCTCTAAAATTAATTGAGAAACAGATGAGTCGATACTTCTGCGTCATTTTCACAGTTCATTCATTTTAATCATGCCTGCTGGTTGAAACTCACTTCCACCTGCAAGCTCCAAAAAGAGCAGTTGATTTTATCACTCTGTTTCAGTCACATCTCAGCAACAAAAAGTAAGTACAAACGATACAAAAATCCAAAATGTAGTTTGATTTCATCATAAATAAAACAGATACATTCAGGTGATATCTTTAAATTACACAAAGAGACAGAGTCTACACACTGTGTGTCTTTGTCTGCTGAGCTGTTTGCAGGTTTACCTCCATGTCAGTGTGGAGCTAAACTAGACAATAAAGTGCTGTGTACTCTTTTCTGTCAGGATAAAGTATAAGACAGTCTGTACACTGAAGTCCAGCCTGAGCTCTGAGGAAAAGCAGCAGCTACACAAACAGGTTAAAGTGCACAAAAATCTTGAGACTTGATTCATGTAGGCTTCATTAAAGAAGTGAAACTGGGTGATAGACTGAAAAGACGATAGGATGTGGGTGAATGCATCTAATTAAACAGACTCTTAAAACGATCCCACCAGTTCACACTGAATGCATCTGGTGAGCAGGTCATCCCAGTGTTGTTTTCGGTGCAGTAGTACTGCTCCTGCAGATACTTCCTGTCAGATTTCTGTCCTGTAGATGCATCACTCAGACAGGCATCGAGATGCACGGTGGCTTTAAACCTGGAAGGGAGGAGCACCAGGGACAGAGCCAAGGCAACGACAGAGAATGGGACACTTTCACTCTCTTCTGGGAGGATGAACGGGATGACGATGTGGTTTCTTCCTGGTGGACCATATTTTGTTGAGAGAGACTTAAATCTTTCCCACACACCATCATCTGGTCGCAGAGGGCTAACACTGATGTTTGGGATCATGCGTCCTCCAACTTTCTTCAGTGAGTTCCAGTAGTCTGGTAGGTTTGGGGGTTGCTGTTTGTGAACAACAGTTACACTATGGAAAAAAAACGGTAGTGGAAGATCACGGTAAAAAATTCTGTGCTCTGGCCTCATTTTCCCTGTTGCAATGCCATAGGTCACTTCAGGTGTGGTGGCACAGTTCCAGGGAGAGTACAGGACCAGGTCAGTGATGGTGGGCAGAGGCAGCAAACACTTGGCTGGGATCATGGAGTCTCTGATTGCTCCATGTGACACAAAGATTATGTCAACAGTGTCATCATGGTTCTTCTTTTCTTCTTCACCAATTTTACTTTTCAGGAAATCAAACATGTCTGAGAGTTTTCTGAAGGCGTAAGACTCTGAATTTTCTCTCAGCCACTGCAGGACAGTTTCATCTTTGCAGTTTTCTGTTGCAAGGTTTATTAATCTTTTCCTTTCAGCAGAGCTCCTGGGACTTTCAGGGCGACATGCAGCCTTAAGGTTTGCCCTTCTATTAGAAAAGAACAAAAAAATTAGCAAGTGCAGACAGCTTTAACTGGATCACTGTGATACTACAGAAAGTTAGGTCATATATGAGCACAGGTATCTAGATCTGTTGTGATATTTTAAACAATTAAATTTTTTTCTGCCACCTGGACAGCATGTCCAGCCTACCACTATAGGCTCTAATTTGAAGTGATTTTCACTTCTAATCACTACTTTAAACTTCTGCAGTGAACAACAGATAACAGACCTGCAGAAGCTGTGAGGTTAATCTTAACTCTACATACTATTGACAGAAGATTTCAGGTGAGAACCTTAACCAACCCTGTGAAGAAAGATTTCCTCTATAAAACAAATTGGAGGCTAAAATGACTCCACACACTCTTCTTAGTGGCTGTAATAAGTTTGTTACTCAGGTCTCAGCCAGCTGCTCCTGACTTTCTGTTTATTTTATTTGTGTTAACTGGATTCATGTTTATTTGATTTCCATGTTACCTGCTGATTTTGCAGTTTCACTGTTTAAAACTCCACCACCCCATGATGTTAGCTCAATTTAAAAAGTGGATTTATACACAATTAATTTAAATTGTTTTTTATTGTAAAGTGAGTGAAAAACAAAAAGTTTTATTATTTTCTAAATCATTTTTTTCCCAGTGTCATGAAACTGTGACAGACAGAATTTGAACACAAAAACACAGCTTTATTGTTGGCATGAGTTAATACAAAAACTAAACTGGAAAACGCAGGAACTAAACTATGAATGGAACACAAAGCCAGGTATGAGTGAGACGCTGACATAAATTCACAGAAGCATAACTAGGGAAGTGACAACACACAGGGAACGCAGCTGACACAAATTAACATGATGCCACAGGGGAAGCAAAACAAAACAAAACACACCAAACATGGAAACAAGACTTTCACAATAAAACAGGAAATGGTGGAACATGGCACAGGAGTGGAGGAAAGGCAGAGGAGAGTGACCAAGGGAACATGAAGGAGCACACGGGAGATAGATAGGTACAGAGAGAGAGAGGAGAGACATGACAGAGTCGGGAACATGAATAAAACACGACAAGGGAAACAATCCACAAGGACTCACACAAACCTATAAACACAGACACCCAGGGAGAGACAGAGAGGGCAAAGACACAAGAGGGATTCTAATAATCAAGGAACTAAACAGGAAATAAAAGAAACTCAAAACAGGGTAACTAAGACTACTAATGAACCAGAATATGAACTACGATACAAAAGAATGCTAAAACACAGGAAACTCATAAACACTGAGTCAAAAGGACCCAGAACCAAGACATTCAGAGACTCACAGAGTTTCCAATTGTTTTTTCATTGCCTCTAATTTAGCCTCCATGTCTCTCAGAGCCAGAATGTGTTCGGCTTTCTCTTCGTCCATATTTAGTCGATAATCAGCTCAGGAACACAAAGCAGCTCCTCCTCCTGTGACATGGAGAAGAACCAAAAGTCAAGTGTAACTGTAGCACAATGATATTATTCTGTTTTAAAGATCTTCAAAGTGAACAAATACACGTCCACTCAGATTTACACTGTTTCTATTTGTTTGTCCACCTGGTTTTTGAGTTTAACTGAATGACAGAAAACATCTGTGAACACTCTGATGTCAACAGCTTGTTAAACTGAAGCTTTCATGAAGTCTGCTGATCAATAATCCAACTATGATATAAAGTATGTACAGAGTGGATCACATAGATCACCACAGTCTCCAATGAAAGCAGCAAAAATAATCATCACACATGAAGACGTTTCAGTCTGAATCAGACTGTTCACGATTATCTCAGGAATTAAAGGTGAAGCTCATTAAAATATTCTGCATAACAGATTCTTAAGTATTGAAAGAAGTAGAAATTTGTCACTGAAGTAAAAATCTACTTTACCTTACCTACTTTGAAGAGCACAGGTGAATGTGTGAAGAAAATACAAGTATGTGCTGTGTTCAGTAATGAGCTTAATGTAGTTTGAATCATCAGTCATGATCACAGGCAAATCAAACATGGTGAAAGTGAAACCACAGATACCAGGGTAATCCCCGGGATTTACACAAAGAAAACGAAAGGAAAAAAAATCTTAAAGCAAAATTCACTGCTTCATGTTCATTAGTAATATTGTTTTTTTGTTTTTTGTTTTTAGCAGGAACTCTTACACTAGCCAAGTAAGCAAATAAAGTTTCCAGCAGCAGCTCTGTGAGGCTCTTTCGTATCAGCCTGTGAAGGCAGAGACACAAACACAATAGAGATTGTTCATTTTCTAGGGTTTTTTTTCTAGTTTAACTCTTTGGGGTCTTGAAATCCTGGTACATGTTTCCACTTCTTCATAAAAGATAAGACACAGAATTTGATCTCCTCCTCTGTACATGTTACCACTATAAGCAGGAGTCTACCACACAGTCATAACTGCATTCAAGGAGATGTGAACATGCAGGGAGTCATTTTAAAATATAATAATTTATTTCAGTTCTCTGTTTAAGAACAATGTTCCTCTAAGTCCCAGTGGAGATGATCTGAGGACCATTCAACTACACAAGGTTAGAGGCCTGTTTCCTGGACAATCAGGCACCAACATGTCGATTGCAGAATACACATCAGCCAAAGGATCCCACTTTACTGACACCAGATGTGTCATGATCCTGGGCCATGTTGGCCCAGCATTCTTAGTTTTCGTGTGTTTTGTATTTTGTTCATTTATGCCATGGTTCCTAGGTTGTTCTGTTAAGATGTTGCTTATTTGATTTCCCCTCGTACTTTACACCCTGTGTGCCCCCTCTGTGTATCTGTGAGCCCTTGTGTTTAATTCCATGTTTTCTCCAGCTCGTTATGTCTGTGCTCTCCCCGTGCTCTCTCTCCTCCTGTCTGCACCTCTGTTTACTTCCTGTTTTACTTTGACAGTCTCTCGTCAGTATGCGTCATGTTGGCCGTTTCTCAATTCTCAAGTACGCGAGCACGGACTCGCGATTTCTACAATTGGAACACCAGCGTACGTGATGATGTCACAGGTCCGGAGTTTTCACTGCCGTCCCTCTTAATTTAACTGTGAGTAACATGTTATGAAGTTTAACTTTAATCACAGCCAAACCGGTCTATTCAGGAACAAATAAAACACTGAAATAAACCAAACATTAACATTTAGAAGTGATCTACGTGACTTATATATCATTTTTAACCTCAGTAGTGAAACCTCTAATGATAAAAATAGTGTACATGTACATACGTGTACATACCTTAATAAAAACAAGCAGGTGAGATGTTAAAATGCTTTTATTTTTATTTTAGTGGACACCCAATACTATAGACAGCTGCTGGGGTTTCTTTAACCTGAGTAGTGGAGTCCGCTGTTGAGTTTTGGATGAAATGCATTCTGGGATATTTAGCTGTACCAAGTCCACACTGATGCATGCTCAATAAAACGGGCGGAGCGAGAACACATCCGGGACTTTTTCGCGTTCTCGGCTTGATGCGTACTTCGAATTGGAACAGTACTTGGTCTCCGACTGATGACGTATCACGACTACACGAGAACGCAAGTACGCACAAGTACGCATATTGAGAAACGCCCGTTGTGTTTGCGCCTGCCCTGTCTCGTTATGATTATCTGTGTCAGCTGTGTTCCCCGTGTGCTCCCACTTCCCTCGTTAACCCTCTGTGTATTTATGTCCGCGTCGCCCTCAGTTCTGTGTTGCATCGTCAATGTCCCTTCCGTGAACCTGTGTGCCTTTCTCTGTGTTCCCTAGATCCTCAGTTTAGTTTTCACAGTTTAGTTCTGTTTCTTTGTGAAGCCTGCAATAAAGCAGAGATTTTGAGTTCAGCTTCTGTCTCCGTGAGTTTTGCATTTGGGTCCTCATCTGCCTGCACACAGCTAGTTCATGACGAGATGGTTACATAAATCTGAAATAAATCCATTTTCACACAAACAGGTTGTCTTTGTGAGGATTTACTTTACCTTTACAAGCATGTCAAACAACAATACCAATCACAGCAGCAGTCTGCCTGATTTTAGAACAAGAAGAATAACAAGAATAATTTTTAGACGCAATTTATTTACCCACCATGGTCACAGAATACAGAACATCAAACATCTTTTGTACAGCAACATGTGGTATATCTGAACGATTACATGGAGACAGAATGTGACATTATGGAGCTTTTGAATTCATTAAGATCATGACACGGCCACAGAGACACAGAGAAGTAGAAGAATCTTAAATCTTCCATCACACACCTGACAGGAGACTTACAGCAGTGACAGAGTGTTTACACAACAGCTGAGACTTCCTGTAAACCAGCTGATTTACTCTCAGCTGTTCGGCTCACATGTAGAGCTCTGAGACACATTGTGCTGTTTCTGCTTCTTCTAATTTTCTAACCACTGTCTTGTGACATTTTGCAGTGATCTGTGGCTAAAAGAGCAGAAACCTCGAAACCTAATAAAACCCAAAGTTGTTGATGAAAGCAACTTAAAGTTCACACACAGTCATACAGAACATTTAATAGTATACTTTTCCTCTCACTCACACTCTGCTGGTTTGTCTACATCATCTGTGTTTTATTCTGTATTTAACCTCTTAAAAATTATTTTTAATATTATAGTGTAACCGACACCACGGCAGACCTGATGACATGTACATGCTTTGCAGCATACTTTATACACACACGGTTGCTGTACAAACATAGTCGGCTGCCGCTCCACAGCTCACAGCCTGACACACACCAACAACAATCACAACAGGCGGCGGGGCATGACTGCAGATGCCTCTCAGATGTGTCCGCCTCCCCTGCAGCGGCACCGCAGACCACACCCCGCCACGTTTTGTCTTCTGTTGTTCACTCACTTACTTTGCTGCCACTTAGCTCTGTGTGACCTCGTTCCTGAGTGAGTTTCTGTTTATCCAGCAGTACCAGGGGTAGAACTCTGACAATGATACTATGATAGCCCATGGAAAAGATATATATAAATCTTATAAAGTTTGTATCTGTCTTGTGTGAAACTTGTATGAAAAGCATACAAGAGTGAAAACAGATATAAGATCCCTTGAAAAATTATATAAATTAAACTTGTATGTTTTGGATACTTACTAAAACAATCTATGAAAGTAATGAGAAAGTGGCCACTTTCATGAGTAAATCATATAAGTTTTTACTATTTCTTTTCCATATGGGAGGTTAGGAGTCACACCAGTCTCACTGTTACCACTAAAAGTACATCACAGTATGATTAAGGAACTGACCTCACAGCCCATTGTTCCTTCAGTGGGCTGGTTTCAGTCAATATGCAAATGTACTGTTTATAAGGTTTGGGGAAACCTGCAGTCATCTGAGACTGAAGAAGTCACTTGGATGAGTGACGAAATGTTTCTCCCACAAAACGCTACGTCCAGATGAACAGAATCAACTTTTGGAGATTTACTTTCCTGGATGATTGAGAATGCATCAAGACGATACATCACAGTACCTGCACTAAAGTATGTTTCTGTAAAATACCACCAGCTTTGATCTAACAGTAGTATTTGAACCATCTGGTATGAGTTCAGGATCACTGGTTAGAAATGAAAACTGTAGAATTAAAGAAATTAGTTTACTGCTGAACTGTATATAACCATCATCCTTATCATTACATTAATTATCATTTCATCAAAGCATTTATTGAAGCTGTCGGCATTATGTTATAATTTGTATTACAGGGGTTATCATAATCAAATATTAACATGTTTATTACAGGTGCAGTTATAACCACTTTAAATCGTTGAGTTAAATCTATCATCTTAAAAGCTTATATGCTGAGTATATTGTTACAGTAAAATAGTCTGAGCAAAGGCCTGAATGTATTCAGCTTCTTGTTGCATTTGAGTTTGCCTAGCAACAGGTGACACAAGGAGGACAAGTCCATGGGGACCTCAAAGGCCTGAGATCATCACCATATTTGGATGGATGCCAGAAAGGGGAACTTCTGTGTCTGCAGTTATCTCTTAAAATTGATCATTGTCTGTAAAAGAGGCAAATAATGTTCTTAAGATGCAAATTATGTGCTTGTAAACGCATGAGGGGGCGTCATAATACCCTGATGTTATAAAAGCAATCTGAAGTGTATTTTTGGGTGGGGATTTACGACTGATGGTTTCCAGTGTACGTCTCCCCACGCTGCGTGTATTCATTAAAATCAATTGTTTGACCGACCTCTTCTGGACCATCATTGTTTTACTCTCGTCCTCAATTTCGAACCCGTAACAAAACCTTGTAATGAAATAAAAATAACAGCAAAACCATCAATCTGTCTATATATCTATGTATAAACACAAACACAAGTTTGTAACTGAGTTTTACGTTACGGTCTAAAGCGCATCAGCAAACCCTGCAGACTACAGTTTTCCATAAATCCCCTGATTTACATCACTGTTTATCTTTTTCTGTTTTATTGTTATTGTAAACATTGATCTACACTTGTGTGTTGCAACCAATCAGGACACAGGAACACAAACCAATTTCTTTCTTTCTTTCAACCTTGTTTTATTACTTTCATTCTACTCAACATTTTCATTTTATTCTTAAAAATATTCATTGTTTTTGTCCTTTGAAACAACTAAAGAGATGCATGCTCAATAATCCAGGTAAGCAAATCTCATGAAGTTGATTCTGTTGATCTGATCGTTAATATGCAAGTTGCTATGACTATTGATTAGAGACCATGAATAATACACAGCAGTGTATGCTGATGGGATTCTCATCTTAGGGATGGCCATTCCCTTTTTTGACATTCATGAAACTGGCTCAGTGTGGTGCTGGTTTCAGTCACTATGCAGCTGCACTGTTTGTAAGGCTGAGGAAGTCTGCAGTCAGCTGAGAGTGAAGAAGTCACCTCAAGGAGGGAAAGTTTCTCACACTGAAAATGCTGCATCCAGATGAACAGAGTCAACTTTCTTGGATAAAGAGGAAAATGAATATATATGTTTTAAAAAAACATGACAGAGTGTATCTGTAAAGGTAGAGACATAATGGACATTGTCTACTTCTGAGTACCTTTGTGTTTTGTCTATAATCTGTTCAATTCAATTCAAATTTATTTATATAGCGCCAAATCACAACAAAAGTCGCTTCAAGGCACTTTATATTGTACAGTAGATACAGAGAAAAGCCCAACATCCATATGACCCCCTATGAGCAAGCACTTTGGCGACAGTGGGAAGGAAAAACTCCCTTTTAACAGGCAGAACCAGGCTCAGGGAGGGGTGGGGCCATCTGCTGCGACCGGTTGGGGTGAGAGAAGGAAAACAGGATAAAGACATGCTGTGGAAGAGAGGCAGAGATTAATAACAGATATGATTCAATGCAGAGAGGTCTATTAACACATAGTGAGTGAGAAAGGTGACTGGAAAGGAAAAACTCAATGCATCATGCAAATCCCCGGCAGCCTACGTCTATTGCAGCATAACTAAGGGAGGATTCAGGGTCACCTGGTCCAGCCCTAACTATATGCTTTAGCAAAAAGGAAAGTTTTAAGCCTAATCTTGAAAGTAGAGATAGTGTCTGTCTCCCAAATCCAAACTGGAAGCTGGTTCCACAGAAGAGGGGCCTGAAAACTGAAGGCTCTCCCTCCCATTCTACTTTTAAATACTCTAGGAACAGCAAGTAGGCCTGCAGAGCGAGAGCGAAGTGCTCTAATAGGGTGATATGGTACTACAAGGTCATTAAGATAAGATGGGACATGATTATTTAAGACCTTGTATTTGAGGAGCAGGATTTTGAATTCAATTCTGGATTTAACAGGAAGCCAATGAAGGGAAGCCAAAACAGGAGAAATATGCTCTCTCTTTCTAGTCCCTGTCAGTACTCTTGCTGCAGCATTGTGGATTAACTGAAGGCTTTTCAGGCAGTTTTAGGACATCCTGATAATAATGAATTACAGTAGTCCAGCCTGGAAGTAATAAATGCATGAACTAGTTTTTTAGCGTCACTCTGAGACAGGATATTTCTAATTTTAGAGATGTTGTACAAATGGAAGAAAGCAGTCTAACATATTTGTTTAATATGTGCATTGAAGGACATGTCCTGGTCAAAAATGACTCCAAGGTTCCTCACAGCATTACTGGAGGCCAAGGTAATGCCATCCAGAGTAAGAATCTGGTTAGATACCATATTTCTAAGATTTTCAGGGCCGAGTACAATAACCTCAGTTTTATCTGAATTAAGAAGCAGAAAGTTAGCGGCCATCCAGGTCTTTATGTCTTTAAGACATTCCTGCAGTTTAACTAATTGGTGTGTGTTATCTGGCTTCATGGATAGATAGAGCTGGGTGTCATCTGCATAGTAGTGAAAATGTATGCTATGTCTTCTAATGATACTGCCTAGGGGAAGCATGTATAATGTAAACAGAATTGGTCCTAGCACTGAACCCTGTGGATCTCCATAACTGACGTTAGTGGGTGAAGAGGACTCTCCATTTACATGAACAAATTGGAGTCTATTAGATAGGTATGATACAAACCACTGCAGCACAGTACCTGTAATACCTACAGCATGTTCTAATCGCTCTAATAGGATATTATGGTCAACGGTATCAAATGCAGCACTGAGGTCTAGCAGGACAAGCACAGAGATGAGTCCACTGTCAGAGGCCATAAGAAGATCATTTGTAACCTTCACTAAAGCTGTTTCTGTGCTGTGATGAGCTCTGAAACCTGACTGAAACTCTTCAAATAAGCCATTCCTCTGCAGATGATCTGTTAGCTGTTTGACAACTACTCTTTCAAGGATTTTTGATATGAAAGGAAGGTTGGAGATTGGCCTATAATTAGCTAAGACAGCTGGGTCTAGAGATGGCTTTTTAAGTAAAGGTTTAACTACAGCCAGCTTGAAGGCCTGTGGTACATAGCCGATTATTAGAGATAGGTTGATCATATTTAAGATTGAAGAATTAATTAATGGCAGGACTTCTTTGAGCAGTTTTGTAGGAATGGGGTCTAAAAGACACGTTTATGGTTTGGAGGAATTAATTACTGAAGATAACTCAGAAAGATCAATTGGAGAAAAAGAGTCTAAATGAATATCAATGGTACTAAGAGTAGCTGTAGATAATGTTACATCTGTGGGATGATTATTGGTAATTTTTTTCTCTAATGATTAGAATTTATTTGTGAAGAAGTTCGCGGAGTCATTACTAGTTAACGTTAAAGGGATTGTTGGTTCAACAGAGCTCTGACTTTTTGTCAGCCTGGCTACAGTGCTGAAGAGAAACTTAAGGTTGTTCTTATTTTCTTCAATCAGTGACGAATAGTAAGATGTTCTGGCTTTGCGGAGGGCTTTCTTATAAAGCAGCAAACTATTTCTCCAGGCTAAATGATGATCCTCTAAATTTGTGACACGCCATTTCCTCTCCAGCTTACGAGTTATCTGCTTTAGGCTACGTGTTTGAGAATTATACCACGGAGTCAGGTACTTCTGATTTGAGGCCTTAGTTTTCACAGGAGCTACAGTATCAACAGTCATACGCAGTGAGGAGTTAAAATTATTAACAAGATGATCGACCTCTGATGGGGTAGTGTTCAGATAGCTGCTCTGCTCTATGAGCATTGAAGATGATAACAGTGGGTGGATTATATTCTTAAACTTAGTTACAGCACTTTCAGAAAGACATCTACTGTGATAAAGTCTACTCTCCACTGCTATGTAATTAATTATTGTAAATGTAAATGTTATCAGGAAATGATCAGACAGCAGAGGGTTTTCAGGAAACACTGTTAAATGTTCAGTTTCTATGCCATATGTTAAAACAAGATCTAGAGTGTGATTAAAGTGGTGGGTGGGTTCTTTTACATTTTGAGAGAAGCCAATTGAGTCTAATAACAGATTAAATGCCATGTTGAGGCTGTCATTTTTAGCATCTACATGGATGTTAAAATCACCCACAATAATTATTTTATCTGAGCTGAGAACGAAATCCGATAAAAAGTCTGAGAAATCAGAGAAACTCTGTGTAAGGCCCAGGTGGACGATAGATGATAACAACTAAGACTGGTTTCTGAGTTTTACAGCTGGGGTGGACAAGGCTAAGCATCAGGCTTTCAAATGAATTAAAAGTCTGTCTTGGTCTTTCGTTGATTAATAGGCTGGTGTGAAAAATTGCTGCCACACCGCCCCCTCGGCCTGTGCGTCGAGGTTTCTGGTAGTTAGAATGACTCGGGGGTGTTGATTCATTTAAACTAACATAATCATCCGGCTGCAGCCAGGTTTCTGTAAGGCAGAGTAAATCGATTTGTTGATCAATTATTAAGTCATGTACTAACAGAGACTTGGAGGAGAGAGACCTAATATTTAATAATCCACATTTCACTGTTTTACTCTTTGGTTCAGATGTGGATACTGTATTGTTCTTTCTTTGTGATTTTTTTATGTTTAAGTTGTTTGTTGCTGGATTTTAGTTTATTTTTTGTCCGTTTGGGAGCTGACACAGTCTCAATGGAGATGGGTTTTTGGGGAGGTAGCAGGAGGAGAAAAGCTGCAGAGATGTGTGTAAGACTGCAACTCTGCTTCCTGGTCCCAACTCTGGATAGTCATATTTTGGGGGGTTTAATAAATTGGTCCATATTTCTAGAAATGAGAGCTGCTCCATCCAAAGTGGGATGGATGCCGTCTCTCCTAACAAGACCAGGTTTCCTCCAGAAGGTTTGCCAATTATCTATGAAGCCCACATCGTTTCTGGGACACCACTCAGACAGCCAGCAATTCAAGGAGAACATGCGGATAAACATGTCACTCCTGGTCTGATTGGGGAGGGGACCAGAGAAAACTACAGAGTCCGACATTGTTTTGGCAAAGTTACACACCGATTCAATATTGATTTTAGTGACCTCCGATTGGTGTAACCAAGTGTCATTACTGCCGACGTGAATTATGATTTTACTGTATTTACGTTTAACCTTAGCCAGTAGTTTTAAATTCCCTTCAATGTCGCCTGCTCTGGCCCCTGGAAGACAATTGACTATGGTTGCCGGTGTCTCTAGCTTCACATGTCTGAGAACAGAATCACCAATTACCAGAGTTTGACCCCCGGCAGGTGTGTCACCTAGTGGGGAAAAACGGTTAGACACATGAGCAGGTTGGTGGTGTACCTGGGGCTTCTGTTTAAGACTATGCTTCCTCCTCACCGTCACCCAGCCGCCCTCTTTCCCCAGCTGCTTGGGGTCTGCTGGGGAACAGCTAGCGGGGCCTACGCTATCTTTGGCTGCACCAGCTACAGGGGCCTGGCTAGCTACGGGTGGATGAAGGGTGCGAAGCTGAGTCTCCAATTCAGTAATCCTGGCCTCCAGAGCTGCAAATATGCTACATTTACTACAAGTATCATTACTGCTAAAGGAGGCTGAGGAGTAACTAAACATCTGACCAGTGTTGGGCAAGTTACTTTGAAAAAGTAATTAATTATAGTTACTAGTTACTTCTTCAAAAAATTAACTGAGTTAGTAACTCAGTTACAATATTCTAAAAGTAATTAATTACTTGAAAAGTAACTATTGCGTTACTTTAAAAAAAAAGAAAAAAAACGTTTAACCCTCTGGGGTCCAGGGTATAATTGGCCATTTTTAACTACTTTTGATTTTCCCTCCACATTTTCCCTTTAAAAACTATTTACTTTGCCTTGTTTGGTATCATTCTTTTCAGCACAACCTCACGTGTCTGAATTTACAGTTATGTTTTCATTTTGACATACTGTATTAACACAATTGATCTAAAATCAGACAAAAACCATAAAATCAGAGTAGAAAAAGTTATATTTTTTTACTGTAACAACCACAAACATGTGTAATGAATCATATTTCATAACTTTAAATGCAAATATAAATTGTCAATTTTAAAATCCTATGCACAAGTTTTGCAAACAACAAAGTTATATGCAGCCATTTACCTTTTACCTTGATTTTTTAAATAACCATTTCAAACTATTTATAGAACAATCAGCTGTTCTGCATTCAATAAGATGCCACACAAATTATTTGTCGCCTCATTGTTCTGACACACAACACAACACTACACTCTAACTACAGAAGACAACACATTAACTACACACTCCAAACACGCTAAATGTCACAAATCTCTCACATCTCAAAACTCGCTCTCTCTCTTTTTCTGCTCTCTCTTTCTCTCTCTGTGACTCCTAAAACTTCCCCTGTGCTTTGTGTTTTTTTTTTTTTTGCTCAATAGTAAATACTGCATATTTTGGTATCGATCCGATACCAAGTAAATTCGGGCCAGTATCGCCGATACCAATACCGATACGATACATTTCAATAAATAAGGTGGATGCCTCATTGAATTGCTAAATCGCTATTAATTTTCATGACCTTAAGTGTTTTTTGTGATGTTTCCTTTGGTATTATTAATTAGTTAAAACCCAGGACATAATTAGGAGAAATAATTTATTTATAATTAAATAAAAAATGTTTTATTATTGTGGCAGCTCGTGGTCTGCGATGCCGCTGCTGGTGAGATGGACTCACCTTCACTGCATCTACAGTGATGATTCGCCGGCTTAAAACCTGTGCGCTGCTTGTGCTGTTGTTGTTTTTGGTGTTGATATGTACAGCTGCAGCAGGAGGGCTGCAGCCGTTGAATGTAGGCTACTGTTACAGCAACCGTGTGATCACTGTCAGGGTGGACAGCGAGCGGCTCGGGGTGAGCCGGAGGCTGGCGCGCCAGCGGGACCTGCCAAGCTGGAGACGGAGGTCGAGGTGCACGGGGGTCCTGCCACGCCTGAGGGCGGCATGCTGTCAACTTCGGCACGCAGGCTGCATGGTCCTGTGTGCCGGCCGTCTGCCCAGCTGCCTGTGAGCCCCAGCTCACTCCCACGCCTGCTGCAACACCGCTGCTTGCCATATGGGTGGCCATCAGGCCAGCACCGGGGCTTCCGCTGGAGGCGCGGGCGACCGCCAGAGTGGACACTTTCCCGTCGCTGGGCTGGGGCATGGGGCGCCGATGGTCTGGGCCGATTCCCTCGCCTGCTCGCGGGGTGGGGTGAAGTGGGCAAGGGGGGTTTGTGGCAGGGTGTGCTCTGTGATGTCGCTGCAGGTTTGGTGGTAGTGATGTGTACGGCTGCCAGTGGGAGAGCTGAAGCCACTGAATGTACTGTTACAGCAACCGTGTAATTATTGTAAGAATAAATGATGCTGCGAAGCATGAAAATGCCATCGGGTCTGCCGTGGTGGTGATTTTTTTTTTTTTTAAATCTTAAGTGCACGCAAACCAGTAAACAAATTAAAACAAATACTGTTGATAAACTATAATACAAAAATTACAATTAAAATTCTCAACAACAAAAAGAAAAATATATAATTAATATGTAAACAACTTAACAACCCCCAAAGTGTCTAAGTCACGTGACGTGTCAGCGCAACACCGAAACATAAGAATGGGGGAGGGGGAGCAAAGTGTGCCTGCTCTCCGCTGACACAGGAGCGGTGAGTCCAGCGACCTGGTTGTTTCGTTTTTGCCGAAAGCACAGCGTAGCAAACAAGCAAAACTCAAAGTATAGAATCGATCTCACCAGGCTAGTATCGATCCGATACCGATGCCGCCTTGGGATCGATACTATCGATATTTGGATCGATCCTCCCACCACTACTCAATAGCAGAGAGTGCTTGCTAGCGCTAACGTGGCGAAACTATTGAGGAAAAAACGCAGCGTATATATTGTTTATCATGACTCTGGTTTTACGTGGCCTATCAACACAATTTATAAACTGGTATATGTCACCTTGTTGCTTTGTCTTGAAGTGGTCATGTGATTGGCTTACCACGACTACTTTATTCTTCCTCAGTCAAACAGCAGCACTCATGCGATTGTTTTGCCCCCTTAGCTCCAGGTGTTGTGCTAGACAGTGATCGTGATTACGGTCTGCAGGAGCGCGCGCAGCTGCTTAAAGTTGTACTTACGTAGTCAGCTACTTCCGTGCAACTGATATAAGATGCGGTAAGCTGAACACAGCTTCAACCGTCTGTTTGTTGAAAAATAGTAACGGACCACGTTTCCTTGTTAGTAACTGTAACGGCGTTGTAACAATAGGAATAGTAACGCCGTTATTCCCATCACTGCATCTGACACAATGAGCAGGAAAGTGCAGGAGGGACAGATGAAGTAGCCATGGTGCTAACGAGTCGGCTACGAGCTAAGCTAAGCTAGCGAAACAGTACAGAGACAGTGAGTGAATACTTTGGCTATAAATTAGGTAGTGAGTACACAGAAAGTGTGCTTCGGATGAAGCACGTGAAGATTATACTATAAAAAAAGAATGTATTTTAAAGTTGTTAATTAAATTGCTAAGCAGATAAGCTACTCAGAAACACCACTGTGTTTGAGCAGGAAGTGATACTCTACCGCAGAGCGAGCGAACACCAAGTGGCAGCGCCACCAAGAGTCAAAACAAAAAAAATCTCTAAATATCATTGAGAAGCAGATGAGTTGATGCTTCTGGAGATAAAGTGCTCTTTGATTAAAGTTTAATTTCTGCTTCATTTTTACCGTTCATTCATTTTAATCATGCCTTTTGGTTAAAACTGACTTCCACCTGCGAGCTCCAGTGGATTTTATCACATGTGACTCTGTTTCAGTCACATCACAACAACAAATTAAAGTCATTATGTTTTAAATTACATTTATATAAAAAAGTCAAGAAAGTACAAACAGAATCAAGAATCCAAAATCTAAAATGTAGTTTGATTTCATCATAAATAAAATAGACACATTAAGGTGTTTAAGTTACACAGAGAGACAGAGTTTACACACTGTTTGTTTTTGTCTGCTGAGCTGTTTGCAGATTCACCTTCAGCCTGAGCTCTGAGGAAAAGCAGCAGCTACACAAACAGCTTAAAGTGCACAAAAATCTAGAGACTGATTCATGTAGGCTTCATTAAAGAAGTGAAACTGGCTGATCAACTGAAGGATACTTTGAACTACTGGAAGCATCTGTGATTGTAATTAAACTCAAGCATATGTTCAAACATGAGTCCTGTGTGGGTTTCCTTTTTCAGACAAACAATGAAACTTTTTTTGTGGTTTAATGTTTCTGAAACAGTTTTAAAACATTTAGCACAGAAAAGATGATAAGATGTGGATGAGTGCATCTAACTAAACAGACTCTTAAAACGATCCCACCAGTTCTCACTGAATGCATCTGGTGAGCAGGTCATCACAGTGTTGTTTTCGGTGCAGTAGTACTGCTCCTGCAGATACTTCCTGTCAGATTTCTGTCCTGTAGATGCATCACTGAGACAGGCATCGAGGTGCACGGTGGCTTTAAACCTGGAAGAGAGGAGCACCAGGGACAGAGCCAAGGCAACGACAGAGAATGGGACACTTTCTCTCTCTCCTGGGAGGATGAACGGGATGACGATGCGGTTCCTTCCTGGTGGACCATATTTTGTTGAGAGAGACTTAAATTCTTCCCACGCACCATCATCTGGTCGCAAAGGGCTAACAATGATGTTTGGGATCTTTCATCCTCCAGAGTTCTCCAGTGAGTTCCAGTAGTCTGGCAGGTTCAGGGGTTGAAATTGGTCAGGAGTAATTTTACTGTCTTTTTCTTTTCTACAGTAAAAAACTGTACTGTGGCCTCATTTTCCCTGTTGCAATGCCATAGGTTACATCAGGTGTGGTGCAGCAGTTCCAGGGAAAGTACAGGACCAGGGCAGAGGTAGGGCTGGGCGATATGACCCAAAATTCATATCTCGATATTTTTTAGCTGGATGGCGATATAAGATATATATCTCGATATTTTTTCAAAGCCATAAAGTAAGAACAAAAAGAGTCAAAGCTGTGTCCCAGATGTCACACAGGCACTTTTATTAACATACAGCATAGATGTACATGAAAAAAACTACTCAAAAATAAATTATGAGTATTTATTAAATAATAATGCTCCATAAATAAAAGAAAACTATGTTGTTTTTGTGCATAACAAAGAGCTCACAATTGTGCAGTCAAAATGTAAACTAAAAGACGCTGAAGATAATAACAAAAACAGATTTCACAGCAGCTCTGTTCCCAACTTCTACTGCGTGACTGACAGCCTGGAGTTTGAAATCCGCTTCGTAACCATGTCTCTGAACAGGTGCCATTTATGGTCCTTATACACACACAATACCGTAATATTACGTTGAAGCACAGTACGTATTACTACGCGAGGCTCCTTGTTATCCGTAATGCTCCGACAATCCATCAAGCGGTGCAGCTCCGTAGCTTACCAAAGTCGTAATAAAACATTTTTTGACAGATTGCTGAGCGCTGTGTTCCACATAAAATCGGTTCGCGGTCATCAAGCACAACCAGAATTCATACAAAAGGCGCACTGTCAACTTTTGAGAGAATGAAAGGATTTTAGGCTGTGCAGCCCCTCTGGGCAGCATGGCGTTAGCGTGGTTAGCTCGTTAGCGTGGTTAGCTCGTTAACAAGTTGACGCCGTCCAGCCCCACGCACGGGGCGATGCGCAGTAACTCGTTAACGGAGATTTGCCATGTCCATCATGTCGCTGCCTGCAAGTGAAGCTATGGGGGAGGAGGGGGAGTATTGTTCAGTTAAGGAGAGAGGCGAGGTCGAGTAACGTTGCGTAAAGACAAAAGTGGACGAAAGAGAGGCAAACATGTGGCTCCAAAACTATAATTATAATGTAACATAGATTATATCGATATAAAGGATATTGTCACATCTTATATCTCGTATAAAAATATATCGATATTTTTAAAAAACTCGATATATCGCCCAGCCCTAGGCAGAGGCAGCAAACAGCTGGCTGGGATCATGGAGTCTCTGATTGCTCCATGTGACACAAAGATTATGTCATCATGGTTCTTCTTTTCTTCTTCATCAATTTTACTTTTCAGGAAATCAAACATGTCTGAGAGTTTTCTGAAGGTGTCAGACTCTGAATTTTCTCTCAGCCACTGCAGGACAGTTTCATCTTTGCAGTTTTTTTTTAGTGCAAGATTTATTAATCTTTTCCTTTTAGCAGAGCTCCTGGCAGTTTCAAGGTAACATGGAGCATTCAGAATTGCCCTTTATTAGAAAAGAACAAAGAAAAATTAGTGAGTGCAGACAGCTTTGACTGGATCACTGTGAGACTAAAGAATTTGAACCTTAAAGTGTCTGAATGAGGTCATAAATGATGCCACGTATTTAGTTTTGTTGTGATATTTTTAACCATAAAAATATTTCCTATCATCATGTGACGGACATCATGAGTCCTGCCTGTCACTATCCGGACTTTAAGTCTGACATCATTAGCCATGTCTGGGCCCAAAGTGGGCCCTAAGTCAAACGATCACTGCAGCATCACTCACAGTTAAAAACTGTCTAAATTCTTTCATCTCAAATTCAAATTCAAATTTTATTTGTCACATACACAGTCATACACAGTACGATATGCAGTGAAATAGGAATAAAATAAAATTAAATTAAATATAAAAATTAAAGTTAAAAATGAAATAACTGTACAACACAAATTAGAATGAAGGGTAAATTTAACTGGGAAAGAATAAGATAAAATATATAAATTAAAGTTGAAAATAAAATAACTGTACAACAAAATACACAATACACAGTATAGAAATATATAAGAATAGCAAGGGTCGCTGGGAGCTCATTGCTGATAGGCCAAGGTAAACGACAACAGATAATCTTATTTGTCCAAATCTTCCTTTAAACAAAAAAAAAAAGAAAAGAAAAGAAAAGAAAGAAATGACTAAATTGTTTACATCATATACCAAAAAATTACTTTCCATTGCTCTTTTTTTCCTAGCTGGGCTACACTGGTTTCAGTCATTATGCAAATGTACTGGTTATAAGATTGGGGAAACCTGCAGTCAGCTGAGACTGAAGAAGTCACTTGGATGAGTGATGAAATGTTTCTCCCACAAAACGCTACGTCCAGATGAACAGAGTCAACTTTTGTAGGTCTGTCTGTCAGGCCTCAGTTGCCTCAGTTAAGGTCAATGTTCATGCCTCCACCATATGAAAGAGACTAGTCAAAAATGGCCTGCATGGCAGATTTCCAAGACAACAACAACAACAACAACAAAAAAAAAGAAAAGAAAAATTAAGGCTCATCTCAGTTTTGCCAGAAAAAATCTTAATGATCACCAAGACTTTTGGGAAAATACTCTGTGGACTAAGAAGAAAATAGTTGAACTATTTGGAAGGTGTGTGTCCTATTACATTTGGCTTAAAAGTAACACAGCATTTCAGAAATGGAACATCACACCAACAGTAAACTACGGTGGTGTTAGTGTGATGGTGCAGGTCTGTTTTGCTGCCCCAGGACCTGAAAGACTTGCTGTGGTAAATGGAGCCATGAATTCTGCTGTTTATCAAAACATCATGAAGGAGAATGTCCAGCCATGCGTTCATGACCTCAAGTTGGAGCACACTTGGGTTCTGCAGCAGGACAACGATCCAAAACACACCAGTAATCTCTTCATGTTTTTCCTTCCTACATTTGCCAAAGCGCTTGCCCACAGGGGGTCATATGATTGTTGGGGTTTTCTCTGTTTTCTTTGTATTATTTTAGAGTCTTCACCTTACAATATAAAGCACCTTGAGGCAAATGTTATTGTGAGGTAACAGGTATTAGGTTTAGGTGGCGATCGCTTTTTCACACAAGGTTTGGATTTTTTTTATACTTAATGATAAAGAAGTACATTTAGAAACTGCATTTTGTGTTTACTTTTGTTATCTATGTTTAATATTTAAATTTGTTTGATGATCTAAAACATTTAAGTCAAAAATACAAGACATAGGAAATCAGGAAGGGGAAGACACTTTTTACACTACTGTACATTCACTCGTCACTATCAACCAACTCAATATTAAATTATTTCTGTTGATTTTATGTTTGTTTGTATCTCAACTGTAAATATATGTAAACAGTTTCCAAAAAGGTTGTTGTAAAAGGACGATCCAGCTGGCCTCAGATATTCAGCGGTGAGACGATCAGTCTGAAATGTGAGGTGCAGGAAGGAGGTGAAATCTGTGGCGCTGTCACGTGGTGTTCGCTCGCTTTGTGGTATAGTATCACTTCCTGTTCCTGCTCAAAGACAGTGGTGTTCCTGAGTAGCTTTTCTGCTTAGCAATTTAATTAAAAACTTTTAGATACATTCCTTCTTCATAGTATAATCTTCACGTACTTCATCTGAAGCACCCTTTCTGTGTACTCACTACCTAATTTATAGCCAAAGTATTCACTCACTGTCTCTGTACTGTTTCGCTAGCTTAGCTTAGCTCGTAGCCGACTCGTTAGCACCATGGCTACTTCACCTGTCCCTTCTGCACTTTCCTGCTCATTGTGTCAGATGTTTAGCTACTCCTCGGCCTCCTTTAGCAGTAATGATACCTGTAACAAATGTAGCATATTTGCAGCTCTGGAGGCCAGGATTACTGAATTGGAGACTCGGCTTCGCACCCTTCATTCACCCGTAGCTAGCCAGGCCCCTGTAGCTGGTGCAGCCGAAGATAGCGTAGGCCCCGCTAGCTGTTCCCCGGCAGACCCCAAGCAGCTCGGGAAAGAGGGCGGTTGGGTGACGGTGAGGAGGAAGCATAGTCTTAAACAGAAGCCCCAGGTACACCACCAACCTGCTCATGTGTCTAACCGTTTTTCCCCACTCGGCGACACACCCGCCGGGGGTCAAACTCTGGTAATTGGTGATTCTGTTCTCAGACACGTGAAGCTAGAGACACCGGCAACCATAGTCAATTGTCTTCCAGGGGCCAGAGCAGGCGACATTGAAGGAAATTTAAAACTGCTGGCTAAGGGTAAACGTAAATACAGTAAGATCATAATTCACGTCGGCAGTAATGACACCCGGTTACGCCAATCGGAGGTCACTAAAATCAATATTGAATCGGTGTGCAACTTTGCCAAAACAATGTCGGACTCTGTAGTTTTCTCTGGTCCCCTCCCCAATCAGACCAGGAGTGACATGTTTAGCCGCATGTTCTCCTTAAATTGCTGGCTGTCTGAGTGGTGTCCCAGAAACGATGTGGGCTTCATAGATAATTGGCAAACCTTCTGGAGGAAACCTGGTCTTGTTAGGAGAGACGGCATCCATCCCACTTTGGATGGAGCAGCTCTCATTTCTAGAAATATGGACCAATTTATTAAACCCCCCAAAATATGACTATCCAGAGTTGGGACCAGGAAGCAGAGTTGCAGTCTTACACGCCTCTCTGCAGCTTCTCTCCTCCTGCTACCCCCCCAAAAACCCATCTCCACTGAGACTGTGTCAGCTCCCAAACAGACAAAAAATAAACTAAAAACCAGCAATAAACAATTTAAACATAAAAAAATCAAAAAGAAAGAACAATACAGTATCCACATCTGAACCAAAGAGTAAAACAATGAAATGTGGATTATTAAATATTAGGTCTCTCTCCTCCAAGTCTCTGTTAGTACATGACTTAATAATTGATCAACAAATCGATTTACACAGAAACCTGGCTGCAGCCGGATGATTATGTTAGTTTAAATGAATCAACACCCCCGAGTCATTCTAACTACCAGAAACCTCGAAGCACAGGCCGAGGGGGCGGTGTGGCAGCAATTTTTCACACCAGCCTATTAATTAACGAAAGACCAAGACAGACTTTTAATTCATTTGAAAGCCTGATGCTTAGCCTTGTCCACCCCAGCTGTAAAACTGAGAAACCAGTCTTTGTTATCATCTATCGTCCACCTGGGCCTTACACAGAGTTTCTCTCTGATTTCTCAGACTTTTTATCTGATTTAGTGCTCAGCTCAGATAAAATAATTATTGTGGGTGATTTTAACATCCATGTAGATGCTAAAAATGACAGCCTCAACATCGCATTTAATCTGTTATTAGACTCAATTGGCTTCTCTCAAAATGTAAAAGAACCCACCCACCACTTTAATCACACTCTAGATCTTGTTTTAACATATGGCATAGAAACTGAACATTTAACAGTGTTTCCTGAAAACCCTCTGCTGTCTGATCATTTCCTGATAACATTTACATTTACAATAATTGATTACACAGCAGTGGAGAGTAGACTTTATCAAAGTAGATGTCTTTCTGAAAGTGCTGTAACTAAGTTTAAGAATATAATCCACCCACTGTTATCATCTTCAATGCCCTGTACCAACATAGAGCAGAGCAGCTACCTGAACGCTACTCCAACAGAGGTCGATTATCTTGTTAAAAATTTTACCTCCTCACTACGTACGACTCTGGATACTGTAGCTCCTGTGAAAACTAAGGTCTCAAATCAGAAGTACCTGACTCCGTGGTATTATTCTCAAACACGTAGCCTAAAGCAGATAACTCGTAAACTGGAGAGGAAATGGCGTGTCACAAATTTAGAGGATCATCATTTAGCCTGGAGAAATAGTTTGTTGCTTTATAAGAAAGCCCTCCGCAAAGCCAGAACATCTTACTATTCGTCACTAATTGAAGAAAATAAGAACAACCGCAGGTTTCTCTTCAGCACTGTAGCCAGGCTGACAAAAAGTCAGAGCACTGTTGAGCCAACCATCCCTTTAACGTTAACTAGTAATGACTTCATGAACTTCTTCACAAATAAAATTTTTATCATTAGAGAAAAAATTACCAATAATCATCCCACAGATGTAATATCGTCTACAGCTACTCTTAATACCATCAATGTTAAGTTAGACTCTTTTTCTCCAATTGATCTTTCTGAGTTAATTTCAATAATTAATTACTCCAAACCATCAACGTGTCTTTTAGACCCCATTCCTACAAAACTGCTCAAAGAAGTCCTGCCATTAATTAATGCTTCAGTCTTAAATATGATCAATCTATCTCTAATAATCGGCTATGTACCACAGGCCTTCAAGCTGGCTGTAGTTAAACCTTTACTCAAAAAGCCATCTCTAGACCCAGCTGTCTTAGCTAATTATAGGCCAATCTCCAACCTTCCTTTCATATCAAAAATCCTTGAAAGAGTAGTTGTCAAACAGCTAACTGATCATCTGCAGAGGAATGGCTTATTTGAAGAGTTTCAGTCAGGTTTCAGAGCTCATCACAGCACAGAAACAGCTTTAGTGAAGGTTACAAATGATCTTCTTATGGCCTCTGACAGTGGACTCATCTCTGTGCTTGTCCTGCTAGACCTTATGCAGCGTTCGATACTGTTGACCATAATATCCTATTAGAGCGATTAGAACATGCTGTAGGTATTACAGGTACTGCACTGCAGTGGTTTGTATCATATCTGTCTAATAGACTCCAATTTGTACATGTAAATGGAGAGTCCTCTTCACCCACTAAGGTCAATTATGGTGTTCCACAGGGTTCAGTGCTAGGACCAATTCTATTTACATTATACATGCTTCCCCTAGGCAGCATCATTAGAAGACATAGCATAAATTTTCACTGCTATGCAGATGACACGCAGCTCTATCTATCCATGAAGCCAGGTAACACACACCAATTAGTTAAACTGCAGGAATGTCTTAAAGACATAAAGACCTGGATGGCCGCTAACTTTCTGCTTCTTAATTCAGATAAAACTGAGGTTATTGTACTCGGCCCTGAAAATCTTAGAAATATGGTATCTAACCAGATTCTTACTCTGGATGGCATTACTTTGGCCTCCAGTAATGCTGTGAGGAACCTTGGAGTCATTTTTGACCAGGACATGTCCTTCAACGCACATATTAAACAAATATGTAAGACTGCTTTTGTGAGTGTGGACGCTTCCTCTCTTTGCTCTTCAAATGCTTTGCTTCTTTTATTGATTTTTATTGATTTTTATGCTGATTTTTTCCCTTTTTTCTGTATGAGCCTACCTGCGAGAGCTTCTGGACACTTATAGATCATTAGGACTAAAGTGTTCTTAACAGAAACAGCAACATTTTTAGTTACCTTATCCTCAGCGCTCCGTGTGTCTGTGGCCTAGACACAGCTGAAGCCTGATTACAGCGTCTGGACTCCGAACAGCCTCAATAGCCTGGAAAGGTGCTAACTGCTAGGCTAACTAGCTAGGCTAACTAGCAACAAGATGCCTTCCCTCTCCACAGATGACTACCACAAACTCCTGCAGAAGATTGCAGTACTGGAGACAAAAATTCATCGCTTAGAAGTAAATGTGGAGGTAAATGGACTGTGTGGAAATGAAACAACCTTGCCTTTGATTCAAAGCAATGGCGATGAGCAAGCTAGTACACAGCTAAGGAGCACAGATAACATGACCAAGAAAGTAGACTCTGTGCATTACTATAAATCATCAAGCGATAATCCCCCCTTGGACTGTCCTGGTGCAAAACCAAGACACAAATCATGTCTCCTAGAAGGGGGAGGACGTATCACAGGCAGAACACAGCGAGCTGAAATCTCTGAAACCGACTGGCCTTCACTTCCTACGAGACAGAGAAGCTCTTCTACCCCTGTATACGGGAGGAAACAGGACTGGACAACCGTGAATAGAAAGGTTAACAACAAACCTCCAAAACAACTGAATGTGAAACTGCAGAACAGATTTGCTCCACTATCAAAGGACCCTGGATCTATATCGGACAACCATCCATCTAAAAGTAGCGAAGTAAGGTCTGAAAATCTGTTGAAAAGTAAAAGGCCACAGGGAAAGCTAAAGGCTAGGCCTGAAACCCTGATTGTGGGTGACTCTGCCGTAAAGGATGTACAAAGGATGTGCGGTAAGAACACTAAAGTCCTATGCTTTCCTAAGGATATGGTCAACAACCTGAAGGAGAGAATTCTTCAGATTGCAGATGAATATCCAACTGTGACAAATATTGTTCTGCATACAGGGTCAAACGATGTGTCCAAACAACAGTCGGAGGTTCTGAAACGGGACTTTACTGGATTATTAAATACTGTAAACTCTCTGAATGCAGCTGTATTCATCAGTGGGCCTGTACCGCCCGTCAGAGGAGGAGACGAGAGATTCAGCAGATTGTTTGCACTGAATAAATGGCTTATATCAGCATGTACTGACCACTCAGTGCATTTTATCAACAACTTTAATATTTTTTGGGAACGCAGGCATCTGTTTAAAGCAAATGGATTTAATTTTAACAAGTCAGGGGTGAAACTGTTCACCTCCAACTTGTTTTATTCCATACGTCATCCATCTGTGCTTGGTGCCAAGGCTGAGATAAACGAGGAGTTATCTCATAAAGAGGAACAAACAGTACTCCAAGAACAAACAAAGCCCAGCAGAAACCTTGAGGAGGAGCTCCATCTGCCCCCACCCGGGAAGAGCCTCAGAAAGGAGAGACATCTGAGGCAAGAAGAGGGGTCCCTATTTGCCTCCACCTCTCTCAACAACACCAACGACCAGGACCAGGGACCACGACCTTCCCCAGTCCCCCAAACCCCTGACAGGCCATCACCCTCCTCCCCCTCCCTTTCTCCCTCCTCCCCACACCTGAAATTCACTGAGGAGATGATGGAGCGGGTCAATGCTGGGCTCAGATCTACCCCCCGGCCCAATCCCTTTTTGTCCCCCATTAACCCCCCACCAGAGCAGCCAAAGGTTCGCCATCGAGCCCCGCCCTCAACAGAGCAACCAAAGTTACACTGCGCAGCCTCGCCGCCCTTAGTTCCTCCTTACCACCTTCATGCTCTGTCTCCGCAGTCTGATGTGTGATGTGTGGAGGGTCCGGGCTGCGAGGATTATGACAGTGGTGACTTTTCCCAGGAGAAGCTGGGACCCTGTTTATTAGAAGGTTTCAAAATTTCTGTACTTTTAGGTGACAGAAGGAGACATGTGGCCTGGTCAAAACACAAAGAGCTGCACTCTAAAAGATCTTTAAATGTAGTAAACATACCTTGTGTGCCACAGACTGCTCCCAAACACGAGGGGGCAAATAATACCTCTAAAACACTTAAGTTGGCTTTATTAAACGTTAGATCTTTAGCTGGGAAAACATTTTTAATTAATGATTTAATCACTGAGCACAGCCTTGATTTTATGTTTTTAACTGAAACTTGGTTGGACCAAAGTAACAGTGGAGCTGTTCTCATCGAGACGACCCCTCCTAACTACAGTTTTATCAGTGAGGCCAGGGTGAGCAGGAGAGGAGGAGGGGTTGCCGTCTTATTTAATGAATCATTTCAATGTAAGCAGCTATCTCCTGGAAGTTTTCAGTCTTTTGAATATGTGGCGTTACAGCTGAAGGCCCCATCCAAAGTTGTGTTTCTTAATGTTTACAGGCCTCCCAAATACTGCACAGACTTTTTTAATGACCTCAGTGAACTGCTGTCTGTGATCTGTGTTGATTTCGACTGTGTAATTATTGTTGGGGATTTTAACATCCATGTGGACAACCCTCAGGACAAAGGGACTAAAGACCTGAGTAACACTCTGGGCAACTTTGGGCTGACTCAGCATGTAACAGAGGCCACACATAATAGAGGACACACTCTTGACCTACTGATCTCCAAGGGCCTGAGCATTTCAAAGGTTACTGTGTCTGATGTGGGCCTGTCTGATCATTACTGTGTTTTCTTTGAAAGTAAAATCTCAGCCCACACAACTATATCAACAGCAGTGATCACAAAACGGTGTATAACTGAACACAGTAGTGAGATCTTTAACCAGGTCTTCCCATTAACACCTGACCTGTCCAGAGGTTCAGTCAATGAGCTCGTCACTAGCTTCAATGCTAAAATGTTAAATGTAATGGACACTATTGCTCCCATTAAGGTGAAGGTTATCTCTGGAAGGAAGAAGTCTCCATGGAGAAACTCCACACTGGTGAAAAATGAAAAAAGAGAGTGTAGGAAAGCTGAGCGCAGATGGAGAAAAACAAACCTCCAGGTTCATTATGACATCTATAAAGAGAAACTTCACAATTATAATTTACAACTGAGGAGTGCAAGGAGGTCCTACTTCTCTGACATCATCACCAAAAACAGTCATAACGCTCGGGTCCTATTTTCTACAGTTGACAGGCTAACAAACCCTCCTGTGTCAGTGGCAGCTGAACTTCATTCGACCATGGCCTGCAATGACTTTGCCAAATTCTTCACAGAAAAAATCCAAAAGATTAGACAAGCAATTGGTACATCAACAGCAGATCCAGGACATGTACTGTGTCCACCAAAAAACTGTTTAAACACCATCAAACAGTTTCACCCTATTAACAACAAAGACCTGGAGGACATCTTAGGTCAACTGAACTCCTCCTCTTGCTGTTTAGATGTCCTGCCAACGAGTTTTTTCAAAAAGGTCTCAAAGACTTTGGAGTCAGACCTGTTACAGATCATAAACTTTTCTTTAACGTCAGGTGTGTTTCCAGAATCACTAAAAACTGCTGTAATTAAACCTATACTGAAAAAGGACAATCTTGACAAGACACAAATGAATAACTACAGGCCGATCTCAAACCTCCCATTTTTAAGTAAGATCATTGAAAAAGCAGTTTCTCAACAGCTCAATTACTTCTTAACACAGAATAACTGCTATGATGCCTTCCAGTCAGGTTTTAGACAGAACCACAGCACTGAAACCGCTCTGACCAAAGTGTTTAATGACATATGTCTGAATACAGACAGTGGAAAAATGTCAGTCTTAGTTTTACTGGATCTCAGTGCAGCATTTGATACAGTTGACCACAACATATTACTCAAACGACTGGAGAACTGGGCAGGTCTTTCAGGAACTGTACTAAACTGGTTCAAAACATACTTAGAAAACAGGAAATACTTTGTATCAATAGGTAACTTCACATCTGAGCAGACAAGTATCACATGTGGAGTTCCCCAAGGTTCCATCTTGGGACCCCTTCTGTTTAACATCTACATGCTCCCACTGGCACAGATTATAAAGAACAACAAAATAAACTATCATAGCTATGCAGATGACACACAAATATATATCACAATGTCACCAGGAGACCAAGGCCCTGTACAGGCTCTTGGTAAATGCATTGAGGAAACTAATGACTGGTTGTGCCACAATTTTCTCCAGCTAAACAAAAACAAAACTGAAGTAATAGTCTTTGGTGCCAAAGAAAAACGATTACAGGTCACCAGAGAACTTCAATCTATACACCTAAAAACCACCAACCAGGCGAGAAATTTGGGTGTAGTGATGGATGCAGACCTAAACTTAGAAAAACACATTAAGACAATAACAAAATCGGCTTACTATCACCTCAAGAATATTTCAAGGATAAAAGATCTGATGTCTCAACACGACCTGGAAAAACTAGTCCATGCATTCATCTTTAGCAGGCTTGATTACTGTAACAGCATCTTTACAGGTCTACCTAAAAAATCAGTCAGACAACTACAGCTCATTCAGAACTCTGCTGCTAGAGTCCTCACTAAGACCAAAAAAGTGGACCACATCAGTCCAGCTCTGAGGTCTTTACACTGGCTGCCTGTCCGTCAGAGGATAGACTTTAAAGTTCTGATGCTGGTTTATAAAGCTCTGAATGGTTTAGGACCAAAATACATCAGTGACCTCCTGACCCAGTATGAACCTTCCAGATCCCTCAGGTCATCTGGATCCGGTTTTTTATCAGTTCCCAGAGTCAGAACCAGACACGGAGAAGCTGCATTCAGCTTTTATGCTCCATATATCTGGAACAAACTCCCAGAAAGCCTCAGATCAGCTGAAACACTCAGTTTATTTAAATCCAGGTTGAAGACTCACCTATTCTCAGCTGCTTTTGAATAAAGCACCAAATCCACACTTTTAAGCTTAAATTTCAAAACTTACATTTTAACTACTGACTTTATCTACTGTTCTGATTTTATCTACTGTTCTGATTTTATCTACTGTTTTGATTTTTGATTTTAAATACTGTTTTGTTTGTTTGTTTGTTTGTTTGTTTGTTTGCTTGTCTTAATCAATTTTAAATCGTGCTTTTTATTTGTTTTTGTTTTTAATGTCTCTGTAAAGCACTTTGAATCACCTTGTTGTTGAATTGTGCTATATAAATAAACTTGCCTTGCCTTGCCTTGCTTTCTTCCATTTGCGCAACATCTCTAAAATTAGAAATATCCTGTCTCAGAGTGATGCTGAAAAACTAGTTCATGCATTTATTACTTCCAGGCTGGACTATTGTAATTCATTATTATCGGGATGTCCTAAAAACACACTGAAAAGTCTTCAGCTAATCCAAAATGCTGCAGCAAGAGTACTGACAGGGACTAGAAAGAGAGAACATATTTCTCCTGTTTTGGCTTCCCTTCATTGGCTTCCTGTTAAATCCAGAATTGAATTCAAAATCCTGCTCCTCACCTACAAGGTCTTAAATAATCAGGCCCCGTCTTATCTTAATGATCTTGTAGTGCCATATCACCCTATTAGAGCACTTCGCTCTCGCTCTGCAGGCCTACTTGCTGTTCCTAGAGTATTTAAAAGTAGAATGGGAGGGAGAGCCTTCAGTTTTCAGGCCCCTCTTCTGTGGAACCAGCTTCCAGTTTGGATTTGGGAGACAGACACTATCTCTACTTTCAAGATTAGGCTTAAAACTTTCCTCTTTGCTAAAGCATATAGTTAGGGCTGGACCAGGTGACCCTGAATCCTCCCTTAGTTATGCTGCAATAGACGTAGGCTGCCGGGGACTCCCATGATGCATTGAGTTTTCCTTTCCAGTCACCTTTCTCACTCACTATGTGTTAATAGACCTCTCTGCATTGAATCATATCTGTTATTAATCTCTGCCTCTCTTCCACAGCATGTCTTTATCCTGTTTTCCTTCTCTCACCCCAACCGGTCGCAGCAGATGGCCGCCCCTCCCTGAGCCTGGTTTTGCCTGTTAAAAGGGAGTTTTTCCTTCCCACTGTCGCCAAAGTGCTTGCTCATAGGGGGTCATATGATTGTTGGGTTTTTCTCTGTATTTATTATTGTGCGATCTACTGTACAATATAAAGCGCCTTGAGGCGACTTTTCTTGTGATTTGGCGCTATATAAATAAAATTGAATTGAATTGAATTGAATTGAATTGAAACCACTGAGTGAGAGTATAGATGGAGAGGACCCAACCAAACCACACAATGGACACACAATAATTACTGGATATTCAATGTTTCTGAGTCCATCGGTGGAGACTACATGTGTAAGAGTCGACGCAGAGATGACTCATATTCTTCAACAGAGTGGAGTGAAGCCTTCAACTTGTCAGCATCAAGTAAGTCATGTTTGTTGTTGAGCTTCATTTTACAAACATAAAAAAGGTCAGCACAGGATGAAGTAAATGGTCTAGAAAGCAAATCATATTGTTTTTGTGAGACACAGAGATAGATTTTGTTAGGCCAACACTGACCTCCCTTTCAGCTGGTAAAGGGAGGTCAGTGTTGATCTGTTGATCCATTATGTTATGAGGGTCCAGGCAAACCACAATTCAGGGGGTCTAGCTGTACGCAGACATTAGCCCTGCCTCCTAAAGGTCTGCCATTCACAGGAGGAGCCATAGGAGTTAAATGCAATGTGTCTCAAGTGGGGATCAAGGGTGTAGACCCTGGCAGTAAGATCCCCAGCTCCTAGCTATCATTGCTGGCTATTGTGTTAAGGAGTATCCACTCTCGCATAGTCAAAGGCAAAGGACTTGGGTGTCCAACTCCCAGTTGCTGAAACTAGCAATTGGTGTGAAAGGAGGCAGAGCTAGTGCATGAGTTTGACAGATTGACAGAGCTACAGTTGGGCTCACCTCAATCTGGAACACGTCTCCTGGAGAAACTCTTGGGTTCCCTTTGGCAAGAGTTGCCAGACAGGGGTGGATATCCTAGTACCCTTGCTGCATGTGTTTGTGTTTTTTTTTTTTACCAGTGAAAGAGAGGATTGCTTCCCACTGGGTTTGTCACGCTATGCGGAGGCAGATTGTGTGGATTCTCTTAGGGTGAGGACACAAATGCAGACCACAAAAGACAAAAATGGGAAGTTACTGAAAGTGTACCATTTATTAACTAATCACCAGTCAGTGGTAATTTACATCAGGTAACAGGAGAGGATGCCAGATTAGGGTGACCATATTTTGATTTCAAAAAAAGAGGACACTTGGCTCAGTCATGAAGAACTTGCTTAAAGAAACATATTTATATTTAAACGATGCCTTCTCTGTGCGGTTAATGAATTGTGAAATAAAATATGTCACACAGGCTTTTACAAGTCAACAAGTGCAAAGAAACAACTTAAAAAACCCTAGAATTAAATAATGGTACAGAAATAATGCCTCCTCTGCATAAGAAAAATTACCAGTACTGGTTCAGTACCAGGGAAATTTCTTTTGCAGTTCATCTGAAAAGATTTACTTGCACTTTGGGATCTTTTAAACATCATTAGGGGCGTTGCTGCGCACTGTCTGTCCAGTCTGTGAGCTCAGAACAAGCGCTCACAAAGCAGCAGTTTGGGAATGACGTCACACACATGGGCCCTCTGTCGGAATATAGGAAAACCCGGATATTTTTATCAATCTCGAAAAGCCCCGGACGGAACGTGAAAAGAGGACGGTTGGTCACCCTATGCTAGATAGGCCTGGTAAACCTAAACATATAGTGAGAGTAGTGCTGTTGATGTTGCAGAGCTGTCTTGGTTGGAATCTGTTTAGTTGATCTATTTTTAGAAGTCACCTTTCATTGTTATTCAAATGGAAAATTCACTTGAGTTGATTGAAGTTAACAGTTCACGTTTCTAATTTACAACAGCTGTGCCCAGTCCTGAAAGCTCTTCATTTCTTATTTTGATGATCATTGGAATAATTTCTGGAGTCATATTTATAGAATAGAATAGAATAGAATAGCATTTATTGTCATTGTACAGGGTACAACGAAATTGGAGTGCCACTCACTTGGTGCAAAATACATGTATGATATGTAAAATATAAAAGGTACAATAAATATTCTTGCTGCTCTTGTTCTGTTGCTACAGAAAATCCAGAGGTGAGCATTTTTGTTCCTCTGATATAAGATATTTTACTCTTTAAATATTTAAGCATACAGACATGAGGAGGAAACTGTTCCATGTATGTCTTATTTCAATTTTTTGTTTGTTTTAAAGGTTCTACTGATGACCAGAGGGTCAGTCAGGTAGAAGATCAACAGGAAGTATACTCCTCTCTTCTTCATGGTTAGCACTTTCTCTGGTTCAAATATACAATATATTCTGAAACAATTTGCAAGACTGTACAGGGTGGGCCATTTATATGGATACACCGTAATAAAATGGGAATGGTTGGTGATATTAAAGTCCTGTTTGTGGCACATTAGTATATGTGAGGTGGCAAACTCCTCAAGATGGCTGGTGACCATGGTGGCCATTTAGAAGTCAGCCATCTTGGATACAACTTTTGTTTTTTCAATAGGAAGAGGGTCATGTGACACATCAAACATATTGGTAATGTCACAAGAAAAACAATGGTGTGCTTGGTTTCAACGTAACTTTATTCTTTCATGAGTTATTTACAAGTTTCTCTTTGTTCACAGCCATTGACATGTCGAAGAGGTTAACACGTGAGGAGCGGATCGAAATATTGTTGATATCTAGTGAAAGCAGTAACCGGGTCATTGCAGCAGATTTCAATGCAAGACACCCTACGAGACCACCCGTCTCCCATGCTACAGTCAGCAAACTGCTTGCTAAGTTTCGTGAAACTGGTTCAGTGTTGGATTTGCCAAAATGTGGACGCAAGAAAACTGTCACTAATGAAGAAACATCAGTGGCTGTCCTAGCTTCATTCAGCAAGAGCCCACAGCGTAGCACTCGCCGCATGTCACTGGAGAGTGGCATTAGTCGAACATCCCTTCGGCGGATATTAGCTACTCACAAATGGCACCCTTACAAACTCCAGCTACTGCAGCATCTCAACGAGGATGACCCAGATCGGTGCACAGAATTTGCAGAATGGGCAAAACAAAAATTGGAACAGGACCCTCAGTTCACGCAGAAGATTTTGTTCAGTGATGAGGCAAACTTTTATGTGAATGGTGAAGTTAACAAACAAAACCACCGCTATTGGTCTGACACTAACCCACATTGGATGGATCCCTCCAAGACTGTTGGAACAACAAAAGTGATGGTTTGGTGTGGTATATGGGGTACAACGATAGTGGGTCCATTCTTCATCAATGGAAACCTCAAGGCCACTGGATATTTGAAATTGCTACATGATGATGTGTTTCCCTCTTTATGCACTGAAGCTGGCACGTTCCCTGAGTTTTTCCAGCAAGATGGTGCACCACCACATTATGGGTGCCAGGTCTGAGCATTCCTAGATGAACAGTTTCCTGGAAAGTGGATTGGTCGTCGTGGGCCAGTTGAATGGCCCCCAAGGTCTCCCAATCTGACCCCCTTAGACTTTTATCTTTGGGGTCATCTGAAGGCAATTGTCTATGGTGTGAAGATACGAGATGTGCAGCACCTGAAATTACAGATACTGGATGCCTGTGCTGGCATTTCTCCTGCGGTGTTGCTATCAGTGTGTGAAGAGTGGGAGAAGAGGGTTGCATTGACAATCCAACACAATGGGCAGCACATTGAACACATTTTATGAGTGGTCAGAAACTTGTAAATAACTCATGAAAGAATAAAGTTATGTTGAAACCAAGCACACCATTGTTTTTCTTGTGACATTACCAATAAGTTTGATGTGTCACATGGCCCTCTTTCTATTGAAAAAACAAAAGTTGTATCCAAGATGGCCGACTTCTAAATGGCCACCATGGTCACCACCCATCTTGAGGAGTTTGCCCCCTCACATATACTAATGTGCCACAAACAGGACTTTAATATCACCAACCATTCCCATGTTATTACGGTGTATCCATATAAATGGCCCACCCTGTACTTTAACATCTGCTGCTGTTTTAACACTGTTGAATTAAACAAAGCTACAACAATATCTACATTTAATATAAATGCTACTTGCATGAATACTTATGCTTAAATTTGGCTCACAGAAATGAGAAAACTAATTTTCTTTGACCTGCAGGTGACCGTTGTGTCTATGAGTCCATCAGATGGTCTAAAAACACTGAAAATGGTACAGTATAAACTTTACTTTATACACAGTTTGTGGAAGCTGTGTGGTTATAAAAGAACTGTAATTACAACTATAATATTGTAATTATAGGTCACCAGAAGGTGATTACACCAATGCCTGTGATTCAGCTCTTATGAACAAGAGACGTGAATACAAAAAATAAGAGAAATGAAATCTACAAACAAACAAAAATAAACATTATTTATACAGTAATAGCAGAGTTTATCCATCAATCATTTAATTTTCTTCTACTTGTCCAGGTCTGGGTCATGGTAGCAGCAGCCAAAGCAGAGAAGCCCACACCTCCCTCTCCCCACCCACCTCCTCCAGTTTATCTGCAGGAACGCTGAGGTGCTCACAGGCCAGCCGAGACACTTAATCTGTCAAGTGTATTCTGGGTCTGCCCTGGGTTTCATTTTGGTCGACCCCAAAGGAACCAAATTAAGGGACTAGTCTACCCTACCCGGGATAGGCTTACCAGGACCTCACCCTGGAATCAAGTCTGGGAACGGAGCTCAAGGAAGCATCTGGTGACCGGAGACTGGAGACATTGGCCTGTGAGGCCATCACCCGCATGAGGCGTCATGGGGTGTGAGGTGTAATGTGTGTTGGGCAGTGATCTGATCCATGGCCTTTGGGGCATAACAGTGTGTTTGTCTTCAAGTGTTTTCATTTGATCACCTTGAGGCAGCTGGTGACAAAATGTAGTCTTATCTAGGATATTGATCAAAAGAGATGGAGGACAAAGGACAAAGGTCACTCTTTCGAGGATGCCAATGTTCACATTTTGGACAGAGAGGACAGATGGTTTGAAAGAGGAGTGAAAGAAGCCATTTACGTCCACTGTGAATGACACCAACTGTCTGCCATCTATAATCCAGTTTTGAGATCCCTTCCCAGACGCCTTAACACCCACTCACATCCTGGGCCATCTGACCTCAGGAAATCACATGACAGGGTGGGGCCAGGTTTCACAATTAGCTCACCCGAAACTCTGGCTGATTAGGACCCACACACGCTTTCACACTTCGGCTCATGTGATTAGGTAGAGGATCATCAGGGGGTCCTTTGTTCCCCTTTGGGGGGGGAAACTCCCACTAGGTTTAAATCTGGGACTCTCCACCACTGACCCTTAGAACTGAAGAAGCTTCTCGGATGAGAGGTGAAACGTCTTCAAGCAACTCAAAGAAGTCCAGTTTAGTCATGTTTAGCTGTTTTTTTGTAAAAAGATAACAATGTAAGCCTTTTCTGCAGCTATAGGGCATATATGGTATCACTCTTGGCTGGAAGCAGTGCTTAAACAATGGAAAAAACACAAAATTGGTCCAAAAACCTCTCATGTTTAACTGTTTTCCACTTTTTCTTTGGTCATTTTAGCCTTTTTGGCCTGGGTGAAGGGAGTATCTGCCATCAAACAAGAAGACAGCCGCATGTAACTACGACGGTGTTTGCTAGTTCACCTTACATGCATTAATGTAATAATGTGGTTATCCTACTCAACGTAAATTACACACGAACAACATTAAGCTACTCACGCAGAGAAGAACGGCTGCTGCTGCCATCATCATCCGTCATCATTTCTGCTACACTTGCAGGGCTAGGGGCCAGGACTCTCCTCTTCGGGTTCTTGGGGGATGTTGCTAACTCCGGGTCCGATAACAGGCACCACATCCGCAGTAGATGTGCACGGTGTGAGGTCTCGCAGCAAGCTATCAAACACGGCACATTTCTTGGCTTTAAAAAAAAACGCTATGCGTCGCCAGGTGTTTCATCGGATTCGAGGTGTTACCTCCTTTGACAGTATCATATCAGCTTAAAGCACTTGTTGCAGGCTGCTGAGTTTGCATCTTTTGCTGTGAAGTACAGCCAGACTTTGACCGCTTCACCTTGGGCATTTTTAACCTGTAGGTCTGCTCTAAAAGAACGTACGTACCTGAGCCCGCCTACTATCCTCAGAAACATAAAATGATTAGCTAGAATTGGCGCAGGAAAAAAAAAAAAAAAAGCACCGAAATAAAGCACCGAAATGTGCACTGCTTTTCTGTCTGGTTACTACCGTTTATGTCAGAACCGGTGCCATCATGGCACCGGACACCGGTACCCATCCCTAGTCATTAAACAGTTTCATCAGGTTCTGTTCAGCATCCACTCATTCAGTCTAAGTGGGTGGAGTTTGAAAAGTTTCCTAACCTGTTGTTTTTCTTGGTGGTTTTGCACTGATTTTAGTTTCTGTTAGCAGCAAGTTCATGCTGATCTCAGTGTTGGAGAAAGCCTTAAAATGAGCAGAGAGGCTGAAAGAAAACTCTTCATCATGGGTGTAGAAAACTGTCACACAGAGGAAATGAGCAGAAGGAGCCACCTAGTGGACAAAAAGCATTCACATCAACTCGTTGGCCTTTTTTCCACAAGTGAACACTCTTCATTTTCACTTCATCTGCCTCATTTCACTACTGCGGAGTTCCAACTTGCGTTTAATAATTACATTAAATTAAATATTAGCTATTTTAATTGGTTTTACCTCCTCAGAAACCTTTACTAAAAACACAGACAGACCTATGGGATTTAGGCTGTTTTAAAAAGCAGAAATCAGAGAGTAGTTGAAACTTAAGAACCTGCTGATAGAAAAATGTCCAGAAATCAGAAGCATTCTACAAATCACTATTCTGTTCATCCAGGTTGCAGGACTCGACAATTTTCAGCAGACTGCTGAACAGGATTTTGGCTGTTTTACTGCAAGTTTGGTTGACTTATAAATATATGGAAAAAGTGGGGATAACAGCCGTAAACCCAACAGAACCGCACACATCACAGTTATTGTTAATTATTAATGGATTTTAGTTCAATTATCTCAAGATAGTTAAAAACTGTACTCCTTTCAGAATACACCAAATACTCTAGATAAAGAGATTAAAAAAAAAATCACAAAATGCTTCACAATAAAACAAAAGAAATATATCAATGTAAATCAATAGAATAAAACAAAAAAAGTATTGAAAGCTTATCTGTATAAATGTGTCTTCAGATTTTTTTTTAAAAAATAGTTAGTGGAGTCTATACAGTGGAAAGAAGGTTAAAGAAAATTCTGCGATCTTTGTGCCACTGCCTGAAAAGCAGCAACCTCTGACCTTAAGAGCTAAGATCTCCAGAAGAATGAAGTTTGAGCAGGTCAGGTCAGAGATGGTGAGCTTGACCATGTAGTGCCCTAAGAGTTAAAGCCAGGATTTAAAAGCAAAACCTAAATTTTACTGGCAACCAATGAAGAGAAGCCAAATCTGCAGCATTTTGCACAAGATGTTTATATGGCATATATGTTTATATGGCATATAAACATCTACAGCAGCAACAGACACAAATGTAGCAGTAATATTTATCCATTTATCCAACATAACTGAGAAAATGCTGACAGCAGTTACTTGGGCTGTCTGCTATTATTTGAAAAAAATATTCCACCTCCACCGGATGTCTCCTTCAGATCCTGACCATAATCAAGTGAGCCATTTGTGAACTGTCATTTTTGAGCTGCGGTCGGTCCTTGGAACCAAAGGACACGTTTGGAGGAGTGTTTATTGCCTCGGATTGGAATATGCAGACACAATTTATGAACCCCCATTGCTGTAAAAGAAAAACAAAAAACTGTTCACTGGACTAAATGGAGAGGACAACTTTCATTATTTAACAAATTGATAAGTGCCTGTGTGTCGCGTGACTGACCAACAGGACACAACACAAGAGCAGATCAGGAGGAGGAGGAGAGGTGTGCATGGACATGGCTGCTGTTTGATAAGGCAGATTGAAGTTAGAGGAGAGACACAAACTAAAGTATCAATCCCGTCACCTAAGTGTGGATCTGATACCAATACCAACGTTGGTATCACTTCCATCAATGCTTGTATCGATCCGCCCAGCCCCCATCATGCTCTCATCCTCTTTAAATAAAAATAAAAGTAATGTCCCTATCCACACTGGAGACCATGCCCCTATATCCCTCCTCTGAAACACAAACTGAAATCAGCTGATTGTATTGAGTGGAAGAACCAATAAACAGGATCATAGGCTTCTGGGAACCTGTACAGAACCATTTCCCATTACGTGGTAGCGTACTCGGTGCTTGCTCGGAAGTTTATGGGGTTTTTTCGCTGTAAAAAGAAGTTTTCTTCCCACAGCGGATGCTAATGTTTTTGTCATTTTTTACGGAATCAAACTCAAAGTAAGGTCAGTACTTCCACGCTTTAAACGCTGCATGCTCATACTCTCTCCCGCACTTGATATATTATCTATTGTTTATCTGCACACAGCTGTTGTCACGAACGTCGCACTCACTTACGTCACTGTCATGAGACACTCTCGCAAAAAAATCATGGTTTTAGTAATGCAGTAACGCAGCATGCTTACGGGAAAGTAACAGTAATCTAATTACCTTTTTTGCAATAGTAATCCCTTACTTGAAAAAAGTAATCGGATTACATAACGCGTTACTGCCCATCTCTGGTAATGACGCAGCAGAAACTTAAAGGTGAGTCCTCTTCATTAGTTAACTTAAACTGTCTCCACATGGGGGGCAACATTTTACCACAAAGACTGCAGGAAGAGCGAACACCGGGGCGTTCGTGAGGATTAAACTGCAGTCTGATGCGGACAAACTGAACCTAGATGACTTTGTAAAGTTGAGAAAGAGAAAGTATGGTGATTAAACTGTTTTTATTCCTTTTCCCTCCTTATTTGGAGAATGTGTTCTTGCTCCGTTTCACTCACTGTTTAGTTTTGCTTTCACTTGTTGTTTACTTTCAGTTTGCGAGCTGATTGTCCTGAATATCCAGGTTGCTATGGCTATTGATCAGAGGCCATGTGTGATATACAGCAGTCTAAGCAGGTGGGATTCTCATCTTAAGGCCGTTCCCTTTTTTGACATTTATAAAACTGGCTCAGTGTGGTGCTGGTTTCAATCACAATGCAGCTGCACTGTTTATAAGGCTGAGGAAGTCACTTCAAGGAGGGAAAGTTTCTCACACTGAAAATGCTGCAACCAGATGAACAGAGTCAAATTTCTTGGATAAAAATGGCAATAAAAATATAAAAAAAACATGACAGAGTATATCTGTAATAGTACAGACATGCTGGACATTCAGCTTGTATCTGTAACCTGTAATCAACAGTAATCTGTTTCTGATTATCTTTGTGTTTTGTTTATAATCTCTAAAATTCATTGAGAAATAAATGAGTCGATGCTTCACAAAATAAAGTGCTCATTGATTGATGTTGGGTCTAAACTCAGACCCCGCTGTATCCAGGACTTATTCCCATGAAAGAAAAACAAGGCAACAGCGTTCGATCGATTACTTGCGCAAGGGAGGCCTCTCATCTGTGTCCAGCACGACAATGACCCCGATGATGGCCTCCTCTCGCTGCCTTTTATTGAGAGACAGTTCACACAAAACACAGCAAAGCAACGCCCACATGGTTCTAAGGCATTGTATGAATAGGGCTTTGGAGTTGACGTCACGCCGCAATGCATTGTGGGAGCGCGGCGCCATGTGTGGGGTCTACGAATCAAAACAAACACACTGTGTTGGAACGACGATTACAAGATGCTTAAAAGCAGCTCAAAAGAGAATGGACTGTATAGAGACCAATTTCGTCCGGAGGCGAAGCGGCGGTACTTGCAGAAAATAGCGTGCATTGGAAATGTGGACCCGTATGAAATACGGCGGTGGAGTAGAAACCCTGAAGATCTACCGCTATTGACGTAGCCTGACATATTTTCGTACCTTGTCTGTGGAGTCAGCGCGTACAAGTCGTCATTCAAACAAAGGTAAGTCAGCTCGAGTACTGCGTGTGAAATGCGTTTGATTTCCCTGCAAACATTCAGATTAGTGCAGCATAATTTCATTCATGAGGGGAAATTACAGTGAGAACATGTAGAGGCTCTGTTAGGTGGATAACATAGTGAGTTCAGTGCATTGATGTGACATTGTCCTGAAGGATTTAGTTATTCTTTATGGTTAAAGAAATTGCAATGATTTATTCAGATTTTTTATAAATAATTCTAATTATACATCTTGCTTCCATCTTGTGTCACTAAAATACATTTTATTTTAATTTTATACATTGATTAATGACCTGCAGAATCTCCTTATCATATCAAGTGATTCATAATTGTCACTTTATGCTTTCTCCATCTCTAAAGTGATGACATCCTTGCATTACATACTTTAGGTTCATTTTCTGCAGGCAGGTTTCTGAGAGAGAACAGGCAGATTTACAATATAAAATGCAGCGTTCTATAGATGGATACATAAAAAAAATGAAAAATTACATGTATGTGCTAATTTTCTAAACACTTTGTTACATTTGTGATAAAGTAGATAAAACACATTTATGTCGGCCTTGGCTCATTAGTTCTTGTCTTTAAATGAACTTTGTCTGTGTGTGTTTCAGGTACTGCACTCTCAAAGACTGAATGAACCAGCATTGCAGCCATGGGTCACTGTGAGCATCACAGGGAAGGTTGAAGCCGCCCACTGCACCTGTATGGCCGGAGTCGCGGAGACCTGTCGCTGCTCTTCTGTTTAATGTAGAAGCAACAGTGTTGATCCGTGGCACAAGGACTGTTACGGATGAACCTGCATACTGGGTTTTGCTGGGTAATGTGACCAAGATACAGCCAGAGGTTGGCCATAAGATGGACTTCTCCTCTTCAGCTGCCCAAAAAAAGGCTCTTGATCAAAACATAAACAGACCATCCGTATTGAAAGGTAAAAGGAGACGTCCTCAAAAAAGACAAATCCCACCTGCTACTGTGGAGGAGTTGTCACTGCTATAATGCCATAATGTTTTATCTAAGGGTCTAGATTTATGCCTGTAGTGCACTGCCATGTAAATAATTAGCATTTACTGAATATGTACAGACTGAGTACCACTGTTCAATAATTGAATAAAGAAACAAACTAATTTTTGACTCTCTTTTTTTTATTAAAACCACTTTATAGAACATCACATCAGTTACAATGTAGAATCCATATCATTTATAGTTTATAAATGACAAAATGTTTACATAAAATCATGACAGTGTTTACATGATATCACCCACTACTAACATTATTTACTGTATCTTTTGAAAGAATACATTTCCACTATTTATACAGCAAAAGATTTAAGAATATTTAACAGGAGCAAGTTTCATTGTTCCCTGGTTTTACTACCACACTGTTCACCAAACGCAGCAAACCTTCACCATCTTATCCAGGAGGGTCACCTCTTCACCCTCACATGGAAGAAGTAATCTGATTGGCATGGTGGTATGTTTGAAACAGGTCCCTTGTGTAGCGCTGGAACCCAGTCACGATGTGTTTCATCCATTTCATAGGCTGGTTTGCTGCAATAATGCCAAATAATTAGCAACTCTATAAATAGAAGGTAGTTCTGCAAAATCACTCAGTAGGATGTTTGTTCTAATTTGCTATGACCTCAGAAGGGATTGAAAATAAAACTAATAGGCTATAAAGAGTGATATGAACATATTTAGAACTTACCGGAATGAAACTGTCTGGAGCACACCAACAGATATTAGGAGATGGAAGAGAACTGGGTATCAGCTTGTCTCACAGCTGCTATCCAGGCTAGACGCCTTCGTTTGGTAACATCCGATACCTGAGCTCCTTGACTTATTCCCGTGCCGATTGTAAGATCGAACATTGCAGCCGACCACACAGCAAGTACGAACCATGGCTGTGCTTTCGCTCCTTCGTCGCTTGCGCTTAGACCCCGAAGATGGCGGATCAGGCCAAAATCCTTTCCACGCCCACCCCCGTGACATCACGCTCCAAAGCCCTATATGTGTGAACTTCTATATGTAAGTAGGAGAGAGTGTGTGTGTGTGTGTGTGTGTGTGTGACCTCCTGCTGGGCAGGAAGCTTACATCAAAAGGACCTTCACAAGGATGTCTGTAATAAAAGACTACAGCCCCTCACCCAGAACCTCGAGAATCTGGGGAGGGGACTGTGGAATTCCTTTCATCCTACAGTTAAACAATGTAGAAATGGATGGTAAGCATAAAAATGACAAACATTTAACAATTCACTCTAACAATTGAAGTTTAATTTCTGCTTCATTTTCATCCTCCATTTATTTTAATCATACCTTTTGGTTAAAACTGACTTCAGTCACATCCCAACAACAAATTACAGTCATTATGTTTTCATTTAAATTGATATAACAAGTCAAGAAAGAACAAACGATAAAAAAAATTCAGAATGTAGTTTGATTTCATCATAAATAAAATAGAAACATTAAGGTGTTTAAATTACACAGAGAGGCAGAGTTTACACACAGTGTGTCTTTGTCTGCTCAGCTGTTTGCAGGTTTACCTCCATGTCATGGACCTAAACTAGACAATAAAGTGCTGTGTACTCTTTTCTGTCAGGATAAAGTATAAGACAGTCTGTACACTGAAGTGCAGAAAAATCTGGAGACTGATTCATGTAGGCTTCATTAAAAAAGTGGAACTGGCTGATAGACTGAAGGCTACTTCGAACTACTGGAAACATCTGTGATTGTAATTGTAATTGAGTCCTGTGTGGGCTTCTTTTTAAATCTGAGCTACACAGATAACAATCAAACCAAAAAAAATTAACCTCTGCTTTTATGATTTTATGTTTCTGGAACGGTTTAAAAAAAACTGGCAAAGAAAAGACCATAAGATGTGGATGAGTGCATCTTATTAAACAGACTCTTAAAGCGATCCAACCAGTTCACACACTGAATGCATCTGGTGAGCAGGTCATCACAGTGTTGTCTTCAGTGCAGTAGTACTGCTCTTGCAGATACTTCCTGTCAGATTCCTGTCCTGTAGACGCATCACTCAGACAGGCATCGAGGTGCACGGTGGCTTTAAACCTGGAAGAGAGGAGCACCAGGGACAGAGCCAAGGCAACGACAGAGAACGGGACACTTTCTCTCTCTCCTGGGAGGATGAACGGGATGACGATGCGGTTTCTTCCTGGTGGACCATATTTTGTTGAGAAAGACTTAAATGTTTCCCACACGCCATCATATGGTCGCAGAGGTCTAACAATGATGTTTGGGATCTTCCGTCCTCCAGCTTTCTTCAGTGAGTTCCAGTAGTCTGGCAGGTTCAGGGGTTGATATTTTTCAGGAGTAATTTCACGGTCTTCTTCATTTTCACGATAAAAAACTCTGTGCTGTGGCCTCATTTTCCCTGTTGCAATGCCATAGGTTACAGCACCAGTGGTGGCACAGTTCCAGGGAGAGTACAGGACCAGGTCAGTGATGGTGGACAGAGGCAGCAAACAGCTGGCTGGGATCATGGAGTCTCTGATTGCTCCATGTGACACAAAGATTATGTCAACAGTGTCATCATGGTTCTTCTTTTCTTCTTCATCAATTTTACTTTTCAGGAAATCAAACATGTCTGAGAGTTTTCTGAAGGTGTCAGACTCAATTTTCTCCCAGCCACTGCAGGACAGTTTCATCTGTGCAGTTTTCTATTGCAAGGTTTAGTAATCTTTTCCTTTCAGCAGAGCTCCTGGGACTTTCAGGGCAACATGGAGCAAACAAAATTTCCCTTTATAAAAAAAAAAAAAAATTAAAAAAATTAGCAAGTACTGACAGCTATGACTGGATCACTGTGATACTACAGTGAGGTATTTAGTTCTGTTGTGATATTTTTAATGATAAAACGTTTCCTGTGACAGACAACATGTCCAGCCTGTCACTGTAGACTTAGACTTTAGGTGATTTTCACTTCTAATCACTACATTAAACTTCTGCAGTGAACCATAGATAACAGCGGAAGCTGTGAGGTTAATCTCAACTCTACATATTGTTAACAGAAGTTTTCATGTCAGCACTGTAATAAAACATTTGAAGAAATAATTCCAGTATAAAATAAAATGGAGGCAGAAATGACCCCACTCACTCTTCTTAGTTGCTGTAATAGGTTTGTCCCTCAGGCGTGAGCCAGCTCGTCGTGACTTTAGGGCTATTTTATTTGTTTTAATTGGATTCCTGTTAATTTGATTTCTGTCTCAGTTTGTTCTGTTGAGTTTGCACATTTTAGATGCTGATTCTGCAATTTCACAGCTAAAACCTCCACCACCCCGCCATGTTATCTCCATTTAAAAAGTGGATCTAGATACAGTGTAAATTTTCTTTAGTGTACAGTGACTGAAACATGAAAAAGTTTCCTATTTTCTAAATCAATTTGTTATTCAGAGACTCACAGAATTTCCAGTTGTTTTGTCATTGCCTCTATATGAGCCAGAACAAGAAAGAGTTCGGCTTTCATCCATTCCATTTTTACTTGATACTCAGGAACACAAAGCAGCTCCTCCTCCTGCAACCTGGAGAAGAACCAAAAGTCAAGTGTAACTGTAGCACATTGATATTATTCTGTTTTAAAGATCTTTAAAGTGAACAAAGACACGTCCACTCAGATTTACACTGTTTTTATTATTTTGTCTACCTGTTTTTTTTATAGTTTAGCTGATTGACAAAACATGTTTGTGAACACTCTGATGTCACCAGCTTGTTAAACTGAAGCCTTCAGAAAGTCTGCTGATCAATAATCCAACTATGATTTAAAGTATGCACAGAGTGGATCACACAGTCTCCAATGAAAGCAGCAACAATAATCACCACACATGAAAAAGTTAAACTTTCAGTCTGAATCAGACTGTTTGCCTTACCTGCTTTGGAGAGCACAGGTGAGTGTGTGAAGGAATCTGATTATGTGAGGTGTTCAGTAGCGAAATTTATGTCGCTTGAATTATATAGGCTGTGATGGCTGCATGCAACCACACAATTAAGATACTTAGGTAATATTCATTTGGTCTTTTGTCTTATGTTTACATCATGCTCTAAAGCTTCTGTGATCATAAGTTAACTAATTTGTTATTTTGAGTTTACCTGTAGTGCATGACAGCACTAAGCTATAGCCCAAATGGTGGCATAGACTCTGCTTTGCATTGTTTGTTGTTTTATATAGGTATATGTTATATTGATTATATTTCTGCTCTTTCTGAGTTACCTGACCTCCGCTCCTTCCTGGTTTGGCTTAAAGAGGAGGCTGTGGGTGGAGCTGGTTTAAATGCAGACGCCAATAAAGTGGACTGGACCATCTATTGTGATCATGCAGGGGGAATGGGGTTCTTCTTGAATGATGGTTAGCTGTTATCTCTTTAGTTTTCACCTTTGCTGTATATATAATGGTTTATTCATGGGGTGACCATGGCTCAGGGGGTTGGGAAGCGCACCTGTAACCGGAAGGTCGCTGGTTCGATCCCCGGCTTCTCTGTCCTGGTCGTTGTGTCCTTGGGCAAGACACTTTACCCTACCGCCTACTGGTGTTGGCCAGAGCGGCCGATGGCGCGATATGGCAGCCTCGCTTCTGTCAGTCTGCCCCAGGGTAGCTGTGGCTACAACCGTAGCTTGCCTCCACTAGTGTATGAATGTGAGCGTGAATGAATAATGGCATTGTAAAGCGCTTTGGGTGCCTTGAAAAGCGCTATATAAATCCAATCATTATTATTTGCTATATAACTGGAGCTGTTTCTCATTTGGGCAGGTCAGTTTGTTAAGTTATGTTTTTGTTAAGTGACTTTTGAGTAAAGTTCTGTCAAGTTAACCTCTTTTATGGGCCCACTTGGTTCTTAAAAAAGTTTATTTTTGTTATTTTGAATTTTTGTAATCATCTTGTCCTTTTTGGGGTATAATAAAACCCATTTTTTTGAAGATTACATTTGTGCCTGTGTGTTCCTGGCCGCTTGGATCCTGACATAGGCAAATAAAAACACGGTGAAAGTGAAACCACAGACACCAGGGTAATCCCCGGGATTTCCACAAAGAAAACAAAAGACAAAAAGCTTAAAGTAAAACTCAATGAGTCATGTAGATTACAAATATTATTAATAGTTTTTGTTTTTAGCAGGCACTCTCATGCTAGCAAAGTAAGTGAATAAAGTTTCCAGCAGCAGCTCTGCGAAGCTCATTCATACCAACCTGTGAAGGCAGAGACCAACCCGTTCTCACTCCCAAATCGTAACATTTTACGCTAGGTGACAAATCGTCAACATATTACGTTTTCGGGCACCCAAGGCGTTCCTACGTCACGACATCGGAAAACTGCGGACACATGAGAACCGTTTGGACTCAATCTACACATCTTCGCTTTTTCCCTTAAAATCGCTTTAGAAAACACTATTTCACCTCATTAAAGTGCTGGTTAAGGTTAGGCATAAGGTTATGGTTAGGCTTAGGGATAAGGTTAAGTTTAGGGCTGCAGTACAGGGCTGGAAACCGCTGCGTACCATAACAACGTGGAAGGTCACTTTTCGCGTTCCTCAGGAACGCCGCAGGACGTGACAAAACGTCGGGATGTTACGCCTGGGGTCTTGAAATCCTGGTGTCTGTTTCCACTTCTTCAAGATAAGACACAGAATTTGATCTCCTCCTCTGTAAGTGTCAGCTCTGTAAGCAGGAGTCTACCACACAGTCATAACTGCATTCAGGGAGATGTGAACAAACAAGAAGTCATCTTAAAATTATAATAATTTAATTTCAGTTTTGCGTTTAAGAACAATGTTCCTCTACATCCCAGTGAAGATGCCTTGAGGACAAAACGATCTCTCAGCAACACAAGATTTGACACCACCGTGTTGACCCCAGAAAACACATCAGTCAAAAGATCCCACTTCACTGACACCAGGTTGTTACATAAGTCTGAAATAAATCTACTTTTACACAAACAGGTTGTCTTTGTGAGGATTTTCTTTGCCTTTGCAAACATATTAGACAACAACACAGAGCACAGCAGCAGTCTGTCTGGTTTTAGACCAAGAAGAATAGCAAGAGTCATTTATGGACAGAAGTTAAGTTGAACAAGTTGAATGATTACATGGAGACAGAATATGACGATATTGGCCTTTTTAATTCATTACGGTCATCTTGACACAGAGAAGTAGAAGTATCTTAAAATCTCCTATCACAGACCTGAAAGGAGACTTTGAACCTCTTATCAGCTGATTTTACAGCAGTGACAGAGTGTTTACCGAACAGATGAGAGTTCCTGTAAACCAGCTGATTTACTCTCAGCAGTTCAGCTTACGTGTAGCGCTCTCAGAAACTGTCATGTCTGTGGGTGTTGGCGAGTCAATGAACTTTCCCTTTTGGAGCAGCAGCCCACCTCTGGAAGCTTCCCCTCCATCGCAACTCCCACGGATCTCTCCCTCCACTCCAGCGTTCTCCCTTGTGAAATAAGCAAGACCAACCCTGCTTTTCATATTACATAATACCCACAACAAGCTCCGCTACATCACTAACTGTACTCTCCTCCACTTCACACATCCTGCCCTGTGATGCTCTTTATATTCTGTAGTTTCCTGCCAACAAATAAACCTGTTAAATTCTGTGTATTGTGTCTGCTTTTGGGTTACAGCAAGTGTGGTAGAGATCAACTTGATTTTTAGCTGATGATTCTTAGATCCATACACTGAATTTCACCTTTATACCAACTTTATACTGTCTAGTATAAAGACAGTATTTGTAGAATTAACAAAGCTAACTTCATTAGCACTGTTAATTGAATAGTCAGATGGAATAGAATAGAGTAGAATTTAACTTTATTGAGATTATACATGTCACAAGTACAAGGCAACAAAATGCAGTTTGCATCCATCCAGAAAGTGCTTTAGCAATAATATAGATATATTACAGAATATAGATCTATTATAGGTATGTTACAATGTACACAGTATGAGGGTATGTTATGAATATACTATAACTATAAGTATGTACAGGCTATAGCTGCAGTGAGTGTACAAGCTATGTACAGGTTACACATAGGGTTAAAAAAACAACAACAAAAAAAAAACAGAAATTTGAAATACGAAAACTATACAGATTGTAGATATACAATTGGGAATATTAATAAACAGTTGTAAAAAGTTGTAAAACTATAATTATTGTATTGTACAGTATGATTGTCTATACAGCATTTACAGTAGTGCAGTTGAGATCAGTGAGATATATTGATAATTTATACAGCAGTTATATAAAGTGCCAGTGGTTGTAAGTGGTGGTTCAGTCCATGTTATTATTGTGTGTATAAGGGTACAGTCGGCCATTTGTTTCTTTTGTCCATTGTGTGTGTGTTCACTTATGGGTGGTTGTGGGTGTGTATATGTTCAGTCCATGAGTTTAATGTGGGTCAGATGTCAGGAGGCAGAGTTCAGGAGTCTGGGTCTGTTAAAGGGATGGTTGGCTCGATAGAGCTCTGACTTTTTGTCAGCCTGGCTACAGTGCTGAAGAGAAACCTGGGGTTGTTCTTATTTTCTTCAATTAGTGACGAATAGTAAGATGTTCTGGCTTTGCAGAGGGCTTTCTTATAAAGCAACAAACTATTTCTCCAGGCTAAATGATGATCCTCTAAATACAATTCAACTTTATTTGTATAGCACGTTTGAAAAACCAGCAGTACACCAAAGTGCTTTACAATAAAAGCAGGAAAATTAAGACATGATTAAATAAAAGACTATTAACAAAGTACCACATATGTCATCAGGTTAAGGGCAATAATAACACGGCAATAGAAAGGAATATAAGAACAAAGTTACTAAGAACAGATATCGCTAAAAGATAAAGTACATAAATAAAAAATTGAACCAAATATAAAATAGGGACACTAACTAGATGGAAAAGCTATGTTGAATAAGTGAGTTTTTTAACGGGATTTAAAAGATAAAATGGAGTCTGACGCACAGATAGCGATAGGAAGGTTGTTCCGCAGATTAATTTGTGACACGGGATTTCCTCTCCAGCTAACGAGTTATCTTCTTTAGGCTCAAGTTAGGCTACGTGTTTGAGAATTATATCACGGAGTCAAGTACTTCTGATTTGAGGCCTTAGTTTTCACTGGAGCTACAGTATCCAGAGTCGTACGTAGTGAGGAAGTAAAATTATTAACAAGATAATCGACCTCTGTTGGAGTAGCGTTCAGATAGCTGCTCTGCTCTATGTTGGTACAGGGCATTGAAGATGATAACAGTGATTGGATTATATTCTTAAACTTAGTTACAGCACTTTCAGAAAGACATCTACTGTGATAAAGTCTACTCTCCACTGCTGTGTAATCAATTATTATAAATGTAAATGTTATCAGGAAATGATCAGACAGCAGAGGGTTTTCAGGAAACACTGTTAAATGTTCAGTTTCTATGCCATATGTTAAAACAAGATCTAGAGTGTGATTAAAGTGGTGGGTGGGTTCTTTTACATTTTGAGAGAAGCCAATTGAGTCTAATAACAGATTAAATACCATGTTGAGGCTGTCATTTTTAGCATCTACATGGATGTTAAAATCACCCACAATAATTATTTTATCTGAGCTGAGAACGAAATCAGATAAAAAGTCTGAGAAATCAGAGAAACTCTGTGTAAGGCCCAGGTGGACGATGGATGATAACAAGACTGCTTTTTGAGGTGGACAAGGCTAAGCATCAGGCTTTCAAATGAATTAAAAGTCTGTCTTGGTCTTTAATCAGACTTGAATCAGTCTGTTCACAATTATCTCAGGAATTAAAGGTGAGGCTCACTAAAATATTCTGTGTAACTAATTCTGAAGTAACTGAAAGAAACAGAGAAGAAATCTGTCAGTGAAGTAAAAATCTACTTTACCTTACCTGCTTTGGAGAGCACAGGTGAATGTGTGAAAAAATATTAGTATGTGCTGTGTTCATCTATGAACTTAATGGAGTCTGAATCATCAGTCATGATCAGTGATGGGAATAACGGCACTACTATTCCTGTTGTTACAACGCCGTTACTGTTAATAACAAGAAAATGCGGTGCAGTTGCGTTACTATTTTTCAACAAACAGACGGTTAAAGCTGTCTTCAGCTTACCGCTTCTTATATCAGTTGCATGGAAGTAGCTGTAAGTAATCTGGGCGCTACAGCTTTAAGCAGACGCTCCCGCAGACGGCAATCACTTTCTGGCACAACACCTGGAGCTAAGGGGGCAAAACAATCGCATGAGTGCTGCTGTTTGGCTGAGGAAGAATAAAGTCAATCACATGACCACTTTAAGATGACAAAGCAACAAGGTGATATATACCAGTTTTTAAATTGTGTTGATAGGCCACGTAAAACCAGAGTCATGATAACAATATACACGCGTGTTTTTCCTGAATAGTTTCGTCACGTTTACTGTCTAAGGACAGCGCTAGCAAGCATTCTCTGCTTATGACCAAAAACCCCCCCAAAAAAACCCAGTCCTTTCGTGTTGGTGGAAAAATGCACGATGTTGACCAATCAAAAATGATATGGCAACATGACATTTGGGTGTTTAGGAAGAGGGGGAAGTTTTAGGAGTGACGGCGAGAGAGAGAGAGAGAGAGAGCAGAAAAAGAGAGCGAGTTTAGAGATGTGAGAGATTTGTGACGTTTAGCGTGTGTGTAGTTAGTGTGTAGTATTGTGGATAGTTTTGTGTTGTGTGTCAGAACAATGAGTGAATGAAAACTGGAGGAGTGATACACCTGCTGCTGTCAGACCTGCAGGTATCAGGTCTGAAAGTAACGCAATAGTTACTTTTCAAGTAATTAATTTTTTTTAGAATATTGTAACTCAGTTACTAACTCAGTTACTTTTTTGAAGAAGTAACTAGTAACTATAATTAATTACTTTTTCAAAGTAACTTGCCCAACACTGGTCATGATCACAGGCAATAAAAACACGGTTAAAGTGAAACCACAGACACCAGGGTGATGCCCGGGATTTAACGAAAGAAAAAAATCTTAAAGTACAATTCACTGCTTCATGAGAGTTCTTCTTCTTATTAATATCTTTTGTTTTTAGCAGGCATTCTCACTCTATGAAAATAAGTAAATAAAGTTTCCAGCTGGAGCTCTGTGAGGCTCACTCATACCAACCTGTGAAGGCAGAGAGATAAACACAGAGCTAAAACACTTTTTAGCTCTTTGGGGTCTGTAAATGTAAATGGATCCACATCTTTGTTTTCATCCATCCAGCCATCCATCCATTTTCTTCCGCTTATCCGGGGCCGGGTCGCGGGGGCAGCAGCCCAAGCAGAGAAGCCCAGACCTCCCTCTCCCCAGCCACCTCCTCCAGCTCCAGGGAAACACCAAGGTGTTCGCAGGCCACCCGAGAGATATAATCTCTCCAGCATGTCCTGGGTCTGCCCCAGGGCCTCCTCCCGGTGGGACATGCCCGGAAAACCTTGCCCAGGAAGCACCCAGGGGGCATCCTTGTCAGATGACCAAACCACCTCCGCTGGCTCCTTTCGATGTGGAGGAGCAGTTTCCAATTCTTCATAGAAGATCAGAAAATTTAAACAAGGATCAAACAGAAATTAATCCTCTCATTCAGGGAGATGTGAACATACAGGAAGACATTTAGAAATTATAACTATTTATTTCTGTTTAAGAACAGCGTTCCTCCAAATAATCCCAGTGGAAATGGTCTGAGGACCAATTAACTACACAAGGTTAGAGGCCTGTTACCAGGATGATCAGGCACCACTGTGTCGACCCCAGAATACACATCAGCCAATGGATCTCACATCACTAACACCAGATTATTACATAAATCTGTAATAAATCAATTTTCACACAAACAGATTGTCTTTGTACGGTTTTACTTTGCTTTTGCAAAGAGACCAGACAACAACACAGAGCACTTTGTTTGTTTAACCTTTTCATATTTATCTAATATTATAGTTTTATCTTTCGTTGTACAATCACCTGCTTTGCTGCCAGTAGACTTATCCATGTTTATGACTGTTGTTTTCTGAGATTTCTGAAGTGAAGTTTATTTATATAGACAAAAAGGGTTAAAAAAGCTTAAAAATGTAGGTGAGCAGTGAATAAAAACGGGTGAAACACACAGTATCGCTCTCAAACCGCTCCTCTAATTGGAGTTAAGAATAACAATAACCCTCCCTCTTCTTCTTGGCTTTAAACACAGATTTTTAGCACAGGTAACATATTGAGGAGAGGTGGCAGAGAAAACATGGAAATGCAACATGTTTGTGAAAGTAGATCCTGAGCTTTTTTGTACTGGATCAAAAACTTGCTCCTTTTGGAGTAGTAAAGACCTTGCAGCTAAGTTTAACCACAGATAACCAAAGGTGAAAGAATAGAGGCAGAAAATAGGTTTTAGTTTATTAATGTCACGTGATGTCATGTGATATACAAGAATACAATTACGTTGAAACCAAGCACACATTGTTTTTCTTGTGACATTACCAATAAGTTTGATGTGTCACATGGCCCTCTTCCTATTGAAAAACAAAAGTTGTATCCAAGATGGCCGACTTCTAAATGGCCACCATGGTCACCACCCATCTTGAGGAGTTTGCCCCCTCACACATACTAATGTGCCACAAACAGGACTTTAATATCACCAACCGTTCCCGTGTTATTATGGTGTATCCATATAAATGGCCCACCCTGTATATTAACAACTGAAATTAAGTTAACCAGATGAAGCATGAAATTTCTTACTCTTCTTTTCTTACTGTCTGCAATGAAATACATTTAAGAATCATGTTAAAGAATCACCGCCTATTGTTCTATGTGTTTTCCAAACCATCCCAACTTTTTCTGCTTTGGGGTTGTATATGTACTTATAGTAAATGACACATACTTGACTACAGACCAGTTTTGATTGAAACATCTGACACAATTTGTCTCATGTTTTAAGAGCATTTTATACATAACAGAAAACCTTAAAATGATGTGGTTCAAACCTCAAAACATCAGGAATGTAAAATGTTCAACAGATATGGTTCCCTCGTATGAACTGTTCCTCTTATCGATTGTTTGGTCTTTCAGTCATTCTGATAGAAGTTCATCTTGGTTTAATCTTTTCAAGATTTTATTTTCAGTGCTGTGCAGGCTATGCGGCCTTCTTGTTCCTGAGCGTAACCAGTGGTTTGCATCTGGTTGTGAACTCTTGAGAGGAGATATGTCTGTGAAGGATCGTGTGTTCTGGGTTCATGTGGTTATTTCTGTGAAGGTTCTCAGTCATCAAGGTCATCGTAGTCTAAAGAGTTTGGGAAGAAATGCATCTGGACTTCTTTAAGTTACTTGAAGACATTTCACCTCTCATCCAAGAAGTTTCTTCAGTTCTAGGGTCAAATGGTGAAGAGTCCCAGGCTAAGTCCACACTAACGCGTTTTTGTTTGAAAACGCATAGTTTTCTCTCCGTTTTGGCCTCCTGTCCACACTGAGACAATGTTTTCACTGATGGAAAACGCAGCGTCCACACTAGCCTGGATAGATTTGAAAATGGCGTTTTCATTTGAAAACGCTCAGCGTCCACACTAGCGTTTTCAGTCGTTTTCACAGAGTTGTGCGTCCACATTTAAAAGGCTGAAAGCGCTTACGTTACAGCACTACGCAAGAATTTCGACCGGACTCATTTAGTCTGCCGCTAATTTACTTTCCGAGCTCTTTGAAACGTTGCAGCAAAGTGTTGAGGAAAAGCACCGAGTTTTTTAAATGGACTAACAATGAGGTGGAGTTGTTGCTGCGAGTAACACAAAAGTATGAAGTAGCAAAAGCGAGTGAGAATTAAAGAAATTGAAGAAAAGCTATCTGGAGCATGTACAGACTGATATTAATCTTTAATAGGGCTGTCAAAACTGAGAGCAAACAAAACAACTGCTGTATAATGCCCTCCGCTATCTTAGTTTAATTGGTCACATGACTGCATCACATGACTAACATGCGTCATCGTTTTAGAAAGTCCCGGTTTTCTCTGTCCACACTGCGACGCAAACGCACTGTCTTCAAATGTATGCGTTTTCGGGAGTGTTTTGAAAACGCTGCATTTTTCCTTGGGGAAAACACCGTCTCAATGTGGACGGGAGGCCAAAACGGAGACAAAATGATGAGTTTTGAAACAAGAACGCATTAGTTTTCTTCCCATCACCTGATCACGGCAGATGGCTGCCCCTCCCTGAACCTGATTCTGCTAGAGATTTCTTCCTGTTAAAAGGGAGTTTTTCATTCTTAAGAGTTTGTCTAATTGTTGTGGTTTCTCTATATTATTGTAGGTTCTCCACCTTACGATATTAAACACGTCGTTATGATTTGGTGCAATATAAATATTACTGAATTTAATAGATAGACAGATCAATACTTTATTGTTCCCACAAGGGAAATTGCTGTATTACAGACCATGAATAAAATAAATAAAATAAAAATAGTATTACTTTATCATCTACAATAAACAACAAGTGAGAAACAGCTTTAAAATTATTATAATAAAATAAAACATTGTATTGATATCCACCCAGAAGCACCACATATCTGATATAACTGAATAAAATATTTACAGGAGTTACTCTGCTTGACATTTACTTTCAAATATATTTTCTTGCTGACCCTTAGACACTGCCCTGTATACTTTTTATGTGAAGGGCTCGAGTGTTTTTGTTTTACAGCTGAAAACAGCGATTATCCTACTTTAATAACCGCATTATTTCAACATAAATTAAAAAAAGAGATTAAGGATAGATAACTAGTTATTTTAAACTTTCTTATCAGTCACACACTTCTGAATTGTGTATCATCAGCCTCTTTCATATCGCCTCTCCCTCAAAGACACCACAGCTGAGCTGCAGCAGACTCTGGACACTTGCAGTCCAAAGACAAAGGAAATCAAATATGGCAGTCAACAAAAATAGTATCGAATGTTAACACACATCTTATAAGCTTTCAGTAAGATGCAGGAATAAAAGAATCATACCCTATAATCATGTGTATATACTTTGTATTTTTAAATACAGAGATAAAGTAGTGTATAAAGCACTTAACAAAGTCCTTTAGGAGGGATGGGTTTTATAATAAAGGTGACAGGCTCTGGTGTTCAAAGCACACAAAGAGAAGGACAGTAGGGAGATCTGAGCATTAAGGAGCAACTCGCATCACTGATGTTACTGTTAAAACAACACTGAAACGTGTTGACGATTCATTTGAATTAAAATGGGAGTGTTTTGCAATACTGTATCTGAAAATATCTTGTTTATCTCAGTCTCACACACACACAGTTACTGGAACAACACTGATAGAAAACGAGTCCAACAGGTTAAAGATATGCAGAAAATATTTTTTGGACGACTTGTGACCAAAGCAGTCATAGTAAAACCTGCAGATTAGAAACTGAAAGTTCTGACTTTAATCGTTTAAAGTAAAACTAAAAGCTGCTGTAAAGTCAATTGTATTCAAAGTCTGCATTCATTATTTATTTTCATACATTTCAAAATTTTCTCTCCTCTAGCTATTTAATGTAGAAAAATATGATGCTAACATTCCCCTGTACTCCTTCCATAACTGTCAGATAACAGCATGACGTGCAGCTCCTGTCAAGAATGTCAATATTTTGTTTTCTCTCAATGACAAGAATATATATTTTACTTGCTTTATTCACTCCTGTCATTTTCATTGTTAAAAAAAAGGGGAAGAGCAAAAACCACTAACCTGTAATACTCAACGATTATTGGGCGATTGAGAGAAAGTCCTTCTTTAATAAATACCACTGAAGAGTTGCTGTGGATTACAACTGCCAGTAAATATGAACTTCTGTTTTTTAAATGTATATTCAGTAATAAAGATTTGGATTCACTCATCTGCCTCTATTCATGGCTGATGGTCTGTTCTCTACATCACATCCACTTTTCCTCTGCTCTCAGTCTCAGTTCTGTCATTGTCATTCTTAATCAATCAATGTTTCCTGCCCCAACAATCACACAAAGCCCTATGAGCAAGCACTTGGTGACAGTGGGAAGGAAAAACTCCCTTTTAACAGGAAGAAACCTCCTGGCAGAACCAGGCCCAGGGAGGGGCAGCCACCATCCATGACTGGTTGGGGGTGAGGGAAGGATGAAAGGACAAAAGACACATTGTGTAAAAGAGCCAGTTATTAATAATGACTAATGATTAAATGCAGAGAGGTGTTTAAGAGAGATGAGTGTAGAAAAAGAAGAAGATTAGGCTACTGGAATGCCCCAGTGGCATAACTAAGGGAGGGTTCAGTGTCAGCTGAGCCTAACTACGAGCTTCATCAAAAAGTAAAGTTTTAATCCTTATCTTAAAAGCAAAGTGAGTGTCTGACTCATACCTAAGGGGCGCAAATCAACATGTATCTTAAAAAAAATATAAACTTTAAGGCATACTGAAATGTGTTTAATTTTGGACTACTAACATGTTTTAATGAATAGCTGAAGCAGTTTTCCTTCTTGGTGCCTGCAGTGGAGGTGTGCTCCCTGGCCTGCTGCAGAGGAGGGGGGATAAGTTAGATCGCACTGCTATCTTCTTGGCTTTTTCAGTGACAGCGGAGCAGAAAGACAAGTGGGTGGCAGCAGCCTTGGAGTGACTGTTTCCAGCGTGCAAAGCACCAAAACTGTCATGGCTGTGTGCAGGCAGGCACGGAGAAAGGACCCAAAATGCAGGACTCGGAGGCAGACGTGGACTCAAAAACGCACAGCTTTATTGCTGAATAGCAACAGAACAGAACTAACCTAAACTGAGAAAAATAGAAAATAAACTAAGCAGGCTGGCAGACAGAACACACAGTTAACCTGAGGGTTGAAGACATTAACGACACGACACCGAGTAGGGGAAGACACAGACACTAAATACAAGAGGTGAACGGAGCGAAGAGGAAACAGCTGGGAGACACGGCTGACACTGATTACACTGACGAGACAGGGAGAGCACAAAGCTGAACGCACTGACATAGGACACAGACCTACAAAATAAAACAGGAAGCACACGACAGACAGAGACACAGACGCAGACTCATAAGCAGGCATAAAGACATCATGGACAGACAGAAGACTAAGCACAGGCAACCTAAACTAAACATGAGGGCAAGATAACGAAACCCAAACCAGAAATAATCATCATCATCACCAGATAGCTTAAAGAAACAGAATACAATCACAATCAAAACAGCATCACCCGAGAATAAGAACTAATCCATAATGCAGAGATAAACCAAAACCTAAGGAACTCAAAATGCTGGGTCGAACCGACCCAGGACCGTGACAAAAACAACAGAATCGGCTGCCAAACTGAGCAAAAGGACAGTGGTGTGTGTGCGTGGGGTCATTTTAACAGTGCCTTTGCACTGATTTAAAATTCTGTTAGCAGGAAGTTCATGTTGAGCTCAGTGTGTTTGATTTGACTTCATATGTGAAAAAAACAATTACACACAACTGAACAAACATTAAAATGACCAGAGACCGAAAGAAAACTCACACAGAGAGAAAAATGAGCTGAGGGAGACACCTGGTGGACAAACACAGACACGACAGGAAGAAAGACTAAAGTGCAGAGGGGAGACAAACAGCTGGAAATACTTGTTGGAAAGGATTGTCATGCTTTAGAAAAACACACAGCACACACTCTAACAGTCCTTTATTTGCAGTGAAGGAGACACGCGAAGAAGCCAAATCACACAATAATGAAGTGAACACATTTATAGCCAGTGTTCAAGATGATGGATGGAAATGAAAATCATTTTTATGCATTTTTATGTCTGTGTCTTACAGCAGATACAGAATTTTCTACTGAACACTCTTTACTGATCGATGAATCATTGTAAAAAGTGGATCTACCAACAGTTCATTTCTTTGTTATTCTGATTAAAATGTCAAACAAATATATTTTCCACTTTTTGTGTGACAGAGGCAGGAATTTCTCTGTCCTGCATGTGGAGAAATCTGCTGTTAAATCGGAACATTAACAGGTTTCAGGCTGTATTCAAACACATATTAATGTGTATCATGTGTCAGCAGGCACGTGTTAACAGGGATTATGGAACATGATATAAGACGGTCTCAGGCTAAAAATACTTTGTTTCATTTAAAAAAATGTAGGCAAATATTTTCACGGATATGCATTAAAACAACAACAAATATGTAAATGAGTCATATCCAAGCAAATAAATAAATAAATAAAATAAGACTCTTTGTTAACTCAGGATTCAGGATTCATTTTTGACATATTGAATCCTGATAGTTTCTCAGCAGCTTCATCATAATGTGTTTTTGTTATCATACAAATTGGACAAATTCAAAATATCCATAAAACCAAAAGAATCTGCTGTAGTTTTTGATGCTGTACCAACAAGTGTCCTCATACTGTTGATGATTTAGCCTTCAGTTTAGAAGCTTTAATAACAGCTGACTGTAGGAATATAATTAGTTATGTTACTACCTCTTTTGCTCTTTCTTATTTAATGATATACAGCAGGAGAATGCATGGAGGACCTATGATAAATACTGTATCAATAACAAGCATGAACCTGTTTACGCTGTCTCTTTGGGATATGAATAAAGTTATGAACGAGGGGGAAAAACGTCACGTGACTGCAGGCCAACAAACCACAGCAGAGCAACAAAGTAAAAGGAGGCGTGTCCATGCGAGAATAGTCACGTGCACAGACATGGCTGCTGTTTGACGAAGCGGACTGAACTCCGGGGAGAGAGACAAACGTAAGTATCGATCCCATCACGTCAGTGTAGATCAGTCTGTATCGATGCTTGTATCGATCCGTCCAGCCTGAGTTGAAGCAGCAATGAGTTCAGTTCAGTTTCTGAGAGAGTTCATCAAGGAGAGACTAACTGCTGTTTGTGAAGAAATCTTCTCTGAGGTTCAAAAAACCATCGTCCAGTATGAGGAGGAGATCAACCGTCAGCACAGACTGCTGGATATCAGCCGGAAACCCGACAGAAACTCACACATCATAGGTATGGACGTGTTTTTAACTCTGTGCTGTTCAAGCTCAGATTCTTCAGTGTGACTAACTTTACTAGAAGATGTTAAACTGGGTATTTATCAGTGCTGTGGGTCAGTGTCCAGTGATGGACTATGTTGGACTGGTGCAGGTCCATGGTCACTGCTAGGTTAGCTCCTGGTAGCAGCAGAGTAAGAGTAAGCCAATGTAGACAGCAGCATCTGTGAGCAGACCAGGGACGGATCCAAAGAAATTTTCTGCGGGTGGCAAAATCAAAGCCCTTTTTTCAAACACATATGCAGGTGGTTACAATGATTCAAATGCAGTAAGTATACACATTTTTCATATAAATATAGTCTATAACTTAATTATTGTCTGTAGCCCACATACATAAACACTTTAGTTACATAAAACATGTGATGTTATCTACTGTATAGCCTGTATAATAAGTGTTAGATGTGTAGGCCAGTAAGTATAAAATCCAGAAAGCTACACAACGTGGGGCGGTTCATTTACAAACACAAGCCTAACTTAAGTTTCTCACTTGTTTTGTTAGAAAACAATCACATTGTTACATACTTAAATTTACACAAAATGTCATAAATCTGCACTGTCATGAACAAAAATGTAAACCAAATTTTTCATGATTTGTTGGGTTAACCCTCTGAGGTCCAAAATATAACCGGCTATTTTTGACTCCTTTTGATTTTACATTTGTATTTCACCTTCAGATTGTTTCATTTTCTTTTTTCCCCTTGCCTTGTTTGGTATCATTCTTTTCAGCTCAACCTCACGTGTCTGAATTTAGTTGTTTTTTCATTGACAAACTGTATTAATATTACTGATCTGAAATCACACAAAACCAAAATCCTAGTAGTCTTTTTTTTACTGTAAAAAAAAAACAACCCACAGACATGTTGAGTAAATTATTTTTATAACTTGAAATGCAAATACAAATTGTACATTTTGAACACTTATGCACACATTTTGTAAACATATTTAAATTGAAACTAGCTTATCTTTCTACAAAACCAGATTATAATAAATACTTAAACAAAGTGCTCTAAAGTTTATTCTGCACTAAAATTTGAATAAGCTTAAAGAAATAAATTTTCTTTTAAAGAATACGCATTTCGTTGCATTTATTTATTTTTTAAACTTTATTTTCTCCAACAGGATTCCACAGTTCATCAGTTGTCAGTGTTTTAGGTCTTAATGATATTCTTAGACAGATCATCTAATATAATAGACCTTATCACGTGACCTGGTGATGAAGCTCTACAGTGAACATGAAAAATATAACGCCAAAGTGCAACACTGTTTCTGCAAAAATGACAAGATGCTAAAAGAATGTTAACAGAAAACTATTAATTTTATACATTTACAAATGAATATATCTCACTGCTCAGTGGTGCCTTTATTTTTAATGACGGTTGCACATTTGAACTCTTACACTTTAAACTTTATTATTTCAAAACTGGAAAACATTCAAGCGTTTTCTGCATCATCACCTGTGAATTCCACCTCATTGCCTGAGAGTGCCTGCGCGACGCGCCTCAGCTGATGAAAACATCCTACATTCATACACTTAATTTAACATGACAAGACCACACTGTGGCACCGGTCAGGCTACAATCTGAGCTCACTGTCTCTCCAATTCATCACGATTTATTCAGGTTTAGATTCATGCTTTTGTAAAAATAGTGTTGTGTGTTCTTGTATCATCACATTAGTTACCTTGTTCTGTTTTTTTTTCTTTGTTCCTCAAGACCTCCCACAAAATCATGACTGTGAGGAAGAGGAGGGTCTGGATGAGCAGCAGGTCTGTAACCAGGAGAGGAACTCCAGTCTGGACCAGGAGGACCCAGAGCCTCCACAGGTTAAAGAGGAACAGGAGGAACTCTGCAGCAGTAAGGAGGTAGAGCAGCTTGGACTGAAGCATGAGTCTGAAGACATTATTGTCTGGACTGATGAAGAGCAGCTCAGACTGCTGGAGACCATCTGTAAACCTGAGATAAAGTTACACAGAATAGGTATGTAAAACTGATGTTTTAATAAAAATGAAGATTACTCATGTAGGTGATGAGTAAAAATAACATTGTAAAAATAACAGTGTTATTAAAAATAACATTGAGCAGAGTAAATCAGCTGATTTCAGATATCCCTGAAGTGAAGAAATGACACACTGAAGCAGATTACCTCCCAAACATAGAACATGACAGAGACAAAGGGGATAGAATTATCTCTCTGTTGACTTAGCAGGGAAATTTGAAAAACATGCCCTATAACTGCACACAATCCAGACATCACATTCATTTAACATAAAACACGCCAACAGTACATTTCATACATATACAGCAGCACATACATCCACATATGAAGCTGATGTTTGCCAATCAAAGTGTCAGAACTAAATAGTCATTTGCATCGGTACACAAATAACTGGGTCAGTGCCCTGACCCACTGGTGCCGAGACAACCACTTCACCCTCAGCGTCGCAAAGACAAAGGAGTTGATAGTGGACTTCTGGAGGTGCAGAGAAGTACACACCCCCATCACCATCAGCGGCGCTGCTGTGGAGAAAGTGAGCAGCTTCCGTTTCCTAGGTGTACATCTGGTGGAGGATCTCACATGGTCAGTACACATAAACAAAACAGTGAAGAAGGTGTAGCCGCGCCTCTTCTTTCTCAGGAGACTGAAAAGATTAGGCATGAGCCCCAACATCCTTAGGACCTTCTACCATTGTGCCATTGAGAGCATCCTCATGCATCACCACCTGGTATGGCAACAGCACCGCTTACAACCGCAGAGCTCTCCAGAGAGTAGTGCGGTGTGCGGAAAGGATAATTGGAGGTGAGCTTCCCTCTGCCCAGGACATCTACAGGAAGCAGTGCCTGAGGAAAGGGGGGAGGATCATCAAAGACTCCAGTCACCCCAGCCATAAACTGTGCAAACTAGTTCCATCAGGCAAGAGGTACAGCAGTATCTAGTCCCAAACCATCAGACTGCTGAACACTTCATGGACACCTCACCTTCTCTTACCGGAACTTCAACATTATGCATTCCAAACACTGCACTGCCAACTCTTGAGCCACGTGGGCGATACTGGCTCAAGAGTTGGGAGTTCGGCTTGTAATCGGAAGGTTGCCAGTTCAAACCCCGGCATCGACAGTCTCGGTCGTTGTGTCCTTGGACAAGACACTTCACCCGTTGCCTACTGGTGGTGGTCAGAGGGTCCGGTGGCGCCAGTGTCCGGCAGTCTCGCCTCTGTCAGTGCGCCCCAGGGCAGCTGTGGCTACAATGTAGTTTGCCATCACCAGTGTGTGAATGGGTGTGTGTGTGTGTATGACTAAATGTGTAAAGCGCTTTGGGGTCCTTAGGGACTAGTAAAGCGCTATACAGATACAGGCCATTTACTCCATACTGTACACAAATGCCATTTCTTTGGCAGAACTCTGTATATTATTATTATTATTATTTAATTTTATATATGTATATATACACACAGACACACACACACACATATATATGTATATATACCCATCTCGCCCCTGCGGGCGGTTTATCCTTCAAGCTCGGGTCCTCTACCAGAGGCCTGGGAGCTTGAGGGTCCTGCGCAGTATCTTAGCTGTTCCCAGGACTGCGCTCTTCTGGACAGAGATCTCCGATGTTGTTCCCGGGATCTGCTGGAGCCACTCGCCTAGCTTGGGAGTCACCGCACCTAGTGCTCCGATTACCACGGGGACCACCGTTACCTTCACCCTCCACATCCTCTCGAGCTCTTCTCTGAGCCCTTGGTATTTCTCCAGCTTCTCGTGTTCCTTCTTACTGATATTGCTGTCATTCGGAACCGCTACATCGATCACTACGCCCGTCTTCTCCTGTTTGTCTACCACCACTATGTCCGGTTGGTTAGCCACCACCATTTTGTCCGTCTGTATCTGGAAGTCCCACAGGATCTTAGCTCGGTCATTCTCCATCACCCTTGGGGGCATCTCCCATTTTGACCTCGGGACTTCCAGGTTATACTTGGCACAGATGTTTCTGTATACTATGCCGGCCACTTGGTTATGGTGCGCCATGTATGCCCTGCCTGCTAACATCTTGCACCCTGCTGTTATGTGCTGGATTGTCTCAGGGGCATCTTTACACAGCCTGCACCTGGGGTCTTGCCTGGTGTGATAGACCCCAGCCTCTATGGATCTTGTGCTCAGTGCTTGTTCCTGTCCTGCCATGATTAGTGCCTCCGTGCTGTCTTTCAGTCCAGCTTTGTCCAGCCACTGGTAGGATTTCTGGGTATCAGCCACCTCCTCTATCTGCCGGTGGTACATACCGTGCAGGGGCCTGTCCTTCCATGATGGTTCCTCGCCTTCCTCCTCTTTCTTGGGTTTCTGCTGCCTGAGGTATTCACTGAGCACGCTGTCAGTTGGGGCCGTCTTTGTGATGTATTCGTGGATGTTTCTTGTCTCATCCTGGACTGTGGTGCTGACACTCACCAGTCCCCGGCCTCCTTCCTTCCGCTTAGCGTACAGCCTCAGGGTGCTGGACTTGGGGTGAAACCCTCCATGCATGGTAAGGAGCTTTCTTGTCTTTATGTCAGTGGCTTCTCCTCCTTTGGCCAGCCTATTACCCCAGCAGGGTACCTGATCATGGGCAGGGCGTAGGTGTTGATGGCCCGGATCTTGTTCTTACCGTTCAACTACACTTCTCCAGTCCGAACGACATTCCAATGTCATTGCTGTATATCCTGGTAGTGTGTATCAGTGAATCGATGTCTCGTTCACTCTTGGCATACAGCTTGATGTCATCCATATACAGGAGGTGGCTGACAACCGCTCTGTTTCGGTATCCGTAGCCAGTCTTGTTAATGATCTCACTGAGGGGGTTCAGGCCTATGCAGAACAGCAGTGTGGACAGAGCATCTCCTTGGTAGATCCCGCACTTGATGGTGACTTGTGCTATGGGCTTGGAGTTGGCCTCTAGTGTTGTACACTACATCCCCATTGAGTTCCTGATGAAGGCTCTTAGGGTCCTGTTGATCTTGTACAATTCTAGGCATTCCAGTATCCAGCTGTAGGGCATTGAGTCATAGGCCTTCTTGTAATCAATCCAGGCAGTGCACAGGTTGGTCAGCCTGGTCTTGCAGTCTCGGCTGACTGTTCTGTCTACCAGTAGCTGGTGTTTTGCGCCTCTGGTATTCTTGCCAATCTTGCCCCGCTCATGTATTGACCCATGTGCCTGTTCATCTTAGCCGATATGATGCCTGACAGGAGCTTCCATGTAGTACTGAGACAGGTTATTGGTCGGTAGTTGGATGGGACCGGTCCCTTCTTGGGGTCCTTGGGGATCAGGACCATCCGACCTTTGGTTAGCCATTCCAGGTGCCTTCTTGTTCCAGTAGCCCACTTGTCGTCAGGGTGCCCTGGTTCCTCAGCACCTGACACGGACCTTGTTGAGCTTCATATTTATCTGTCTCGCTCATGTCTGCGGTAGGCTCGCTTAGCATATATATATATATATATATATATATATATATATATATATATATATATATATATATATATATATATAGATATATATATATATATATATATAGATATATATATATATATATATATATATATATATATATATATATATATATATATATAGATATATATATATATATATATAGATATATATAGATATATATATATATATAGATATATATATATATATATATATAGATATATTTGATTTGATGCATGACTAACCGTTACAAGCACTTCTCTCTCTCTCTCTCTCTCTCTCTCTCTCTCTCTCTCTCTCTCTCTCTCTCTCTCTCTCTCTCTCTCTCTCTCTCTCTCTCTTTTTCAGGAACAGTTTCCCATCTACAAATCTTATTCCGCACCAGTCTACTGTTTACAGCGCTGCAGGCTGCTGGGTTTTTTTGTTTTGGGTGTTTTTTTACTTGCCTCCAACAAGAAAGCCTAATTTCTGCTGTTTAATACTGAACAAAATTATACTTTTTTAAAAATTATGCGAAATTGCAAAATGCTTAGCTGTGTCTCTAATAATGTTCATATAATGACTAATGGTTTTCTTTTGTTTTTGATCTACTGCAGAATATTTTTAAAGTTATCTGCTATAAAAACCCAGGCCAGGGAAATCTCCTTCATGTTCTTCTTTGTTTTATTCTCAGTTACTTTGACACAAAGGCATCTGCTGTGATGCTCCCACTTCTGATGAAGTCTTGCAAATGTCACCCCTCTTTTTATAGATATAAAAGTATGGATATGTACTGATTAGTGATCAGAATCATAATATTTGTGACTCTCTGAGGCATAATTTCCCCGATTTGAATCGAATCGATCCTAGAAATCAGTGATGATACCCAGCCCTATGCTGTACCAAGTGTACCAGCACATGTGATGTGACAATAAGAGCTATTTGATTTGAGTTGAGTTGAATTTGTCACATTTGTACACTTTAAATTTCACTGGAAAACGTCTGCGACATGCTCACTATGTAGACACCTGCTCTTGGGTCATGTAAGTGAAGTTGCCCCCCCCACCTTCTTCAAATCTAACAAAAGTGGTATCAAACGTTTGCGCTACGTTTGTGCTGCAAAAATTTTCGTTTGTGCCGCTTTCATTTTAAAGATATTAATACAAATTTCTAGAGGTCATCAGAGGTCAACCAGCCCCCCCACATTGATGGAATCAAACAAAATTGATGTCAATCAACTGTGCTACGTTTGTGCTGGTTTGTGCTGCAAAAAGTGTAGTTTGTGCTGCTTCTGTCTTAAAGATATAAATGAAAATGTAAAGGTCGAAAGGTCAACCAGCCCCCCCACATCACCCAAATCAAACAAAATTGATGTCAAACGTTTGTGCTACATTTATGCTGCAAAAATTTTTGTTTGTGCTGCTATGATTTTAAAAATATTAATAAATTAATGTCTTGATGCATGCTTAATCATCCAGATAAGTAAATCCCAAAAGGTTGATTCTGCAGATCTAGTTTGTGAATGATGGTGTTGAAAGCTGAACTGAAGTCTATGAACGGCATTCTAACGTATGAGTCTCTAGTGTCCAGATGTGTGAGGGCTGAGTGAAGGGCAGTTGAAATTGCACCGGTTGAGCGTTTTGACCGGTATGCGAACTCAAATGGATCCAGGTTGGGGGAAAGAGATAATTTGATTTGATGCATGACTAACCGTTACAAGCACTTCATAATGATTATTATTATTATTATTATTATTATTCATAATGATTAAGAGAGACAGGATTTGTAGTGTGCTAGGACCAGCCGCTCTAAGCACTTTGTAATGATGGTGGTGAGGGCTACTGGGCGGTAGTCGTTTATGCTTGATGGGTTGGAGTTTTTGGGTATGGGGACGATGGAGGTGGATTTGAAGGAGGCCGATACCACAGCGTGGGCCAAGGACAGGTTGAATGTGTCTGTCAGCACTCCTGCAAGCTCCCCAGAACACGCTCTGAGTACACGCCTGGGGATGCCATCAGGACCTACAGCCTAGTGGACATTAATCCTGCTCAGCACCGCTCCTACATCGGTGGGGGAGAGAGTCAGTGGTTGGTTGTCCGGCGTCACGTCTGCAGGAGAGGGTTTGGTGGTCCTGTAGTCTGTAATGGTCTGGAGTCCTTGCCACATGCGTCGGGGGTTGTAGTTGGAGAAGTGTTCTTCTACCTTCTTTTTGTAATTGTGTTTGGCTTTATGATACATATATATCTTTAGCTTAGCCCTAGCTGTACTGTAGGCGTGTGCATCTCCTGACCTGAAGGCAGTGTTGCGGGCCTTCAGGAGGAGAATGTGGAGTTAATGTGATCTGTAAATTTTGGTATGTCCTGAGATTTGATTTTCACCCAGGTGTCATCCACATACCAGAACCATGACTTGGTGGTGTTCCTGTGTAGGAGAACTACCCAGGAACCATGACGGTACTGGGTCTGAGACCCAGTTTTTTGTGTATTTTTGTTTTATTTTGTTGATTATTGTATTTTTCTCTGTTTCATGTTTTATTCTAAAGGGATCTGGTGCGTTTTTGTCATTGTGTTTAGCTTCACTTCCCTGTGACATCATTATGTTTAATTTCAGTCAGCTGTTTCCCCATATGTTTACCTCCTGATTACCTCCTGTGTATTTCAGTCCTCTGTTTTCTGTGTTTCATTGTCAGGTCGTCTGTTGTGCTACGCCATAGTCTCATCATAGCTTTTATAGTTTGGTCACAGTTTCATAGTTTCATAGCCTGTTCTCAGTTTAGTAGTAGAGCCCTAATAAAGGCTCTCTTTTGGTTTAAGTTGAGTTCTGTCTCCTACAGTATCTGCTTTTGGGTCCTGTTTCCAAACACATCGGCTTAACCTGCCGTGACAGATAACAAAGCCCGGTTTTCCACCTCCATGCACAAATTAGCCACAATGGGTGAAACTGGGGAACCCATAGCACACCCATGTTTCTGCTTGTAGTAGTGACCCTTATGCAAAATAGGTGGAATTAAGACACAGTTCCAAAAGCAAACACAATTGATTAGTGCTGAGAGTGGTCCTGTTGCTGAGGTTAGGGTGATCCTGTAATCTCTTACAAACTACCTCCAACGCTTCTGTGACTGGGATGCAAGTGAAGACAGATGTAACATCTCTCTTCACTGTACATGTACTGTTTATAAGGTTGGGGAAACCTGCTGTCAGCTGAGACTGAAGAAGTCACTTGGATGAGTGACGAGAATTTTCTCCCACTGAAAATGTCCAGATGAACAGAATCGACCTTTTGGGATTTACTTGCCTGGATGATTAAGCATGCATCAGGACATTATTTTATTAATATTTTTAAAATGATAGCAGCACAAACAAAAATTTTTGCAGCACAAACGTAGCACAGTTAATTGACATCAATTTTGTTTGATTCCATCAATGTGGGGGGGCTGGCTGACCTCTGATGACCTCTAGAAATTTTTTATTAATATCTTTAAAACAGAAGCAGCACAAACGAAAATTTTTTCAGCACAAACCAGCATAAACGAAGCACAAACATTTGATACCACTTTTGTTAGATTTGAAGAAGGTGGGGGGCCAACTTCACTCACATTAATGGTTCAGATCAGTCAGGGCTCTAGAGTGCGACCAAATTGGTCGCATTTGCGACAAATTGTTCAGTGGTGCGACTATAAAAAATCTTTGGTCACACCAGTGCGACCAACTGTTCTGGTAACAAAAAACCCCAAAACAAATCTCTGCAACTCTCTGTGTGATCAACAACAGACACACATTATGCTCCTCTCGTGGACAAACCCAATCAGAGATAGTCAGGGGCGGGACCTCTCTGATTCCCCGTGGTCAATTTGAAATGCAGGTGGATAGAGAGAGGTGAGTAGCTTGAATAAAGCGATATCATTCATTAAATCCTGAATCGACTTTTAAATATAACTGTGTTTTGCCAGAAACCCCAGATTCTCGGATTAAAGCTCACAAAACTATTTCAACAAACAGCAAATGAGAGCAGGTACACAGACTCCACACAAAGACGTAAACACAGAGCGGACCCGACGCATCAGAATCAGCTTTGTCTTTCTCGGCTTTCTCACCCGATGGCACGCTGTCGGAGCTCACCAATTGTGGTGTGTCGGGTCCGCTCTGTGTTTACGTCTTTTTGCGCTGATTCTGAGCTGCAGGTTTTGTCTCTCTCAAACCAAAATTCGCCGAGCCAGCAGCCAAAGAAGCAGCAAACTACGTTTCACATTTGATCAATGTCGTCATGAATTCCCTCTGACTTTTGCTTCCACCACGATAATCACACTTCATGCACAGCTCTCTCTCTCTCTCGCTCTCTCTCTCTGTACTTCAAGAACAGTTTCCTGTCTCAGATCTCTGTTTTCTGTATTATTCATTCGCTTATTACCCACCAGTCTACCGTTGTTTACAGCGCTGTCGGCCGCTGTCTTTTTCTTTTCTTTTTTTTTCCCTTAAACGACCTCGGACAAGAAAGCCTAATTTATGCTGTTCAATACTGAAGAAATGTAAACTTTTAAAAATTTTGCAAAATTGCAGAATATTGCAGAATATTTTTAAGGTTATCTGCTATAAAAAGCCAGGCCAGAAAAATCTCCTTCATGTTTTTCTGTGTTTTATTCTCAGTTACTTTGACACAAAGGCATCTGCTGTGGTGTTCACAATTCTGATGAATTCTCACATATATCAGTACTGATAAATGATCAGAAGTATAATATTTCTGACTGTCTGAGGCCAAATTGAATCGAATCAGGACTTTGAGAACCTGAATCGAATGGAATATAGAAATCAGTGATGATAGAACAGAAATGGATGTAGCTGTGGGTAATAAGAAAACATGAAAAGAACTATTGATAGCTTTTTTGTTAAGTTAAGGCCTGATCCGTCTGAAATTCATAGCCAGTGCTCTGACACGGTGCCATCAATCTTTGAACGCTGAAAAAGCAGCAGTGTATCCAGAAACACATTATATGCTGCGATAAATGCACTGCCCAAGTGTCCCCTCACCCCACTGCCTTTCAGCAGCATGCAACAGCAAACAGGTCGTCAGAGGAGCCAAGATGATGATTAAGTTAAACATTTTCTACAATATTGCCAAAGCACTTTAAGTACAGGATTGTTAGTTAATCATTTAGAAATGAATATTGTCTGTATGGACTGCAATTTCCCCCTCCAAAGAAGTGCATATGTAAAACTGCGGTGTGAAGTGATGCGGTTGAAAAATTTTAGTGCGCCTAATTTTTGTGCCGGTGTGCCTAACTTTTTAAACCGGTGCAACCTTGGCAAAAAGTTAGTCTAGAGCCCTGTCAGTAAATGTATTTTTATCATTTTGTCCATTTGTGCTTTCAGACCTCCAACAGCAGGATGTCTCTGAAAAGGACGATGTTCTCACAGACCAGCAGGTCTGTAACCAGGAGAGGAACTCCAGTCTGGACCAGGAGGACCCAGAGCCTCTACAGATTAAAGAGGAACAGGAGGAACTGTGCAGCAGTCAGGAGGGAGAGCAGCTTGGAAGCAGGAGACTGATGCCTTCATGGTGACTCGATCTTATGAGGAAAGTGACCACAGTGAGCAGCTTCTTTCTCACAGCTCTCCTGAAGGAGAGAGCCGAGATCATGAAGAAAATGGGCATGTGGAGTCAGGATCTACTAGAAATACAGAGCTGAAGAAGAGACGTCACAGGAAGAGAAGTCATAGACAGAGAGTAGACAACACAGCTGTGTCAGAGAGTCAAAGTAAACCTGTCTCAAGGAAAAAGTCTCTAGAATGTGACACCTGTGGAAAAACCTTTCGGCATAAATTTGAGCTGACTATACATCTGAGAGTTCACACAGGCGAGAAACCGTACTCTTGTAACACCTGTGGAAAAAGATTTTCTCACTCATCAGCATTAAAAAGACACAAGAGAATTCACACTGGTGAGAAGCCATATTCCTGTAGCACCTGTGGAAGAAAATTTATTCAGAAATCAATTTTGGACTGTCATGAAAGAAGTCACACAGGTGAGAAACCACATTCCTGTAGCACGTGTGGAAAAAGATTTTCTGTCTTATCAGCGATTAAAAAACACAGGTGAATGCACACAGGTGAGAAACCATATTCATGCGGAATCTGTGGAAAAAGATGTAGTCAGAAAGCAGCACTGGAATCTCATGTAAGAACTCACACAGGCGAGAAGCCGTATTCTTGTAGCACCTGTGGGAAAAGATTCACTCGAAAATCACTTTTGAACTGTCATACAAGAACTCACAAAGGTGAGAAGCTGCATTCTCGTAGCACCTGTGAGTCATAGCAGTGTGTTGGTGGTAGTGCTTACACTGTCAAGTCACTGCAACAACTGATAGGAGAGATGATTCATATTCAAGAAAGTATTTTCTGCTATTTTAGGTTCTTTATAATTTAAAGGGTCTTGAGAGAACTGTCATTGTGATTTTGTGCTTTATAAGTAAAATTGAATAAAATTGGATTGTGTAGAAGAGTGAAGAACTCTCATCATTCTTTGTTCAGTTTATTACCTTATTCTTATAATTGCATATCCTATTAGAGCGATTAGAACATGCTACAGGTATTACAGGTACTGCGCTGCAGTGGTTTTTTTTTATCATATCTATCTAATAGACTCCAATTTCTTCACATAAATGGAGAGTCCTCTTCACATGCTGAGGTTAATTATGGAGTTCCACAGGGTTCAGTGCTAGGACCAATTCTGTTTACATTAAACATGCTTCCCTTATACACTTTTACTGCTATGCAGATGACACCCAGCTTTATATATCCATGAAGCCAGATAACTGCAGGAATGTCTTAAAGACATAAAGACCTGGATGACCTCTAATTTTCAGAGTGATACTAAAAAACTAGTTCATGCATTTATTACTTCTAGGCTGGACTACTGTAATTCTTATTATCAGGAAGTTCTAAAAACTCCCTGAAAAGCCTTCATTAATCCAAAATGCTGCAACAAGAGAGAGCCTTCAGTTTTCAGGCGCCTCTTCTGTGGAACCAGCTTCCAGTTTGGATTCAGGAGACAGACACTATCTCTACTTTTAAAATTAGGCTTAAAACTTTCCTTTTTTTTCTAAAGCATATAGTTAGGGCTGGACCAGGTGACCCTGAATCCTCCCTCAGTTATGCTGCAATAGGTGTAAGCTGCTGGGGGATTCCCATGATGCATTGAGTATTTCTTCTTCAATCACCTTTATCACTCACTATGTGTTAACAGACTTCTCTGCACTGAGTCATACTTGTTATTAATATCTGTCTCTCTTCCACAGCATGTCTTCTATCCTGTTTTCCTTCTCTCACCCCAACCGGTCGCAGGAGATGGCCGCCCCTTCCTGAGCCTGGTTCTGCTGGAGGTTTCTTCCAGTTAAAAGGGAGTTTTTCCTTCCCACTGTTACCGAATTGCTTGCTAATAGGGGGTCATATGATTGATCTGCATGTATTATTGTAGGATTACATGCAGTATAAACTGTTGTTGTTATTTGACACTGTATAAATCAAATTGAATTTAATTAAATATATTTTGAAGATTTTTTTTATCTAATATATGAAACAGCATAACATAGTATTGCTGAGTTTTTCACAGAATTTTTTCTTTATTTCTGATGATGTTTTGTAGAAAAATGTAGAAACTGACATTTTGACTCTTTGGATAAACATGCCTAGGATCCAGTGGTGGTAGGGGGTCCTTGCAAACTTGCAATGAAAGGTTTTGTTTTAATGTTCTTCTTCTAAATAAATAGTGTTTTAATTAAATTACCTGAATAAATCTGCTTCATGACTGAACTAACAAAAACAATTAGGTTCTCTAATACCACTTTTACATCCACTCTGCATTTGGGCCAATTTAATCTTTGTAGGTTTAATTTTTTTGTAGAAACAGCAAAAGTTTCTACAGAACAAACGTCTTGTTCTTGCCAGATAAGAAAGTTGAAGCAGGTAGGGCCCTAACCCTATGTGGAAATAACCTGGAGAGAGTTAAGATTTTCTTTTTTGAAAAAACACTTTGACTCTGGATTAATGTGGCATGAGCACATCTGGAAGTAGTAAAGAAGTAAGCGGTATTCATCTGTGTTAGAAAATTTGTAACAGGTTTAGGTTGAGGAGCGGAGATGGCTTGACAGAGATGTACATATGAGATCTCAATGAGGTTACATTCGAGTGTCATGAAATTCAATCCCTGGCATTTTGGGTGTGTTGGAGGATGGCAACACTGCTCTATATGAGTATCCCATAAGGCTCATACAAGGTCCCTTAACATTTGGTAGCTGTTGAAAGGATAAAGTTGTGGTATACCAATGGTCAGAAATACCATTATTACTTTAGCATTACAAAGTCAAGGCTGACCTGGATCCATTGCTGTGAGTCACACTGCGCAGGATAAAAGACCTTTCACAATGGACGCAGCATGATCTGCGCTTATCGCAAACTAAGAGTGAAGGATCCAAAATTTGTGTTGCACTGGCCGCTTCACTCTGCTTGTATGTCGATTCTTTTCTTTGCGTGTACTAGATGCATCTGCTCCTTCTTTCAAAACATATATTTCTCTGACTTTATATGCTCCACGAGAGTTTTATTGAGTTCAAATGTTTAATAAAAACATTTATCGCTCATTCATAACGAAGAAAGCTTTGTAACTATACTGACTAGTGAAGTGCGTGTGTCATTTCCACAAAACTGCTTTTCCGCTGAGGTCCGCAGATCCGTTGAAAAGGCTCTGGCGGTCCCTGTATAACAGAACATTCTCATTCCCAACGCATAACATACTGACGATTTTGCACGGCCCAAGGCATCTCATACTCTGACCTTCGCTATCGTGGTTGATGTGGGGGTAGGTAAAGGCTTGGGGTATTTGCGTTTTCCCTAAGGACGTTTTTCCTGGAAGGGGGCTGTGGTCATAACCTCGTTGGGGCTCTGGTGGCTCTTGGGTGGTGTTTTTCTGGTGACTGCGTGCAGCAGGGCTGGGGGAGGGTTTGTGCTGTACGTGGGTTACTGGCCTGGTAGCCTAGCTGCCACTGGGTGGGTCTGGGGCGGGCTTGGGGTTCTGGGGGTGCTCTGCCTCTGGGCTGGGGCTCTGGCTGGGCCTTGGGGGCTTGGGTACTGGTTGGTGTGTCACCGGGGTTGTGGGTGGTGCATACACAGGGGCCCAGCCTTGGCACGGGGGTCCTCTGGGGCATGGACCGAACTGGGGGCCTCTTCAACTGGCAGGGAGGTTGTTTCATCCTTGCAGGATGTCTCTCTCCCCACTCTCTCCTATATCACCTATATCTCTCCCCACCTGCAGAGAATGGGGGAGAGATATAGGAACATACTCAACCTGGGTCTCTATTGTCTTATGTAGTCTGTGGGATGATTGAATGATGGGGTGGGTGTAGTTTCCTCTCCGGTGGAGTTGGATGGGCCGCCCCAGGCTTTGTGGGGCTTGGCTGTGGTGCTGCTGTGGGACCCGGTGCAGATGGGCCCTACTTAAAATAATTTTCTCCTCAAACTGCAACATTTGTATGGCAAAAATTTTTGCGTTCAGAATAGAGAACCAAGATCAACCTTTGCTAGAATGATGGCAAGGAAAAATATACAGAAGATGTGGAATGGCTCATGATCATACCACATTTTCTGTAAAACATGGTGGAGGTGGTGTGATGCTTGGGCGTGCATGTCTGCCTGTAGCACTGGGACACTAGTCTTTATTGATGATTGACAGACAGAACAGAAGCAGCTGAATTAATTCTGAGAGACTTCAGAGACATACTGTCTGCTCAAATCCAGCTAAACGCAATCAAATTGATTGGCCCAGAGTTTAATAATACAGATGAACAATGACCCAAAACATACAGCCAAAGCAACCCAGGAGTTTATTAAAGCAAACAAGTGGAATATGTTTTATTTATCAAGTCAGTCACCGCATCTTAACCCAGTTGAGTATGTGTTTCACTTGTTGAAGCCTAAATCTCAGACAGAAAGGCCCACAGAGGAGGGCAACTGAAAGGTGCTTCACCAAAGGCCTGACACAAAATTAAAAGACAGGAAATCCATGATCTGATGAAGTCCATGAGTTCAAGACTTCAGCTTGTCATGGCCAGTGATGGTTTTTTAATCAGGTATTAAAAATTAACATTTTATTTTCTGGTATTTAATTTGTAAAATTATTTTAGAGACACTGAAATGAGGGGATTGTGCTAAAAAAATTCTTTAGTTCCTTGCATTTTTATGCAATATTTTACTTCAGCCCACTGAATTAAAGCTGAAAGTCTGCACTTCAAGTGCACCTGAGTTGTTTCATTTAAAATTCATTGTGGTAATGTACAGAACCAAAATGGGGTGAACAAAGTTGTCTCTGTCCAAATATTTATGGACCTAAGTGTATGTCCACATGAAGTCTGAATAGAACAGCAGATCTCATCAAAGAATATTAAAGCTGAGGGACCTTAAGCATCAGTGGGTATTCATTGGGTTATGACTTAGGGCATCAGATCATCAAAAGCTATGCTGAACAATGTGGAGTTTTGTTAGCTTTGGAGTGGGCAGAGGGAATTTTTTCTGGACAAATTTGGGAACCTACCTCTGTGTGTAACAGCGCCCCTTGCTGTTATGATAAAAGTGAAGATGCTGATTGTTCCTGTCAAACATTTTTGTGGAGCTCAATATATTTGAAAGCCCTTTAATTTGTTTACTGTCTCATATACCAGCAACTACACCTGCTGCACCCTCTCAACTTTGGTGTTTGAGGGAGAGAAACAATTGAAATAAACTCAAATGCAACATAAGCATCATGTCAGTGGCTGCCTTATCTGTATGTTTAGGACCATTATCCTCCTGCATTGACTAAAACTGACGAACTGTTTGTTAACTTCAGTGAAAACTCTGACATGTCTGAGGTGAAGTTTATTTATATGGAAGAAAGCTTTAACAAGCTTTTTTTTTAATTTAACTTTATTTAAGATTAAAAACCTGTTTTTAATAACATAGGTAGCAGCAAGTTACTCACAGTTACAAAAATTACTCAATTAAAAACACAGGCAGCAACAACACACATGCAAAAATAAATGAAAAATGAAAAATAAAATAAAATGACAAACAATCTGATTGAAACAGTTGTGTATTATGGACTTGGCCTCAAGGATTCACAGTTGATGTGAGCAGTAAATAAAAAGGGTTAAACACACAGTATCGCTCTCAAACCGCTCCTCTTCCTGGAGTGAAGCACAGCCTGATAACCCTCCCTCTTCTTCCTGCTCTTAAACACAGCACCTCCTCTCTGTCCACCTGTTTCCTCGTTCCCTCCCCTTCAGATCTGCACTTGGGTGTAACCAACATGTGGTGACGTGTAAGAACTGAAAGGCTCCATTCACTGCAGAAACATGTTGCTGAGATCAGAGCTCAGACTAGTTTCAGTGATAAGGAAGAGAAACTCACACAGTCACTGACACTGAGAGGAGAAATGGCACAGAAAGGAGTTCAGCTGGACCGAGAAACCTTCTCTTGTTCCATTTGTTTCGATCTACTGAAGGATCTGGTTACTACAACCTCTGGACACAGCTACTGCATGAACTCATTAAAAGTTTCTGGGATGAACAGGACAGGAAGGGAATCCACAGCTGCCCTCAGTGCAGGAAGACTTTCACACTGAGGCCTGTCCTGCAGAAAAGCACCATGTTAGCAAATTTAGTGGAGCAGCTGAAGAAGACTGGACTCCAAGATGCTCCAGCTGATCACTGCTATGCTGGACCTGAAGATGTGGTCTGTGATGTCTGCACTGGGAGGAAACTGAAAGCCATCAAGTCCTGTTTAGTCTGTCTGGCCTCTTACTGTGAGAAACACCTCCAACCTCACTATGATGCAGCTCCATTAAAGAAACACAAGCTGGTGGCCCCCTCCAAGAAGCTCCAGGAGAACATCTGCTCTCGTCATGATGAGGTGATGAAGATTTTCTGTCGTACTGATCAGCAGAGTATCTGTTATCTCTGCTTGATGGATGAACATAAAGGCCATGAAACAGTCCCAGCTGCAGCAGAAAGGACTGAGAAGCAGAAGGAGCTCGAGGTGAGACGACTAAACATCCAGCAGAGAATCCAGGAGCGAGAGAAAGATGTGAAGCTGCTTCAACAGGAGGTGGAGGCCATCAATGGCTCTGCTGATGAAGCAGTGGAGGACAGTGAGAAGATGTTCACTGAGCTGATCCGTCTCATCCAGAAAAGAAGCTCTGATGTGAAGCAGCAGGTCAGATCCCAGCAGGAAACTGAAGTGAGTCGAGTCAAAGAGCTTCAGGAGAAGCTGGAGCAGGAGATCGCTGAGCTGAAGAGGAAAGACGGCGAGCTGGAGCAGCTCTCACACAGAGGATCACAACCAGTTTCTACACAACTACCCCTCACTGTCAGCACTCAGTGAGTCTACACACTCATCCAGCATCAATATTCGTCCTCTGAGGTACTTTGAGGATGTGACAGCAGCTGTGTCAGAGACCAGAGATAAACTACAGGACATTCTGACAGAGGAATGGACAAACATCTCACTGACAGTCACTGAAGTGGATGTTTTACTGTCACCACCAGAGCCAAAGACCAGAGCTGGATTCTTAAAATATTCATGTGAAATCACACTGGATCCAAACACAGCACACAGACGTGTGTTATTATCTGAGGATTACAGAAAAGCAACATTAATAAAACAACAACAGTCTTATTCTGATCATCCAGACAGATTTACCTTTTATGATCAGGTCCTGAGCAGAGAGAGTCTGACTGGACGTTGTTACTGGGAGGTGGAGTGGAGAGGGGGAGGAATAGAAGTAGCAGTCTCATACAAGAATATCAGAAGAGCAGGGAATTCAACTGAATGTATATTTGGATACAATAACAAATCTTGGGCATTACTTTTTGAAAACAACAGTTATTCATTTTTTCACAACAAAGTCCAAACTGTCCTCTCAGGTCCTCGGTCCTCCAGAGTAGGAGTGTACCTGGATCACAGAGCAGGTATTCTGTCTTTCTACAGCGTCTCTACAGCATCTCTTTATTTTTCAGCTGGAGCTACAGCAGAGATGATTAAAGTCAAATAGACAGAGAAGATAGGTTCATGTGGAAGATTGTTGGTTTTCTTGATCACATATGACCCTAAACTGAACATCTTAGAGGTCTGAACTTTTAAAAAGTATCAAGAATTTGAGTCGTCAGGGTTTTTAATAATACAATTGATATCAAAAACAGGAAAAATACTGAGGAAGTGTGGTGAATAGTGAAAAGATAAAAACGTGTTAAAACGATATTGTGATTATTACACTTGGTAAAAAGAAAAAATTCAAAATGTACTAATTCATCGTGAAAAGATAAAAAGTGAATAGTTCTATATTCAAATAATTTCTACTATAAAAATCTAAAATACAATTCAAAAAGTAAACAAGGTTTTAATGAGCTAACAAAAAGTTTTCAAGTTTGGAACACTTTCAAACAAATCCACACACATTTCACAGATCTGAAGGAAAAATAATCAAGACACGTATTTTTAAATGTACCTGAACATGGTCATCTTTCAGTCTGAGATAAATCATTTTTGTACGCCAACTGCTGATTTGCCATAGCTCTTCAATAATCAAAAACCTCAAAAATAGATTAATCAACATTTCTGCATTCATCATGTTTCCCCACTGTCACAGAAGAGGAGAGGTAGTGAAGGTGGGAACATCTGGTGACACAAATCTGAAGGCTAGATCCAAGGGCGTCGATTTGGCATGGACGGAAGGGACATGTCCCCACCAATATCCAGCGATTATTGAATTATTGAAAAAAAAAGATATGTCAACGTCTCATTCACCCAGCGGTGCAGAAAGAGTTAAATTACGTTCTCTACTGGAGTCCTACCTCATGTGACAAATATGGCCAATGTGATTGGCTGTGCCTTTCAGGGAGCGTTGTTTAGTTTTAGCAGCGGCAATCCTGCGCTGTGAGGACCTGCAAGGAGGAGAGGAGGATGGCAGCAAAAAGGAAGAACCTGGTTATAAGAAAGTATTTTTCAAAGAAACCTGTAAGTCACTTAAAGTCAAGTTCACTCATAAAATGTGTCCGTCATAATAACGTTACAGGTAATACCAGGCCATACATGCCAACCCTCCCGATTTTTCCGGGAGAATCCCGAATTTCAGTGCCCCTCCCGAAAATCTCCCGGAGCCACCATTCTCCCCAATTTCTCCCGATTTTCCACCCGGACAACAAAATTGAAAAACCATATCCTAGATTGGCCCAGCCAATTCCAGTTTCCAACAATGGCTACTACTACTGCAGCTACTTAGTATTAATATTACTCTTATTACTCTTGCTGGGTCGCGAAATAAACTTTTAACATATTTTCAGGCGAGAATGTAGTTGTGTAAACTTCAAATAACTTAAACATGTTATTGTTTGGCCTTTTTCAGTGTTTTATATGTTCGTGAGTAAATCGGTTTGGCTGAGATTAAAGTTATTAGATTAGATTAGATTAAATAAAACTTTATTAATCCCTCGGGAGGGTTCCTCTTGGGGTTATTTTCATACAGCTGAATAAATGTCAAACAGAAAACTGATTAAACAGAAGTGTGAGATGGTCGAGAATCTACGGAATCGTCCAGTTATATTTTATTTTATTTAGACAGCAAGGAGCAGACAGCAGAGGTGACGTAATTATGAAGGCTAGACCCCCCGATTTCACAGTCGCTCATTTCCGGTCTACCCGGCTTTCGGAGGACCCGGCCCACTTAGACCGCGAAGGCCGGGTCCTCAGGTGGACGCAGCCTCTTTTCCAATAAGTAAACACTGTAAAAAACCCTTTGAATGTCTCCCTAATTCTGAAGTCTCAAGGTTGGCAAGTATGTGCTAGGCTTTGGCCCACATCAGTCTAAAACTGTATGTAACCATGAAAAAAGTGTTGCCATGTCCACCAGGACAGTATAGTATAGACTCCTTCACATAGTGGAGGGGGGGAGTGCATTACACTAAGCTAATACAAAATTGAAGAAACTGTCCTGTAGGTTAACACAACATTGGAAAATAGTATTTGCTGAAACACACAGGTCATTACATTCACAGTTTCGTGTTTTAAACATCATCACAGTTTATGGTGCTATGATGAATGGAAACAGTGTTTCACAAAGCCTCGCTTTACCCTTCACTACATTTATACTAGATAACTGATTGACACGGAATCCATCACTTAATAATCCACTTCCGAAATAGACATTTGAAGGATGCAGACACAACTCATGAGCCGCCATTGTTGATAAATAAATAATAATAATGGACATGGTGCGTTCCCGGATAGGTTTGAAGTCGGAAATCTCGTGTTCTCTGTCGGAAATGTTTTGTCGAACGGCCCCTTACATCGGATTTCATACTCGGAAAGTCAGAGTAGACCAACATAAACGATTTAACAATCCAAGAAGGCGGGACTGAATGTAAACAAAAGTAGAAGTGTAAACTTTTAATCTGCACTGTAACTCGTTCAATTAGTCATACGCAGAGAAGTGATCAGGCTCTATCACTGAATGTGTTTTTAAGCATAACAAATAAGTATCAGGTTTTACTGCTATCGACACTGGAATGGCTCTACCTTGCTAAACAGATTCTGTTTTATCTTAATGCTCTCACTCAGGAGTGACGTAACTCCCGGGATCCGAGGTGTCTGGAACACGACATTACTATTCAACAAATCGGCATGGCTCCCTGAGTCACGTGACCGCACGAGTGCAAACTCACGGCGGACCGGGGTGGAGCGAGAAGTACGTCCGCAACATGGCCGCTGTTTGATAAAGCTGATTGAACTTAGAGGAATTGATCTTATGACGTTAATATCCATCTGATACCAATACCAGCGGCGGTGTCGATGCTTGTATCGATCCGTCCAGCCTGAGTTGAAGCAGCAATGAGTTCAGTTCAGTTTCTGAGAGAGTTCATCAAGGAGAGACTAACTGCTGTTTGTGAAGAAATCTTCTCAGAGGTTCAAAAAACCATCGTCCAGTATGAGGAGGAGATCAACCGTCAGCACAGACTGCTGGATATCAGCCGGAAACCCGACAGAAACTCACACATCATAGGTATGGACATGTTTTTAACTCTGTGCTGTTCAAGCTCAGATTCTTCAGTGTTTGGTTGGTTGGTGATAAATCTGAAAGTTTATCAGCTTCTCCAGGATTTCTCTAAGCTGATGTTAGCTGAGAGCAGGAAGCTGTTACTTTGGTGATGAATTCAGAGGAGCAAACGGTGATAGTTCAGGAAGAGCACACACACTCTTAATGAGACAGTGTGAAAACTGTCTGCTGACTAACATTGATGAAGATGAGCGTGACAGACTCTCCAAAGTATCAGAACAAAATCTGTCCATGTTTCAAATACTTCTATAAGTAATGTCCTTACATCTGCAGAAAAGCAAGAAAACTGTCAGTGGATATTAAGCTTCTGTTCACTGAAGCAAAGTATAATGTCTAAATGTGTCACCTAAGTGAAAACAAAGTGCTCAGGGTCCGATTGAAGAAACAGTAGCTTTACTAGAAGATGTTAAACTGGGTATTTAACCGTGCTGTGGTTCAGTGTCCAGTGATGGACTATGTTGGACTGTTGCAGGTTCATGGTCATCGTTGTGAAATAAAACCTCTTCTTGTTGAGTCAAGCTTGATATCATATTGTCTAGAAACCACATGACTATATATTGTTTCAATATTTACACATTTTATTTAATCTGATCGACACATACCTGTGACACCCGTGATGCTGTGATCTGAGCTCACTGTCTCTGTAAAAATGTGTGTTTAAATTATCACTATTTATTCAGGCTTTGACACACATTTGTAAAATATTTGTGAAATAATCATCACACTTGTGACCTTGACTCTGTGCTTTTTTTTTGCCTAAGACTTCCCACGACAACGTGACTGCAACGAAAAGGAGGAGAGGAACTCCAGTCTGGATCAGGAGGACCCAGAGCCTCCACAGATTAAAGAGGAACAGGAGGAACTCTGCAGCAGTCAGGAGGGAGAGCAGCTTGAACTGAAGCAAGCTGAAGGCATTATCGTCTGGACCAGGGAAGAGCAGATTAGACTGCTGGGGACCATCTGCAAACCTGAGATAAAGTTACACAGAATAGGTATGTAAAACTGATGGTCTTAATAAAAATGAATACGAGTCTTGTAGGATCCTAATTGGAGTTTAAAATTACATTTATTTTTAGAGGCACAGGAAGAATTGAAGGTCCAACTGTAATAAGCAGCAAGAATGCATCTTTCTGTTAAGGGAAATTTATTTGTTTAGCACCTTTTAAACAGTTTGGGCAGTGGTCGATTCCCCTGGTGTCTCTGCTGGAATTATCAACTGTGAACTCTATGGCTATGTTCACACTGCAGGCAAAAGCACATCAAATCTGAGTTTTTTGACCCTATGCGACCCATATCCGATCACGGTATGACAGTGTGAACAGCACAAATCTGATATTTTCAAATCCGACCTGGGTCACTTTCGTATGTGGTACTGAATCCGATAAATATCTGATGTTTTAGACAGCGACTGCTGTTTGAATGGTCATGTCGCATTAAATCCATCTTTTACGTCACTGACACAAGACAGACGCCAATTATCAGCGCCGGAGAAGACATCGTGAATGCTTCCTGTCCATCCAGTGTAGATGTCAGTGAGGGTTGTCACTTCTTTTCTAACTCCATGTATACTTTATTAATCCTGTAGGAAATCGCTTAGTCTTCTGCATTTAACCTGTTCACTCAGCTAATCAAGGATTGGTAGAGACGGTACCTAGCCATACCCAGGGGTAGCTGAGTAGCTATCCCTGCTCCAACTGGGGTAATGTTGCCTTTACGTCTTGTTTTCAGGCATCTTCAGAAACAAAGTTGAGATGTACAGTGTTCCTAAAAATCAATGAAAAAACAAAGAGATGTGATGTTTTTTGGAACATGCAGAAAAGTTTGAACATGAGCTAACTGCAGTCACTCTCAGAGAGGTTGTAGGACCCTTACAAGTAAAAGCTGTATTATTGCTAAGAGACACTCTCCAGACAGATTGCCAACATGTTGCAGTCAGTCTGAATGAGTCGTCGTCAATACTTGAGGAGACTCGGCTCAAAGTCCTGAGGGGGATGCTTCAGGAATGTGGGATGAATGAACCATTGTTAGGAGCTGTACGGGACCTCCACAACTGTTAGCTGGTAATAAACAGGGGTGCAGATAACTTCAAGTGAGCTACTCAGGTGAGGACCAAGAGATGGAACAAGTCATACACTGAAGAGGCTCCCATGCGTTTTCCTGCCTGCCTTAATCACATCCATTCTGTTACAGTAGTGTCTTTGTCAAGCTGCAAGGTGACCTCGTGTTTCTTGAGAATCCTGCAAACTGTTGTGTTTCCGAAACTGTGGAGGACTTGCTTTCTTGAGGCCATGTTGAAGGATCAAATACTAAGAAATGATTGCATGACTTGAGGAAGTCATATCTGATTTTAAACTCTTCAATTAACCCCCGGGTAACTTTGCTTGTGTCTGTCAGCATCAGCATTAGAAACAGTGTGTGCCCTATAGTGGCCTATTACTATCAAGCAGAAGGATAAACTGTCCAATGGCCACCATGAGTTCATCCTTACATTCTCCAATGATCCGCTTTTCCCTCTGAAACCTAATGGTTGTGGTCTTTAAAATGCTGCCAATGTTAAGCATGTTTGACAGAAAGCATTGAAAACACTCTGTGCAGATATGCTACAAATCACTGTTGTCACTCGTAGCCAGTTGCATTTTAATGGTTTACAATTGTCAATAGACAATATTTTTAACAGTTTCATGCCTCCATGCAGGCCACCTGATATTATGAAACTCGCCCAGTTTCACAAAGGGGATCCCATTTTTGTCACACAGCTTCTTCAGTGCAGCATTTTTTGTTTTGTTTTTTGCTCCACCTTTTTGCTAATAAAACTGCAGCAGCTTGACCACAGAGCGATTAAATGTCTCTCAGTAAGGAACGTTGTGATCAGCTGATTTTAAGCAATTTTCCAGTGTGTGTGCTGAGCACAGAAGGTGCGCACGGGAATCTCCAACTGCAGCAAGTTGCCAGAGTTTTGGCACAATGCTATTGTACATACCCATGTTGACAGCAGCCCCGTCTGTGCACAAAACGGCCAACTTTGTTGTCCAGTCATCCAAGCCTGTGTCCTGGAAAAGTCTCACAAGTCGTCTGTCATGGCCTGTGTGTTTCGGTCAGCACCCAGTGCAGTCAGTCCAAGAAAGTCTCCGTTGTTGGACACGGACACAATGTAAACAATTTCCTTCTCAGTTTTTGTGATGTCCTCAGATCCAAATTTGGCAGACTCCAATTTGGCTCATAACTCCCCGCTGATGGTGTGAGTGATGCTGTGCACGATCTGTGTGCCCCCTTCACGTGAATGACATGCACATCCGAAGTTTACACCTAGCCGCTTCAATAAAGAAATATCCTCAGGATATGAAGACATGGGATGTGTGTGTTAAACTGTGTGGAAGCGAGGAGAAAAATATTAAACAGGGCTTGCCGCTGTTCGTCATTTCGCTTGTCTTGCCGCTTGTCTTGTTAAGGGGGCAACTGCACATATCTTCTCGGATAGCTTGTTTATTAGCAATGAGTCGCACCACATTCATGTGCTCCTTGCCCTTTTCACGTTTGTCAAATATAAAGGATGGTTACAATTCTTTGGGCCTTTAAAAATGTACTTGATTTGTCTCTTAGATGTAGATGAGAGAGGCAAATCTTTCACCACATTTCAGTGCACAGTGGCTAACATCTTGGAGCCAGTTTTCTAAAAAAAAAAAATTTTCTCCAGCACTGGCTCTGGTTAGCATTTCGTAGCTGGTGGCGAAACACCAAACAAGCTACTTATTGTCTGTTGTTTTTTGGACATTTAAGTGGTGACAAGCAAAACGTGTAAGGTTAAATGACATGGTCAAATACGCCAAAGGCACTTGGTAACACAAGTGTCACTACGCTTTGTTAATTTTTGTCACACATGCGTACCAGTTGTCTGCACCCCTGGTAATGAGTCAGACTCGTTTCTGGTAGATGTTGGACTTAACCAGGGCTGCCCTTTGTCACCGAGTCTGTTCAGAATTATTATGGATAGAATTTAAAAGCATAGCCAGCTGGCTTAAGGCCTCCACTTTGGTCGCCTCAGAATCTCACTTTTTGCAGATAATGGGGTTCTGATGACTTCATCAGGTGGTGGCCTCCAGCTATCACTGGAGTGAGTCGCAACCGATTATGAAATTGTGAGAATGAAAATTAGTACCTCCAAATCTGAGGCCATGGTCCTCAGCCTGAGTGAGCACAAGTTATTGCCCCAAGTGGAAGAGTTCATATATATATCATGGTCTTGTTCATGAGGGAAGAGGGAAGCGAGAGATTGGGAGACTAAAGAAACGCAGAACCAACAGCAAAGCAGTCGTTCTATGTCCCTCCCCTCACCTATGGTCACGAGCTCTGGGTACTGACAAAAAGGATGAGATTGCAAATACAAGCAAGCAGAAATGAGTTTTCTCCAAAGGGTGACTGGCCTCTCTCCTAGAGATAGGGTGAGGAGTTTTGCCATCTGGGAGGGGCTTAGTATAGAGTCGCTACTCCTCCACATCAAAAGGAGGTGGGCATGACCCACCAGAATGAGGTCCTGGGGCAGAACCAGGACACACTGGAGAGATGACATCTCACCGCTCGCCTGAGAATGCCTCAGTGTTCCCCTGGATAAGAAGAATTGCTGTCTGCATATACAGTGATTAGGCATGTGATTTTCAATGACATATCACAGTTAATTGTCAGCTTGACGCCATTCAATCACAGACAGATAGCAGACAGACTCTGTCTGGCAGCATTTATAACAGCTTTTAGTAACAGTATTGGTAATGTTGGCAATCTCATTTTGCTGAAAGAAAATAATAACAGAAAACAAGAAAGAAAACAATAATAGCTGTAGTGAGAGGAGTTTATTTGGAATAAAACGGATTGAAAAAGTTTGAGAACATAAATCGCAGTTGAAAAAATGTGTTAAATTGCAATATATGTTATTGCAATATCCAGTATTCAATTGAAAAATGTAAATAAAAATAGCATTGTGAGGCCTGTGGTGATTCTCACCTCTACTTAGCAGGATACAATTGTACCCACACATCCGCGTTCATTTAACAGAAAACACACCAACATCTTTATATTTCATATACAGCGTCACAGACATCCACATATGAAGCTGAACTTTGAAGATTGTAAAACTAAAAAATAATTTGAATCAGTGCATTCACTTTAAGTTTCACTGCTCTGTATATTAGCCACATGCTCAGTATGTAGAGTTCTCCTTATATTTCAGCTTAGAATATATCTTCTCAAAACTTTTCTTTTCTCCATTTGTCGATTTAGACCTCCAACAGCAACATGTCTGTGACGAGGAGAAGGTTGTCAGAGGTCAGCAGGTCTGTAACCAGGAGAGGAACTCTAGTCTGGACCAAGAGGACCCAGAGCCTCCACAGATTAAAGATGAACAGGAGGAACTCTGCAGCAGTCAGGAGGGAGAGCAGCTTGGACTGAAGCAGGAGGCTGATGCCTTCATGGACACCCTTGTTTATCAGGAAAATTACCACAGTGAACTGGAATCAAACAGTGAGCAGCTCCTTTCTCACAGCTCTCCTGAAGTAGAAAGCCAGCATGTGGTCTCAGGATCAGCTAGAAATTTAGCGCTAAAGAGGAGGAGACGTCTCAGACTTGCTGACACAAGGGAAAAGTCTCTAAAATGTGACACATGCGGAAAAGCTTTTCACTTCCAGTCCCACCTGAGTGCACATCTTAGAGTTCACACAGGTGAGAAACCATATTCTTGTAGCACCTGTGGGAAAAGTTTCAGCCACAAATCAGCATTGGATAATCATTTAAGAAGTTACACAGGCGAGAAGCCATATCTTTGTATCACTTGCGGGAAAAGATTTGTTCAGAAGTCTCATTTGGAGCGTCATGTGAGAATTCATACAGGTGAAAAGCCATATCCTTGTATCACCTGTGGGAAAAGATTTAATCAGAATTCAGAGCTGCAACGTCATGTAAGAATTCACACAGGTGAGAAGCCATATTTTTGTAAAACTTGTGGGAAAAGATTTGCTGACTCATCAGGACTCATAAAACACATGAGATTTCACACAGGCGAGAAACCATTTTCTTGTGGGATCTGTGGGAAAAGTTTCAGTCAGAAATCAGCATTGGAAACTCATGTAAGAACTCACACAGGCGAGAAGCCGTATTCTTGTAGCACTTGTGGGAAAAAATTTAATCAGAAATCAGGAATGAAGTCTCATGCAAGAATTCACACAGGTGAGAAACCACATTGCTGTAGCAGGTGTGGGAAGACCTTTAGCCAGAGGACACACTTAAAGAAGCACATGAGAATTCATACTGATTAAAAGTTTAAAGCTGAGAACATGTGGGACAGCTGTTAGTCATAATAGAGTGTTGGTTGTAGAGCTCACACTGAGCAGAAGTCAAACCACTGCAACACCTGAGTGAAAAGATGAATCATATTCAGGTCAGTATTATGTGGGTTCTATTCCAGGAAGCAGGTTTAACTAACAACTGCAAGTTTGCTAATCCTGACATGGGGGAGAGAAAGAGAGTTAACTTTAACTCTGTGTCACTCACCAGGTTAAGAAACTCTTTGAACCTAACAGATTTCAGCAGATTTTCTTAAACAAACTATGAATTTGTGTAAGAAATTCATAGTCACTCGTCCCATTTGCTGCACCTGAACCAGCCAACTGACACTCCAATTCATTTCCTCTTTCATTATGTTGTTAACAAAGCACATTAATCTACTGGAAGTTTGTTTTTACAAATTCTCAGTTAGATGTTGCTTTGTAACTTTGTTTTTTTTTTTTTTGTGATTGATTTTATAATCGGTCAGTGAAAAATGTCATGATTGGGACAGTGATTATTGCAGATGAGCTCAGAATAAGAGCATATAGTAGCATATACTAATTTAGTTTCCATATTTCCAACTCTGACTTAGCAGAGCCAACTTTGAGTACATTATTGTATTTTTGTAGTACATCATTGTCCTCTTTAAAGCTTTAGACCCATAGAGCACAGGATTAGCTATACTTTAAAGTCAGGTTTGAAATGCACACAATAGACTGTGTTTTGAAAATTTCATTCTGAAATTTCACAGACTCACAAGACTCAGTCAAATAATAATGTCAAACAATGTTTTGAAAGGTAATCTGTGACTTTAAATGAAACACATTTTTCATTGAAACTAACCCAAATCCATCTCAAGGGGCTCATATAGCCCCTTTTTCACTAGTACCCACTCTACTCGACTCAACTTGGTTTCAGTGTTTTTTCCATTACACTGGAGTAATAGGGGGTTCGTTATAGCAATGTTGCCTAAATTCCCGTGACGGCGTTTGTTAAATGGCACAACAAAAGGAGGAGTTTAAGATGATGGTATACCTGCTACCTGGTCACCACAAAAATTACACTAAAAACGAGCGTATAATGTTTGCCTCTACTGTTTTCTTTTATGGAAATCTCAATAGAAAAAAAGAGGTTGCTACAGCCCATCAGTGTGTTAAATACTGGCTTGAAATGTTTGATTTCATTAAAAAATGAAATTGTCAAACTGTTGCAAAAACATTTTTTCTAATTTAATAAAATGACTTGACTCTGCGTGCTGCTATCTGGGTACGTCCATCAGTAAACTGTGTCTGATCTGTTTATCTCGATTTTTATCTTCAGTTTCTGTCATTTTGCTGCTATCGGGTTAAACCTGAATAAATAGATTTCAAAATCAAATTTAGATCATTTTAATGTAATGCATGTTAATTCATGGGTAAATGATGACCATGGAAAGTACAAAAAGTTATAGCTATACATTACATGAAGTTTTATAATATCTGATGATGATGACAGAATAGACCAAGAAAAGGATTTTCTCCCCTCCTGTTATTTTAAAATAACTATCATGGTCAACACTGACACGTGTTGGCATTTTTCGAACTACTCCATTAAAATGGAGTTTCAGCTCGTAATTTACTCATGGTGATTTATGGTATCTGAGTTCCATACCTTTCTTTCTCTACTCACACACACTCTTTACTCAGAGTTGATTGAACTTTGATCAACTGTTCTGGAACAGGAAACTCAGGCTTACAGATCTCAGAGTTAATCATCTCAGAGTTTATTTTTTAAACTCAGAGTTTATTGGACATGCTTCCTGGAACAGGGCATTGACCAGGGAAGAACTCTCAGAATTAATTCTTACAACTGTATCAGAGAAACCCTGATCTTACATTTCATGATGGTTGAAGTTCATTTTCTGTCTTAATTCACATGTTTTTCTTTGTTTCTTTAATGTTGTTTTGTATAAATCTAGAAACGTGTTTTGACTTTGTACCCTAGTCTATATTATGGTTCCCTTTTATTTTCCTCTTATTCTTTTTTTGTATGGAAATAAAAAAAAAATTGCCTCGTGTAACACGATTCTGTGATTCATTGACCAGAATATGATCTTCTAGTAGAAAGACTTGACTCTCTATTTATTAACCTGCTGAAAATGTACAGGTACACACAAAATACATTTACAATTGTGCAATAATACTAATGCAGAAATTATTTATTTTTTATCATGTGTCACCACACATAAGTGTAGTTATATTACAATAATGTTTGTATTATGAGTGAGGTGAAAAATTATCTCCACAATCTCATCTTTGCAGGTTGTTGAAGCATTGAAGCTCCTTTCCTCAGTGTTTAGAGAATTCAAACTCAAGCTCTTATTATGGCTGCTGTGTGGATGCCTCAGGGTCACCTCTTCATCAGCAAAACACAAAACTAACTATTAGAACATGACCTCGTGGTTGTTCAGTTCAAATTTATTTGTATAGTGTCAAATCACAACCACAGTCACCTCAAGGTGCTTGTTGAAGAAAACAGGTGAACAGTTTGACTTCACAGAGTCTGTTACCATGGTAACTGACACTTTCTGAAACAGAAAACTGTTTTCATCATCTCAACGTTAATTACTACGAGTTTTCACTAAACCTGTTGTTTGGAATGGCGCCCCGGCCTCCTGTAAAACACAGGATTTTTTTTATATTTATTAAAGCCCTGCATGGATCAGCTTCACAGTTGTATTAACTCAATATTTCTGTCTCTGAGGTCATCCCCCAACAACTTCTCTCAGACCTTTACCTGGAAACAAAAAGTGAGTAGACTTTCTTTGGTGTTGTTGCCTTCAGGGTACTCACTAACGCATCTAGTCCCGTCTTACGTATCCAGCCTGATTAGCCAATGAGCCATAGGTAACTGTGATCAGCTGATCTCTAATGGGTGAGGAACCTGGAGGAAGGCGGAGAAAGCAGGAGGAACCATCTCTGAAGGAAATTAAACAAAATACCCCCAAACACACACATACAAATACTGACAGAAAAACAAGAAAGACAGAAAAGCAATGGAGAGAGGGAGAGAAAAGGCAGGCCAGCCTGAGAGGTCTCAGGAACCATGAAAATTATGTTATTTTCATATTTTAAATGTCAAATATTAATGTTTCCCTCAAAATAACTTTGGTTCAACTCAAGTTTCTAAATTTGTTAAATCAGCCAAATCATCTGGTGCATTAATGTCCTGTGGGATTTCAGAATTGCAACACATAATTTCAAATAATATAACATTAAAATATGCCTTTTAGACTAAATTACATTCTATATTCAAGATTTTACCCTAAAATTACTTAATTACTTAATTAAGTAATTAATTATTTAAGGCTTACAAGTTGAGGAGAGCAGTAAATAACCAGTGGTTAAACACACAATAACACTTACAAACAACTTCCTCGAGTGAAATACAACCCTCCCTGTTCTTCATCTTCTTGTTCTTAAACAAGGGAAGTCCCCTTTGTTCAGATTTTTCCTCATTCCCTTCACTTCTGTTCTGAACTTTGAACATTTGTGTAACCAACATGTGGTGACGTGTCAGAGCTGACAGGCTCTATTCACTGCAAAAAAAAATAAACACATGTTGTTGAGGTCAGAGCTCAGACTAATTTCAGTTATAAGGAAGAGAAACTCACACAGTCACTGACACTGAGAGGAGAAATGGCACAGAAAGGAGTTCAGCTGGATGGAGAAACGAGGAAGACTTTCACACCGAGGCCTGTCCTGGTGAAAAACATCATGCAGCTGAAGAAGACTGGACTCCAAGCTGCTCCAGCTGATCACTGCTATGCTGGACCTAAAGATGTGGCCTGTGATGTCTGCACTGGGAGGAAGCTGAAAGCCATCAAGTCCTGTTTAGTCTGTCTGGCCTCTTACTGTGAGAAACACCTCCAACCTCACTATGATGCAGCTCCATTAAAGAAACACAAGCTGGTGGCCCCCTCCAAGAAGCTCCAGGAGAACATCTGCTCTCATCATAAAGGCCATGAAACAGTCCCAGCTGCAGCAGAAAGGACTGAGAAGCAGAAGGAGCTCGAGGTGAGACGACTAAACATCCAGCAGAGAATCCAGGAGCGAGAGTAAGATGTGAAGCTGCTTCAACAGGAGGTGGAGGCCATCAATGGCTCTGCTGATAAAGCAGTGGAGGACAGTGAGAAGATGTTCACTGAGCTGATCCGTCTCATCCAGAAAAGAAGCTCTGATGTGAAGCAGCAGGTCAGATCCCAGCAGGAAACTGAAGTGAGTCGAGTCAAAGAGCTTCAGGAGAAGCTGGAGCAGGAGATCGCTGAGCTGAAGAGGAAAGACGGCGAGCTGGAGCAGCTCTCACACACAGAGGATCACAACCAGTTTCTACACAACTACCCCTCACTGTCAGCACTCAGTGAGTCTACACACTCATCCAGCATCAATATTCGTCCTCTGAGCTACTTTGAGGATGTGACAGCAGCTGTGTCAGAGACCAGAGATAAACTACAGGACATTCTGAGAGAGGAATGGACAAACATCTCACTGACAGTCACTGAAGTGGATGTTTTACTGTCACCACCAGAGCCAAAGACCAGAGCTGGATTCTTAAAATATACACATGAAATCACACTGGATCCAAACACAGCACACAAATATCTGTTATTATCTGAGGGGAACAGAAAAGCAACATTTATGTTCCAACAACAGTCTTATTCTGATCATCCAGACAGATTCACCTTTTATGATCAAGTCCTGAGTAGAGAGAGTCTGACTGGACGTTGTTACTGGGAGGTGGAGTGGAGAGGTAGAGGAATAGAAGTAGCAGTCTCATACAAGAATATCAGAAGAGTAGGAAAGTCATCTGAGTGTATATTTGGATACAATAACAAATCTTGGGCATTACTTTGTGAAAACAACAGTTATTCATTTTTTCACAAGAAAGTAAGAACTGTCCTCTCAGGTCCTCGGTCCTCCAGAGTAGGAGTGTACCTGGATCACAGAGCAGGTATTCTGTCTTTCTACAGCATCTCTGAAACCATGACTCTCCTCCACAGAGTCCAGACCACATTCACTCAGCCGCTCTATGCTGGACTTTGGCTTTATTTTTCAGCTGGAGCCACTGCAGAGTTCATTAACGTCAGACAGAGAAGACAGGTTCATGTTGATCCCTGACCATTATATGTACTTGTGTAGTTTCTAAATGAGGCTTTACATTTTAGAAGCTGAGAAGTTCAGTGGTCCATTGATGTGTGAAAATAATATTGCACTGATTCAAACTGTACTTACATTTATATACCTTACATCAATATAAATCTGAATCTGTTCTTATGGCTGATAATCATGAGAGTTTAAATTATACTACTCTTCATATTCAGCATGTTTGAAATCTGTCATCAGTCTGGTTAGTGGTTTTATTCTGTAGTTGCTGTAGTGGGTTGTCAAATGCAACAATATATTGGAGCTGCAGTGATTCATCAGTTAGTCAATGATTAGAGAATTAATTGTTTTATCATTGTTTTGTACTGTAGAGTTTACACATAAAAGCCTGTTTAGATGGAGATCCTTAACTACTTTCACAAAACACATTTTTTCATAAAACTTTCTTTGACTTATTTTCCATGTTATAATTAAAACTTTTCAAGGTTATGGATTTTTCCTCCTCAAGAATAAAACTTGGGATGTTGTATACATTAAAAAGAAAAAAGAAAAAGAAAAAAAAGAAATGTCTATATAAAGACTTTCATGCTGATTATCTGGAAGGTTAAAGTTCAGCATGCTTTTGTTTTATTGGTTCTTTGATTAGTTCTGCTGTTTATTAATGTTGATTGTGTATTCTTAAAGGTTTCATTCAAATACAGTATATGAAAGTAGCATAACAGTGTTCTGCCTTTTTTTCTCATGTTTCTCTTTCTTCTGAGATTTTGCATAAATTTAGCTAATGCAGTCAGTGACACTAGTCTCATTTCACTTTGACAATATAAGTGGACCTTAAAATGTTATTAATATATTAAAAAATATTCTACTTAAAGTAATCAGTGGTGAAATTTAACTCGACTCAAATGGTAAGCTTCAGTGAAAATATAACATACATTTATTGCCATTTCATATCACATCATGCCTTCTTCTTAACTCAACTTCATCTCAGAAAAATATTTTTCTTTTAAAGTGAATATATGAATACTTTGTATAAGAAGGAGACACATAGACTTCTTTTAATATATAGCAGCACTATATTTGTCTGAAAGCTTTAGTTACTCTTAGTAGTGAGTAGTAGTAGTAGTAGCAACTCGTAAGTTGCCGGAATCAAACCTAATTTTAACTTATAATCACAGTGCAAACTTTGTACTTTTTATTCAAAGAGAAAAACAACTAAAGGGAAACAGGACAGAGACAAAATCCTGCAGAAACTATTTAAAACAACAGCGACAGACTCCAGTGTTATAGCAGCACTACATAAACAGCACAGAAAGAGAATAAGAGGTTTCATATTTACCTCCTGTCTTCCTATTCGGGGCTGTGTTTAGGATGGCAGCTAAATAACTGTAGACTTCAGCATAACGTGATTAAACTGGGATATTCCAAACTAACTGTTGTTTCTTTATCAGAATGCTCTGGTCAAATGTTTGACTCTTGTGAATAAACCTCCTTTCTTTGAGCGCAACAAGTGAACTGTCTGCTTGTTTCTCCGTAAAACATCAGAGAGAAACAAGTCGACAGAGTCCAAACAGAGACAGCAGCTATCAATCATTTTAGTAATCGAGCTGATTCATTTGAAAAGAAATACTTGTGCATTGTGTATGAGCAATAATAAATATTTAAAAAAGAAAATCAGTCTCTTAATATGCACTGCTCATTGGATTAATTGTCAAAAATTGCAGTGTTTAATAGTTTAATGAGATGGTTTGACTTTCTGTGCCATAATAAAATTATATGTTTTAAAGAAAACATTTTTGAAAAAGAAATAATAATTACCAGTAATGTCAAATAAAAGACGGTATACAGAGAACCTAAACTAAGGCATAAAATAAAATAGCCTTCACTCTATCTTTTTGGAAGCTTTTGTTACATTAGTAGGAGGGGCAAAAAGAGTTATGATGGTGAACCTGTTAATAATTCATTTAAATGGATATTGCTGTCATATAGGGCGGCTTTTGGACACAACAACAAAAAAAGTTTTCCTTCCATCTGAGGTCGCAGTCACTGTAACAGCACCTTTTTGCGTTTCTCTGTGTTTGTGGACAGACTCTAGCTCCACGCTGAACTATGACAGCATCATATTCACTGCTGTTGTTGTGTTGTTGGAAATCTGGGGCTGCTTGAGCCAAATGTTGCAATACAACAGAGCCGCGGATTAAACGAAGCATCGTTTTTATTCATTGTATTACTGTCTATAAAATCCCCACAGTCTCTGTAATATTCTTAGCCTTTGAACCGTCAAAGGCTTTGAAAGAAAGAGGGACCTGAGGGAATGTTAGATAAGCGAATGCAACGAAACACATACAGTTAAGCCCAGAATTATTCATACCCCTGCCAAATTTTGACTTAAAGTTACTTTTATTCAACTAGCAAGTTATTTTTTGACCAGAAATGACACAGGTGTCTCCCAAAAGATAATATGATGATGTACAAGACGCATCATTGTGGAAAAAAATATTTCTCAGGTTTTATTTATATTTTAGCAAAAAGTATCATGTCCAGAATTATTCATACGCTTCACAAACTGTCACAGTCTCTGGGAAAATCCAAAGTTCCATACCATTCCAAATAGTCAAAGCTGTTCTAAAGCATCCTAATTACCCTGATTAATTGGGAATAGCTGTTTTAATCAACTCAACAGGTGAAAAACAGCAGCTCTCTGCAGGTGGTTTGTGGACAGTCATGGCTAAGACAAAGGAACTCAGTGAGGACCTGCGGCTGTGCATTGTGGCTGCTCACAAGTGAGGAAAGGGCTACAAGGCCATATCCAAATGTTTTCAAGTTCCAGTGGCTACAGTGCAAAGTATTATTAAAAAATACAAGATGTTCCGCACTGTGGAAAATCTTGACATTGTCGGAAGCCAAAAGTGACACCTGTGCTGGCCAGGAGGATAGTGAGAGAGGTGAAAAAGAATCCAAGGATCACCACCAAGGCCATTCTGGTGAATCTGGGCTCTGCTGGTGGCAATGTCTCAAGGCAGACAGTCCAACGGACACTGCACACTGCTGGGTTCCACGGATGCAGACCAAGGAAAACACCACTTCTCCAGATAAGGCACGCAAAAGCTCGTTTGGCCTTTGCAAATGCTCATCTGGACAAAGAAGAAGATTTCTGGTCTCCAGTGTTATGGTCAGATGAAACAAAAATTGAATTATTTGGTCACAATGATGTTGCCTTCATTTGGCATAAAAATGGAGAAGCCTTCAACCCACAGAACACCATCCCCACTGTCAAACATGGTGGTGGGAACCTAATGCTTTGGGGGTGTTTTTCAGCCAATGGACCAGGGAACCTAATCACAGTAAACAGCACCATGAAAAAAGAGCAATACATGAAGATTCTCAACAACAACATCAGGCAGTCTGCAGAAAAACTTGGCCTTGGGAACCAGTGGACATTTCAGCATGACAATGACCCAAAACATACAGCAAACGTGGTGAAGAAATGGTTAGCAGACAACAACATTAACGTTTTGCTGTGGCCTAGCCAGAGTCCTGACTTGAATCCAATTGAGAATCTGTGGAGGGAGCTAAAGATCAGGGTGATGGCAAGAAGACCCTCCAACCTGAAAGATTTGGAGCTCATTGCTAAAGATGAATGGGCAAAAATGCCTGTGGAGACATGCAAAAAGCTGGTCTGCAATTATAGGAAGGGTTTGATTGCTGTAATAGCCAATAAAGGCTTTTCTATTGATTATTGAGAAGGGTATGAATAATTCTGGACATGATACTTTTTGCTAAAATATAAATAAAACCTGAGAAATATTTTTTTCCACAATGATGCCTCTTGTACATCGTCTTATTATCTTTTGGGAGACACCTGTGTCATTTCTGGTCAAAAAAGAACTTGCTGGTTGAACAAAAGTAACTTTAAGTGAAAATTTGTCAGGGTTATGAATAATTCTGGGCTTAACTGTACTTTAAAAAGTTTATTTTTAACATCCCACCGCCATGAGGGGGCGCTTGGCATCAGGTAGAACAGGAGGCCTACCAGCCTTAACGGTCTCGCCATGAACTACATTTATGATCCACTGGAGATAAAGATACCATTCACAAAATCTCCAGATGTTTTTGCATCACGTGATGGCACGATAGCAAACCCGGAACAATATGGATCCCCTCTGGGCGCTCTCTTTGCTGTTTGCTGGTTGGAGGTGATTGAGTGCTGAGCTAGCGTTAGCATCTGGGATGGCATGTAAACAATGGTAAATTGCAAGGTAGATAGTAATGCCTGCACTGAATGGACATGGCCTCTAAGTCTGGTGATCAGTGACTGTCTATAGTTCTAATGTTACAGCACCAGTCCTGAAGTACATAGGGACAGAGCTCACAACCCCTTTCCTTACCAGAGTCTTTGTTAGGGTTTTGTTACGGTTTGCCTTAGTGCCATCGGGGATATCAGAATCAGAATATTTTAATAATCCCTTAAAGCCAGGATTCAGTTACAATCAGTAGATAAAACTCCCCGACAAAGTGGTTGAATTAAATCTCTGATTGTAGCTCCTCTATTTTGTTTGCGAGGGATTTGCCATTTGTGAAAAAAGATGGATGGAAACAGAGGTTTGTGTTGTTGTTTTTGCAGCTCAACGCGATAGCAAGCTCTGCAGCCCCGCTTTTGTTTCCTCTGCCTGAGCAGCCTGTGTTGCTTGCTGTTACCAACAATAACCCACACCCTTACAATCTCAGGTGGGATGCTGTCAGTCCAATCTGACATGAAGTCCGGGTTCAGGCTGAGGCCGATGTCTATTAATTCCTGATGACTGAAAGTGATAAAGGCGTTGCAGGAAAATGCAACCCAAAAGCATATTAGGAAAGGGTCAGGGTTACGTTTCACACCAAAATTAACAACTACAAAAATAATTATAGAGTTTTTAAATTCAAGGAAGCAGAGTAATTGAAGCAGCTGAGCTGTTGAAGCAGTTGAGCACAGAAAGGACTGTAAGTATGAAGAAGGACTGAAAGATATGGGGGTGCCAAGTCATTGAGTGCTTTCACAAAGAAGAGCAGAATCTTATATTGGATATGTTGGGAAATGAAGAGCCAATGAAGCTGGATAAGAAAAAGTTTAATATCGTGAGCAGACTTGGTGCAAGCGAGGAATCTTGCTGCAGAGTTCTTGAAAAATTGTGATCAGTCATTTGTTCAATAAAAACAGATTATTGAGAGATATGGATCAAAAAGGTATGAGGACCACAGAGACTGCCTCAGTCTGTATTGTTCTTTCTGTGGACCCTTCCTCGCTGCAGGGCTTTAGTTACTGAGACACATGTTCATACAGTCCAACTGCATGTTCACAGACTGCATGAAAATGAAATAGTAAATAACTATTAATATATTCCCAAGCTTTGTCATTGCATTTGGTCATTAAATCAGCATTAATCATAAATGTTTTGCAGCTCCATCTCTCTCTCTCTCACTCTCTCTCTATATATATATATATATATATATATATCTTTTTCTCTATCTATCACTATCGCTTTCTTCCTCTGCTAGTCGACCACTTATTTGTCCCATTTGTTAGTGTCACGGTCTGTGTCGGCAGACCGTGGGGAGTTGGGGAAATAGGACCCAAACGCCGGACTCTTCAGTGCACGTAGTGTTTATTTACAAGGGTGGTGAAGCAAGCAACAATAAATCTAGTGTCCCAGACACCCGTGTCGTGTCTTCTTCCCAAAAGTCCCAGTGTAGTGCTCTCTGCTCCAGTGACTCTGCACTCCCCGTGCTCACTGCTCTGTCTCGTCCCACATTCCTTCTGAGGGAAAACAATAGAGGCAGCCGTTAACACACCTTATCCCAGTAGGCATACACTCACAGACTTTCCGACTATGCTAGAAGACTGACGTGAAGTCAAACGCAATAATCCAGCATCGGTGGATGCTCCATCGCTCTTCTAAATAGCTCCCCTGACGAGCCCAGATGAGGAGCAGGTGTGTGGCAAGGACTTTGGGTGTGGCCAGTCCTCAGGCCAGGCCACGCCCCCAGGACTGAAAGTGCCTGTAACTTGGCCACAGAAAAAAGCCAACACACACACATACCTGCCTACATACAGATGCGAACAGAGGCAGTGCAGACAACACACCAAATGATAATGATAATAATAATAATAACAACAACAACAACAACAACAACAATAATAATAATAATAATAATAATAACGATCATAGTCCCCACTGCTCACGGACCCCGAGTCCCCGTGACAGTTAGCCATCATTAGTTTATCTGCCTGTATCTCTCTAGATACAGACAGCACCCCCCTTGGGAGCAAATCCCACTTTGACTTTGGGGCTTAGAGGTCATACTTGGCACAAAGGTCATACTCCACTAGCAACTAAACATTGTCGTTATGGGTTGAATCCTGCGGCTCTACCGGTATTGGTCCATCTGCAATGTTGGTATGGCTGTCCTCATATTATTCCCCTGCCACCTTGGCTGAGGACCATGGACTCAGACTTGGAGGTGCCAATTCTCATTCTCACTAATTCATATTTGGCTACAAACTGCTTCAGTGAAAGCTGGAAGCCACCGCATGATGAAGCTGACGGAACCATGTCATCTGTAAAAAACAGAGTTGAGACTAGACAACTACAACTAGATATTGTGTCTATAAAAACAATGAACAGAATTGGTAACAAATCGCAGCACTGACTGAATCTAACTCTCATTGGGAAATGTTGTACAAGAGCTGAATGGCTCGTAACAATGCACCAGACACCCCAGTCTAACTAAGGTATGATTTAGGGTCACCTGATCCATCTCTAACTATATGCTAACTGTGTGCAACAAATATTGGAGGCACCTCTGGGATTATTAACGTCGTGTCCAGCGTGATGAAAATAAGGCAGGGGCGTGGCTAAAGCAACCACGATGGACCTAGTGGAGCTGACAGAGACTGTGTCCCAAACACTCTGGAACCTACAACTCGATCAACTCAAAGGGGTGTGTGCTGAAGCTAAAATCCCTAATGGAAATGTCACAACAAGACGAGCTTTAATAAAATTAATTACAGAATCTATGGACAAGGCTATTAATGATGAAGAACAGGATGTTGCACTCTACTATCTAAAGAAATTGTTAGAAAGTGTCAACCCAGCGACAGGGAGCACCAGAAACACAGAAAGTGGAGGACATACAACAGGCTCGCCACAGGGAGCTCAGGAAACAAGGGAAGAAGTTGATTTAGCAGAGAGATACGCACAGCTCCAGAGAAACAGCGAAGCGCTGCAGGAAGAAATTAGGAGGCTGAGTGAAAGGGTGGAGAGGACACCACCAAGTCAGCCAACCACCTCACAAAATGTGTTGCTTGTCGCAGCCAACCGCCTTTCAGAAGTGACGATAAGGAGGGAATTCAAGATCTGTTGTCAAACTGGGGAGAAGGGCCAAAAGGACAGACTCTCATACATCAACTTGATGCATCAGATTGATCAAGGTCTGAACAACGGAAACAGTGAAGCGGAGGTTATAGTGGCTGTGGTTAAGTCTGTCAGCCCGGGTTTGAGTCTTAGAGCCATGCTTGAGATAAAACGTGATCTCACCCTCCCCCAATTGAAGGCCATATTAGAGGGGCATTTTAAAGAAGACAGCAACACAGATTTGTATCACAGACTAGTGAACGTCACACAAGACAGCCGTGAGTCTCCCCAAAACTTCCTCTTCAGAGCAATTGAGTTAAAAGAGAGGCTGCTGCTCGCATCGGAAGACTCAGGGTCCGATGAACAATACAGCCCTGGGCTCATCCAGAAGAAATTCTTGAGGTCAGTTAGTACTGGGCTACTGAGTGACCTTATCAAGTTTCAGCTTAAGCCCTAACTTGATGACCCTCAGGTGACAGATGAAACCCTCATTGATAAGATGAATGAAGCAGCTAATGTTGAATCAGAAAGGCAACTGAAGCAAAAGAAAACTACAGGCAGCAAATCTGTAAAAGTAAATGAACTCCAGACGGAAAGGCAAGCCAGTCAATTGGGTCAGGGTGTAGCCGAAACTAGGTTGGGGACTCAAGAGCTGAAGTGGCGAAACCCAAGAGCCGCAGAACACCTGTTGTAGCTGCTTCCCGAGAGTCAGAGCTGCATGAAACAGTCAGGCTGCTGAGAGAGGAGATGGCTGAATTAAGGAGGAGCATTACCACCCCTCAAGGGAGGAGGGGATGTAAGGCATGCCAGGAGCAGTGAACAGATGATCGGTGTGAACACTGCTTCAAGTGTGGCCAGCCAGGACACCTCTCCAGGGGCTGTAGAGGACGAAGGGGGGCAGCAGAAAGATCGGAGGGCACTCAAGCGGCAATCTAGACCATTGCCCCTCCCAAATCATTAATTCCCATCCACACAGAAGCAGATGACAAGTTGCATGAACTGCTTTGGAATCAAATAAGACAGCTGGAGGCAGAATTAGAGCAGAGTGGCAAGGCTAAAGAAACTGTGGGTGCCACGTATGCCAGTCATCTCTCACTATGCTGTCAGGCTAAGCTGAGAGCCCTGGTCAGGAAGAAGTGTATGGTGGATTGTTTCTTTGAAGGGGTAGAAACACAAGCATTGTGGGATACAGGGTCACAGGTGACTATCATTAATGAGAACTGGAGGAATTCCTGCTTCCCACATATCCAACTGAGAAGCACAAGTGAACTCCCATTTGAGGATGAGGCTCCTGCATTTAATGGATGGAACCAAACACCCATACCCTTTGCAGGTTGGGTTGAGCTAAAATTTAGACTGGGGTCAACTAGAGATCCACAGCCAGAGTTAGTTATCCCCGTGCTTGACTCAAAAAAGCCAGGAGTAGCAGAGCCACCTATCATTGGCTATAATGTGATTGAGCATTTTGTACAGGATGGAATGGAGCAGCATCCAGACGTTACACCTGCTGTGGTAAAGGAAGCCTTCTCGATTGATTGTAAGAAAGCAGAAGTGCTAATCAACATCATGCAGTGCTGCCACAAAAATGATGAGGAGGGAGTGGTGAAAGTTGGGAGACAAAAGATAGTGATTCCAGCTGGACAAAGCAGGGAGGTTAAGTGCAGTGTGAGGACAGGTCCCCTCCCCCTGAAACAGGAGGTTCTTTTTGAACCAGAGGACATTTCAAAACTACCAGAGGGGGTTAACCTGAATGAAACTGTCATTGGCCTGCAGAGGGGAACCCTGTCCAGGGTGGTTATTCTGGTCACGAATGGCAGCAGCCATGACATCCCCCTCCTCCCTCTTGTAGTGTTGGGACAACTACAGCAAGTGAAGGCTATTTACCCAGTAGACGTAAGACCAGTAAGTGCTGAAAACATGGGCAAGTTGACGCCTCCAGAACAGCACAAAGGGGAGTATAAGGAGGTGGGCAGTTGCAGCCAAGATTTATGGGACCCACCCGTGTCAGTTAATCACCTGACCCCAGATCAGCAGGAGCAGGTGAGAAAGGTCCTACGTGAAGAGTGTGCTGCATTTTCAAAAGATGAGAGCGATGTGGGATGCATCCCCTCCCGGAAGTTAAAGATCAGATTGAATGACACAACCCCAGTAAGCCGCACATACATCTCAGTCCCCAAGCCACTCCACAAGGAGGTGAAGGAGTATTTGGAGGACCTGTCGAACAGAGGATGGATTCAGAAATCCCGATCCCCCTACTCATCACCCATCGTCTGCGTGCGCAAGAAGGATGGAAGTTTGCGTCTCTGCATTGATTACTGGGAGTTCCAGCGCAGTTATGGAAGAGTGCCTTGCAGGCTTGAGGGATGAAATATCTCAGCCATATCTGGATGACAATTTGGTCCACAGCAGTTCATTTGAGGACCACCTGCGTGATCTGAGGGAGGTCCTGCGCCGTTATCAAGCGCACGGGGTGAAGCTGACCCCAAAAAATTGTGAAGTGTTCAAGGACAAGGTAAAATTCCTGGGAAAGATTGTATCCAAAGATGGCTACTGCATGGACCCTGCTGAATTGGCACCAGTGCAAGGACTAAAAAAACGCAAACCCGAGACTGTGGGAGACCTAAGGAAAAATGCTAGGTTTCCTGTCATACTCCCGCCCCTACATTCCAAACTTCTCACGCACTGCCAAGCCACTATACCAGCTGTTATCGACCGGAAAGATTCAAGTGATCACTGACAGAAGACCAATGATAATCAGGCACAAAGGACAATGGAAAAAATCATCCCACCGAGTGATTCCAGGAAGGCTGGGCACTCTGAACTTACTACACATTTTGGTGTGTAAGTGCAAAAACAGACAAGAGTCATTATCCCACCTCAAGCCACAGGAAAGCAAACTTCTTGTCCTCCAGTAAAAACTCCAATGTACAGGCAGCAAGCTGAGGAGATACTAGGATACCCACTGCCTCCAACCAAGGGCAACTCTAGGCTGAGACAGAGTCCATTGCCTCTCCAGCAGACTGGTTCTAGTTCTAGTCCAGCCCAATTATATGAAGAGGTTTTCTCAACCTCACGCTCTACCTTACTTCCCTATCAGACAGTCCATTTCAAAATAGGTGTTGATTCCTAAATTCAGAAAGTTACAATCAGGATTTATTTTCCTGTTTTTCTGTAACTGAACTGTTTCAAAGCAGTACTGAACATGCAAACACAATTCAATTTGTCCATAACTCTGTCAATAAAGATATGAATGCTGACAAACTACCAAATGTATAACTAAGACTGATAACCACTCCCTTCTCTCCACACACTAGTCTAATCACTACATTAGTCTAATCACTACAGTTCAAAGTACAAACTATGCAGCTGCTACAGAAAGGAGAAATGGCGCACAGAGGAAATGAGCTGAATTCAGAAACCTTCTCTTGTTCCATCTGTTTGGATCTACTGAAGGATCCGGTGACTACAGCCTGTGGACACAGCTACTGCATGAACTGTATTAAAAGTTTCTGGGATGAAGAGGACAGGAAGGGAATCCACAGCTGCCCTCAGTGCAGGAAGACTTTCATACCGAGGCCTGTCTTGGAGAAAAACACCATGTTAGCAGCTTTAGTGGAGCAGCTGAAGAAGACTGGACTCCAAGATGCTCCAGCTGATCACTGCTATGCTGGACCTGAAGATGTGGCCTGTGATGTCTGCACTGGGAGGAAGCTGAAAGCCATCAAGTCCTGTTTATTCTGTCTGGCCTCTTACTGTGAGAAACACCTTCAACCTCACTATGATGCAGCTCCATTAAAGAAACACAAGCTGGTGGCCCCCTCCAAGAAGCTCCAGGAGAACATCTGCTCTCGTCATGATGAGGTGATGAAGATTTTCTGTCGTACTGATCAGCAGAGTATCTGTTATCTCTGCTTGATGGATGAACATAAAGGCCATGAAACAGTCCCAGGTGCAGCAGAAAGGACTGAGAAGCAGAAGGAGCTCGAGGTGAGACGACTAAACATCCAGCAGAGAATCCAGGAGCGAGAGAAAGATGTGACGCTGCTTCAACAGGAGGTGGAGGCCATCAATGGCTCTGCTGATCAGCTGATGCAGGAAATCACTGAGCTGAAGAGGAAAGATGTTGAGCTGGAGCAGCTCTTAAGAAAAGAGGACCACAACCAGTTTCTACACAACTACCCCTCACCAAGAGAGGAATGGACAAACATCCCACTGACAGTCACTGAAGTGGATGTTTTACTGTCACCACCAGAGCCAAAGACCAGAGCTGGATTCTTAAAATATTCACGTGAAATCACACTGGATCCAAACACAGCAAACACACATCTGTTATTATCTGAGGGGAACAGAAAAGTAACAGTAATGAAAGTACAACAGCCTTATTCTGGTCATCCAGACAGATTTACTTTTTATCGGCAGGTTCTGAGTAGAGAGAGTCTGACTGGACGTTGTTACTGGGAGGTGGAGTGGAGAGGTAGAGGAATTCGTGTAGCGGCTGCATATAAGAAGATCAAAAGAGCAGGGAGGTTTTATGAATGTGGTTTTGGGTGGAATGACAAATCTTGGGCATTACGTTGTGACAAAAACAGTAATCAATTTTGGCACAACAAAGTCCAAACTGTCCTCTCAGGTCCTCGGTCCTCCAGAGTAGGAGTGTACCTGGATCACAGAGCAGGTATTCTGTCTTTCTACAGCGTCTCTGAAACCATGACTCTCCTCCACAGAGTCCAGACCACATTCACTCAGCCGCTCTATGCTGGAATTCGCCTTTATTCCTTCGATGGAGACACTGCAGAGTTGATTGAAGTCAAATAGAGAAGACAGGTTGATGTTGATCCCTGACCATTATATGTACTTGTGCAGTTTCTAAATGAGGCTTTACATTTTAGAAGCTGAGAAGTTCAGTGGTCCATTGATGTGTGAAAATAATATTGCACTGATTCAAACTGTACTTACATTTATATACCTTACATCAATATAAATCTGAATTTGTTCTTATGGCTGATAATCATGTGAGTTTAAATTATACTACTCTTCATATTCAGCATGTGTGAAATCTTTCATCAGTCTGGTTAGTGGTTTTATTCTGTAGTTGCTGTAGTGGGTTGTCAAATGCAAAAATATATTGGAGCTGCAGTGATTCATCAGTTAGTTGTCATGGTCATGGTCTGCGTGCAGGAAACAGACCCAACATGCAGGCTCATGGAGGCGGAAACTTAAATTCAAAGAACCCCAGCTTTATTGCTGGCAAAAATCTAAACAGAAACCAAACTGGAAAACTAGAAAACAGAACTTGGAACAGAGCACACAGGCTAGCGTGAGGGACGACATGACACCGAACGGGAACACACACAGACACTAATTACAGGTGGGCAACAGGGCAGAGGGCAAACACCTGGGAAACACAGGTGACACTAATTACGAGGTGAGGAGGAAGTAAACAGAATACATTGACCTTCAAAGTAAAACAGGAAACAGACTGGCACTGAACTGAACCCATACTAACACTAGAAATCACAAACCACAAAGAAATCATAAAATAACGATACACAAAACATTGGGTCAACGACCCAGGACCGTGACATTAGTCAATGATTGAGGAATTGATTCTTTTATAATTACTTCACACTGAAAGGTTTTGTTTTGTTTTTTTCTTTTCTTTCATTTTATACTTAACAATTTTAGTTGAGTTGAGTTTTATACCCCACAGGATTTAAAGCTGTGAAGAGACAAACACACAAAAATTTATATACTAAAAACATTTATGTTGATTTTCAAAACGGTTTAATTTTAGTATGCTCCTGTTTTGTCATGTCACTTTAAATAAAGAGGGATACATATTTTGATAAATAGGAGAGATCGTGTCTGGGGGCTTGTAAAGAGGTGTGAGCCAGTTATTTGTGCTATCAGTTGTGTAAGCGGTAAAGGTTGTTGAACTGATATGGCTTCACAGTAACAAATACACGTGTCCTTGATCAGGTCAAGGTTTAACTGTGGGTTTGTTTTATCTATGACCAGTTAAGACCATCTCAGTTTATGCTCTTCAAGTGGAGGTAGGAGAAATGCCACCTTGAATTCAGAGGAGGCAGCTCTCAGCAAATTATTGGATTAGAGTAAAGTGGCACGATGAAAGCCATCGTACAAAGAAAGTCTTGAAGAACTCAGCACAGCAAAAAAACAAAAAAACAAAAAGGAAATGGATTGTTGCCCCTGTGTGCAAATCGAGTTTGGAAGTTTCAAAATGCATGTGTTCACATGGAGCTTCTGAAGCGCAGATGTTTCCAAACACTGCTCCAAAGCGTGGTTCAAAATGCCCAGGTCATGTGACCATGACTAAACGAGGTTTAGGTGCAATTCACCACAGTTTCAGCAGCTGGCGTACCTGCTGGTACTAGGCAGTGTGAGACTCAGAGAGTTACACTTTCTTTTAAACAGAGTGATTTGACCTGGGACTTGTAACTAGTGAATTGATGTTTTTAAAACTTCTATGTATTACTCATGCAAGTGTAAAAGAAAGCAATATCCTCTCTCTCATTATTATTGTTGCTGTGGATTGTGAGACCGATGTAGACTATCCAATCACATAAACACCAGAATCCAAAATGTAATCAAATAAATATTATATAGATATATAAACAATATACAGACGTCTTATTAGAATGATTATGGCCACACAGATAAGAGAAAGTGAGATAAACAGAGACTGGTGGGTGAACTCCATTCACTCATATCAGCAGAGAGAGAGAGTAACACTGTGCTATAAACTCATTAAAATATCTCAATAAAAACTGTCTGTGCTTTCAGGGAGAAAAAAACAGGTCAGCTCTGACTCTGTCTGGGCTCTAGATTTTTTCTACCTTCTAATCTGTTAGTCACATACCCTGCCACTATAAAGATTAGTTATTGTATAGAAAAAATGTTATAAACACGTTAGAAAAACACATCCATTAAATGCAGGTGACCTATTTCATAAGATGTTTCATGGCAAAATCCACAGCAGTATACAATTTTGGAAGGTTTTTTCATGCTTCAGACGTTGCTCAGCAGAGAATGATTTAAATGGCATATCCTTGTAGCACCTGTGAGGAGAGCGTCAGTGAGATGTCACAATTGAAAATTAATGTAAGAATTCCCACAGGTGTAATCTCTTAAATATGGAAGCAGCATATCAGAGTGCTTTCAAATGCCTTTTTTTTCAAACAAGTTTTTATTTTCCTTTCATTTCTGATGTTTTATATAAGTGTAAAAATTTATGTTTTGACTGTTTGGATAAACTTGCCTCAGTCTGTATTATATTTTATTTTTACATCACTATCATGAGACATTTGTTGTTTGAAAGAAGTTGGACTTATTTTTTAATGACTGATGAGAATTTGTAGGTGGGAGAGGTTTTGAAATGAGTACACCAATAAAAAATGTTTGATAACAAATGGTCTAAATCAGGGGTCTTAAACTTAAATGAGCTGTAGGTCATTGCTGGCGCTGTCATCTCATTGAGGGCCACTTTAGTGTTCAAGTAGTACAAAAAACAAACAAACAAACAGCAAGAAAACACCCACAAATATTTCCAAAAATGTAGTGTTTTGTTTGTTTTTTAAACATTTCAAATGTTGTGTAACAAGACAAAACTGCAAAAGTGAACACAATTTTTTCTCTCGCTCTTAAAAACTGAAACTTTTCATTGAACTACCAAATAAACACATTGGTACTCTCTTTCTGGACAGACACGTGGCAGCACTTCTGCTATAATTTTGTTCATTTTTAACAATGCAGACATAAGTGCACACATTAGTTTTTGACTGCGAGTGAAAATTGTTTTCTTTACAAATAACTGTCCCACTGAACTAACACAGCCAATCCCCTCTCTCTGCTCATATTGCCTTAATATTAAATCATTTTTGGATCTATAAGATCTATAAAAACTTATTTTGAAATTGTACTCAACAACAAACAAATACTCCCTAACAAAAAAGTAACTTCAAGGGCCAAATTGCAATATATTTCTTCACATCAATATACAGGCCGCAAGTAGGGGTGACATGGGCCACGAGTGGCCCCGGGGCCGTGAATTTGAGACCCCTGGTCTAAATGTACAGTTGTGATAAAAAGCTTACATCCACTCATCATCATGGGCATGAATGACATTGTAGTTTACAGGATATCTGTACAGGTTTTTAAAATCTAAGAATATTCTAACTGCATCCTTTTTCTGATCTATAGCGTTTGTAAATCCTTCTATCGATTTAATTAATGTCAATGAACTGTTTGATCTGAAACTACTGACTCTAAGAGAGTAATTTATGTCTGTGTAATCAATTATTAAACACATTTTTGAGATTTCTGGAGAACTCTGGAAGTTGAGAAACAGGCCTATAATTTGTGAAGTGGTGGCTATCCTCGGTTTTATGCAGCAGCAGAACTTTAACTAGTTTCATTTAGTTTGGAAGTACCGTCCTGAATAATCTCAAAATGTATATTAGTGGTTCTGAAATCCCTTCACTGATCTTCTTGACAGTTTTCATAACAGTAGATGATTTGTATCTACACTTATTTACAATATCAATGCTTTCTTTTTTCCTTCACTCTTGTAAGGAACATTGAGTTAGGATTTCTTATACCACTCAGGTGCACTAACCTACTAATTTACATCTACTAATCAAAATGTTGGTAGTTTGATCCCTCGCTTCTCCAGTCTCCATACAAAATATTCTTGATACTAGCCCCAAGTTGTGAATGTTTGATAGAAATTAATAAAACAGAAGAAAAAAATGCTTGTGTGAATGAGGCATGTTGTATAAAGGTCACAAATTAACCTTCACAAACTACAAGGCTCACTTTGAGTGCTCAGGCAGAGTAGAAAAGAGCTTCATAAGAAGCAATCTATTTACCCTCTATCAATCAGGTTTTCATTACAATCTACAGATGCCAATTTGACTCAATTTTTCTGCCAAATTTGGATTATTCTGTTTATTTAATTCTTTATTTTCAATATTTCTTTGGCATATCTTTATACATACCTGTATAATATTTGTCAAGTTATTTTTCGTGCCTCTTAAGTGATTTGTTTTATGAATTCTTTAATCTGTTTTTCTTTCTGCAAGCATTCTCTAAACCCTTGTGATCCATGGTTTGTCTGAATATTTTTGCTTTCTGATGTATTGTATTATTGTATTTTTTTTATTTTTTATCATACAATGGCATGAATATTATTTAAAAAAATTTGTTCCATTACCAGTATCAATTTCTTTGCATACATTTTCCCTGCTGATTTTATAAGTCCTTTTTAAATGAATTCATGGTTTCTTGTTGTTTCATGTTTCATTGCCCTGAGCTGTGTCTAGCAGGCAGAGCGTCTCCACACTCCACAAATCTGATGATTCTGTTTTGGTTTATCTGCCACATGTTTCTGCAAGTTTAGTGTCCTTTACACGGTTTCATCTGTTTCTGTTCAGCGGCTGCTCATTCAGTCAGAGTGGGTGAACAGCTTCATCACCTACTGATGTCCTACAATTAAACTGTATCTTAAAAAAACACAGCTGTATTAAATATAGCTCTTTTCTTTGTCTCAGTAACAAGGCCAGATATTTGCACCTGTTGAATCAAGTCGTTTCATTTTCAGGACTCAAATAATCCCACCATGTCATATTTAAAAATGGAGCAGCAGTTATTAACCTGTATTACTGCACATTTGGAGATAAACTCCAAAGTTTGGTGCTGTAAAACTTATTTTATTCAGTATATGGTCATAACACATTTGATTCTCTGTTATCAGCTTTCAACAGTGGAAAGCGTATTGACCGTTAAGACAGTAAATGGTCATGAAACTTATACAAAACTGTCTTGTTGCATTTTTGCATATACTTTGTGTTATGTATACTGTAGAGTTAAGAGACTAGACATAAACCACAAGTTATCATTAGAGACAGAAAATTAAGATATGATATGACTTGTGAAAACTGATCAAATTAAAAGGTAAATGGCTGCCACCATCCAAAGAGCTTTGAGTGTCCTTCAAAAAGCTTGGAGAAACTTTCCTGATGAATACGTAAAGACATTTGAAGAAAACTTCCTTAAATGAATTCAGGCTTGTTGGAGAACATGGCCATACCAAATATTGAGATTCACGCTCATTACAATTGTATAAACTCTGTTTTTGCCTTATATGCTATGTTTCCATGAATGTCTGCTCATGTTTCAATAAATTGCTCTACATGTTTTCTGTGTCCTTGCAAAATATAAAGAAATTATTTGTGACTATAGACAAGCACAGAGCCATAACTGGGTAATAAGTTGTAGCAAGATGTTGCCACTTGCCTTCATGAGAAAGTTACTTTGACACATTCCTACAGCATTGTTTCTGAGCACAGACTCTTGAAGTGGAGCTCCGTGATGGGAGGAGCAGGATAATGCTCTTTACTGTGCTGTCAAGGAACATAATCGAGAGTTTATCATGCTGACTTTCAGAAGTTGCTGCTGCTAAGATTTGCTGCTAATGTAATATCTGTAAGGAAAACCACAGGACACTATCAGAAATGTCACAGAGCCTGTACCTCAACCGGACAGCATGAGGTGTAAATGCTCTTTCTGATTGGCTGCCAAAGGGTACACGTTTGTCGGTTGGTTTCAAAGCCTGCCACCGATTGATATGATGATGAAACATCCAACTATGTGAAGGAAGCCTGCAACCGGTTATATGTGTGAGGCCATAATGATAATGATAATAATAACAACCATTCTTTAGCTGATATGCTCATACTCTTTTACAGTCTGTAGTGCGTAATCTGATTTTATGACTAGTTGTTAAGTTAAAAATTTTACTGCTAACCAAATGCAGTATTTGAGAGCCCACATTAAATACTCTACAGGTTAGTATCAGTGTACAGACAAACTTGGCTTGGACATGTTAGAGCTCCACATAAAACACAAGTTAGCATCACAGACTGGAAAGATATCAGATATGATTTTATTACAAATAATGCAGAGATTAAGCCTTAATTTAAGGATTATTTTTGTTAAGTGGTTAGGAATTATAGGTGTTTTTATACACAGTCCTTTGTTTTTAGAGGTTCAGAAATCATTGGGTTGACAAAATTTTAAATATGAAGCTTGCTTTTAATACTTGGATGACTTTGAGCAAACAAAGTGAGCAGAGAGGCTGAAAATAACACAAAGAGAAAAATGAGCTGAGGGAGACACCAGGTGGACAAACACAGCCATGACAGGAAGAAAGACTTAAGTGCAGAGGGGAGACAAACAGCTGGAAATACTTGTTGGAAAGGATTGTCATGCTTCAGAAAAACACACAGCACACACTCTAACAGTCCTTTATTTGCACTGAAGGAGACACGTGAAGAAACCAAATCACACAATAATGAAGTGAACACATTTATAGCCAGTGTTCAAGATGATGGATAGAAATGAAAATCATGGAGCATTTTCCATGTTTTTTTTTTTTTTACAAATGTTGAATTCGTTTAATTGAAATTTAGTTAGATTAAATGTGTCTGTCTACCAACAGTTTATTTCTTTGTTGTTTTTATTATAATTATTATTATTATTATTATTGATTAAATTCAAAATATGTTTTAAAATCAGGAAAACTCACTTCTTTGCTGCATAGTCAACTGTGTCAGAAAAGTCATTCTCATCACTCTTCATGGCGAAGAATAAAAACCTTTCAGCACTTTTTAAGGACATCACAACAATTTAAGAGATATCAGAATGTTTTGGCCTAATGTAGAGTAAATATTTTTCAGAAACACAAAATAATTGTGAAAGATGTTTTTAAAACTATACAAAAATAGAAAAGAAACAAAGAAATTATATACAATCTGAGAACATAGCACCAACTACCTACAGTCCAGTAAAGTCACACTACATACATTCACCAGCCACTTAGATACACCTGTTCTACTGCTCATCCCTGTAATCCAAATATCTAATCAGTCAATATCAGCAGCAGCAAGTGAGAAATGCATCAACACAGTAACAAATAGTTATTGTGCTGATGTTACTTCAGTACTTAGTGAAGTATATGTAGAAAACAATGAGAAATTTGTTATTGATTTGAGAACTGCATGAAGAGTGGTGAGAATGACTTGCTTGGTATCATCAATTAAATACAGGGCCAGTATTGCTAATACCCATACTGATACTTTTAACCTATAAAGGCAGCTTATATAGGAGAGAGCAGGGGCCCACCTCTAGTACACTATGCTATGTGGGGCTGTTTGTTTGTCTTCTCAGCTGCTGATAGCAAGTATCTTCTTCTTTTGCTATTTTCACCAGTGCTTCAGGTTAACCGGGGATGGTCAAACAGATGTGTGGTAGACTTCTTTTCAGGACCCATTACCAACAAACCAAGAAATAAACACTGAATATTTAATCTGTGACATTTATGAGGTTAATTTAAACAAAGTGTTTCAGTCTTATTGCTTTTGAAAAATAAAATATTAGAAACTGTCCCTCGTTTACCTGGTGATATTCTCATGCAAGAGACGACCGCAAAAACAGCAAACATATACGTCACCACACTGATGCTAATCACAGGACAGCAAGAGTAAACAATCTCTCATGGTGTATTGTACTTGAATAAACACAGATTCTAATTAATAGAAAATGTCTAGCTTGTAGAACGAATTCTATTGAGGACAACAGTACAGTCTTCTGTTGACCAAGAGGGCACCTTGATCAATCATCTTTACCCCAGAAATGTCTGGATATTCATTTAAAATATTTATAAGTATATCCTCATTGTTGCGTGTATTTTCATTTACCTTTCCCAGCTATGCTTTGGCTGTGGCAATAGATGCTCTGGTGCAGACTCTGATGATGGGTAAGATAACCAAATCAGTACCCAAGACTGAAACACCTTGAATGGGTTACTTCAACAAGACTGCATGAAATGTCACTTTGATACACCAACAGAAAACATGTAGTTCAAGTAACCTGCATGCCTTTGCACTTACATTGGAGCACCTAAAGGACACATGCACACATGGAGCAATCCACAGGTAAGACTTGTGCACAGAAATCTTCAGTAACTGCACATTTAAACGTGTTTAGTTGCTTCATTAAACAACCTGAGTTTACATGAATAACTGACAACATTAAAGTTTTCTCTTTCCAGACTGAATGCACCTGCTGTGGAAGGTGGTACCACACACTGTACACACACTTTCCTTGTGCAGAAGGTGATGACAGATGTTACACGTGTTAAACAGGAAAACAAATATCCCTGTTGTCTTTGCTTAAAGACTGGTTTCAGTCTTGACAATCCACTGCGCTGGCATTGCATCTTTGAACAGGTGCAGTTGTGTCACAAGTTAATTTAATTGTAGACTATGGCACTTGACCACAGGTGGCAGTAGTGGACTGGACTCCATTTGTGACTGCTCCAGCTGCTATGTTATACATCAACAGATTGAGCTACAAAATGAAGATCATATGCAATGTTTTTGAAAAGCCAGCTCACCTCAAAACTTAGAAATACACAAATGCCACACCAACTGATTAAATACACTCACTCTCACAAGCTCTACTCAACCACACTAACTCTGTTGTTTACTAATCACTGTCTAACTGCTTTAATTTCACTGTAACTCCTATCCAACTCTCTCACAAATGTTTGTAAAATTAAGCAATATATATCTAAATATATATCTATAATATATTTATAAATATATTTATAAATATATCTACCAACTCTCTCCAGCTGTGCTAATCAGTTATCTTTTTTTGGCCCCAGATATTCCTAACAAACAGTACATGATTGTCCCAGGTGACTACAGTTACAAAAATGTAATCATTTCAGATGATTTTCAAATTAAACTCATTTCCAGGGAAAAGACAGAAGCAGACTATGATAACAGGATGTGATGTTACAACACTGAAAAATATTCACTCAACACTAAAAAAAATGACTCAAAAAGTAAAATATTAATGTGTAATATTTGTTGTTTGTTATGGAAAAAAATTAAGTCATCGTGGACAATACACTGAAAAAAGGGATTGGCCAGCTCTTGGATTTATGCAAGCATCTTGCGTGTATTTAACACAATTGCCTCATGCTTTAAAGTTAAGTGTAACTATATAATGTAGAAACTACATGATATGCAGAGAGGGTAGATTAAATTGTTCATATCATGTTCGAGTGAAGTAAGTCAATAATATGTCAATGTTAAATCTTGCGACACCGCACGGGATTTCAGTCTCGCGCGCTTTGGATCGTGGTTTGAGGAAGGCATCCATCTCCGTCAAGTCGAGCAGCCGCCTCTTCTTTTTTAGTATACCGAAAAATATAAATTGGGTGGTTGTTACATTAAAATAGTCTACCTTGTAATTTGAACACAAAAATTTCATGTTTCTATGAACGTAATTAAATCATGAAGGATCTGTATGAAATTCAACAACTTAATTTGTTCTTGTTGGGATGGCATGATACAATCTAGTAAGAATGGTTAGTTGCTGAACTCATGAAATTCACAAGATCACACGAGATTTCAAACTGCAGGAAAATCACTGGGGTTATAAGAGGCAGACGACTACACACACACGATGTGTATGCTATTGCTATTCAATGTTCCCTCTAATTTTTCACGTGTCTGAGCGAACACACAAACTCCCTGAGCGGTCCCTTGGACCACTGTGAGCGACATCAGATGTGTGCACTGTGGTCACGCCAGCATCTAATCCATCCAAGTTACATGGTTTATTAAAATAATCAAATTACAGCGTTTACATTTATGTTAGACTACTTTTAATTAACTGCTTTAGCCCACTTACAATGAAAATTAAAAAAAAAATCTAGTCATTGACCTGTGTAGTATGTTAACACTATTGGAAGTAAAAAATAACTTGAACTCCTATTTCGAAAACACAACTTTCTTTTTTTTTTTTTTTTTTTTTTTTTTTTTTTTATAAAGCTCTGACTTGTATTATGAGTCTGTGGTCTGGGAGAGAGTCCTGTAACTCTCTGTCTGCAAAATACAGGATACAATGACCAATGTTGGGCAATTAATTATATAGTTACTTCTTCAAAAAAGTAACTCAGTTTGGCAAATAACAAAGTTTTTTGCAGCTATTTTTTTTAATACAGCCAAGGCATTTTTAAATAAACATTTCAAACTATTTACAGAACAATCAGCTGTTCTGCATCAAATTTGATGCCACACAAATTATTTGTGCCACTCCAAAAAATAATTTCTGTCCACTATGAGATAAAGGAGAACAACAGCCTGATACCTGCAGGCCTGACAACAGGAGATGTATCACTCCTTTAACACCTGTAACGTTCAGTAGTCGCCTCACTGTTCTGACACACACAACAAAACTATTGACTACACCACAAGATTTGCGCTAAACGTCTCAAATCTCTCACATCTCAAAACACCGCCGTCACTCTTAAAACTTCCCCCCGTTTCTTAACAACTAGATGCCACGTTGCCATATCATTTTTGGATTGGTCGACATGGTACTTTTTTGGACGAATAGGAAAGGCAGAGGGAGGTGGGGTTTGTTTTTGCTGACAGGCGGAGAGTGCTTTCGAGCGTTTTCCTTATAAAACGCCGTTTTTACCGTTTCTTCCCGCAGTAAATATAAACAACGACAGTATTCAGGAAGAAAACCAAACATTGCATATTTTTTTTTATCACAACTCTGGTTTTACGTGGCCTATCAACACAATTTAAAAACTGGTATAAAGTCCACACTTTTTCCGTCAATTGTTCCGTCTGTCCTGCTCACATCTCCAATGGTTGTTCACGTTGTCGTTAACGTGGCTTCACTCCACATCAGCCACGCCGCTTTGCCAGCTTAAACACCGGTGTCGGCACATAAGGACGCTGTCATAGCCTGTCAACGACGTTGATTGGCTGCGTATATACGCATTATTGGCTGGACTATGGGATAAGGTGGCATCGTTCTAATCCCATATGGGAGCAGCCAGTCACTCACCGACTAACACTGCAAAACAGGATTGTTGAAGTATTAATTTTAATTTCAATTCAGGTAAGTTTTTTTTGTGCGCAACGCAGATTTTCTGTGCGCAGAGACCGTGCCAGCAGTGCGCAATTGCGCACGTGCGCAGCTTAGAGGGAACATTGTTGCTATTTATTGTGGTTTAACCTGTCAAGGACAGAAAATATTGCTTGAAATCATAGCTTTCCTATGTTAAGCCTGGATCGTTGGCGGGGTGGTTAGTGCTGTTGCTTCAAAACAAGAAGGTCCTAGGTTCAAATCCTCAATCTCACTAGTGCGTTCTCTCTGGGTATTCTGGTTTCCTACCACAATTACAAGTCATGCAGTTATTAGAGTTAGGTTAATTGATGATTCTAAATTACATGTGAGTGCAAATGGTTGCTTGTCTCTATGTGATAGACAGGTGAGCTGTCCAGGGTGTGCCTCTTACCCTATCACTTCCTGCAACCCAGATAAAGATAGGAGGTTGCAGTTGTTGTAGATCCATTCAACTTTTATGTTAACCAAACTCTAGACTTTGTTGAACATTATGTAATATAAAGACAACATGTAGTATTTAAAGATCTCACTACTGTGTTCAGTTATACACCGTTTTGTGATCACTGCTGTTGACGTATTTGTGTGGGCTGAGATTTTACTTTCAAAGAAAACACAGTAATGATCAGACGGGCCCATATCAGACACAGTAACGTTTGAAATGCTCAGGCCCTTGGAGATCAGTAGGTCAAGAGTGTGTCCTCTATTATGTGTGGCCTCTGTTACATGCTGAGTCAGCCCAAAGTTGCCCAGAGTGTTACTCAGGTCTTTAGTCCCTTTGTCCTGAGGGTTGTCCACATGGATGTTAAAATCCCCAACAATAATTACACAGTCGAAATCAACACAGATCACAGACAGCAGTTCACTAAGGTCATTAAAAAAGTCTGTGCAGTATTTGGGAGGCCTGTAAACATTAAGAAACACAACTTTGGATGGAGCCTTCAGCTGTAACGCCACATATTCAAAAGACTGAAAACTTCCAGGAGATAGCTGCTTACATTGAAATGATTCATTAAATAAGACAGCAACCCCTCCTCCTCCCCTGCTCACCCTGGCCTCACTGATAAAACTGTAGTTAGGAGGGGTCGTCTCGATGAGAACAGCTCCACTGTTACTTTGGTCCAACCAAGTTTCAGTTAAAAACATAAAATCAAGGCTGTGCTCAGTGATTAAGTTGGTATTATTTGCCCCCTCGTGTTTGGGAGCAGTCTGTGGCACACAAGGTATGTTTACTATGTTTAAAGATCTTTTAGAGTGCAGCTCTCTGTGTTTTGACCAGGCCACATGTCTCCTTCTGTCACCTGAAAGTACAGAAATTTTAAAACCTTCTAATAAACAGGATCCCAGCTTCTCCTGGTCACCACTGCCATAATCCTCACAGCCTGGACCCTCAACACATCACACATCAGACTGCGGAGACAGAGCATGAAGGTGGTAAGGAGGAACTAAGGGGGGCGAGGCTGCGCAATGTAACTTTGATTGCTCTGTTGAGGGCGGGGCTCGATGGCGAACCTTTGGCTGCTCTGGTGGGGGGTTTATGGGGGACAAAAAGGGATTGGGCTGGGGGGTAGATCTGAGCCCAGCATTGACCCGCTCCATCATCTCCTCAGTGAATTTCAGGTGTGGGAATGAGGGAGAAAGGGAGGGGGAGGAGGGTGATGGTCTGTCAGGGGTTCGGGGGACTGGGGAAGGTCGTGGTTCCTGGTCCTGGTCGTTGGTGTTGTTGAGAGAGTTGGAGGCAAATAGGGACCCCTCTTCTTGCCTCAGATGTCTCTCCTTTCTGAGGCTCTTCCCGGGTGGGGGCAGATGGAGCTCCTCCTCAAGGTTTCTGCTGGGCTTTGTCTGTTCTTGGAGTACTGTTTGTTCCTCTTTATGAGATAACTCCTTGTTAGAGTGAATTGATAAATGTTTGTCATTTTTATGCTTGACCATCCATCTCTATATAGTTTAACTGTGGGATGAAAACAATTCCACTCTCCCCCTCCCCAGATTCTCGAGGTTCTGGGTGCGAGGTTGAAGTGTTTTATCACAGGTCTTTTGAAGTAAGCTTCCTGCATTTACGACCCTTTGGTCAGCAGGAACACACACACACACACACACACACACACACACACTGCATTTTCTTTGTAACCAAATGGGGTTTGCAAGGGGAGGTGTTTTGTAAACTATTGGTTGAAGTTGTCAATAAATACTGCTGCAAGGGAAGCTGCTCTTTGAAGGACTTTGGGCTGGAGACAGGTTAGGAGCGTGAGCTCCAAGAGCTGGTTCTTGACCAAAGGCCTCCCTTGCGCAAGTAATCGATCGAACGCTGTTGCCTTGTTTTTCTTTCATGATGAATAAGTCTCTAGAACTAGCGGGGTTTGTGGGAACAGACCCAACACTCCTCGTTTATCTCAGCCTTGGCACCAAGCACAGATGGATGACGTATGGAGTAAAACAAGTTGGAGGTGAACAGTTTCACCCCTGACTTGTTAAAATTAAATCCATTTGCTTTAAACAGATGCCTGCGTTCCCAAAAAATATTAAAGTTGTTGATAAAATGCACTGAGTGGTCAGTACATGCTGATATAAGCCATTTATTCAGTGCAAACAACCTGCTGAATCTCTCGTCTCCTCCTCTGACGGGCGGTACAGGCCCACTGATGAATACAGCTGCATTCAGAGAGTTTACAGTATTTACAGTATTGTTGTCCAGTCCTGTTTCCTCCCGTATACAGGGGTAGAAGAGCTTCTCTGTCTCGTGGGAAGTGAAGGCCAGTCGGTTTCAGAGATTTCAGCTCGCTGTGGTCTGCCTGTGATACGTCCTCCCCCTTCCAGGAGACATGATTTATGTCTTGGTTTTGCACCAAGACAGTCCAAGGGGGGATTATCGCTTGAGGATTTATAATAATGCACAGACTCTACTTTCTTGGTCATGTTATCTGTGCTCCTTAGCTGTGTGCTAGCTTGCTCATCGCCATTGCTTTGAATCAAAGGCAAGGTTGTTTCATTTCCACACAGTCCATTTACCTCCACGTTTACTTCTAAGCGATTAATTTTTGTCTCCAGGGCCCTGTTTCAGAAAGCCGGTTTAGTGCAAACTCTGAGTAAGTATACCCTGAGTTAACAAAAACTCTGGGTTTTCGGTTTCACAAAGCGAGTTTAGATTAATTCTGAGTGAGTTACTATGACGACACACTCCGTGAAGCTAACCTGCCCCCTAACAGGTTTACTTCAACTAACCCTGACTGTCTCCGCCTCTTTGTCGGAAACCTGACTGTAGGAAGTGTCAGACATGGCGTGCCCCTTCCTTGAAGATCCAGTAGATGTTGAAGCCCAAATTCTCCGCAGAGCTCTCCGCCGGGAGAGAGTGATTAGAGCGCGTTTGGACATTTTATCATTTCCTGATGATTTTCTGTGTGAACGTTACCGTTTTTCAGCACAGTTTATAATATATTTGAATAACATCCTCAGGCCTTATATTGCTCATGTGACACATCGCGGACATTCTCTCAGTTCTGTACATATTATTTGTATTGCACTTCGTTTTTTTGCAAACGGGAGCTTTCTGTATAATATTGGTGACGCTGAGCACGTTTCCAAGGCTACCGTCTGTCGGGCAGTCAGGAATGTTACAGTTGCACTGAAACGTCTCCTGTACTCGTTTGTGGTGTTCCCCGGTCATAGACCCACAAGATTTATCAAAGAGGGATTCCACAAAATTGCAGGTATCAGGATGAACAAAACGTAATTCATGATGTGGTGATACTTGAACTACTACTTACATTTTACATTTATTTTCAGGGTTCCCAGGCGTGATTGGCTGTATAGATGGCACTCACATTCCAATCATTGCTCCTTCAGTAAATGAAGGAGATTATGTGAACAGGAAGTCTTTCCACAGCATTAATGTACAGGTACATAGTTCCCTGTAGCATTTCAAACTAACAAATTATGTCATTATAGTAATGGATGCTAATTTGTGTTCTCTGCACTGTGAAGATCATATGTGATGCTGCCAACATTATCACAAATATGGAAGCCAAGTGGCCAGGCTCTGTTCATGACTCACGAATTTTTCATGAATGTACACTGAGCACAAAATTTGGACATGGTGAGTTGAAAATACTTTAAAATATATAAAGACTAATTGCTACAGGGACATTTGAACTGAAGTGTATCCTTCTGTCTTAGGAGAGTTCACTGGCTACTTGCTTGGTGATAGGGGGTATCCATGTTTACCCTGACCCTGAACCGGGCCCACAGCAGCGATATAATCTGGCTCATTGCAGGACAAGAGCCAGAGTTGAAATGACTATCGGAATGCTTAAGGCCCGGTTCCAGTGCCTTCAAAGACTCAGGGTCACCCCAGAAAGGGCATGTGACATTATTGTGGCATGTGTGATTCTTCACAACATTGCCACAATTAGAGGAGAACACTGTCCTTCTGAACCAAACATCAGCAGTGATCCAAACCATGAACATCCTGACCCTCCCACGGACATACAAGATGGAAGAGCAGTCAGAGACACCATATGTCACAATCATTTCCTGTGACCCATCACCTCAACATGTTGAAAGAAGAATAAACAGATTTTTTGTTCAACTGGCTTTATTGGTCGCCTGTATTTCCTGTACACAAAGTATTAATAAGTATATTAGTATGTTGTTCAAACACTGAAATAATTCGTCCATCTCTGACCACTTCACCCACCCTTAACTGATGTTCCAGCAGTAAAATCTCAATCTTGGTCTTTTGGATCTGCTGCTTGAAGTGCTCCATTTCCAAGTCGCATTTTTCTATTTTCTTGATCAAATATTTCTTATACAGCTGCTTTACAGGGAGCTATGGAAACACAGGAAATAGCATTGACATCCATAGTACATGCCTAAGGTTGGTTGTAAATCAGTGCTGAACATCTTACTGAGGAAAGGTTTGTTGGAGAAGTGGCTGGACCCTCTTCCTCTGCATTTCCATCATCACTCTGTTAGAGACATAGAAAGTCCATGGTTTTATTATAGTACCACATTTTATTCAATTGTTATATTTTCCATTGTAAGATGTAAACCTCATAAAGTGTCTCTGTTGCTTCCTCCTCTGTAACAGCTGTCAATGTTTCTTCAATTTCCTGTAGTAGAGGAATTAACAACATTGCTGTTCTACTGTAAACTCATATAATCTGTGTAGTATTAAGAGTACTCACAACTGCATGTTGGTCTGGCTCAACAGGAGGCTGCACCAGATGCAGTACACCATCACCATCAACTGATAGAATATGAGGTTTATACAGGTAACTTATAACTTACAAGGAAACAAATGGCAATTAACAAACATATACCAATCACCTTACACTTCATTGTCATTATGCTCTCAAAGACAACCAAGACTGAGGGAAGGCAACATCAGTAGGAAGATAACTTCACTACAAAATAATTCATTATGGTAAAGAGTTTATCAAATGAATGAGTAGCACTGTAAAGGTGACTGTGAAGAAAGGATGTATGCACATCATGTATTATTTTGAATTTACCTCTTATGTAGGCACTTGTGTCTTGCGGGGTTATTGGCTCAGAGGATGTCCCCGCAGAGATGCCTTCAGCCACAGGGCGCCCACTGTTTTGGCTGAGGGCCAACTGCTCAGCCTCTGTGAGTGGTGGTGGTGGAGGACCCCCACCTGTTTTTCGGGCCTCCGCTTTTTTTCTGTTGGCTATAACGGGTCACATTTGAGCATACAGAGTAAGCAAATATGTACTTGTAATGTGCTCAGATAATTTCAATAAGTGCTTAAAGAAAGAAAATTAATGTAGCCTCTAACTGCAATTGATTTACATAGGACAAACAGACCAAGCACTATGGCTCATAATACAATTACACCTTACCTGTTTGGACTATATTTTTATATTTCATTTTTACTTGCTGCCAGGAACGTTTGGGGCCTGTTGGGTTGCACCTGCGCTCACATCACATCACAAAATAAAATGTATGAAATAAACACTAAAATTAAATATAATAAAATAACGTGTTTAATGGGTGGAAATCCCTAGATCAATGTTTACATTAACACTCACGCATTGACTCTGTCGGCTATGTTTTGCCATGCATGCTCCCTTTCTTTTGCACCTGAGGCTGTGTTACTTTTTTTCCGCAAAATATGCATGTTATCGGCATATGCTGCCATCAGAATTTCGGCCTCAAGCGCTGTAAAATACATTGACCGCGCCTTCTCTCCCTCCGTCTCCATGGTGCCTTGCTTAATCTGTGCTCCACTAATCAGGGCTTTATGTATCCTCGTGCGCGAGCTTAACTTGGGGTTAAAGCAACTCCGCATTGATTGAACTAATTGTTATCAGCCTTTCTGAAACCGAATATTCCGAGTTGGACAGTTCGGGGTTACTCAACCCTGAGTATCATTTTTAACTCTGAGTTTTTTAAACCGGCTTTCTGAAACAGGGCCCAGTACTGCAATCTTCTGCAGGAGGCTGCGGTAGTCATCTGTGGAGAGGGAAGGCATCTTGTTGCTAGTTAGCCTAGCGGTTAGCACCTTTCCAGTCTATTGAGGCTGTTTGGTGTCCAGACGCTGTAATCAGGCTTCAGCTGTGTCTAGGCCACAGACACGGAGCGCTGAGGATAAGGTAACTAAAAATTTTGCTGTTTTCTGTTAAGAACACTTTAGTCCTAATGATCTAAAAGTGTCCAGAAGCTCTCGCAGGTAAGCTCATACAGAAAAAAAGGGAAAAAATCAGCATAAAAATCAATAAAAATCAATAAAAGAAGCAAAGCATTTGAAGAGCAAAGAGAGGAAGCGTCCACACTCACGAAAGGGGTGGAGAAATGAATCAAAAACAGAAAACATTGAAAGTTACAACTGTATTGTGCATGATACTGGAATTAAACTGTGGTGATAGAGCCAGGTACAGATGTGTGTCACGAGTTAATCTGGCCAGAGGCTATGGCACTTGGCCAGAGGTGGCGCTAGTTGACTCGACTCCATTTTAGTGCACACAAAGTAAACTGCACACTTTAGTTGTGAGACAACAATGTAATAGGTACAATGTAAGTTGATTTACATTATTTATATTGCGGCATGCAGAGAAATCTCAACAAATAAGCTCACAGAGAGATTGCAGTTCAACCCCAAACTGGTAGGGGGAGCTCTTTATTATAACACTTCCCTGTACCACACTGTGCTTCAGAGGGTCAATAACCACAAGCCTGAACTCACTCATGGTACTACATTCTTTCATAAAATAACTGTCATTGAAATCACTACAGCAGATACACAACATTCAATGCAACAGCCAAAAGCAACGTAAACATAAACAACAAAACAAGAACATGAAAACAGCAGCACATGTCCCAAGGCATGATGGGAGAGAACCAGCCGCTCCCCCAACACGCCACAATATTTTACTATATATACACACTTTGTGCATTTTTTAAAAATAAAAAGCTCAGTGGTGGAATTTAACTCAGTTGTCTCAAATATCACATTTGTTTAATTTCAAGCTATGTATTTCTATTTCATGTCATTTATACCTGTGTGCCTGTCTCACAGACAGATATTAATATACAGTGACCACTGTGTGAAAGCTTTTGATCCTTGTATGATTCAGATAAAATGGAAGGCAAACGGATGCAGTAAAAAAAATTTAATAGATGAGAAAATTGTGCAATATAATTTAATGATGATGAAGATATCAGAGCATTAAACAGGCTGATGTTTTGGTAAGAGGTCCTAACAGGAGAGAGGTGATACAGAAACTGACATCTTTATAAAATACTGGTACACTTTAAAAACGTTCAATTTTTCACAGCTCTTTGAACTTTATTTAAATGAGCTGCGTACTTTTCCCACTGAAACAAGCACAACTCCACTGTGTTTAAACAATATTTTAACTAAATATATTCTGGATAACACAAAGCATTATCAAAGTTGTCCGTGGTTCCCTTTATTTTTCCTTCTTTCCCTGTCAGATCTTGTCCTGCAGAATAAACATCAGTGAGTGGTTCCCTGTATGCAGCTGTTATACTTTGTGTTGGAGATACTTCTGCAAGTACGCAAATATCTAGAAACAGTTTTAAATGTTTTCACCAATCCCTCAACTACACAGGACTTCTGTCCATTCTCCACCTGTTCTCCTCTCCATCTCTCAGCTGCTGCTGGCTCCTTTTTCTCCTCCTCTTCCTCACACACTGCTGAATCTGTCCTGGTGTTTCATCAGGGGTGGAGAGCCTCTGTCCTGTCTCTTCTCACCTGCAGCAGTGGAGTCTGGACATTAGCAGAAGGAAATCAACCATTTAAGTTAACAACAAAAGCAGCAGAACTTTATCAAATATCTGTTAACTTGCAGGATGAAAACAAAATTTTCTAACAGAACTGCATGGACTTTATGTATTTTAACCAGAGAGGAAAAAAAACTAAGAGAAAGGGGGAAGTGGTAAATGGACTGGTTCTTATATACTGCTTTTCTACTCTGAGCACTCAAAGCGCTCATACAACTAATTCATTCACCCATTCACTGTCCCGGCGAGTAGGATGCACCGTGTGGAGAGGAGGATCCAAGTGCAGACACTTGTGGAGGTGGGAAGGAGGTTTATTATAAAAAAAATAAAATGCAAGTAGAAAACAGCAAACAGAACTAAAGCTAAACTATACTGGGAAAAACTAAACTACTAAACATGAACACGAACAAGGGTGAGCAGAGGCACATGAAGGTTGATAGCAGGGAGAAATACAGTTGATTCAAAGATGATTCACAGACGGACCAGCAACTACAACATAAGAAGACACGACTTAAATACACACAGAAAAACACAGAGATTACACACAGGTGGGGAACACAGGTGGAAGTAATTGACGAGACGAGACAAGGGAGGCAAAAGTGAATACACTCACATAAGACACGGACCTTCACAATAAAAAAGGAAATAACAACACAAAAACGCAGACTACAAACTGAACCAAACCTGCAGGAAAAACGAGGGCACCAAAACAAAACTTAAGAACTAAACCCTGAACCAGAATAAACTGAAACATAGAATTCTAATAATGATCAACAAAGCACAAAAATCAGAATACAATACAAAATCAAACCAAAACAAAAGAACTCAAGTTACTGGGTCAAACTGATCCAGAACCGTAATAATCACACCCCATTCACACAAGCACTTTTTAAAAACTGTTTAGTGCTTACTGTCTAACATTCATACACATTCACACTCTGAATGCTTCGGAGAGCAACATGGGGTTAGCATCTAAACAGGAAACAGGATATATGATCCAGCAGAAATGTTGGGCTTTACAAAGGTGACAGGCTAAAGTTTTATGATATAAGCATGCAAAAACAGTACAGAAACAGGAGAAGGACATCTCTATTTACTGTCTGGTCTAATTATTAGTGGTTTAAACAGGATGAGAACTTGTTTAACCATAAACCTCAGCATGGTTTAGTCTGTTAGTGATGGTAAATTTGATTCTTTTTACTGAATCGAGTTTGAATGAGTCACTCACCAAAGTGGATCGGGTTTTTTGAGTCATTTGATTCACTGAGACAGTTGTCCAGAGAGTGCAAAAAATGCACATTTTCACTCAAACTTAATTTGTTTCTCTTTTCATGTATATCCTACTGCTAAGATGAGTGACTGAAAAAAAAAACCCAACTATTTTTATAGAGCAAAAAGATTAAGACTTCTAAAGAGAACATTTATTTTATTTATTTTCATTTTATTTTATTAGTACTTTCCTCAAATGTGTCGAATATGTATTTTCTCATCTAAATGTCTACTGAGCCAGGGGGCGGTAATGTGCCTTAACATTGGTTGCCAACCAAGAAGAAGAAGAAGAAGAAGAAGAAGCTGTGAGCCAGGAGGGAGGGGGTGAGTGAGTGCTGAGTGATTCGTTTATGCTACGATTCAGCACAGGAAGGGAGGGGCTGAGTAACTCAAGTGTGCTGTTAGCATGCTAGCAGAGCGATGCTACTGTGAATTGAGGAGCTATTGTCTTGATGTGAGCTTCTACTCAGGGTTTTTTCTTCCTGTTCAGAGCAGAAATGTTTATGTTAAGAAACTGGCTGTTGTTTTTTCCCCACAATTTTAATTATAAGCTAGATATATTTCTACTAATGAAATTACTTTGCTAACAGCAACAGGGATGAGTCAGAGAGCCAGTTGGGCTTGTGAATCATGATTCATGAGTCAGTAAAGTGATTCTCGAGTATTGAACAATTCATTCATGATTCGCACATCACTACAGTCTGTTTCCTCACCTCAGTTCACTTGCCAGATGTTTGGTCTCCATAAATACACTTAGCTTAAAGAGTGAATCGTCTGCTTGGAGTTTCCTAAAACATTTAAGTATGTTTGGCTTCACACCAACAAACAGACCCAGCTTTGGTAAAAACAAACAAACAAACTAAACTAATTAACCAAAGTTTGTATGACCCAAGCTGTGCTAAGTCGCGATATCACTAGCGTCATGTAAATCAGCCAAAGATTAGCTAAAATGAACTTTTTTAAGATTATTCATTATTCTAACATTTGTTTTGAATGTTTTAGTGAAATAAAACCCTGTACTTACTTTTAAAAGTTTATTTCTGGACCAGTTCGCGTCGACCATTTAAAAACAAAACAATGTCTTCAACCGCTATCACATGAACTGCATCGCCGTGGTGACGATATTTGTTTGCTGTTTTCACAGACGCCTCCTGCGCCGGAATATCACCAGGTAAACACGAGACAGTTTCCAATATTTTATTGGTCAAGAGCAACAAGACAGGCAGACTGTGTTAAAATTAACCTAACAAATGTCACATATGAAATATTCAGTGTTTATTTCCTGGTTTGTCGGTAGCAGCTCCTGAAAAGCAAGTCTACCACACATCTGTTTGACCATCACCAGTTAATCTGTAACACCAGTTAGTCTGTAACATCGGCAATATTTATTCCCTTGGTTTGTTGCTGTGTGTGAATGCCAGAAGGTGAGTTCTGATCACATTATGTTATGTAGGTTAAATGCTCTTGGGTGTATTTGATGACTTGAGTGTGTGCAAATGCTGTTTTTGCAAAGACACTATTCAAGCTACTAAGCTGTTGTGTTGCGACAACGCCGGTCTCTGTGATTCTTTTGGTCCTGGTAGAGATCACACTGAGATGTTTCCATGTTTCACACAATCCTTTTATTACCCATTATTCTTACAGATGCATCTGGAGATCAGCACACTGCATCCTATGCAGTGCTATGCTAAAGGCAGATCTAAAGAACTCCACAAAACAGTTACAGTTAAAACCTCTGGTCTCCTCCCCCCTACAGTAAACACCTCCACAATGGAAATACACTAGTACAGTGGCCAAGGGTGCTGACACCCTGACCCCCATCTCCTTTTAAGGTAGTGTCCCTTTTGCCCCTCACCCTCAGTAACTCTTGCTTCATGCCCTGGGGGTGGGTGTTGATTGTCCTCCTGTCCTGCACCTCAGTTCTTTGTTCCCATTTTCTATTTTGTATTCCCATTAACCGCCATATTGTAATATTACAAGCAATCCCAAAATATATTCTCTTTAACTCTGATCTATATTAAGGAATCTATTCTCAACAGTTGTAAACTAGTCCAAACATCTGGATATGGGGTGCCGGGCCGGCGGCGTGATCGTCGCTTCTTCCCCACGGATGGCTCCGACGGGCCGGGCAAACTTGTGATTTTTTTTCCCCACCACTGAGCGATTAAAACTGATTTTTCGGTTTCTCCACCTGCTGAATCTCACTTTAACCTCTGACTGTGCTCATTTTCCTGTTAAGAGGCAAAGGCACTTTGTACAACAATGGCATTAGAAAAATTGCGATTTAAAAAAAAAATTATTTCTTTTTCTTCTGACTCAAGTTGAGTACGATTAGAATTATTACATTACTATAGCACAAGGTTCAGTTAGGTTTATAAAAAAATAGGTGGGAGAAACGTCCTGCTTTTTACTTTTTTGACTTTGAGTACATTTCAAAGCCTATACTTAATTACTTTTACTTGAGTAAAAAAGATGAACCAGTACTTCAACTTTTACTGTAGTAAAAGTTTTTTTAACACTAGTGTCTGTACTTCTGCTTGAGTACAGAATGTCTAGACTTTTGCCACCTTTGACTGGTTCTCACATAACTGTATTTAGCAACGTTCCTGTTAAAAATGATTGTAGAAGTTGTGATCAACTCGACTGTAACAACAGAAAAATATTTTTAAAGAAGGAGTCAGGGTTTCTTTTTATTATTCGTGTCAAACATTTGTCACATTTTTGTGGACCTGAATGTGTTTGAAAACACTTCAATTTGTTTACTGACTCATATACAAACTACTACACCTACTGCACCCTCTCACCTTTGATGGTGTTTGAGGGAGAGAAACAATTGAAATGAACATAAACTTAAATGCAACATAAGCATCATGTCAGTGGCTGCCTTATCTGTATGTTTAGGATCATTATCGTCCTGCATTGACTAAAACTGAAGCACAGTTTGTTAACTTCGGTGAGAAATCTGACATTTCTAAAGTGAAGTTTATTTATATAGAAGAAAGTGTTAACAAGCTGAAAAGTTGGAGTGAGCAGAAAATAAAGGGTTAAACACACAGTATCGCTCTCAAACCGCTCCTCTTCCTGGAGTGAAGCACAGCCTGATAACCCTCCCTTTTCTTCCTGCTCTTAAACACAGCACCTCCTCTCTGTCCACGTGTTTCCTCGTTCCCTCCCCCTCAGAGCTGCACTTTGAAGATGGGTGTAACCAACATGTGGTGACGTATAAAAGCTCACACAGGCTCCATTCACTGCAGAAACATGTTGTTGAGATCAGAGCTCAGACTAGTTTCAGTTATAAGGAAGAGAAACTCACACAGTCACTGACACTGAGAGGAGAAATGGCGCAGAAAGGAGTTCAGCTGGACCAAGAAACCTTCTCTTGTTCCATCTGTTTGGATCTACTGAAGGATCCGGTGACTATTCCCTGTGGACACAGCTACTGCAGGAACTGTATTAAAGCACACTTTGATGAAGAGGACAGGAAGGGAATCCACAGCTGCCCTCAGTGCAGGAAGACGTTCACACCGAGGCCTGTCCTGGAGAAAAACATCATGTTAGCTGAGTTGGTGGAGCAGCTGAAGAAGACTGGACTCCAAGCTGCTCCAGCTGATCACTGCTATGCTGGACCTGAAGATGTGGCCTGTGATGTCTGCACTGGGAGGAAGCTGAAAGCCATCAAGTCCTGTCTGGTGTGTGTGATCTCGTACTGTGAGAAACACCTCCAACCTCACTATGATGCAGCTCCATTAAAGAAACACAAGCTGGTGGCCCCCTGCAAGAAGCTCCAGGAGAACATCTGCTCTCGTCATGATGAGGTGATGAAGATTTTCTGTCGTACTGATCAGCAGAGTATCTGTTATCTCTGCTTGATGGATGAACATAAAGGCCATGAAACAGTCCCAGCTGCAGCAGAAAGGACTGAGAAGCAGAAGGAGCTCGAGGTGAGACGACTAAACATCCAGCAGAGAATCCAGGAGCGAGAGAAAGATGTGAAGCTGCTTCAACAGGAGGTGGAGGCCATCAATGGCTCTGCTGATAAAGCAGTGGAGGACAGTGAGAAGATGTTCACTGAGCTGATCCGTCTCATCCAGAAAAGAAGCTCTGATGTGAAGCAGCAGGTCAGATCCCAGCAGGAAATTGAAGTGAGTCGAGTCAAAGAGTTTCAGGAGAAGCTGGAGCAGGAGATCGCTGAGCTGAAGAGGAAAGACGGCGAGCTGGAGCAGCTCTCACACACAGAGGATCACAACCAGTTTCTACACAACTACCCCTCACTGTCAGCACTCAGTGAGTCTACACACTCATCCAGCATCAATATTCGTCCTCTGAGGTACTTTGAGGATGTGACAGCAGCTGTGTCAAAGACCAGAGATAAACTACAGGACATTCTGAGAGAGGAATGGACAAACATCTCACTGACAGTCACTGAAGTGGATGTTTTACTGTCACCACCAGAGCCAAAGACCAGAGCTGGATTCTTAAAATATGCATGTGAAATCACACTGGATCCAAACACAGCATACACACATCTGTTATTATCTGAGGGGAACAGAAAAGTAACATTTATGAACCAACAACAATTTTATTTTGATCATCCAGACAGATTCACTGGATGTTATCAGGTCCTGAGTAGAGAGAGTCTGACTGAATGTTGTTACTGGGAGGTGGAGTGGAGAGGGAGAGGTGTTTGTGTAGCAGTCACATTGAAGAATATCAGCAGAAAAATGGGCCTAAATGATTGTTTTCTTGGATACAATGACAAATCTTGGGCATTACGTTGTGACGCAAACAGTTATAAATTTTGGCACAACAAAGTCCAAACTGTCCTCTCAGGTCCTCGGTCCTCCAGAGTAGGAGTGTACCTGGATCACAGAGCAGGTATTCTGTCTTTCTACAGCGTCTCTGAAACCATGACTCTCCTCCACAGAGTCCAGACCACATTCACTCAGCCGCTCTATGCTGGAATTCGGTTTTGTCACTCTGATGGAGACACTGCAGAGTTGATTAAAGTCAAATAGAGAAGACAGGTTCATGTTGATTCCTGACCATTATATGTACTTGTGTAGTTTCTAAATGAGGCTTTACATTTTAGAAGCTGAGAAGTTCAGTGGTCCATTGATGTGTGAAAATAATATTGCACTGATTCAAACTGTACTTACATTTATATACATTACATCAATATAAATCTGAATTTGTTCTTATGGCTGATAACCATGGCACAACCTCAATTCCAATGAAGTTGAGACATTGTGCCACATCTTTTTCATCTCAATTCAGAACCAAGAAATTCAAGGTCATCCATGTCTTTATGTCTTTAAGGCATTCCTGCAGTTAATTAATTGTTTTTGCCATCTAGTGCTGTGGATAGATAAAGATGGGTTACATCTGCATAGCAATGAAAATATATGACATGCCTCCGAATCATACTGCGTATATAATGTAAACAAAGTACATTTAAACTTTTTAAATATAAAAACAAATAACACGGACCTACATATTGTGGAGAATAGAAATGTTTATTTGCCCTAAGCTGAGTCCTTTAAATAGTTTAATCTGACTGAATGTGCAGCTGCTGTACAGAGACAGAGTGGGTTAAGTTTGAACAGTTTCTGTTTTAAAACTTGGAATGTTTGGCTGTACATGGAAATATTTATTGTGCACTCACACAATTTTGATTCTTTCTGCGTGGAAATAGTAGCTTTTGACTTTGTGGTGTTTGAAATGAGGGAAGATACAAAAGTAAAATGTGTAGCAAACATGTGACAGAATTATACAATGGAATGACCATAAAAATCCCAAAACTGACCTTGACCATAAAATTGACAAATAGACTTTAATAATGCATTTCTGTGCTCAGCAAGTCACGATGAACCTGAAAACTGATTAATAACACAAGAGATGCACCTTCATCCTGCTAAAAGGGATGGAGTGTAGGTTAAGGTAGCTCAGCTCAGATTGTCCACATGTTTTGCATTCTGATATGTTTTCAGGCTGATTAAAGCCTAAATAATAAAGTGCATTGTGTCATTAATCATGGTAATCTGTATCAGAATTTCAGAAATGTGTCTGTCCTGCACCTGGTGAAATCTGTCATCAAATCAGAACATTAACAGTGTATTAAACACATACTGTGTATCATGTCATCAGGAATGTTTTTGACACGAATTATAAGACACTAGTGATTTTAATGTATTTTAATATATTTAATGTATTTAATGTATTTTAATGTATGTATGTCTGTAACACATTTCATTTTTCCCCACAAGAATAAACATGTGATTTATGTCTATTTCATTTATCTTTTTTTACTGTATAATGAATAATGTAAATGAATAATATTCAGGCACCTCATTTGAACTGTTTTCTTCCCACATATATACCTAATATAGAACAATAAGGACATCCATTATAATGTTTTTATTATCATACAAAGAATTTGTGGACAAATTCAAAATATCCATAAGAATCTGCTGTAGTTTTTGATGCTGTAGCAAAAAGTGTCCTCATATATACACTACCAGCCAAAGGTAAAGCCAAAAGTTCCCATAAATGTGTGGCACTTGTTGCTTTGCTTTCACTCTTCTGTCCAGTTCATCCCAAACCAGCTCAGTGGGGTAAATCTGGATACTGTGGTGGACACTACATGTTTTCAAGCTTACCAACTTGTTATTTTTTCCTGAGATAGTTCTGGCATAGCTTGGACTTATGTTTTGGTTCAGGGTTCTGTACAAGTCTGGATCCAGCAACACAGCCCCAGACCATCACACTCCCTCCTCCATGTTTCAAAATTGATGCCACACACTGTGGAACCATCCTTTCACCTTCTTGACGGTGTACAAAGATTCTGCATGATTAACTGAAGATTTCAATACCATCTTCATCGTCATCAGTAGTCCACTGGCAGTATTTCATGGCCCAGGATCAACCTCCATTGCTGCAGAACATCTTTAAATTGATAACCCATTTTATGCTCACTGAAAAGGGCATTTTTGTATTATTCTTAAATGTACATTATTTTTCAGTTTTGGGTAACCTCATTGTATTTATTCTTTTAAACAGCAGCTAAAGACTCATTTATTTAGACTGGCTTTTAACTAGAGTTGTACTGTATGAGCAGTTGTATTGTTTTATATACATCTGTTTTATATTATTGTGAAGCATGTTGTGGTTCTTGTGAAGAGTTTGAAATAAATAAAGTTATAATTAGTATTATTATTATTATTATTATTATTATTATTATTATAACCTTACCTTTTTAACCTCTGGCAGTTCATCACTTACATTTGTACCTTTTGCAATCTTTTCATTGGACTTTAACATTTGACATAAAACTTTAATTGCAATAAATAACTGGAATAATTGGTGTGTTCTAAAACTTTTGAACGGTAGTGAGTACAATTCATTATGTTATTTTCTCTCCTGCTCATTCCTTATTTAATGATATACAGCAGGAGAATTCATGGATGACCTGTGATCAATACTGTAACACGCTGAAGCAAGTGTTTTTCAACATGCGCAATGTCAACAAACCACAGCAGAGCAAAGGAGCAGGGGGAGGGTCGACGAGAGTTTGGCGTGAAGTTTAGCCCACTGGACTGTGACTGGACAGGAGACAGCAGAGGGAAGTGACGTCTCAGGAAGTGAAATAAGAACAGAAGTTGATGGCGGGAGAGAGGACGAAGGCTACGATAGAGCTGAATGAAAATCAAACATTAGGCAACGACGGAAAAATAAATAATAAATAAATAAGCCGTGGTGAAATTAAGTCTGTAATGTGGAGGAAACGGACAGTGAGCGCAGTGTAACCATGACAACGAGACACGAGGAGGGATTTAAAATGATCATAAAATCGTCTCAAAACGGACCGTGGTTCGGTGAGTGGAACCAGATTCAGCTACAACAGCGATAAATACGCCTGTAGGGAGATTAAGAGTGCTATAATACAGAGAAACGGATCTCTGATGAGTGTTTGTAGGGATGTGGTTCAGTAAGTTAAAGACACACGACTCCATAAAATGCTGCCTGATCCATAAGAGTCTCATATATGTATGGCTTTTTGTCAAACGTGGTTAATTGTTTGGTTTATTTGTTTGTGAGTTTGCTTGTTTCCCCCCGTGCCGCTGTTATGCGGATTTACAGATTTAAATGCCCTGTCCCAGGGCAAGGCAAACGCCTGAGGCTGCTGATATTTACCATTCTGGATCATTTGATCTGCTCAGGACGCACATGAATAAGAAACATGCTAATGTTACAAACAGTAAATATCAGCAACCTCAGAGTTTACCTTGCTGAAAAATGCATGACCTGCTATCTCAAAGAATTAAATGGTTATGAGTGAAATTATTTCTTCTACATGTTCACACGGGTTCTCTGAGCTACTGGTGTGAGTTTCGTATCTGTATGAAAGTTTTGGAGTTTAAACACACAGAGTGCAGATTTCGGCAGCCCCAGGCTTTGCCTTGCCACCGCGAGAGGGCATGTACATCTCAGTAGGCATGAGGTTTTACCTGTTTAGATTTTTGTGAAGGATATTTTTTCCCATAATTTTCATTGATAGTTGCTCATAGGTAGAACAGAGCCATGGAGAGAGTATTATACAAAACATAAAAAGAACTAGGCACAGGTGGAAGGTCTTAATACCTTTTTAGTGTTGCGCTTGGTTTCCTTTTGAAACGTTTTGAACAAAGATTTAAAATGACTAAATTTTGCTTTGTGGATGCGATAGTTACCTAGGATTATTAATAGGTTGTTTCAATTTAATTCTCTCCGGTTATTATTTTTATCATTGTGGAAACCAAACAATACATTATTCCAGCACAAAGAAAAGTTAGAGTCAATATTTTCAATAATGAGTCGCGCTAGATCATTCCAGAAGGTGCAGGAGTAGGGACACTACCAAAACACGTGCATCAAGGTCTCTGGATGAATTTCATAGAATGAGCAGTCCAAACGTATCTTTCTTAAAAAAGTTAGAAGAATTGATTGACAGGGTAACATCTATTTATGTTTTTAAGAGAAACCTGCCTTATGGAAGTGTCCACATCTTTCCTCAAATGATGTGGACAGTGAGAGATAAGGACAAAGGTCACTCTTTCGAGGATGCCAATGTTCACATTTTGGACAGAGAGGACAGATGGTTTGAAAGAGAAGTAAAAGAATTCATTTATGTCCACTGTGAGTGACCATCTTTGAAAAGAGGTGGTGGTTTACGACACCAACTGTCTGCCATCTATAATCCAGTTTTGAGATCCCTTCCCAGACGCCTTAACGCCCACTCACATCCTGGGCCATCTGACCTCAGGAAATCACATGATAGGGTGGGACCAGGTTTCACAATGAGCTCAACCGAAACCCTGGCTGATTGTGACCCACACCCACTTTCACACCTTGGCTCATGTGATTAGGTAGAGGATCATTAGGGGGTCCATTGTCCCTCTCGGAGGGGAAACTCCTGCAGGGCTTAAATCTGGGACTCTCCACCATTTGACCCTGAAACTGAAGAAGCTTCTCGGATGAGAGGTGAAACATCCTCAAGCTGTCACGGCTGCTGAGGCGAGCTGTGTGGTGTTGGAGGAAGGAGGACCCAAGATGCAAGCAGTGGATGAAAATGCTGGTGGAGTTTATTTACAGGGTGGAGTAGTGGCCAACAAGCAGTGGAGTATGACAAATAACTGATGACACCTAAACTGGGAGAACTAACATAACAGACCTGGGAACATACGAAAAAGGGATGAGAGGCAGAGAGACGCAGACGACGAACAGGAACCATGGAACACAGAGCAACACAGACTGACGCAGAGTAACACAGACGAACCGGCAACAGGCAGGAGAACACACAGGGCTTAAATACACACACCAGTAATCAGGGAATGGGCAACAGGAGGGAGACACAGCTGGGAGAAATGAGGCTAACGAGACAGGGGAGAGGTAAAACTGAACACACTGACATGAGACATGAACTTTCAGAATAAAACAGGAAACACAGACACAGAACCAGACAGGACACTGAACTAGACAGGCAGACTCACGAGCGGACACAGTGACACCATAGACAGACGGAGGAACACAGAAGTGGGAGCAGACAGGCACAGAACAAAACCTTAACAAATGGCAAACCTCAACCAAAGATAACAGGATAAACAAGCACAGGAAATAATATAAAGAAACACAAAACACTGAGTAGACAGACTCAGGACCATGACAGTACCCCCCCCTCGAGGGCTGGCTCCAGACAGCCCAACAGAAACACAAACTGCCCAAAAAAAACCCAAAAACCAAAAAACAGAAAGCGACCCGACCAGGGCGGGCGGTGGGGGTCCAGGACGGAGGGACAGAGTCCAAAAAGGCCCAGATGGCCAAGTTCAGGGGGCCGACCCGGAGGCCGACAGCGCAGGAGGCCAAAACAGTTCAGTTCCGGAGGCCGACCATGCGAAAGGCAGCGGCAGTGGGGCAGGTCCGGAGACCGGCCACGCAATAGGCAATGGCGTGGAAACAGTTCTGGGGGCCGACCGTGTGGACGGCAACGGTGTAGAAACAGTTCTGGGGGCCGACCGTGCTGGCGGCAACGGCGGCGAGGCAAACGAAGGCAGTCTGGAGGCCGGCCACGCGGGAGGTAGTGGCGGCGATGCCCAATCATCGGCCCGGAAGGGGGCCGTCCACGACGGCAAGGACGTCCAGTCATTGGCCTGGAAAGCGGCCGGACCGGACGAGCAGGACGGACAGGACGAGCAGGACGAGCAGGAGACGTTGAAGCTGAAGCGGAGGCTGGACCAGGCGAGGACGAAGCCGTAGCTGAAGCTGGTGCTGGTGCTGGCGACGCTGGAGCTGGCGACGAGGAGGCTGCTGCTGCAGGCGACGCTGGAGTTGATGCTGAATCTGGGCCAGGCGAAGCTGGAGGCTCGGAGGCTGGACCAGACGAGAATGGCGCTGCAGGCGACGGCGTGGAAGCCGGAGATGGTGTCGCTGCAGGCGACGGCGTGGAAGCCGGAGATGGTGTCGCTGCAGATGAGGACGAGTCTGCAGCTGGATCAGGCGATGGCGAAGCAAACGATGAGGCTGGACCAGGCGATGGCGAAGCAAACGATGAGGCTGGACCAGGCGATGGCGAAGCAAACGATGAGGCTGGACCAGGCGAGGCGGAAGACTCGGAGGCTGGACCAGGCGAGGCGGAAGACTCGGAGGCTGGACCAGGCGAGGCGGAAGACTCGGAGGCTGGACCAGGCGAGGCGGAAGACTCGGAGGCTGGACCAGGCGAAGGCAAAGCGGATGCAGAGGCTGCGGCTGCTGCAGGCGTGGATGAAGCTGCGGCTGCTGCAGGCAACGCGGGCGAAGCTGAAGCTGGACCAGGCGACGGCGTGGGTGATGCAGCTGATGAGGAGGCTGCAGCTGGCGAGGATGAAGACTCTGAGGCTGCAGCTGGTGGCGGCGTGGAAGCCGGAGACGGAGGCGCTGCAGCAGGTGACGCCGATGTGGCTGCTGCCGATGTGGCTGCTGAAGCAGATGAGGAGGAGGCTGCAGCTGGCGCTGCAGGCGACGCTGATGAAGCTGGCGCTGCAGCTGGCGCTGCAGGCGACGCTGATGAAGCTGGCGCTGCAGCTGGCGCTGCAGGCGACGCTGATGAAGCTGGCGCTGCAGCTGGCGCTGCAGGCGACGCTGATGAAGCTGGCGCTGCAGCTGGCGCTGCAGGCGACGCTGATGAAGCTGGCGCTGCAGCTGGCGCTGCAGGCGACGCTGATGAAGCTGGCGCTGCAGCTGGCGCTGCAGGCGACGCTGATGAAGCTGGCGCTGCAGGCGGCGCTGCAGGCGACGCTGATGAAGCTGGCGCTGCAGGCGACGCTGATGAAGCTGGTGCTGCAGGCGACGCTGATGGCGACGCTGATGAAGCTGGCGCTGCAGCTGGTGCTGCAGGCGAGGGTGATGAGGCTGGCGCTGCAGCTGGCGCTGCAGGCGAGGGTGATGAAGCTGGCGATGAGGCTGGCGCTGCAGCTGGCGAGGGTGATGAGGCTGCAGCTGGCGAGGGTGATGAGGCTGCAGCTGGCGAGGGTGATGAGGCTGCAGCTGGCGAGGGTGATGAGGCTGCAGCTGGCGAGGGTGATGAGGCTGCAGCTGGCGAGGGTGATGAGGCTGCAGCTGGCGAGGGTGATGAGGCTGCAGCTGGCGAGGGTGATGAGGCTGCAGCTGGCGGCTGGACGGGCTCCTCGGACCCTCCAGCTGACGAGGCAGAAGGCTGGCTAGGTTCTCCTGAACCTCCAGCTGACGAGGCAGAAGGCTGGCTAGGTTCTCCTGAACCTCCAGCTGACGAGGCAGGAGGCTGGCTAGGTTCTCCTGAACCTCCAGCTGACGAGGCAGGAGGCTGGCTGGGCTCCTCGGGCCCTCCAGCTGACGAAGCAGAAGGCTGGACGGGCTCCTCGGGCCCCCCAGCTGACGAGGCAGAAGGCTGGACGGGCTCCTCGGGCCCCCCAGCTGACGAGGCAGAAGGCTGGACGGGCTCCTCGGGCCCCCCAGCTGACGAGGCAGAAGGCTGGACGGGCTCCTCGGGCCCCCCAGCTGACGAGGACGGAAGCTGGACGGGCTCCTCGGGCCCTCCAGCAAAAACAGTCCCAGAACCAGTGGGCACTGGGACCCCTGGGACACGCAGGACAGAACCAGCAGGTGCGGGGACCTCTGGCAGGCGCAGAACAGAACCAGCAGGCTCACGGGCCTCTGGCAGGGACAAAACAGAACCAGCAGGCTCACGGGCCTCTGGCAGGAACAGAACAGAACCAGCAGGCACACGGGCCTCTGGCGAACACACAGCAGACTGCAGCTGCACAGAGCATTGACTCTGCTCAGGCAGCGACGGCCGGGTGCAGTCCTCTGCTGGCTTCTTAACCTCCAGGGGTCCAGAGTCTGCTGGGGGCTGAAACCCAGCCTCTGGGGAGGCCCTGGAGTGTATCTCAGTCTCAGAACTGGCCAGCTCTTGAGGAATGTCTACAGGATTGTTTGGTTTTTCTCTCTGCCTGGAACGAATGGGTGAACAACGGTTTCTCTCGGGTTGAATCAACCTAGCTTGCTGTACAGGAGGAGTCAGTGAAAATGATGGCTGTACAGGTGGCTGAGCTGAGGGCGACTGAAGCAAAGGTTGAGACAATAATGGTGGAGAAGTTGGGGACTGAACGGATGATAAGGCTAATGATTCTTCTGCCAACCGGGCTACTGACTGGGCTAGGGATTGTAACATGGTTTGTAATACGTCTGGCTGTGGCTGTAATTGAGCCATGGATTGTGAGACTGAATGTGGTGGAGGTGGCGACTGGACTTTTGGCCGGGCGACTAACTGAGCCTCTGGCCGGGCGGCTAACTGAGCCTGAGGCGATAAACAGTCATTGTCCTTTGCCGTACAGCACATTACCCCGGAGTAAACAGGCCCGCAGTTCAGACCAATAATATTGTCCTGTCCACTCACCACAGCCGGCCGCTCAGAAATCCCTAGGTCCGACTGTGGCGAGGAACGTCGGCGGCGTGAGCGCTGTTTCCCTCTTGAAGGCTGGGTTGACGGGCCGGGCAGAACATCCTCTGTCGGACCAGACAGGGAAGCGTGAGTTGCAGGGTGGGTGGTAGCAGTCGGGGGGTGAAGACGGAGCTCGTTCAGAATGAAACCCTGTGCGAGCGGGTGAAGTGAGCTGAGCAGCCAGGGGAGACCGGAAACCAAGCGCTGTAGCCGATTAGCTATGGCTTGGCGAACTTCCCTCCCCTCGTGCTCCAGCCAAACGTTAATTAATCTGTCCACAGAGTAAACTATATCCTCCCGGAGTTCCTTGGGCGGGTTGAATGCTGCTGGGTCCATTGTGGCCGGTTCGTACTGTCACGGCTGCTGAGGCGAGCCGTGTGGTGTTGGAGGAAGGAGGACCCAAGATGCAAGCAGTGGATGAAAATGCTGGTGGAGTTTATTTACAGGGTGGAGTAGTGGCCAACAAGCAGTGGAGTATGACAAATAACTGATGACACCTAAACTGGGAGAACTAACATAACAGACCTGGGAACATACGAAAAAGGGATGAGAGGCAGAGAGACGCAGACGACGAACAGGAACCATGGAACACAGAGCAACACAGACTGACGCAGAGTAACACAGACGAACCGGCAACAGGCAGGAGAACACACAGGGCTTAAATACACACACCAGTAATCAGGGAATGGGCAACAGGAGGGAGACACAGCTGGGAGAAATGAGGCTAACGAGACAGGGGAGAGGTAAAACTGAACACACTGACATGAGACATGAACTTTCAGAATAAAACAGGAAACACAGACACAGAACCAGACAGGACACTGAACTAGACAGGCAGACTCACGAGCGGACACAGTGACACCATAGACAGACGGAGGAACACAGAAGTGGGAGCAGACAGGCACAGAACAAAACCTTAACAAATGGCAAACCTCAACCAAAGATAACAGGATAAACAAGCACAGGAAATAATATAAAGAAACACAAAACACTGAGTAGACAGACTCAGGACCATGAGACAAGCAACTTAAAGAAGTCCAGACGCTTTTCTTTCCAAGCTCCTTAGACTATCATTAAGAATCATATGTAGAATATTTGGCAGGAATATTAAGACACAGTTGACACAGGAATGTGTCTACACAGTATCTAAAAGTGTGTAGGTTTAAACAGAATGCAGGGCAGGAACTGGAACAAGGAACTCTCATACACTGCATGGAAAACCTCCCAACAGGTCTCAGCTTTTATGGTAATGCACCAGAAACTGTTGAACATGCACTGATCATCTCTAGCAAGTATGAGGGAGAAAGAAGAGAATGGTAGCCTTTTTCCACTAGTATCTACTTGACCTGACTTACTTTTTAAGGGTTAACCATTAGTTGGTAATACCTGGTACCAGGTACTTTTTAGTACGTACTCGGCCAAGGTCCCAAGAAATTTGAGGTGATCCAAAATTCGACACACCTATTGGCCAGTCAGTGACTTGATTCAAGTTTTGAGAGCTTCTCCTTCACAAAAATAAAACAGATATTTCTGAAACCCAGCAATGAGGGAAATGGCTACAGAAAAAACTGTGATCCCTGAGTCTCACAAAAAAACAAAACAAAAACAAAAAAACACACACTGAGCAGCATGTATAGCAGGGGTCTCAAAGTTACATCAGCTGTGGGCCACTGCTGGCACTGTCATCTCATGTGAGGGCCACTTTAGTGAACAAAAACAAACAAACAAGGAAACACCCACTAATATTTCTGAAAATGTAGTGTTTTGTTTGTTTTTTAACATTTCAAATATTGTATACCATGACAAAACTTCAAACGTAAAACCAATTTTTTCCCTCACTCTTAACTAATTGAAGCCTTTTATTGAACTACCAAATAAGCAAATTGGTCCTCTTTTTCGGGCCAGACATGTGGCAGCACTTCTGCTATCATTTTGTTCCTATCTAACAAAATACGAAATGCAGGCGTAAGTGTTTTTGACTGCTAGTGAAAACTGTTTTCTTTACAAATAACTCTCTCACTGCACTAACACAGCCAATCCCTCAACATGTTTGTACTCTCTGCTCATATTGCCTTCATATTAAATCATTTTTTTTGCTTTTTAAAGAACTTATTTTAACATTGCACTCAACAACAAACAAATCCTCCCTAACAAAAAAATTAACTTCAAGGGCCAAATTTCATTATATTTGTTCACGTCGATATAAATGTATGCATGTAGGGTTGACGAGCGCTATAAGTGGTGCCCGGGCCGTGAGTTTGAGACCCCTGATGTATACCTATCGCCTTGAAGTCCTTCATTATTTGTGGCATTCATATCACATATAAATGACAGCACAGGACTTTTGGCTGTCTATGGCTGTCTATGTGACACTGGGGAATTTGTTAAGGATGGAAACACAGAAAGTTTACAGTCTGTTATTTCAGTTTCTTCAAATTATAGAATTATTGGAAAGAAAATAGTTTTTAATTTTTTTCCCTGCTATTCTCCTGTCCACCCTCCAGTACAGTGGGGACAGTAATGCATCTGTAAGCTGGTTTGCCAACTGCCATCAAGCTGAGAAGAAGTGAGGACAGAGAGGAGCAAAGAGTGACTTTGTTAATGGAGCAGACATGGCTGCTGTTTGATAAAGTGGACTGAACATAAAGGAGAGACACAAACTAAAGTATCGATCCCTCCAAGTTAGTGTGGGTCTGATACCAACGTCGGTATCGCTTCTATCGATGCTTGTATCGATCCGCCCAGCCTGAGTTGAAGCAGCAATGAGCTCAGTTCAGTATCTGAGAGAGTTCATCAAGGAGAGACTAACTGCTGTTTGTGAAGAAATCTTCTCAGAGGTTCAAAAAACCATCGTCCAGTATGAGGAGGAGATCAACCGTCAGCACAGACTGCTGGATATCAGCCGGAAACCCGACAGAAACTCACACATCATAGGTATGGACATGCTTTTAACACTAGGTTTACTATCCTGCGCAAATTTGCGTAACTTCCCTAAACCCAATACCCCCTAGAATTACTGGCTTTCTGGTGCAAGTCCCGAGGTGTTAAGCACCCCTGCTGAGATTTTCACAGGTCGTCAGCTTGTTTCTCCTACAGCTTTTGTTGTGCAAACCACCCATTGTCCTTGAGGCCTGGCACATTTGCATTTGCTCACTCAGAGTTGCTCAGATCCAAGGCAGGCCAAACCTCTGTGTTACAACTTTCAGAAATGCCTGATAGAAATGCTTCAACTTACTCATGAGATTTTGACCACATTTCTTGCGGAAGTCACAACTATACTGAATGCACGACCATTGTTGCCAGCTGCAAGAAATGCTTGGTAGGGAACAGCTGTTCCCTACCAAGGTTTGTTTCAAAGTTTGAAACACTTTGAAATAAAACAGACTTGTGTACCCATATATTGTGAATGTCTGTCTTTTGTATGTAGGTTGTAACACAGAGGTTTGGCCTGCCTTGGATCTAAGTAAACAAATGCCAATGTTGCACAAACACACACACACACACACACACACACACACACACACACACACACACACACACACACACACACACACACACACACACACACACACAGCAAATCTGCATTTATTTGTCCCACAAGTGGAAAATCTGCATTGTCATTGCAAAAAAGTGGACAGAGCAGGGTATAGAAAGTGCACTATACAAACAATCTGGAAACATAAATATGGACACGTGTATTCAAAAATATTGGTGTATGTATATATATATATATATATATATACACACACACACACACACACACACATCTATCTACGTGTGTGTGTGTGTGTGTGTGTATATATATATACATACACACACATACACATATACACATATACACATATATATATATATATATATATGATATAGATGATATAGATGTGTCTGTGTGTATAACTAGACTTTATGCTTTAAGTTCATGAACTTATGGCATTCATTTCAATCCTGTTTGTAAGAGCAATCATGTGTCCTGTTGGTGCCATTGTGGATTGCTGGTCAGAAAGTTTTCTGGTGCCACTAATCAAAGAGACAATGCCCCGAGATAGATTCATTTCAATTATGCAACACCTTCGATTTGATGACAGGGACACGCGGGCAGAATGGGTGAAAACAGACAAATTTGCAGCGATCTCCGACATCTGGACACGCTTCAACGAGAACTGTGCTAAGAGTTTCACTCCAGGGGAACACATGACCATAGATGAACAGCTGTTCCCTACCAAGGTTCGTTGTCCATTCACCCAGTATATTGCAACCAAGCCAGACAAATTTGGGATCAAGTTCTGGATGGCCACGGATTTGGACACCAAATATGTCTGCAGTGCATCTCCTTACTTGGGAAAAGACCCCAGACGTCAGAAGGGAGAGAGGCTGGCAGAGAACGTGGTCATGAAACTGATGGAGCCGTTTTTGGATGATGGAAGAAATGTCACAACGGACAATTTCTTTACTTCACTGTCACTGTTGCACAGACTGCTGCAGTGCAAAACAACATTACTGGGCACGGTGAATAAAGTCCGGCGTGAACTTCCTCAACTGCATAAGCGAGAGGTATTCTCCACTTCAGTGCTTAGAAGTGGCAGTGTGTCCTTGACAATTTATGCACCTAAAAAAAACAAGACTGTGTGTGTTCTAAGTTCCATGCACCAAGACGTGACGATCGGTGACGGCAGAAAGAGGAAACCCAACACGATCACAGACTACAACCACATGGAGGTATGTGAATGTGTGTACAATTTTACACCAGTGCTACAATGTTTTCTGATGTGTGCTATACAGGCCTATAGAAAAAAAACATATACTCATGACTCTCTCGCTCTGCTTTTACAGTGTGGTGTAGACGTGTTGGACCAAATGGCACGGATGTATTCTGTAAGATCAGCAACACGCAGGTGGCCAGTAGCGGTTTTCTACAATATGCTGGACCTGGCGGCAGTGAATGCCTACATTTTGTACAAGGCATGTACAGGGTGGACAGGCAAAAGAAGATTGTTTCTGAGTCTTCTAGCTCAGCAACTTCGTTGCCGATTCATGCAGCACAAGGAAATCTTAGCACAGAGGCAGGCTGCTGCAGCTGCTGTGCCAGGGACTGTAAAGACAACGCAGTGCCAGGTGCAAGAGAGCTGCAACAGGAATCGCAGCAGATTTACCTGTGCAACATGTAAGAAATTCACCTGTGCCAAATGCAGGGATGATGAACACTGGGTCTGCAAACGCTGTAAAGTTTGAAACACTTTGAAATAAAACAGACTTGTGTACCCATATATTGTGAATGTCTGTCTTTTGTATGTAGGTTATAACACAGAGGTTTGGCCTGCCTTGGATCTGAGTAAACAAATGCCAATGTTGCGCACACACACACACACACACACACACACACACACACACACAGCAAATCTGCATTTATTTGTCCCATAAGTGGAAAATCTGCATTGTCATTGCAAAAAAGTGGACAGAGCAAGGTATAGAAAGTGCACTATACAAACATTTTATACATATATATATATATATATATATATATATATATATATATATATATATATATATATATATATATATATACACATATATATATATATATATGTGTGTGTGTGTGTGTGTATATATGATATAGATGTGTCTGTGTGTATAACTAGACTTTATGCATATTATATAAGGTGTGGCTATATAAATATATAAATATATGTACAACTCTGTGTATATATGTTTATGGACAGGCATGCAGGCAGGTAAGGAAGGAAAGCAGCCTTGCAGGGAAGGAAAAACTTGAATCTCTCATGGTTAGGGGTTGGGGGAGGGTGTGTTTGCACAACAAAAGCAGGAGAACAATGGAGCTGACGACCTGTGAAAATCTCAGCGGGGTGCCAAGAGGTGTTAAGGTCGGGGGGAATTTACGCAAATCTGCGCAGGCCAGTAAATCTAGTAGTAGGGACTTGCACCAGGGAAAAAAGGCTCAGTAATTCTAGTGTTAACTCTGTACGGTTGAATGTGTGTTCTTGTTTCATCACATTCCTGTGTTTCTTTGCTCCTCAAGATCTCCCACAACAACAGGACTGTGAGGAAGAGGAGGATCTGGATGAGCAGCAGGTCTGTAACCAGGAGAGGAACTCCAGTCTGGACCAGGAGGACCCAGAGCCTCCACAGATTACAGAGGAACAGGACGGAGAGCAGCTTTTACTGAAGCAAAAGGCTCAAGGCATTATCATCTGGAGTGATCAAGAGTGTGTCAAATTGCTTGAGACCTTCTGTAAACCTGAGATAAAGTTACATAGGATAGGTATTTAAAACTGTGATATGAAACTGTGACTTAACAATGAATATGACACATGTAGGAACTCAAAGTTACATTTGAAGAATTGATGGTCCAACTGCGATAAGCAGCATGAATTTATCTCTTTGGCTTGATTTTGAGTTTTCATTAATATAAACACATTTCCACATCACATCTGTAGTGCTTTTTCTCAACATGAAGCCACACTGCTGATCGTCGTGTCTCACATAACTTCAAGGGGTATGTGACTGGAGAGGCATGTGACTGCAATGGAGTATATCAAGCTATTCAGATATTGAGATGTTCAGTTTGAAGCCTTTGAGGTCCATTTAATTTTGATTTTCCTTTTATTTTATATATCTTGATGTTTTAAGTTTAAATTTCAGCTCAGTGAAGCACTTTAAGCATGAATACTTTTTCAGTAACTTGTTTTTAGTCAGCCACCAATTGTGCAAGTTCTCCCATTTAAAAAGATAAGAGAGGCCTGTAATTTTCATCATGGATATTACTCAACTATGAGAGACAAAATGAGAAAATGTAATAGGTTTGTCTCTGAGGTCTGAGCCAGCTTATCCCGACTTTGTTTATTTTCTTTGTTTTAACTAGATTCATGTTTATTTGATTTCTTTCTGTTTGTTCTGTCGAATTTTCACATGTCCATGTTACTTGCAGATTCTGCAATTTCACAGTTTAAAACCTCCACCACGCCATGATGTTAGCTGTATTTAAAAAGCGAATTTATACCTACGTCCAACAGATGTATTTTCCCCAAGTTGACTATGACGGCTTTTGCTATACTGGTCCACTTGATTGTCATAGTTTATTAGATTTGATATTAAAGTCAGAAGGGACAGGACTGGGGGAGAGGAAAAAAGAAGGAAGAAGAAAAGAGAAGTTGGGAAGACAGCAGAAGGAGAGGGAAAGAGAGAGAAAAGACACTGAAAATCTGATTGACCACCTGCTGAAAAATATCAGGCAAAAAGAAAACAGTAGGGAACAGGGCCGGTTCTAGACAGGCATATATGAGGGGGTAGACAGAAATGCAAAGGGGGCACATAGTGGAAATGGAGGCGAGAAAGGCGTGGGGGTTGGGTGGAGTGCTCTGGATTAGGGGTGCCACAAACGATTATTTTAATAGTTGACTAGTCAGATCATGCATCCACTGGATATAAAACGTACAGTTTATTGCACCAGCATGCATCTGCTGTTATATAACTATCATCAGCTTACAGCTTGAAGTGTTTAAGGTGTGTGTGCTAACTAAAAATAAAGACAAGATGACAGTTTATTAAACTTTTAAGAAAATTTGCAGATTGTCTCGGTGGAGTTTAATAAACTCAGCCATCTGCTCCTTGTTATCTAAAATATAACAGGACACTGGAGTAAACTCTCAACCATCTCACACTTCTGTTTAATCAGTTTTCTGTTTGATGTTTATTCAACTGTGTGAAAACTATAACTTTAATCTAAGTCAAACAGAATTAGTCAGGAACAAATAAAACACTGAAAAAAGCCAAACAATAACATTTTCAAGGTATCTAAGTGACTTATATATCATGTTTAACCTGAGTAGTGAAAGACCGCGGGGTATCTGAAGACGATGTGCTGGGAGTCTGGTGTTTTTCACCGGCTCTAGTGAGCCTTGAACCCCAGCTAGCTATCGAGCTGGTGGGTAACAGACGTCTCCGAAAACATCGGAGCACTTTTGCAAATATGTGATGTCTTGATAAACCGAGCAGATGTTTGAAGTTTACACAGCTACATACTCGCCTGAAAATATCTTAACAGTTTATTTTGTGACCCAGAAAGAGTAATAAGAGTAATATTAAAACTAAGTAGCTGCCGCCATTGTTGGAAACTGAAATTGGCTGAGCCGTGCTATGAATTTTAGGATAGGTTGGGCCACGAAGGATACACCCGACCCATCCTTCAAATTTGGAGAAATGAAGGATGCATTTGTCGGCCGCATTTATAGGAGTCTACGAATTTGTTCAGCCTTCGTTGCGTTGCTGTAACATAATCGGCCTACAAATGTGTACTCTACAGGATGTGGCCCCTAAATTTGGACACAGCTATGGTACCAGAGACTGCTTCTTCTTCTTCTTTGGCATTTAACGGCAACTGGCATCCTTGTACATGCAGTGCTGCCATCTTCTGTTTCAGTCTATTATTGCACTCTTAAATCCTACTACTTATTCCTGCGTCTTTCAGGATCTTACAAAGCTTCAAACCACACCGACTATGAAATTAGTCGTTGATGATTTTGATAGTCGACTAATCATGGCAGCCCTACTCTAGATAACTGTTTTTGTCATGTAATTGGATTGCACTTTGTCAGGCCTCTACCCTAAGACCTGACCAACTTGGATGTCCCACCTGAAGGCTGAGCTTCTGCTGGTCAAGCTTTTATGGTCACTAAGGCATGCAAACCCCTGAGCACGTTAAGGTGGCAATGCCTCAGGGGGAAAACAGAAAAGCAAAAAACAAAAAATAAAATAAAATATTCCTCATCAGATTCTAACAACTAAAAACATGACATTTACCTTAACTAGATAGCCTTTATCGAATATATTTGAAACCAACAATAACACTTCACACTATTGCCAGTATTAACAAAACCAAAAAGGGTAGGCCCGGTTATAAAAAAAAAAAAAGAAAAAAAAATGAGAGAATTCACAAAGTCTTGAAAAATAAAACTTAAAAATAGAAATAAAGAATAAAATAAAATATCCATCCAGATCTTTACAACCAACAACATAAAATCTATCTTAATTGGAGGGCCTAATTCAAATAAATTTGCAAAATTAAGTAAGAATAAAATAAGACCTCTCAATATAACCAATGCTTACAAAACTATAAAGGGTTGGCATAGTAATAAAAAATACCAACATAAATTCCTGTTTATCGCGGTTTCATGGAAACTCAAATTAACAGAAAGACATTAAATGCACCTCATTGCCTGCTGTAGCCTAACGGAAAAAAGTATGTTCTTCGCAGCTGCACTTCATCTCAGAGGTAGGTTAATAAATTGGATTTAACTTAACCACAAAACTTTGATATGGCTTCTTTATAAACTGGAGTGCAACTTGAAGGCGGTGGCATGATGCGTCGCATGGATGTTTAGCTGGGGGGAGGAGGGGTTCTCTGCCGAGTGCTGTGTGAGCCTGCGCACAAACAGTGCACGGAGCGGAGGCAACGAGCGGATGAGAGCTGAAACCTATCATTTAATTTGTGCATTTCTAGCAGATTTTTCAGCTACAGTCAGTGGCGGTCCTAGCCTGTTTGACGCCCCGGGCGAACACTCCCCCCCACCCCCCAACACAGACACACACACATAAAGCATATTAAGTACATTGACATAAAACTGTTGTCGGAACCATACTGAATTTCACCAGAGAGACACACACACACACACACACACACACACACACACACACACACACATATACGAAGAGAGAGAGAGACAGAGTATGCATAGTATGCAAATGGCTACCAAACAGCCATTATAATTCATCATACAATGAGAATAGGACAAATCAACAATTGACAATGACTAATTAATACTGTGCTGAACACAGTCCAAAAGATTCAGTAAGTTACATCAGTGTCTACTGTTTACTATCATAGCTAAGTGACACTTCACTATCCCTACTAATAGTGTTGGGAAGGTTACTTTTAAAATGTATTCCACTACAGATTACAGAATACATGCCCCAAAATGTATTTTGTAACGTATTCCGTTACGTTACTCAATGAGAGTAACGTATTCTGAATACTTTGGATTACTTAATATATTATCATGCTTTTTACAACTACATGAATGTACTATTGCTGTGTGATTTATTACTCTTACTGATGGTAATAATCATATGCAGTTCTGAAAGCAATACCAACTAGATTTTTAAATCTTAATGTAAAATGAGTAACAGTAGGGTGGACATGCGGTAAGGCTGCACGTTTTGCAGCGATCTCGCATAGAAAACTGTTCCGCGCGTATATAAAACAGGTCCGCGGCTCCGAACCGTAGTAAAGGGACCTCTGGCTAATATGTCGGGTTGCGTGTCGGGCTCGTAGTCGAAAACTAGCTTTACTTTGTTGTCTAGGTCAACTTTGCTAGCGAGACAGCTAGGTGACAGCTCGTACTTTTCCACTCTCCTTTTTCTCCCTCCCTGGCGCTCACAGACACATAATGGGTATGGCAGTCCATGCTCCCTGCAGCATGAGGCTACATTCTTTAGGGCTATACCTGTAACACTCTGCCTATTGCCTTCATATTAAATAATTTTAAAAAATATTTCCACCGGTGTGGAATTACCAAAAATAGAGAGGGCATAGCCTAACATATGAAACAGGAAAATACCGCCGTGTAATCCCTTTATTTCAACAAAGTAACTGTATTCTGAATACCACCTTTTTAAAACTGGTAACTGTAATGGAATACAGTTACTCATATTTTGTATTTTAAATACATAACAGCTGTACATGTATTCCATTACTCCCCAACACTGCCTACTAATTGATGTTATCGTGTTGTATCTTTGTTGTGGTCAGTGCTATCCTTTATGCTGTTGCATGCTGGGCCAGCAGGTTGAGGGTCACAGATGCCAACAGACTAAATTAACTGATCCACAAGGCCAGTAGTGTTGTGGGGATGTAGACGGACTCCGTTAGGGTGGTGTCTAAGAGACAGATGTTGTCCAAGATAAAGACAATCCTAACCAATATAGAAATTATCTATTAGATTACATTAGTCTTGATACAGCCTCTGCCACCACATCAGATCAATTGCTCTGGGCTCCTTTGATCAGCTCCATCACCTAGTGGGGGTGGGGGGGTCATAGTTTGGTCCCACCTTCGCTGTTGTGATTGGTGTGGGGGTAGGGACTGACCTGGTAGCCTGGCTGCCCCTGGGTGGGTCCGGGATGGGAGTGAGGTTCTGGGGGTGCTCCGTCTCTGGGCTGGGGCACTGGCTGGGCCTTGGGGGTTTGGGTCCTGGTTGGTGTGTTGCCGGGGTTGTGGGCGGGTGGGTGTATGGGGGCCCAGCCCTGGCGCAGGGTGCCGCCAGCTCATCGAGCCACCTGGGGGGCTCTTCAACTGGTGGGGGAGGCTGTTACATCTTGCATTAGGTCTCCTCTCTTCAGGAACTCACTCTGCAGGAGGGGGAGATATAGGAGAGGTGGAGGAAGATCTCAGCTTGGGCGTCTATTGTCTTGTGTAGTCTGGAAGATGAGTGGATGATGGGGTGGGTGCAGTTTTCTCTGTGGTGAGGTCGGGTGGGCTGTCCCGGGCTCTGTGGGGCCAGGCGGCGCTGCTGAACTAGGCCCCGGTCCAGATGGGCCTGATCCCCCCTTTCCCTGGCGGGTTGCAGAGTATGGGGGTGCCTACTGGGGTCAGCGGGGGAACTGGACCCAGGGAGGGGTCACTTGCCCCTCCCTTCCTTCCCTCCCCATCTCCAGCTGTCTCCCTCTTCCCGCTCCACCACAATCACCCACACATGCAGGGCCTTGGGGTAAAGGTGTGTCACCAGGGTGCAGGGGAGGCATCCCCTCCTCTGTCCCCTTCTGGCTGCCTGTGCTTCAATTTTATCCCACAACTTAGACATTCACATTACTCACACTCTCATTACACATACATATAGGATCTTGGGGGTGGGCACGCTACACGGTATCCAAAAGACCATCAGGGTGTACAACCTCACCCCTGGCGTCGTTGCCCACCTCTCAATTTTAAATACATGTAGACATCGAGGGCTATCAGGAGGGGCTATGTGCTTACCTGCTGCTCTCTGGCAGGTAGCTCCATGCCCTCCTGGGTTTTAAATGCACCTTAGGACACACATGCATCAACACTACATATGAGCGGGCGGAGGGAGGTTTGGAGTCTTCACACACCCCCGTTCTCTGCAGCCTGTTGGAGCAGGGGGGCTAGGAGGAGGAGTTGGCCGCCCGATTGGGGTCTGGAATGTGGGGCCTCCCTGCTGCTGTCGAGCCGGGGCAGTCTGCTTCTCTCCACCGCAGGGAAAAGGGTAACACTACCTGGGTCTGGGTGCAGTTTCCCCCTCCGGAGGCAAGGGTACCTAGACCTAGGACTTAGAGTATGCTTGGGGAGTGTGATTGTGTGTACAGTGTCTCTTTATGTCTGTCTCCACGTTGGGTGAGTGTTGAGTAATTGCATATGAGAGCATGAGGGTGGGAATGGATGTTTGTGTCTGTGTGTGCCTGTATGTCTGTGTCTATATGTCAGGTTGGGTATCAGACGCCACCTCTCTAGGGACATCTCAGGCCCTCCAAGGTGTGGAGGCCTGTCTCCCCCCACCACTTCCCCTGCCAGTGGCAGAAGCCCTCAGACATCGGTTCTTTGTGTCTGGGGATGGGCGTCCGGGTACCCACCGGCTCACTCCTTGGTGGCTGCTTGTCGGGGCCTGGAGCCTGGGGCTCGCTTGGGCCACTTTGGGGATGGGGTGCCCTCGGCCTCTCGGCCTGGGGCTCGGTTACTCTGGCACAGCTGGCTGCCAGCGGAGCTCACGGGCACGTCACTGCAACCCCCCCTGGCTTCTGCTCCGCGGCTGCTGAGTCACCCCTCATCTGGGGCTCTCCCTCAGGCTGCCCCTCTGTTGGTCTTCCTTGGTCTCTTGTGCTCTGAGGGCCTCTGGATGTCTGGAGCCTGGATCTCCTCCATACCTGCTTCAAGCCCTGGAGGACGGGGCTGTGGCTCCCCACACCCTCTAGCAGATCATTACATGAAGGAACCTTTTAAATACAAGCGCGCTCATGCTCACAGGTGTACACACGGGGACTCACACACACAAACTACACCCTTTTTGGCTCCTACCTCAAAGCACACTGTGCGCTGTCGATCTTACGTGCTGCACAATAATGTTTATTTAGTATTTACTGTTACATTCCCATAGATCATCGTGATGTTGTTTATTATGTTGCTCTTTTTTTTTCTTCTGCTTGTTTTCTCTTTTTTCTTTCTCAACAGGTGATCCAGGTGATCCATAGATGTATTTTTTGTCTGCTTATTTTGTTGGTTTTTGTTTTTTGCCCTTTATCCCCGTCCCTCTTCCCCGCTGTTTTTCTTTCCCTTTCTTTCTCCCCTTTCTTTTCCCCAGTCAAGTCTGTCCTGTATTTAACAAGTGAAAATAAAATAAAATAAACAATAAAAGGTGAATCAAATAGACCATTATGGCAAGGCTGGGATGGTCCATTTGGTAAAGTAAATCCGTTGGGCATCTTTCTTCGCCTTTAGACAATAATTCTGATGGCAAAAGAGCCAAACGGGACAGGCAAAAAAAAAAAAAGATAAAGACAAAAACCTCCCACCCACTCCATGACATACTGGCTAGTCACAGGAGCACGTTCAGTGAGAGACTGAGATTACCAAAAAGCACCACTGATCGACACAGGAAATCATTCTTGCCTGTGGCCATCTCCCTGTACAACTCCTCCATCTAACACACTGTAAACACTGCAATAGTTAGACCCTTTTTACACACACTCTTTTCTACTCTGTAATATTCTTGTCAATTTTCTTGATATCTATTTATAATCACCTCTGTTAATCCTTGATATTTATAATTGAGTGATCTGTATATATTAGTGCTATTTCTTAAATGTGTAAAATCTGTAACATAATGTATTGTTTAGTCTGTTACTGTTACTATTTTTACCATTTCTTCTTGGAGCAACTGTAACCCACATAATTTCCTTAGGGATTAGTAAAGTATTCTGAATATGATTCTAATTGTTTCAGGACACATGACCTGCCATTATCCAATGACACATCTGCTTACCTGTATCTTTTGCTCGTTTCTCCTCCTCTTCTTTTCTCCTTTTCTCTTTTTTCTAAACTGAGCACCTCATGGCTTTGAACTTTTCTTGTCCATCTTCCATTGGTTTTAATTTTGCACACCAGTATGAACACCCATCGCCCAACCCGAGGATCACCACAACATAGCTTAATAAATCTACACCTTAGTTCACATATTCACTTTGTCTAGGGTTTATTTCTGGGATTTCGCACAATCCAGGATTCAAATCATAAATACATAATGAGCTTGGATTTACAACATTATGAATGAAATGTGCTCTATTTGGGAGCAGCCGGCCCCCCTCCCCTTTTGACAGGTTGTGTGAGACTTTAAATCATCAAACTGTAAATTATAAATTTTAAATTGTTATTGATCCCTTTACCCCCAGGCCTAAAGTGTATTGCAGCGGTTCTGGGCTTTTTGGGTTTTGTTTGACAGCTGTGTTCTGTTGTTTCAGGTGGCAGCGTTGTGTTGCCATAGTTACCATGTGACATGCTCTCTCATCGACTGTGTGTTTTCTGGGTGAGAGAGCGCCTTTTTCTTGTTGTTGTTATGCTAGAGCTACGCCGAGCAGTTGGGTTAGCAGCGGTGTTTTTCTGTTGGAAATAAACGGCTGTGCTGCCTGGCAATACGGGGAAGCAAGACCAAACGACACCTCTGTCTCCTCCTTGTCTGAGCTCACCACAGTATATTTATTTTCTTACTCTTCATATATTTATTGTTTGTTTACTTGCACTGCTGTAACTGGAGCCTTGTAATCTTGTCTCTCTATATACTGTACTGTATGTAGTGGAGACGACAATAAAGTTTACTTTGACTTCAGCACAGCAGCAAGCGGGCGCACCGAGGGCTCTCGCGCTCACTTTTTGCATACAGAATTTTGAAAAAACATCGGTGCAAATTATAAGTCTGTATCATTATGTCTGGTGTTTTCATGTTTGTTGGTTTGTTGTTGTTTGTTGTTTGTGTTTATTTCTTATTTTTGCGAGTTGGTTATTAAATGCTTCTCCAGCCAGCCAGAGAATCCCCCGCCGCCCCGCCCTCTCCACCCTGTGCTGCAAGCAGCAGGCGCACCTCGCAAACGGAGGGCGCCCTTACTCCCAGCAAATGGGCGATAGAAAACCGATCGGTGCCTATGCCATTCCAAAAATGAGCTGGCATGATGTCAGGGCAGCATGAGTACGAGCAATTATTTATTTTTTGCCATTGCCCGTGATGCCGCCCCCCACCACAATGCCGCCCCGGGCAACCGCCCGTGTCGCCTGTATCAAAAACCGCTACTGGCTACAGTAGTAAATCTTGTCCATATTCAGTTTGTGGGTAATCTATTATTTTCTTTCTAAACTTCTAAAAGTTTGACTTAAGGGGGCAGGATGTTTGTTTAAGGGGGCATTGCCCCCTCTTGCCCCAGCGTATAGCCGGGCAAGAGGGAAACCACAGCAACAACTAAAATAAGCATAAGTAACAGTAAATAATAAATATTGAATGTTACTGAGCAGTATACAGTACTAATAATGCATGATATCTTTAGAGGCAGCAGTGGGGCAAAATAGAGTGCTTGTGTGAGTAGCTCTTTGTGTGTGTGTGTGTGTGTGTGTGTGTGTGTGTGTGTGTGCGCGCACACTTGTGTTCATAAGCTTTTTCCCTGTAAGTGTTTAATAGTAGGTGTGGGGAGCACTGCCATGCCCTACTCCGCCTGCTCTTATGTGTTGTTAATGGGTGCTGTTCTAAAGTGCATTTAAAACACAGAAGGGGCATGGTGCTAATGATCTTCTGCCAGACAACAGCCGGTGTCAGCATAGCCCCTCCCAAGAACCGTCAATGTCTACATATATTTAATGTAACTCCTTCTGGTGAGGTGGAATTTCCCCAACTGTGTTGGGGCAATAGATGCATGTGGTGATTCAGGAACCACATAATCCATCCATCCTTGTCAGGGTTGTGAGGGGTCTGGAGCCTACTCCAGCTACCATAGGACAAGAGGCAGGGTACACCCTGGACAGGTCGCCAGTCTGTTGCAGAGCAGACAGAGACAAACAACCATTCGCACTCACATTCACACCTATGGGCAAGTTAGAATGACCAATTAACCTAACCCTGCTAACTGCATGTCTTTGGACTGTGGGAGGAAGCTGGAGTACCCAGAGAGAACCCACACAAACACAGAGAGAAGATGCAAACTGCACACAGGGGCGGCCCTGACCAGGTGGTGAAATTGAACTCAGGATCTTCTTGCTGCCAGGCAGTGGTTCTAATCACTGCTGTAATTCAGGTTCCCTGTATTTTAAACATGAGGAAACATACTCAGCAGTGCTTCTGGCTGCTATGGACTCAAGCTACCTTTTCAGGGATATTGGAGCTTTTGGGTGAAACAGTGATGGTGGGACCCTTGCTGCTTATGCCCTCAGAAAAGCCCTGCAGAAAGAGGAGCTGGATCTCCCTGAAGATACTCCGCTTCCTGGTACTCAACATCTGAGGCCTATGCCACATATCTTTGTGGGAGATGAGGGTTTTCCTCTCAGGTAAGTGTAGGAATTGGTCCTCAGACTTTTAGTCTGAATAGGAATACTATCCTATTTTTTTTTTAAAAAAAACTATTAAACATTTTCATCATTCATATTGTATTGTCGCAGTTTTAATCTGTAGCTATATAATGTATTTTCCATTTCTTTTTCATATTATGTCATTAGAAGGAGGCACATCCTCCGGCCTTGTCCTGGAAAAGTCTCACCCAGCCAAGGAGGATCTTTAACTACCACCTGTCTCGTGCCAGGAGAGTTGCAGAGAATGTCGTTGAGATCCTTGCTGCAGAGTGAAGGATCTACCACTGGATGATCAGTGTGAGCCCTGAAAATGTGGACCCTATTGTTAAAGCAACAGCGGTTCGGCACAACTTTAATAATAATAAAAGGAAGATGTTATGTTCATTGGCTCAACTGTACACTTTAATTTTGACGGTTGTCCTATGAAAACTCACCTCTGTGTAGAGAAGTCATGAATCATATCTTCACCTCACTTCTCTTTTCAGGTGGCAGGTTTCTGAGAAAGAGCTCAAATGAAAGAGCTCCTCCTCATCTGTTGACTGCTTAAGCGCAGTTAACACTTCTTTCTCAAATTCAGGGAGACAAGACACAAGGAGACACACCCACACGAACACAGAGAGAGGGACACAGAGGACAAAGACACAAGGGGAACCTAATAAACAAGGAATCAAACAGACCACAAGAAAACCTTGAAGCAATAACAAAAATAAACTCAGGACTGACTGCTGAAACTCTGCCCTCCAGCACTATCAGTAGCAGGAGCAGCAGCAGCCCCTCAACAACAACTTTGTACCCATCATGTAAAACATAGGCTACGTTTGCTTTGCGTTGTCTCCACCTGATGACAGTGATATAGTATGATGTGATTCCATAGTCATAATGTAACACAGAAACACTCAAAAACACAATAAACTCAAAAACTGGGTCAAAGACCCAGAACCATGACAGTTTCACCCTGTGCTATTTAACTATGAAATCTGCACGGGAGGCTTTACAAAACATTTTGAATAAATACTGAAATTAATTTTAAGTGAAGGCTAAATATAATTATTTAGCCTTGTTGCACAAACAAGCCTCCAAAACTTAATAAATATAGAATTTGAAAAATTAGAAACCTAAAAAGTTACACTAGGTACTAGATACATGTTCTAATGAGCTTTGGCAAACAACCATTTGACTAACATGTCTGTCTCACCTGGCTCTTGTTCCATCTCTGTTCTCCCTCTACCTCTTTGTGCTGACAATCAAGCCAAACACCAACATCATCAAATATACTGTTGAAGCCAGATATTTATATACTCTTCAGATAAAAACACAAACACTTTTTAATTGTAAAACATCAAATCAGACTAAGCATTTATTTTTTTAAACTGATAAATATAAAAAACATATTTGTTAAATGTAAGAGTAAAGAGAGAAATTGTAGGTATTCATAATCATTTGGAACCCAAATTGTATTCAAAATTGATCCACACTTATGGAGCTCCACAATTCTTTTCCCGGTGTTTTGGTTGATATCTCTCGATTTTCCCATGTCAAAGAAACAGGCTCTGTGTTTTGGGGGTGCCTTATATGCATCCACAGGTGTGCCACCAATTTACTCACATGGACTCTACTAACCTATCAGAAGCTTCTTCAGCTCAGAATGGAATCGTCTGGAGTTTTCTTATTAATTAACATGAACTTAGTGTATATTTACTCCTAAATTTGATGAAAGTTATAAAAAATATAAAGCTCTCTCTCTCTTTATTCTGACATTTAACTAATTCAAAAGATATTTCAATATTTATTTATCCAAAACAAAACAAGTTTACTCTAAATTGATGTTTAATAGTAAAAAACAATGTTTTTATGTTTTTTTCCATAAAGTGTAAATATCTGGTTTCACCTGTGAATATACTGCTGTGTATTGAAATTCCTCTTGTTTTGCATAGAAATATACTGAACAACATACAAAGCATAATATATAAAATAATATCTACCTGAGTTTTTTCTTTGAAAGAAGCCCCTTATGTCCATTGTTGTGTTCATCAGTACATTACTGAAACCGATTTAGAGAGTTTGTTTAGCCGTGGAGGTTAACAACTGAAAATATGAAATAAACACACATGTAAGCTAAGACTCTCTCAAAAAAAAAAAAACAGCATTGTTGTTCGGCTTTTCATTTCGCCATTTGTTGATTCACTCGAAGAGCAAGTAACGTAATATGGGTCAAGTGATCAGTCTGATATCAATCTTTTGTGATACTCTGTCATATTTACATTATTTGTACAGTACGAATGATTTGCTTTGGTACCTGGTCAAACTTAAGCTCTCCTCTGTCTGCCTGGCTGCACTTCTCCTACAGCAAACTCGCAGGCAGCAGCTTCTCCCCCCTCGCTCACATGCGTAAGTGCTGTGCTCAGTCGCCTAGTGCCTGAGCTCGGATCATACCAAAATTAGGGGGACTGTGCACTATGTGCTTCGAATATTGTGTGTAGTTTTTGTTTTATACAGTTGTCAGTCAGACATCTAACTATGAAACAAATTACACTCCAAAAGACCCCGGGCTTCTGAATAAATGACCCGGGCTTAAGCCCAGTAAGCCACCCCTCCGCTCCGCCGATGCTCCTAAGACCCGAACTCTTTCATGGCATGCATTTTTAATTTCTCTTTGCTATTTGGGCTGACTGGGACCTGATGAATGTAAAAACAAAGAATTACCTGATTTTTCTTTCTAACAAATATTAGATCCACATATGAGGACATTCATTTTAAATTTCGACAGAACTGTAGCACTATAATGTCCTCGTAAGTGGATATCAGGCGCTTGTACAGCAAAATTTAGTATTTTGGTCCAGACAACCCAAAATGTGATGTCCACATATGTGGACGCTAGGTCACTTATGTAACAGTAATAATACAACTGCTAATGTACAGTTTAATTGACTAAAAACAGGCCAACCCACAGTTACTGAGCTGCTAGTTTTAGGTCCTGCTGTTTGTTAGATTCTGAGTAATAACTCACCAAATGTGTCAAACTGTGCAACAAATCAAGTGTGTTAAGAGTTTTGCATATTTTTTTCAATGTTTAAACATTTTTCTTTTTGCAAAGTATAGCTACCATCTTTCCTGTGGACTTCTTAATGTCTACAGTCTCAGATCAACACAGCTCTGCCCTCCAGCACTATCAGTAGCAGGAGCAGCAGCAGCCCCTCAACAACAACTTTGTACCCATCATGTAAAACATAGGGCGTTTATCAATATGTATACTTGTGCGTACTTGCGTTCTCGTGTACTCGTGATACGTCATCAGTCGGAGACCAAGTACTGTTCCAATTCGAAGTACGCATCAAGCCGAGAACGCGAAAAAGTCCCGGATGTGTTCTCGATCCGCCCGTTATATCGAGCATGCATCGGTGTGGACTTGGGACAGCTATATATCCCAGAATGCATTTCGTCCAAAACTCAACAGCGGACTCCCGGCACATCGTTTGGACTGTTGTTATTCAGTCTGGTTCTATGTGTCCCTTTGTAACTTTGAGCACCTGGCCCTTTAAAAATCTCTGCACAGCCCTTGTAAAGACTAGTGATGGACTGCACTGTGCCGAGGCTTCACAGTGCACTGTACAATGGCAAGCAGTGAGAACAACGTCATTTCCTTTGTCTGGGAAAGTCGAGGCTTCAGAGCATCGAGAAATCCAGGACGTCTCTGATCATATCAAGGCTTGCTTTTTTGAGAACAAGTGATGTCACCGAAGACATGTCACCGTGTTTTGAGTGTTGGTGTGAGTTATGAACAGTTTTTCCTGTGACACAGCTAGTTTTTATGTAACCTGCTGAAAGGAGAAGGGTATTCCTTTGGTGTCTAAACATAATATTGAAATGTGTTACTATTACTATAATAATGTCACCAACACCCCAGTATTTATGTGCACAATCACTTTCGCATCATTTGAAAACAGTGGAACAGTTTTCAACATCTCATGTCCTGTTGGATTTTGTTAAAACTAAAACTGAAGGATTGTTTGTTAACTTCAGTGAGAACTCTGACATTTCTTAACTGAAGTTTATTTATATAGAAGACAGTGTTAACAAGCCTAAAAGTTGATGTGAGCAGTAAATAAAAAAAGGGTTAAACACACAGTATCGCTCTCAAACCGCTCCTCTTCCTGGAGTGAAGCACAGCCTGATAACCCTCCCTCTTCTTCCTGCTCTTAAACACAGCACCTCCTCTCTGTCCACGTGTTTCCTCATTCCCTCCCCTTCAGATCTGCACTTTGAAGATGGGCTTAACCAACATGTGGAGACGTGTAAGAGCTGACAGGCTCCGTTCACTGCAGAAACATGTTGTTGAGATCAGAGCTCAGACTAGTTTCCGTGATAAGAAAGAGAAACTCACACAGTCACTGACACTGAGAGGAGAAATGGCACACAAAGGAGTTCAGCTGAACCGAGAAACCTTCTCTTGTTCCATCTGTTTGGATCTACTGAAGGATCCGGTGACTACAGCCTGTGGACACAGCTACTGCAAGAACTGTATTAAAAGTTTCTGGGATGAAGAGGACAGTAAGGGAATCCACAGCTGCCCTCAGTGCAGGAAGACTTTCATACCGAGGCCTGTCCTGGAGAAAAACACCATATTAGCAACTTTAGTGGAGGAGCTGAAGAAGACTGGACTCCAAGCTGCTCCAGCTGATCACTGCTATGCTGGACCTGAAGATGTGGCCTGTGATTTCTGCACTGGGAGGAAGCTGAAAGCCATCAAGTCCTGTTTATCTTGTCCAGCCTCTTACTGTGAGAAACACCTCCAACCTCACTATGATGCAGCTCCATTAAAGAAACACAAGCTGGTGGCCCCCTCCAAGAAGCTCCAGGAGAACATCTGCTCTCGTCATGATGAGGTGATGAAGATTTTCTGTCGTACTGATCAGCAGAGTATCTGTTATCTCTGCACAATGGATGAACATAAAGGCCATGAAACAGTCCCAGCTGCAGCAGAAAGGACTGAGAAGCAGAAGGAGCTCGAGGTGAGACGACTAAACATCCAGCAGAGAATCCAGGAGCGAGAGAAAGATGTGAAGCTGCTTCAACAGGAGGTGGAGGCCATCAATGGCTCTGCTGATAAAGCAGTGGAGGACAGTGAGAAGATGTTCACTGAGCTGATCCGTCTCATCCAGAAAAGAAGCTCTGATGTGAAGCAGCAGGTCAGATCCCAGCAGGAAACTGAAGTGAGTCAATTCAAAGAGCTTCAGGAGAAGCTGGAGCAGGAGATCGCTGAGCTGAAGAGGAAAGACGGCGAGCTGGAGCAGCTCTCACACACAGAGGATCACAACCAGTTTCTACACAACTACCCCTCACTGTCAGCACTCAGTGAGTCTACACACTCATCCAGCATCAATATTCGTCCTCTGAGCTACTTTGAGGATGTGACAGCAGCTGTGTCAGAGACCAGAGATAAACTACAGGACATTCTGAGAGAGGAATGGACAAACATCTCACTGACAGTCACTCAAGTGGATGTTTTACTGTCACCACCAGAGCCAAAGACCAGAGCTGGATTCTTAAAATATTCACGTCAAATCACACTGGATCCAAACACAGCAAACAAATACCTGTTATTATTTGACGGAAACAGAAAAGTCACAAAAATGAACCAACAACAGTCTTACTCTGATCATCCAGACAGATTTGCTGATTGGTGTTATCAAGTCCTGAGTAGAGAGAGTCTGACTGGACGTTGTTACTGGGAGGTGGAGTGGAGAGGAGGAGAAGTTGGTGTAGCAATTGCATACAATAATGTCAGCAAAGTAGGGAATGTAAATGAATGTTTATTTGGAAACAATGGCAGATCTTGGGCATTATATTGTGACACAAACAGTTATATATTTCTGCACAACAATGTTAACACTGACCTCTCAGGTCCTCGGTCCTCCAGAGTAGGAGTGTACCTGGATCACAGAGCAGGTATTCTGTCTTTCTACAGCGTCTCTGAAACCATGACTCTCCTCCACAGAGTCCAGACCACATTCACTCAGCCGCTCTATGCTGGACTTTTGCTTTTGTATAATGGAGACACTGCAGAGTTGATTAAAGTCAAATAGAGAAGACAGGTTCATGTTGTTCCCTGACCATTATATGTACTTGTGTAGTTTCTAAATGAGGCTTTACATTTTAGAAGCTGAGAAGTTCAGTGGTCCATTGATATGTGAAAATAATATTGCACTTATTCAAACTGTACTTACATTTATATACCTTACATCAATATAAATCTGAATTTGTTCTTATGGCTGATAATCATGTGAGTTTAAATGATACTACTCTTCATATTCAGCATGTTTGAAATCTGTCATCAGTCTGGTTAGTGGTTTTATTCTGTAGTTGCTGTAGTGGGTTGTCAAATGCAACAATATATTGGAGCTGCAGTGATTCATCAGTTAGTCAATGATTAGAGAATTGATTGTTTTATAATTATTTTAGTCACATTTAAAGCTGGTTCCAGTTTCTGAAATGTGAAGATTGTTGATTTTCTTGATCATATATGACTGTAAACTTAATGTCTTTGAGGTTTGAACTTTTAAAATGCGACAAAAAACTGAATCCTTGAGGTTTTTGATATTATGTTATTATTTTTTATATCTAGATCATTTGTCATATTTACTCATGAAACGTTTGCTCACACTCGATCATTTATACATTTAAATATAAAAACTAAGTCATACAGGCCTGTATATTGTGGAGGATAGACATGTTTCTTTGCCCTGAGCTGTGTCTGGCAGGCAGAGCGTCTCCACAAATCTGATGGTTCTGATTTGGAGAAAATAAGCCGAGGGCCACACCTGGTGGACAAACACAGACATGATAGGAAGCGTGTTTAACCCTGGAGAATCCATGGGGTCAGAGCCGACCCCATGGATTCTCCAGGGTTAAGATGATGGATTGAAATGAAAATCATGGAGGATTTATGCATTTTTAGGTCTGTGTCTTACAGCAGAAGCAGCATTTACATGAGCTCACTGGCCTTTTTCCACTGAACACTCTTCTTCATCACCTCATCTTCCTCTTCTGACTGCTGCTGAGCTCCAACCCTTTTTACCTCCTGGAGATGATTCACATTCACTGAAATTTCACTCAAGACACAGAAACTGTTCAGCTATTCCCAGTTTATTAGTCTATTTATTAGGAACCTCTGTTGATTTTATACTTAAAGGATTTTTCTTTTGTCATTGAACCTTTTAAGGGTTTTCTCAAAGTAGTTTTTGGGGAGTTTTTAATTAGATTTACAGCTTCAGAATAACTTTCTGATGTCAGATTAGCAAGTTTGTGTCCAACCCTGGTGTTTGATCAGATGTTTGATCCCTGCAGGGTTGGATTTTTCATATGAATGTTGAATTTGTTGTTTTGGAATTGAATGACATTTTTACTGATGGATTATTTGTTGTAAAAAGTGGATCTACCAACAGCTTTTTTTGTTATTATGATTAAAATGTAAAACAAATATATTTTCCACTTTTTGTGTGACAGAGGCAGGAATTTCTCTGTCCTGCATGTGGAGAAATCTGCTGTTGAATCAGAACATTAACAGGTTTCAGGTTGTAGTCAAACACATATTACTGTGTATCATGTGTCAGCAGGCATGTGTTAACAAGGATTAGAAGACACTTTAGTAGCTTTAACACATTTCTGCTTGTTCACATATAAACACATGTGATTTATGTCTGTTTATCTTTGACCTTTAATTAGTTCCCACAGTGAATTCATCATGTAAATCTCTAATAAAGTGGAAACAATGAACAGCTTGTCACACAGTTTGTTATCCTTGTACACAGTCTCTGCTGCTGTGTGCTGTGCTGCACTCACTCAGAGATAAGAGTACATATACAGTGGGAAAAACTAAACTACTAATCAGCAAACATGAACACGAAGGAGGGTGAGCAGAGGCACATGAAGGTGGACAGCAGGGTGAACACACAGTGGATACACAGACAGACCAGGGACCAGCACATGAGTAGATGCGACTTAAATACACAGAAGAACACAGGGAGATTACACACAGGTGGGGAACACAGCTGGAAGTAATAGGGCTTTGGAGAGTGATGTCACGGGAGGGAGCACGGCCACGATTTTTGGTCGAGCCGCCATCTTAGTAGGCCAAACAAAGCATACGGAAACATTAGCTATGGTTCATACGTGCTGTGTTGTCGGTTGCAACATTAGATCACACGATCGGGAAGGCAATAAGCTGGAAAATGGGCTCTCTTTTTATCGTTTCCCCTCCTGGAGGCAACGGGAGGGACCTCACGTATCCGATATTACTAGATGTCAGGCTTGGATTGCAGCGGTGAGACTAGCTGATATCGAGTTCTCTGCCATCCCCAGTTTTTTTGTTGGTTTGCTCATGACAATTTCTTTCCGGTAAGTTCTAAATAAATTCATATCGCTCTTAATAGGATTTTAGTGTTATTTTCAATGCGCTGAGGTCATAGATAATTAGATAAACATTCTAATGTGTGATGCTGCAGAACAAGGATGCAGACTTGACACCGAACTAAACCTACACTAAACACGAGGGCACAAGACAAAACCTGAGAACAAAAACCCTAAACCAGAAAAAACTGAAACATAGTATATAATATTCAAAACGTGATAACTAAAGAATCAGAACATAAACCATAATACATATAAATACCAGAATACAAGAAACTGAAAATGCTGGGCCAAATGACCCAGAACCATGACAATTAAGCCCTGCTCTAAAAAAAGAACTGACAAAGATGTAACACGAATTCATGACACCTGAGGTCACTCTTCAACTCCTCCACTGTTTGGACACAGCCTCAGACTTTTGAATAATCTGCAGTTCAAAATAAAAGGCAAAATAGCCGAACATGACATTATTTTGATGTGACTGTTCAAATTTGATCATGAGTCACCAAATTACCTCACCAAATTAAAAGCATCTGCATCCTTGGCAATGAATGTACCATGAAAATATGGTTTCAATGGCTTCATGGAATAAAAAAGAAAAATATTTTCAAAATCTATATATTTATACTACATATACACACACCCCATTTTATGAGTTTATATCATTTATACAAACCAGTATTATTGCTTTGCCAGGAGATTCTATGAGGCAGACATACTGAAAAGATATTGATAATTAGTAAGAAGATTTCAAATAGATTAAGACTGAAACAAAAACAACTGACAGTTTACCAGCACCCTTAAAAAAATACATCAAAGCAGTACTTTGGTTGATCAGCATATATCTGCCTTCTTGTTGCACACAGAACACTGTCGGGTCAATGGCCTTGTAAATTCTACCAATGCAGGACTTCCTGTTGCGGAGGGAGAATTTTCTGTGTGTGCACAATCCATACAAAGCCAGTCCTCTGGCATGCAGGCTTTGCATCAAAATATGGTAGGAGATGTACAGCGGCTGCAGTTCCTCTCTGTTCAGATGAGAGTATGAAGGGCCATACAAGCCCAAGCCACAATACATTCTTACATTCTTTCACTCTTTCACAACTTGACGCATGATACATGTACTGTCACTCTCACATAGTTTTACTTTAATTTTGATAATTAAGTGTTTTTTATTCTCATATTTAAACATTTTAACACACAAATGGCAGTATTATGCTCTCATATACAGTAGCGTTTTTTGATATGGGCGACATGGGAGGTTGCCCAGGGTGGCATCAGGGGCATCCGCCCATGTCGCCCATATCAAAAAAAAAAAAAAAAAAAAAAAAAGTTGCTTGTACTCATGCTGCCCCGACATCATGCCAGCGCATTTTGGGGATGGCATAGGCACCGATCGGTGTTCTTACAGCCATTTGCTGGGAGTAAGGGTGCCTGTATCATAATGCCTGGTGTTTTTGCGTTGGTTGGTTTGGGGGTTTTTTTGTTTTATTTTGCAAGTTGGTTATTAGATGCCGCTCCAGCCAGCCAGATAATCCCCCGCTGCCCCACCCTCTGCCCCCCTGCCACACGCAGCAGGCACACCTCACAAACGGAGGGCGCGCTTACTCCCAGCAAATGGGCTAGAAAACCGATCAGTGCCTATGTCATCCCCAAAATGCGTTGGCATGATGTCGGGGCAGCATGAGTACGAACAACTTTTCGTCACAACGCCCGTGATGCTGCCCTGGGCAACCGCCCATGTCGCCCATATCAAAAACCGCTACTGCTGGTATGTATTGATTTTAGCCTGATATCGCTGAGGGCTGCAGTTCAAATGATCATCTACCAACATCGATTTTTTATGATCAGTTCTTGTCGAGCTCTTGCATGCATCCACTGTCACATAATAATTTACATTTTATTGCCATGAGGGAGGACAGGTCCTTCATTGCAGGCAGAGCCATCGCACTAAGCCTTGTACACGGTGGTCCAACAACAACAGGCTTTTTGTCCCCAACACTCTTCTCTTGCCTTGTTAATGAACCAGATTTGTCTAAACCAGTTTTGGAAGATACTGCAGATAGCAGTGTGAAAATTTAAAAGGGTAAAAACTGATTTCTCAGTTGTTGGATAATCTTATGGTATTATGTGCATTTCATTCTACTCCATGCATTAATTGGGGCCCTTAAAATTGCTTTGTTTTTCCTTTTGAAGGTTAAAGAATATAAATCTTTTGAAGATCTGATAGCAGCAATGTTGCCACTTCAGGAATACTTAGCCAACACTTGCTCCCTGTGGCCGTTGCAGAGGCCGGAAGACAAGAATCTACTTGTATGTAACATTCTTAAGTCCCAAATAATACACACAAAGCGTGTGGTCCTTTTGAGAAGTACTTATGTATTTAATTATTATTGTTCAATAATAACTTGAACCCATGCAGACTGCCTTGTATTCTAGGTCTTTGATGGGACATTTCTTTGTGTAAAGCTGGACCATCCCTCCACAGCTGACCACATCACATGAAAAATACAGATTTGGGATATACACTTTTGATGATGTGAATAACCTGAAGTCAAATATTTGTAATTACAGTTTTTATATTTCATATTTTAAATTATACTTCTTTGATCCACTCAGATTTGATGTGGAGATTTAAAAAGCGAACTTTAAGAATAAGTTCATGCCCCAATTTAAAAAAAAAAAAAAAAAAAAAAAAAAAAAAAACCACACGTTAAAAGGTAATTCTGATTATCATTTAGAATGATGGATGGACTCAGGACACTTGAGGTGCTGGACAAAATCCAAGCTAAACTGAGTTTTGCTCTGCATTGCATTTAAAAAAAAAACCAAAAAAAAAAAACCAAACAAACAAGGTGTTTCAACTGAGAACACAAATGATTAAAATCATTCAAATTAGGTACTGTTGGAATGATCTTATCAGAAGTGCTTTATTATTGTGCCTTATATTAATTTTATATTAATCAACACTGTCATATAATCATATAGAAGTAGTTTTAAGTGGACACAGCCCTGAATAATAAAGGCATTAGAATAGGTGTCCTTCAGTCGTAGCTCTAGCCCATGTTTTCCTATAGAGCAGTAGATAAGAGGGTAGCAGCTTGTAGTGGAAACTTACTGAAAATACTGTTGTTTAGACTAGAAAAGGGTGCCCGGTAATAAAACTGTCAGGTGCCCATCACCATTTTGAGATCCACGGCAACGTGTCTTACAGGAAGCATCTCCCTCCTAGAAATATTGTAAAAGCGAAAATAAAGTGTTAAATTGTCTACTGAGCAGTGTTTTGTCTTCCATCAGATGCCTCTGAGGAATCAAAAGAACTCGGTGAAGTGTTGAGCGGGACGTGGGTGGCGTGATGTTTGTTGGATTTGTGGTCAGCCAGGGCACTGGGCCAGAGACTGTTATCAGCAGCAGCCTCAACAATATACTGGTCAGTTGCAGTGGGGCGGAGGGGGATCCCCAATATCAAGCACCTAACCCACACATGACACCTGGACCACATCCACAATTCCCAACCTGGGAGGCAGGCTGGGACAGGCAGCAGTGGATGCAGTGACACGCCCCACAGAGAGGCCGGGGAGACGGGGGAAAGGCAGACCCCTTGCTCCCAATGACAGTGAATGGACTGATTCTGCAGTTCCTGGTTGATACTGGAGCCACATATTCCACCATTTGTGAGGCACCAGCAGAGACACGATTATCGGGGAACGAAGTCAGTGTGGTTGGCTTCTCTGGGGTTCCAATGACACTGCCCGTCACAACACCTTTAAAGACTGAACTTGGTAACCAAGCGGTGATGCATTCCTATGTGATTTCAGCCCAAGTCCCGGTGAATTTGCTGGGCAGAGACTTGTTGATTAAACTTGGACCGGTGATCATGTGTGGGACTGACGGACTGACAGTGACTTTGCGAGATGGCACTCAGCTTCCATGCATCTCGACGGGGACCAGAGGTCAATGGCTGCTGACTGAGGATATTGAGCAAACAACTGACATTTATTGGGCCCGGCTGACTACGTCTGACGGCATCCTAGCTCATTTTCAACTCTGGCGCCCCTGGATAATGGCCTTGGATGTTTACTCCCCTCCCATTGACCCATACCACGTAACGCTGTTTTATGACCGCAATAAGACTGAGTGGTATGAAGATTTGTTTTTTGAGTTTCTTGAGGGTAAATCTTGGGAGATTTGTTCTGAAAACATTTATGTGGGACCTCAAGGTGTAGCCGCCCTGGTCCAGTTACCAGAGGATAAACAGAGCTGGTTCAGAATGGGCGACGAGTCGGTCCCTCGTGTGTCCTTGGCATTGCATTCAAAACACCAGGCGAAGGACCTAGGTCCCATGATACAAGTGGCGTCCCGAGCAACCGATTGGAAACACACTCAGATCCCTGAAGTCTTCTTCTTGCACGAACACGTACAGATTTTCTACTGCCCAAAGGGATGAGGGTGTGTTAGAAGACCGCCCTATTCGGAGAACTCACGGCAGGGAATTAACGGACCATCCGGAGGCCGTTAAAGGCCTGGCCGCCCTGCCACACACTTTGTGGTCACAGGGACCAACAGATGTTGGCTTAACCACGTGCTCCCCTGTGACTTTTGAATTGAAAACGGAGGTCCGGATTTGGCGTCCGCAATACCATCACAGACCTGAGGTGGAAGAGGGTATTGCGGAGACCATAGAGGGCTTATTGAAGGTGGGGGTGTTAGAACCCTCTACCTCACACTGGAATACTCCGATTTTGCCTGTAGAAAAGCACGGCACTGGAAAATATCGTTTGGCGCATGACTTGAGGGCCATCAATGATATTTTGGAATCTAAAACTGTTCCTGTTCCTAATCCTTTCACAGCTCTCACCAATCTTTTACCTGAACAACGGTGGTTTACTTGTATTGATTTGGCTTTCTTCTGCTTGCCATTGCACCACTCCCTGAGAGATGTTTTTTCGTTCACTTATAAGGGTCGCCAGCTCAGGTATACCAGACTTCCGCAGGGATTCGCTCTGTCACTGGGAATTTTCAATCAGGTATTGAAACAGATGCTAGAGCCACGTGTACTTCCAGAGAAGTGCACCCTGGTCTAGTATGTGGATGACCTGCTCGTTGCGGCTCCCACAGCCGACGCTTGCTTTCAAGCTACCATGACCGTGCTCAGAAGACTGGCGGAGGCAAGGTATAAAGTAAGTAAGGACAAACTGCAGCTGGTAAGACCCAAAGTCACGTTCTTGGGGAGAGAAATCCAGCAATTTAGGATTGGGATGTTGGCCAATCACAGAAGTGCCATATTGTCCCACCCCAAACCGGAAACAGTGAAAGAAATGCTTTCTTTTTTTGGGTCTCACGGGGTATAGTAGGCACTACATAACAGATTATGTAGGCCGTACCAAACCCCTGTGGGACCTAGTCAGCAGCAGGGTATGAAGGACCTGACTGCTAAATTGAATTGGACCACAGAAGCAGAACAGATCTTTATTTCATTGAAACAAGATCTGTCACGTGCCGCTGATTTTGTGGTGCCAGACTACAAGAGGGATTTCTTTTTAAATGTATCTGAGCAAATGGGGTAGTAAATGGAGTTTTGTTTCAGAAAAGAGGGGGAGCTAGTCATGTGCTCATGTACATTAGCATTGCATTAGACAACATGGAGAGGAGGCATCCAACATGCGCACAATATGCGCCAGGAGTAGCTATCCAAAAGGTTGCCTACATCGTTAGGGTGCATCCACTGAGAGTCTTGACTACACATAGCGTGGTGGCATATGTGAATTCAGAGGCCTTTACCATGACCTCGTTGAGGCAGCAGAGACTCAGTAGGGTCTTGGAGGCCCCAAATTTGACCTTCACACATGAAGGAGTCAACATGGCAGACCAAATGGGATCTGGAGAACCACATCTCTGCACCCAGGTGGTCTGGAAGGAAGAAAAGTCTAGACCAGACCTTAAGGCAGAGCCACTGGAGGGGGCGGAGGACCTCTTCACAGATGGCTGCTGTTTCAGGGATGAGAAAGAGGGACTGCTGAGGGCAGGTTATGCAGTAGTGAGGGGAGAAAATGGGAGACTGGTGACTGAAAAAGAGGGAAGGTTCTTGATAGGTTTGTAGCATAAACCCATTCGTTGGAACGTTCAAGACAATTCTACTACACAGCAAAAACAAGACACAAGTAGGCAAAGTCCTTTATGTTTGTCGTGCACGAGGAAGACCAACTGGACAAACGCCGCTCCTTCGCCTGACCTCAGTTGCTCTTGTGTGCTCCCTCGTAACACTGCTCTTTTATTGAGGTACATGAATATGCATAGGCTCATTAACATAGGTACACATGTGAACACAGAGTACCGTCTGTGTGTGTGTGTGTGGGGGGAGGGGGGTCAGAATGTGACCCCATAAACGACTTCCCTAAACCTGCTGGTCTGGAAGTCCAGCAGTCCATCTAAACGAAAGGCACTTACACTAAAACAGATATAGATGTGTTTGCTATACCATATATCAGCAAGAAAAGATACGACCTCTTCCCATGACCCTAGGATCTGAATGTGTATGCCAGAACACTCTGGAATGCACACAAAGTCTTTGCAGACTACTAAGGATCACACCTCTATCAATATGCAATTGATTATAGAACTCCTAATCATATATGAGTAAATATTTCTAAGCATAAATGACAATCAACAATATAAACCTGACAGTTGTGGGCTCGGCAGTCTGCTCAGCGTGCTGAGCTTAGAGCTGTCATTGAGGCCCTGAAATTGGGGAAAGGGAAAAGAGTGAACATCTACACGGACTCAGCATATGTGTTCGGGGCTGCACATGTGGAACGGGGCCAGTGGAAACAGGCTGGATTTCAAACTTCAGCACAACAGCCCATCAAGCATGAAAAGGAAATAAAAGAGCTGGGGGAAGCTCTAGAGGGACCTTTGGAGGTGGCAATCATTAAATGCAGAGGACATGATGATTCAGACACATGGGTGGCGAGAGGAAACAGAGTGGCCGATGAGGCAGCAAAGGAGGCGGCCGGATACACGGGAGTGAAACAGATGGTGAGTATGCGGGAGCATGTGAGGACTTGCCTGATCTGTGGACAGTACAACTCCAAGGTAACAGTGAAGCCAGAGATGGGTAAGTTTCCCCTGCTCCAACGACCCGGGCAGGAGATTGTGATCGATTACACGGACATGGCTATGTCCGCAAAGGGGTTCAGATATCTGCTGGTTTGTGTAGATAGTCTGACAGGGTGGCCAGAAGCATGGCCGGCGAGGAGAGAAGACAGTAAGACGGTGATTAAGTGTTTGGTGAACCATTACATTCCTTGGCATGGGTTCCCCGAAAGAATCAGATCAGATAATGAGACTCATTTTAAAAATAAACACCTTCAGGAGGTGGAATCCTTGTTGGGACTCCAACATAAATTTGGGACGGTTTATCATCCACAATCTCAGGGCAGGGTGGAAAGAATGAACCAAAATTTGAAGAGCAAATTGGCAAAAACCTGTGCACAGACAAAACTGGATTGGGTTGATGCGCTCCCAATAGCCCTGATGAGCATTAGATGCTCTGTCAATCAAACCACCGGGTACACTCCTTATGAGTTGTTCACGGGAAGACAATTTCCTGGGCCCACCGCAGGGATCCCAGCTTTGAGGGAGGAGATGCCTGGGTTAGAATATGTTAAGCAATTTAAAGCACTTAAGGCTCTTGTCTCAAGTTTTGTATCACACGTGGCCGCAGATCAAGGACAGGAGCAGACGGTGCAGGAGGCGAAGTGAGCGTGGCTGAAGGTGTACAAGCGGAAGTGGAATGAGCCGAGGTGGACAGGTCCGTTCGAAGTGGTGACCAGGTCCTCGCATGCAGTTCAATTGAGAGGGAAAGGTGATACCTGGTATCATTGGAGTCAATGCGCTGTGGCGGAGGAGCCTAGGAGGTCTGAAAGGCTCTGTAAGAAGGGGGGCACGGCTGTGACCCCAGAACACACAGATCTTCTGAAATAGGGGCAGAATAATCCCCTGATCTGTGCAACGACTGAAGGGTAGTCCAACCCCTGAGGTCGAAGAAAGAAGAGGAGCAGAGAATCACCCGACTGGAAGACACTGGTAGCTGCAGCAATAAAATAAAGGTCAAAAGCTCCTTAGACAGAGGTTCTAGTCTGAGTACATTTGAAAGGTACAAGGTAGCACCAAGATGAGGGTGGGAAACTGGAGCACCAAAATAAAGTTGTGGGAAAATTCGAGTGTAATGGGAGTTTTAGGGGTTGTTATTATTGTTACAGTAACTGTGATTTCTCTTGCATGCGAGTTGCCCAGAGACAGACCTCAGACCACGCCAGTGACTCCAGCATTCCAGGCCACGGTGAGACGAACCAAACGTGGCACATCAGGTAAAGTCGACACCTGTTTAAATTATTACGGTGGCGTAGAGTTGGACTACGTTACAGGGTCCACGACTTTGTTCACATTCGATCTCTGTGCAGTCATAAATTCTGGGGGCCGAAGTTATAGGACTTATGATATTTGGGTGTTATCAACTCTCATTCAACCGTTATTTTCAGCAGGGTTGGACATGGTTGAGTGGGAGATGTGCCAGAGTTTGTGGGGTATACTGAAAATTGGAACCCACAGAGCCAGAAGAATCAAGAGGGTTGGGGAGACAGGTTTTATTTACAGCGAGATTTTAGGACCCCACAGAATCTAGTGACTCTGTCATTGGGGAACTGGACGGCTCCACCCACGGGGATTGTCAATAGGGCAGTTTATTTTACCCTAGGAGTGGATGTGGTCAGGGAGGACCCGTATGGAGTGGTCAAGGTGAACTTTAGAAATTCATTACAAGGTTTGTTCCCAACCCCGGCACCATTGTTTGAAAATTCTACGGGGATTATGGAAGTGGATTACACTAAACTGAAGCTCAGACAGCTGATCTCTATGGCGACTGGCTATAGGGATAGTAATGTGTGGCTAAATTGGTTAATTCAAAATTCCGAGAGCAAAATGTGTCTGATTGTGTGGCCTGCGCGGGGGCCCGACCACATTTGTTCACTGAACCGGCACCCCTGTATCCAGAGGACCGCTGGGGATTTATGTGCATGCTTAGACTCACTAGGGAGGTGGTTTCGGAGGACAACTGCATGTCGTTGGCCAGCCTGTTTCCTCCAATTGATAATAAAACTGTAGTGGGACCGTTCACACTGAGTAAAGCAAATTACACCCGTTTTAAATTTACTGTTTCTGAACCTTCCAGCCACAAGCATGACGCCGGCGAGATTCCCGCTGACTGGTGTGTGGAAATCTTTCCAGCCAGGGGGAACGCCTCACGGGAGGAGGACATGGGGGCAGACCAAAAGAGGGGATGTTGGAATGATCTAATCGGAAGTGCTTTATTATTGTGCCTTATATTAATCAACACTGTCATATAATCATATAGAAGTAGTTTTAAGTGGGCACAGCCCTGAATAATAAAGGCATTAGAATAGGTGTCCTTCAGTCGTAGCTCTAGCCCATGTTTTCCTATAGAGCAGTAGATAAGAGGGTAGCAGCTTGTAGTGGAAACTTACTGAAAATACTGTTGTTTAGACTAGAAAAGGGTGCCCGGTAATAAAACTGTCAGGTGCCCATCACCATTTTGAGATCCGCGGCAACGTGTCTTACAGGAAGCATCTCCCTCCTAGAAATATTGTAAAAGCGAAAATAAAGTGTTAAATTGTCTACTGAGCAGTGTTTTGTCTTCCATCGGATACCTCTGAGGAATCAAAAAAAAACTTGAAGTGTTGATGTTGAACAGAACATTTAGTATTAAGAAAAACATTGAATAGCAAACTTTAGGAAAATATCAATTCAGAAAGCTGTTCTTGAATAAGCATGAAACGGGAAAGTCCCAAGCTAAACACTTTCCTCATTAGTTTAGTGTGTGTGTATATATATAGGCCCCCAGAGACAAATCATGTACAAACTCCAAAACACATTGCTAGCGTCGACTGAACTTCCCATACAGAGCTACCTAGATCACTTAAATTACACAATTGAAAGCACATGTGTATTTATACACAAGCACTCATATATATTCAAATAATATTAAAAAAAAAATGTTCATTTACCTGTAACTACCACACACTAAATCCAGTCGTTGGTACTATCACGGTCGATAGCAGGGACTCAAGCGCAGAGCACGTTGATGTTTCCAAACACAGTTTATTTACAACACCAGTGCAGAATATATACAGTGAGGGGAAAATCCAGGCTCCAAAGGTCCAAGGGGAAACTCTCTCACACTCGTTCTCGTCTTCACGCCCAAACTCACACATGTTTGCACAGCAGGAAGATCGCAGGTCCGGGGAGGAAAACTATCGCACAGGAGAGGGAAATTATTCACAAGTCACAAACCACTTAAGCACAGATTCACGGGAGCTGAGAGAATCACTAACGTGTCGAGCACAATCATCCAGTGACGAGAAGATCTGCATCCCAGCCTCAAATAGTGGACAGGTAATGACAGCTGATCGCAAACAGGTGTGTGGGCCAAGGGCGGAGCCCACAGTGAGCTCCGCCCAGGCAGAGAGGAGAGAGAGAGAGTGAGAGAGAGAGAGAGAGAGAGAGAGAGAGAGAGAGAGAGAATACAAAACACATGTAGCCTTGCAGGGCCGGCTGGGCAGGCACGGAGACCATGACAGGTACTTCCTGGCTTGTGTAGCCACTAGGTAACAAAAGCTCAACACTTGCATCCTGGTGCACTTCTGTTGTGTTTTGGAGTTTGTACGTGCTTCGGAGTTTGTACGTGCTTCGGAGTTTGTACGTGCTTCGGAGTTTGTGCGTGCTTTGGAGTTTGTATGTGTTTTGGAGTTTATACGTGCTTCTGAGTTTTTTACGTGCTTTGTCTCTAGGGGCCACCGTAAATATACTTTTATTTATTCAGTCCACATAAAATGTAATAAATAAATCATATAATACAAAAAACAACTATTTACATTTCAACTTTTAACTATTTAAATTTTCAGCTTTTTCCTTTTAAACAAGTTTAAAGTGAAACAACACAAAACACTGCAAACCACAACACAATTAAATATAAATTAAAATATGCAAAACAAAAAGACTCGCATTCTCTGTCATATAAGCCTGCATGAATAAACCTTCTGAATCCATTATCATCCGCAACTTAAAATAGTTGTGGATGATTGCTATACCTTTCTAATGTGACGTTGTTGTCCCTGGCTCGCTTTCTCTCTCTTTCCCTCTGGCTCTGTTCCTGTGCTACTGCGAGTGTATGGCGTTATTTTTGTGCCACTATTCTGAGCGCACGTAAAAAAAATTTGAGCGCACCTAAAAAAAGTGAGCGCACGTAAAAAAAGTTTGCAGGTGCAAGTGTTGTATTTTGAGGAGAAATTTATTTTGAGCAAAGAAAAGCTGAATTTGAGTGAACAAAATTCATTCCTGCGTGCAAAAAATGTATTTCAGTGTTTGCTATTATCCATACACACACACACAATAGCAGCCTCTCTCGCTCAGTTTTTGCATTTGCGCTTGCTCGCAATGTGTTGCTCGCGCTCTCAAAATTTCTGCCCGTGCGCTCAACTCTTTCTCTACACCGTTATATTTGTGCCACAAAACCAGCCAATCACAGACTTGGATGCAAAAAAATCTGATTGGCTGTTCTGGTCTCCAATCAGCTCGAAATAACGAAATGCAATATCCCAGAATCCATTTTGTCCAAAACTCAAACGAGGCAGTGGCGGAGGAACACAGAGTGGCGGAGTTTGAAATATTACTCTTTCTGGGTCACAAAATAAACTTTTAAGATATTTTCATGCGAGAATGGTGCTGTGTAAACTTCAAATATCTGCTCGATTTATCAAGACATCACATATTTGCATAAGTGCTCTAACGTTTTCGGAGATGCCTGTTACCCACCAGCTGACCGGGTGGTCACTCAGGTTAAACATAATATATAAGGCTGAACTGACAAAAAAATCACAGACTACACCACCAGGTATTACAGGAAAAACCATAAAGCCTTTGAAACAAACGCTGTTGTGACAGTGATGTACACTGTCTTGTTGGTATATATGTATGATTTGTATCACCTTCATGTTTCCAAACCGATATCATGAGCAGCAGCTTTTACAGCTGTGGCTCCAGCAAACATCAGCTGATACTAGAAATTAATTTTAAATAAATTATAACAACAGCTGATCATGCTTGTTGCTGCTGTTGTTTAGCGCAACATCCGCTGGTTTCCTGTTTCTGGCGCAAAGTGGGAGATAAACAAACAAGAGAGACGATCAGCTGATCATTGATCAGTTTCATGATTGAAGTAGCAACAGGAGAGGGAGGGAGAGAGAATGAGAGAGGAAGAGGCAACTGTACAACGGAAAGACAGCTTTGTATGAGGTGCCGTAAGGGACATTATTACTGAAACGCTCTCACACACACTACTGAAACACTCTCACACACACTACTGAAACACTCTCACACACACTGCTGAAATGCTCTCACACACACTACTGAAACGCTCTCACACACACTACTGAAATTTTACCTCTCACACACACTACTGAAATGCTCTCACACACAATACTGAAATTTTACCTCTCACACACACTACTGAAATGCTCTCACACACAATACTGAAATTTTACCTCTCACACACACTACTGAAATGCTCTCACACACACTACTGAAACGCTCTCACACACACTACTGAAACGCTCTCACACACACTACTGAAACGCTCTCACACACACTACTGAAACGCTCTCACACACACTACTGAAACGCTCTCACACACACTACTGAAATGCTTTCGCACACACTGCTGAAATGCTCTCACACACATTACTGAAACGCTCTCACACACACTACTGAAACGCTCTCACACACACTACTGAAATGCTCTCACACCCAGCCAACATGTATATATGGGCCCCACCTGGTTTTTGCTCGGGCTGGATGGGTACCATGTGGGCATGGGCTCAAACTGGGCTTTTTGTATGGGGCCTACTTGGGTTCTTCACATTAAACCCATATGGGCAATCCCGAGTGGGCACTTTTAGTAGGTCCTAGCTGGGTCAAACATGGGAAACACTTAACTTGGTCCAAAATGGGAAACACATGTAGGACCCACTTGGGTTTTCCACCTGGGATAGACATGGGCAAACACAGTCATTTAAGGATAGGCTGTTGTTGTGTGCCCCAGGTGGGGCAAAGTGAGGTAATGAATATATGTTTTAGTATCAATGACACAGGTAGGGCCCACCTGGTCAAACTAAATGGGTCACACATGGGCAAATGCAAGTCAGACCCTGAAAACATGTCTATGTGGGCCCCAGGTGGGGCAAAGTGAGGTAATCAATATATTCTTTTAGCACTGATGACATAGGTGGGGCCCACCTGGTCAAACTATATGGGTCGCACATGGGCAAATGCAAGTCAGACCCTGAAAACATGTCTATGTGGGCCCCAGGTGAGGCAAAGTGAGGTAATCAATATATTTTTTAGTACTGATGACGCAGGTGGGGCACACCTGGTCAAACTATATGGGTCGCACATGGGCAAATGCAAGTCAGACCTTGAAAACATGTTTATGTGGGCCCCAGGTGGGTTATGTTAAGTTAATATGGGCATATATTTTATGTGGGCTCAAGATTGTTTAGTATATATGGGACCCACTTGGGTTTCTCCCATGAAAGCCATATGGGCAAAACCAAGTGGAAACATATAGTAGGTCCTGGCTGGGTCAAACATTGGAAACACTTCACTTGGTCCAAAATGGGAAACACACGTAGGACCCACTTGGGTTTTTCACCTGGGTTAGACATGGGCAAACACAGTCATTTAAAGGAAAGCATTTGCTGGGTGCCCCAGGTGGGGCAAAGTTAGGTAATCAGTATATATTTTTTAGTACTGATGACACAAGTGGGGCCTACCTGGTCAAACTATATGGGTCACACATAGGCAAATTTAGACAATATTTTACTGAAAAGTCTGTGTAACTTAGAATGACACCGTTATCATCCAACAAATCTGTTATGAATATAATCTTTTTGTTTAAACCAGTCGCTCTTGAAAATTGATTTTTGATTAAGTGTTATTACCCTATGATTCCATAAGGTTTAATTATGGGGAGAAGTTGTGGGTATATCTCATTATCTCAGATTTTAACCATTTAATTCTAAGGGTGCCAACCATAAATTCTAATTCTGGAGTTTTGATACCACCTTTATTGTATTCCTTCACAAGCTGAGATGTTTCAGTGTAATGGATTTTATTCCTCCACAAAAAATCAAAAATAACTGTGTTAGCCTTATTAATGTTTTTAGAGGAGATATATAGAGAGTGACAAGGATAAATCAATTTGGAGATGCCTTCAGCTTTAGATAGGATGTTTCTGCCAAAAATAGCGAGGTCTCTGGTTAACCAGTGGCTAAGTGATTTCTTCATCTCCATGATACAGTTAGAAATATTAGTGTCTTCTCTGCTAATTGGGTTTTTTAGACATTATCAGCCCTATATATTTAACTTTAGATTCAACTCTAACCAAAGCTATTGAGGAGTCAGAGCTTGTATGAATCGGGAGTAGTTCACATTTTTTGATACTGAGAGATAAACGAGAAGCTTTAGAGAAAATTTAGTTTTCTCTACCACGTATTTATCTTTCAAAAAAATAGATGTATCATCTGCGAATTGACTTATTTTGAAGTCTTTATTAAAAATTGATATTCCTTGTATGTTGTTAGAATTTTTGATTAACAGTGTTAACAACTGAGTTGCCAATATAAAAAGCTTATGGGAAACAGGACATACTTGCCGAATTCCCTGTTGCACCTTGAATCCATTCCTTGATTCAAGGAAGCTAAAATATTGTTAGGTAATGCGGCTGCTTCACTTAGGCTACAAGCACAGCCATCCCCAACCCCCAGGTCCTGGACCAGTACCAGAGTTGAGGCTTGAGTTTGAAATTCATGGTTTTCAGGGTATTTATCATTTTTTTATTTTTATATCGTTTATATTGTTAACTCGGTTTCCCTGGGTCTTTTCCCATGTGTTATGAATAAATCTTCTTTTTTTGGAAGCGGTACTGGTTTTATTTTATTGTATTTATCCAAGACAACTTAAAGGCCGGTCCATGAAATTATTGTCGGCCATAAATGGTACGTGGCGCAAAAAAGGTTGGGGACCGCTATACTAGCAGGTTGCTGAGTAAACATCCTTGTAGTGTTTTGAAATATACCACTTTTTCCATCAGTTTCCTTGTCAGGAAACAACTTCCTGTTCAGCGGAAATGCCTCTGGTTTTAGTGGAGTGCGTGAGTGCATTTCAGTAGTGTGTGTGAGAGCTAAAATTTCAGTAGTGTGTGTGAGAGCTAAAATTTCAGTAGTGTGTGTGTGAGAGCATTTCAGTAGTGTGTGAGAGAGCGTTTCAGTAGTGTGTGTGAGAGCGTTTCAGTAGTGTGTGTGAGAGCATTTCAGTAGTGTGTGAGAGAGCGTTTCAGTAGTGTGTGTGAGAGCGTTTCAGTAATACTGTCCCTTACGGCACCTCATAGCTTTGTGTCTTTTTTTCATTCTAGGTGAAGTACGGGACTAATCGCGTTCCTTTTCCCCTCAATACGGATATATTGTAATTGGTCCAGCCCAGAGTTGATCATGACCAATTGGCTAATCCACCACCTTTCATTGTTTATACCGTTACAAAAACAAACAAACATAAAAATGAAAAATCATCATCGGCCCACCGGGCAAATGTCCGGTATGCCCAATGGCCGGTTCCAGTCCAGCTACGCGGTCAGCTGGTGGGTAACAGGCATCTCCGAAAACGTTAGAGCACTTATGCAAATATGTGATGTCTTGATAAATCGAGCAGATATTAGAAGTTCACACAGCACCATTCTCGCATGAAAATATCTTAAAAGTTTATTTTGTGACCCAGAAAGAGTAATATTTCAAACTCCGCCACTCTGTGTTCCTCCGCCACTGCCTCGTTTGAGTTTTGGACGAAATGGATTCTGGGATATTGCATTTCGTCATTTCGAGCTGATTGGAGACCAGAACAGCCAATCAGATTTTTTTGCATCCAAGTCTGTGATTGGCTTCTTTTGTGGCACAAATAGGGCTTTGGAGCGTGATGTCACCCACGCCACGCCCCCTCCCGCCATGACAGTAGGCCAAACGAAGCACACGGAAGCGTCAGCTATGGTTCGTACGTACTGTGTTGTCGGTTGCAACGTTAGATCATACGATAGGGAAGGCAAGAAGCTGGGAAATGGGCTCTCTTTTCATCGTTTCCCCTCCTGGAGGCAACGGGAGGGATCTCATGTATCAGATATTACTAAACGAAGATGTCAGGCTTGGATTGCAGCGGTCAGGCTTGGATTGCAGCGGTCAGACTCGGACCGGCACGCAAGGCGAGTGCAACGAAAGCGAAAAAGAGCACCCATCGGAGGTAACCCCCACCCCAAAAACATACAAAATTGCGCTCATTGTACGCTAATCTGCACATAACTTTCAGATGAATCACACACCTGGAATACTGGTGTACATTTACCTTATGTGTATGCACTAATTTTATCTTACATGCTTTCATTATGCAGCTTCAGAGTATGAAGGTGTGCCCCGTGCAGAAGTAATAGATGAAGATCTGACAGAAGACCAACAACAAAATCACCATGTCATGGAGGCTGTGGACAGGAGTTACTCATATCATGTGAGGGTGAAGACACAACACTGCTTGATAAGAATGTTAAGGTGTGCTGTGTTTTGGTGAATATGTGCCCCAGTGTGGTTGTCAAACCAGGGCTCTTGTTGAATATTCATAAAACTGCTGTGTTGCATGTACAGTTCATTGTAAATAATTGTACTTTCTGTAAAGTGGTTTCAATAAAACAGAAATGAAAAGTATGTTTATTTTTTTTTTATTCACGATCTGTTCACATGTACTTAGCAAGTACATGTGCAGGTACACATGAAATGCAAACTTTTTACATGGCAACGCACAGCTGGCATCAATCGTGAATCGTTCATCTAGAGCAATTTTGGGGGCAGCTGCTGAGGAGAAGTCAATGTTATGTGCAACCTCTGGCTGTATCTTGGTCATATGGTCAACGTACTCACAACGTGGAGGCTTAAAAACAGCCAAATCTTGTACCCAACCGTAGGAATTTATAATTCCGAAAATGATTTGCCGTGTATGCGCTGACTCCACAGACAACGTACGCGAAAATATCGGGATAGGACAACGGCGGTAGGCTGTCTGGGTTTCCGCTCCACTGCCTTATTTCATACGGGTCCACATTACCGATGCACGCTATTTTTTCCAAGTACCATCTCTTGGCGTCTGGGCGCAATCGGTCGCCCTTTGTCTTTTGCGCTGATTTTCTGCTTCCAACACAGTGTGTTTGTTTTGATTTGTGGCCTTCTGTCATGGCGCCGCGATTCCACAATGCACTGCGGCGTGACGTCAACTCCAAAGCCCTATATAACGGTGTAGAGAAAGAGTTGAGTGCGCACGGGCAGAAATGTTGAGAGCGCGAAGAACACATTGCGAGCGAGCGCAAATGCAAAAGCTGAGCGAGAGGGGCTGCTATTGTGTGTGTGTATGGATAATGGCAAACACTGAAATACATTTTTTGCACGCAGGAATGAATTTTGTTCACTCAAATTCAGCTTTTCTTCGCTCAAAATAAATTTCTCCTCAAAATACAACACTTGCACCTGCAAACTTTTTTTACGTGCGCTCAAATTTTTTTTACGTGCGCTCAGAATAGTGGCACAAAAATAACGCCATACGAGTGTAACTACTCACTCACGGCCAGCATCATTCGACGTTTCTCCTCTCAGGTTGGGGTGGGATTATTTTTTGTGGGGAAGAAGCAGTGGCGGTCCTAGCCTGTTTGGCACCGCGGGTGAACACTCCTCCTCCTCCTCCCCCCCCCCCCCCCCCCCCCCCCCCTCCCACACACACACACACACACATAAAACATATTAAGGATTGTACATTAACATAAAAATGTTGTCGGAACCATACTGTATTTCACCAGAGAAACACACACACACACATATGAAGAGAGAGAGAGTATGCATTGTATGCAAACGGCTACCAAACAGCCATCATAATTCGTCATACAATGAGAACAGGACAAATCAACAATTGACAATGACTTCTATCCTTACGTTGGGTGAGTGCTGAGTATTTGTATATGTGCGCATGAGGGTGGGAATGCATGTTTGTGTCTGTGTGTGCCTGTTTGTCTGTGTCTATATGTCAGGTCGGGTCTTAGACTCCACCTCTCTGGGAACTCCCAGGCCCTCCAAAGTATGGAGGCCTATCTCCCCTCACCACACTCCCTGCCGGTGACTGATGCCCTCAGGGGTCGGTGCGTTGGTGGTTCTTGGTGTCCAGGGCTGGGCGCTCAGGTATGTACCAGCTCACTCCTGGTGGCGACTTGGCGGGGCCTGGCGCCTGTTGCTTGGTCAGGTCTCTTCCGGGGCGCGGGGGGCCCTCAGGCCTCCGGCCTCTGGGCCTGCGGCTTGGTTCACTCTGGCACAGCTGGCTGCCGGCAGGGCCGGCGGGCACACCAGTGCAGCCCCCTCTGGCTTCTGCTCTGTGGCTACTGGGTGACCCCTCGTCTGGAGATCTCCTCAGCTCTTCCCAGGAGGGTGGCACGGATCTCCTCCATGCCTGCTTCATGCCCTGGGGGACGGGGCTATGACCCTCAACACCCTCTAGCAGACCGTTACATGGGGAAACCTTTTGAATACAAGCGCGCTGATCCACACAGGTGTGCACACGGGTGTTCACTGTTCATAGACATAAACTACACCTTTCTTGACTGCTACTTCAAAGCACATTGTGCGCTGTTGGTCCTGCGTGCTGCACAACAACATTCAATATTTAGTATTTACTGCTGTTTACACTTAGCTAGATTAATGCGATGGTGTTGTGTTTAGTATGTTGCTTTGTTTTGTTTTTTTGCTTGTTTTCTCTTCTTTTTCTCTCAACAGATGATCCAGGAGATTTTTTTTCTTTCTCTTTTTAAGTGCCCTTTCTCACTGTCCCTCTTCCCTTCTGTTTTTCTTTTCCTTCATCTTTCTTTCTCCCTTTCCTATCCCCCAGTCATGTCTGTCCCGTCTGTAACAACTGAAAATAAAATAAAATAATAACAACAAAGTTTGATCAAATGGACCAAAACGGCAAGGCTGTGATGATCCATTTGGCAAAGTAAATCCATTGTGTATCCTTGTTGGTCTTCAGACAACAATTCTGACGGCTAAAGAACCAAATGGGACAGGAAAAAAAAAACAAAAAAAAAACAAAAAAAAAAAACAATTGACAATGACTAATTAATATTAAAATCTGTAACATAATGTATTGTTTGGAGTTTAGTCTGTTACTGTTACTATTTTTGCCATTTCTTTTTGGAGCAACTGTAACCCACATAATTTCCTTAGGGATTAATAAAGTATTCTGATTCTGATTCTGATTGTTTCAGGATACATGACCTGCCATTATCCAATGACACATCTGCTTACCTGTATCTTTTGCTCGTTTACCTGATGGCTTTGAACTTTTCATGTCCATCTTCCATTGGTTTTAATTTTGCACTCCAGTATGAACACAAATCCCCCAACTCGAGGATCGCCACAACATAACCTAATAGACCTACACCTTAGTTCACAGATTCACTTTGTCTAGGGTTTATTTCTAGGATTTCGCACAATCCAGGATGCAAATCATGATTACATAAGGTGCTTGGATTTACATCATTATGAATGAAATGTGCTCTATTTGGAAGCAGCCGGCCCCTCCCCTGTAGACGGGTTATGTGTGTGAGACTTTAAATCATCAAACTGTAAATCATAAATTTTAAATTGTTATTGATCCCTTTACCCCTGGTCCTAAAGTGTATATTTATTTTCTTACTCTTCTTATATTTATTGTTTGTTTACTTGCACTACTTTAACTGGAGCCTCGTCGTCTCGTCTCTCTATATTCTGGACTGTATATAGTGGAGATGTCAATAAAGTTTACTTTGACTTCAGCAGCAAGCAGGCGCACCGAGGGCTCTCGCGCTCACTTTTCGCGTATAGAATTTCGAAAAAAACATCGGTGCAAGTTATAAGTCTGTATCATGATGTCTGGTGTTTTCGTGTTTGTTGTTTTGTTTTTATTTTGTTTTATTTTGCGAGTTGGTTATTAGATGCTGCTCCAGCCAGCCAGAGAATCCCCCGCCGCCCCGCCCTCTCCTCCCTGTGCCGCAAGCAGCAGGCGCACCTCGCAAACGGAAGGCGCCCTTACTCCCAGCAAATGGGCGATAGAAAACCAATCGGTGCCTATGCCATTCCCAATATGCGTTGGCTGATGTCGGGGCAGCATGAGTACGAGGAATTTTTTTGTTTGTTTGTTTTTTGCCGATGCCCGTGATGCCGCCCCCCACCACAATGCCACCCCGGGCAACCGCCCGTGTCGCCCGTATCTAAAACCGCTACTGAGAAGAAGGATGGTTCCCTCCTGCCACACATTGACTTCTGGGGACTTAATGATATAACAAAAATGTTAAAGTGAATTGTTAAATGTTGTCATTTTTATGCTTACCATCTCTACATTGTTTCAAACTGTGTGATCAAAGACATTCCCTTGTCCCCCTCCCCAGCCTGTCGAGGTTGTGGGCAAGGCTGTAGTGTTTTTTCACAGACGCATTCCATGTGAAGGTTCTGTTTGTTGTTTGGTAAACTTCCTGCCCTTTTATGGCCTCACCTGTGTTGTGCATGGTGAACCAATACAGGAATTGAGCTATATATAGGGTGTGGGGGAGATTACCCTCTTTATGACCAAGGATTTTGTTAAAAACAGTTGTGATCAGGAAATCACGCACACAGAGAGAGGCACACACACACAGTGCCTTGTCTTTTGTAACCAAGGGGGGTTTACGAGGGGAGGTGCTTGTGTAAACTATTGTGTGTATTGTAACTGTTTTTTCAATAAAAGGCAGGTTTCGTCAGCTTCATCGGCAACTATAGTCAGGTAACTACACCAATCACACGACTCTGAAACACAAGGTTCCTTTTTATTATTCTTGTCAAATATTTATCAAAGTTTTGTGGAGCTGAATGTGTTTCAAAACACTTTAATTTGTTTACTGCCTCATATACCAACTACAAAATCTACTGCACCCTGTCACGTTTGATGGTTTTTGAGTGAGAGAAAAAATTGAAATGAACATGAACTTAAATGCAACATAAGCATCATGTCAGTGGCTTCATTATCTGTATATTTAGGATTATTATCCTTCTGCATTGACTAAAACTTAAGGACTGTTTGTTAACTTCAGGGAGAAATCTGCCATTTCTAAAGGGAAGGTTTTTTTTATATAGAAGAATGGGTTGACAAGTTTAAAAGTTGATGTGAGCAGTAAATAAAAAAGGATTAAACACACAGAATTGCTGTCAAACCGCTCCTCTTCCTGGAGTGAAGCACAGCCTGATAACCCTCCCTCTTCTTCCTGTTTTTAAACACAGCACTTCCTCTCTGTCCACATGTTTCCTCGTTCCCTCCCCTTCAGATCTGCACTTTGGAAATGGGTGTAACCAACATGTGATGGCATGTAGGATCTGATAGGTTCCGTTTACTGAAGAAAAAGAATTTGTTGAGATTACACCTCAGACTACTTTCAGTTATACGGTAAAGAAACTCACACAGTCACTGACACTGAGAGGAGAAATGGCACAGAAAGGAGTTCAGCTGGACCGAGAAACCTTCTCTTGTTCCATCTGTTTGGATCTACTGAAGGATCCGGTGACTATTCCCTGTGGACACAGCTACTGCATGAAGTGTATTAAAACCCACTTTGATGAAGAGGACAGGAAGGGAATCCACAGCTGCCCTCAGTGCAGGAAGACTTTCATACCGAGGCCTTTGGTAGAGAAAAACACCATGTTAGCAGATTTAGTGGAGCAGCTGAAGAAAACTGGATTCCAAGCTGTTCCAGCTGATCACTGCTATGCTGGACCTGAAGATGTGGCCTGTGATGTCTGCACTGGGAGGAAGCTGAAAGCCATCAAGTCCTGTTTATTCTGTCTGGCCTCTTACTGTGAGAAACACCTTCAACCTCACTATGATTCACCATCATTAAAGAAACACAAGCTGGTGGCCCCCTCCAAGAAGCTCCAGGAGAACATCTGCTCTCGTCATGATGAGGTGATGAAGATTTTCTGTCGTACTGATCAGCAGAGTATCTGTTTTGTCTGCTCAATGGATGAACATAAAGGCCATGAAACAGTCCCAGCTGCAGCAGAAAGGACTAAGAAGCAGAAGGAGCTCGAGGTGAGACGACTAAACATCCAGCAGAGAATCCACGAGCGAGAGAAAGATGTGAAGCTGCTTCAACAGGAGGTGGAGGCCATCAATGGCTCTGCTGATAAAGCAGTGGAGGACAGTGAGAAGATGTTCACTGAGCTGATCCGTCTCATCCAGAAAAGAAGCTCTGATGTGAAGCAGCAGGTCAGATCCCAGCAGGAAACTGAAGTGAGTCGAGTCAAAGAGCTTCAGGAGAAGCTGGAGCAGGAGATCGCTGAGCTGAAGAGGAAAGACGGCGAGCTGGAGCAGCTCTCACACACAGAGGATCACAACCAGTTTCTACACAACTACCCCTCACTGTCAGCACTCAGTGAGTCTACACACTCATCCAGCATCAATATTCGTCCTCTGAGCTACTTTGAGGATGTGACAGCAGCTGTGTCAGAGACCAGAGATAAACTACAGGACATTCTGAGAGAGGAATGGACAAACATCTCACTGACAGTCACTGAAGTGGATGTTTTACTGTCACCACCAGAGCCAAAGACCAGAGCTGAATTCTTAAAATATTCACGTGAAATCACACTGGATCCAAACACAGCAAACACACATCTGTTATTATCTGAGGGGAACAGAAAAGTAACAAGAATAAAACAACAACAGTTTTATTCTGATCATCCAGACAGATTTGCTGATTGGTGTTTTCAGGTCCTGAGTAGAGAGAGTCTGACTAAACGTTGTTACTGGGAGGTGGAGTGGAGAGGGGGAGAGGTTTGTGTAGCAGTCACATGCAAGAATATCAGCAGAGTTGGGAGCCTCAATGAATGTGTATTTGGATTCAATGACAAATCTTGGGCATTATATTGTTACACTAACAGTTATCAGTTCTTGTACAACAGTGCACAAATTGTACTCTCAGGTCCTCGGTCCTCCAGAGTAGGAGTGTACCTGGATCACAGAGCAGGTATTCTGTCTTTCTACAGCGTCTCTGAAACCATGACTCTCCTCCACAGAGTCCAGACCACATTCACTCAGCCGCTATATGCGGGACTATATCTTTATGGAGATGGAGTCACTTCAGAATTGATTAAAGTGAAATAGACAGAGAAGATAGGTTCAAGTTAATCCATGACCATTATATGTACTTGTGTAATTTCTGAATGAGGCTTTACATTTTATGCGGAGAAGTTCAGTGGTTCATTTGTTCTGGATTTTTTTGAGGAAATATATAACATATAATCATGTATGCTTGTACACAGTAGATATCCACACTGGAATGTTTTTCATAGTGGATTTACCCTGCTAAGCATTTAAGTCTCATAATCAAAGTGTATAAGTCTCATATACTTAAGTGAAATATTATCCGTATTTATATCATAAGGCTATATCATCTGTTGAATGAGTACCTGTTGATGCATACAGTTTGCTCTGTAATTTATTAAGTACAACTAATATGTAACTATAAAAACTGATGCATCGGAGTTAACCAGCGATTTAATCCATAATTGTTGCAATATCAACATTTGCAAAGTTGGCAAAAATACTTGTACTAGTTTAAACTCAAAACTAAATAAGTGAAAAGACAAGGAATGGAAAAGTTACTCAGCAGCTGGTTGTGGTCTCCTATTAAAGGAGGGTCAGATATGACCAAACCACAGATATAGCCACAGTTGCCTTGGGGCTGCCAGTGAGGTTGCCATATCACGCCATCGGCCTCTCTGGCCAACACTAGTAGGCGGTAGGGTAAAGTGTCTTGCCCAATGACACAACGACCAGGACAGAGAGAGCTGGGGGATCGAACCGGTAACCTTCCGGTTACAGATAAGCCTCCCAACCCCCTGAACCACGGTCGCCCCGCTACTCTTCATATTCAGCATGTTTGAAATCTGTCATCAGTCTGGTTAGTGGTTTTATTCTGTAGTTGCTGTAGTGGGTTGTCAATTGCAAAAATATACTGGAGCTGCAATGATTCATCAGTTAGTCAATGATTAGAGAATTGATTGTTTTATCATTATTATAGTCATATTTAAAGCTGGTTCCTGTTTCTGAAATGTGAAGATTGTTGATTTCCTTGATCATATCTGACGGTAAACTTAATGTCGTTAAGGTTTTAAATGTTCAAATGAAATAAGATTTGAATCCTTGAGGTTTTTGATATTGTATTATTATTATTGTGTCTAGAGTGATGACATTTAATGTCATTTTTTTAGATGTAAAATTTGATCACACGCGATCATTTATAGATTGAAATATAAACACTAAATGATACAGGCCTGTATATTGTGGAGGAAATCACAAATCTGATGATTCTGATTAGGAGAAAATGAGCTGAGGGAGACACCTGGTGGACAAACACAGACATGACAAGAAGAAAGACTAAAGTGCAGAGGGGAGACAAACAGCTGGAAATACTTGTTGGAAAGGATTGTCATGCTTCAGAAAAACACAGCACACACTCTAACAGTCCTTTATTTGCACTGAAGGAGACACGTGAAGAAACCAAATCACACAATAATGAAGTGAACACATTTATAGCCAGTGTTCAAGATGATGGATAGAAATGAAAATCATGGAGCATTTATGCATTTTTAGGTCTGTGTCTTACAGCAGAAGCAGCATTTACATGAACTCACCAACTGTTTATTTCTTTGTTATTCTGATGAAAATGTCAAATAAATATATTTTCCACTTTTGTGTGACAGAGGCAGGAATTTCTCTGTCCTGCATGACGAGAAATCTGCTGTTAAATCAGAACATTGACAGACTTCAGATTTTATTCACAGACATGTTACTTGCTCGGAACACTCGATGTTTGTCATACTTTTTTGTCATTTTGTTTTACTTCTGTGACTCCTGGTTTTAGGTTGATTCAAAGAGGAAAACAAGATTAACAGATTATCAGATTAACGCTTTGTTGGAAAGCACCAATGCAGCAAAATGTTTGTGTGGCGTGGGTGTGGTCTCTGGCCGGCTGCAGAGGAGGGGTGATGCAGCGAGTTCCCGGGGCGACCTATCTGCTCTTTCATTACCCAAAATACCTACATGAGCTCCACATTATTACTATATGTTTATTTTGTTCAGACAATCTGTGATGAGCAAAAAGAATTTCCATGTCCATGTGGGTTGTAAAGGCCACAACACTGTCTGACTGAAGTCTTTGTCGAATAATTTAAAAGCTGTCACTCTATCATCCCCAACCCACCCAAAACTATTTTTAAAATCCTTTCCTCTTTCCCAACAATTCTCTAACACTTTCTTAACAGGATGGTTTTCGTCATGACCTTTCAAATTTATCCAATAGTTAACCATCAACTGTTGCATGTCTCCTGATTCCAAATGTAGAAAACATATTGGCGTTGTTTTAACTGCCTCTAAGCAAAGTCTCAGTGCTCGAGCTTGGATAACATCCAGCTTCTTTAAGGAAGTTTTAGCCGCTGACCCATATACCACACACCCATAATCTAATCTTGATTGAATTAACGTCACATAAATACTTTTAAGTGCATTAAAATTGGCACCCCATGTCAGCCCTGATAAACACCTCAAAATATTAAGAACCTTTTTACTTTTCCCCATAACGTGCTCTATGTGATTTTTCCAGGTAAATATCTTATCAAAAACTACTCCCAAAAAAACAAAAATAATCCACCCTTTCTAGGCCTTTCCCATACAAGTATAACAGCTTATTTTTCCTCAATTTTAATATTTGTGAAAAACATCACTTTCGTTTTCTCAAAAGAAACTTTAAAACCCCATTCTACTCCCCACTTTTCTACTTTAACTATCCCCTCTTGAAGTTTCTTAATGAGATGGTCAACATCCCCCCCCCCTCACCCATAATGCCCGTTAAATGTAAATATAAAAGAACTGGTGGAGAATTTAAAACTAAGGAATGAAGAAGTTAAAGGAGCACCACGAGAGGTCCAGACAAAGTAGAAACAGAAACTGTGGTGGTGAAATTTGAAACTGAAGATGTACCAAAAGAGGTCTTCTTTGGATTAATAAGATTCAGTTTGAGGGAGTTTGTACCTAAACCAATGAGGTGTTTCAATTGCCAAGAATTTAGACATATTGCAAAGGTATGTAAAGGGAAGAGGAGATGTGCTCTGTGTTCTGGAGATCATGAGTATGGGAAGTGTGGCGTGGGAGTAAAACCAAAATGTTGTAATTGTGGAGGAAAACACAGTGCTGCTTTTTGGGGAGGAAAGAGGGAAGGAGGAGAGGAGAGAAGAGTTCCCTTCCCAGACGCCTCAAAGCCCACTCACATCCTGGGCCATCTGACCTCAGGAATTCACATGACAAGGTGGGGCCAGGTTTCACAATGAGCACACCCGAAACCCTGGCTGATTAGGTCCCACACCCACTTTCACACCTTGGCTCATGTGATTAGAGGATCACCAGGGGGTCCTTTGTCCCTCTTTGGGGGGATACTCCCACTGGGTTTAAATCTGGGACTCTCGGCCATTTGACCTTAGAACTGAAGAAGCTTCTCGGATGAGAGGTGAAACGTCTTCAAGCAACTTTAAGAAGTCCAGACGCTTTTCTTTGCAAACTCCTTTGACTACAATGACCTGGATGACTGAGAACCTTCACAGACGAGGAGAGAAGTGGGTGTTTGGGAAGGCGAATTGGATGAAATTTAATAGGTTGTGTGAGAGGAAGCTTTTACAAGCTCAAGATAATTTGAGTGTTGAATGAATGAATCAAGAAATTAGTCAAAGTATGTTAAGTGCTGCTGAGGAGGCTATTCCAAACACATCAGGGAAAGTTAGGGAGAGATCAGTTCCATGGTGGAATGATGAATGTAAGTTAGTAGTAAGAGAAAAAATAGAGCATTTAAGTTGGTCAAACGGTCTCATAATTTTCAACATTTAACTGACTACAAAAAAGCACAGGCGAAAGTCAGAAGTGCAGTAAGAAGAACAAAGAGAACATATTGGAGAGATTTATGTTGTAAAGTTGGTAATGATACTCAAATAGGGGAATTTTGGGGGACGATCAGGAAAATGGGGGGAGACAGAAGAGAATGGAGTTATCCAGTACTTAATAGGAGTAATTAAGTAGCTGTAACTGATAGGGAAAACACTTATTTATTTATTAACCATCAGCAAATTTTGTATGACAGATTGTCTGAATAAAATAAAAATATAGTAATGTGGACTCGGGCTCATACAGGTATTGTGGGTAATGAAAGAGCAGATAGTTTGGCTAAAGCAGCTGTTAAAAAAGTAGATATTGATGTGCAGATACCAATGTTAAAATCTGAAGGGAAAGTACAGTTTGGACAGAAAGTAAGAATTTCTGGAAAATGGCATGGGATAATGAAGTAAAAGAGAGACATTTATACAGGGTACAAAACACAATAATAGTTAAGAGCCATAGTGGGTTAAATAGACAGGAGGAGGTTACTATAAGTAGAATACGAACAGGTCATTGCTTTCTAAATGGTACTCTTTTTAGGATGGGGAAACATCCGACTGGGTTGTGTGATTGGTGTAATGCTATGGGTACGGTTGAACATGTGCTTATTAGTTGTAGGAAGTATGTAAGTCAAAGGAGAGTGTTGAGGGTAGAAATGGGTGGTGTAATGGAACTAACATTTGAAAAGGTGGTTAATCAGTAAAGTCATGATGAAGGGAAAGGAGTGGCTTTTCGTTTTTTGAGAAATACTGGTCTCATCGTTAGAGAGGATCTAAGGATTTGGAAGTGAAGTGAGAATAAAAGCCAGGAGATGGCAGTAGTGCAACATCTTTGGATGCAAGCTGCCGTTAAAAACGACAGAAGAAGAAGATAGGGGGCATTTTTGGAAGTTGCTGTTTGTATGTGTAAGAGTTGTCCAATAAACTAAGTACTAATTACTTCAGTTTAGTCTCCAAAAGTTGATTCTGTTCATCTGGACGTAGCGTTTTGTGGGAGAAACGTTTCGTCACTCATCCAAGTGACTTCTTCAGTCTCAGCTGACTGCAGGTTTCCCCAAATCTTATAAACAGTACATAATGACTGAAACCAGCCCACTGAAGGAACAATGGGCTGAGAGGTCAGTTCCTTAATCTTAATTATGCAAATTCTCATGACCATTGATCAACAACCACTGACCAAAACCCACTGATCAAAGACCACTGATCAATGGCCATGAGTACCATTCACAGAGATTTGGGGAATGGCTGCAATCACAGCATTGTAAGATGGCGAAAGATGTACCCTTAGGCCCCCTCCTCGATTCAGAGATGGTCTTTCCCTTTTCACGTAGATGGCCTCCTTGACTCCGTGCTCAAACCAGCGTTCCTCCCTGTCCAAGATGTGTACATCCTCATCCTTGAAAGAGTGTCCACTGGCCTGTAGGTGTAAATAGACTGCAGAGTCCTGGCCTGACGAGGTAGCTGTTCTGTGTTGTGCCATCCGCTACTTCAGTTTAGACTGAGTGATGTCTGATGTGTTCCACACCACACCTCTCTGCGTAACGCTCTTCAAAAAAAAGGCATTTGCTACATTTTTGCTTTTTTTTCTTTGTTTTGTTTTTAAACAGTTTTCAACTTAACTGTTTTCCAGCCTGGGGTTTCTGATGGTTTGTGGCAACAGGGTGATTTTGTCCAAACTGTGTGCAGGACAGGAGCTGGATGCAAATCTCATCTGTAACATTTAGAAATGGAAAGCCCCATAAATGGTAAATGGCCTGTATTTGTATAGCGCTTTACTAGTCCCTAAGGACCCCAAAGCGCTTTACACATCCAGTCATCCACCCATTCACGCACACATTCACACACTGGTGATGGCAAGCTACATGTAGCCACAGCCACCCTGGGGCGCACTGACAGAGGCGAGGCTGCCGAACACTGGCGCCACCAGGCCCTCTGGCCACCACCAGTAGGCAACGGGTGAAGTGTCTTGCCCAAGGACACAACGACCGAGACTGTCCAAGCCGGGGCTCGAACCGGCAACCTTCCGATTACAAGGCGAACTCCCAACTTTTGAGCCACGATCGCCCTACATCAGACCATCAAAGCCAATGTCGGTATGTTATTTGACTTTTGAATAAATCTACTTAGCATTGTGCAATAATAATAGTAAAACCAAACACTTTTGCATAAACATGAATACCAGAATATTCTCAGTTACCTTTGAACTTTGTCATCTCTGTTCTTTTTAAACTTGCTTTTCCACTTTGTAGCTGGATAGAGTAGTTCCAAGTTAAAGTTCCTTTTTAAAAATGTTAATCCTAAGCTCTGATATTGACTAAATTTACAGCTGACTAAACAGAATGTGCTCTCTGCTGCTCTGTGGGAGATGTTTTAAACATTTGTCTGCCTTTTCTGTAAAAGTAATTGCTAGAAAGATATAATAACTCTTTGTATTTCTCACCCTGTGGTAGCTGGGATAAGCTCCAGCCACCACACAACCTTGAAAAGAATAAACAGTAGAGGATGGATAGATGGTATTTACAGTTTTAATTAATTATATCAGGGGTTTTTTTAATCTAAGGATGATTGTGGTGCACAGTCTGCAGTGTCGTGCAGGGGACATGGGCTCACCTGCAGCGAAGGGCTGTCGGAATTCAAAGAGTCCTTCAAATGTGGCAACAAATGTGTCCCACTTTTCCCCGAATTTGAAGGATGGCTGTGTCCAAATTCAGGGGAAGGATGCGTCAAATGCCAATTTGGAAGCAATGACGTCACAGCGACATGACAAAGGCTGTCCGAATTCAAAGAATACTCCAAATGTGGAGACAAATGCATCCTACTTTTCCCTGAATTTTAAGGATGGGTCCGGTATATCCTTCGTGTCCTACCATACCCCAGGATTCATTGCTGGCCATACAGGAGATTTTTTTTTCTGATAACGATGGTGGTCGAAGCGGGAGAGGAAAACACTTCAAACGTAAGTATATAAAAATCTGGTAGTACAAAAGTTAAAATGTTATAGCGGTTGTGTTGTTAAGCTATGGGCATCTGCATAGACATGTTGTTATTTGGGGGTTTTTTTATTTAAATAATCGTAAACTAGCTTGTATGGTGGGTCCTGCAGTTTTTCATGTATAGCCAATTTCATACAGCCAATTTTGATTTTTTTCAAATGAATCATTTTAGTGATTTGTTGTGGCAAAAAAGACCAAACGGCTCAATTTATTAAAACAAGGAGAAAACAATCACCTCTTCCCTGGGGTGAAGAATTGGGCCACTGTGGCGTGGAGGTACAAGAATCAATTTACAAATCATATTTATATGAGTACGGTTTTATTAAACCTCATGCTGTACAGCAGCGGTCCCCAACTTTTTTTGCGCCAGGGACCGGTTTAATGTCAGACAGGAACCGCCGTCAACAAAATAAAATGATACAAACAAAGACAAAAACTGTGGTATTTTGTAAATATAATAATAAATGCGAATTCACTGTGTAGTTGTGTAACTTTATTACCAGCGTCCTCCTGAAATGCGCCAACAACATTGAGAGTAACATCCTCCTCTCTGCCCCTTAATCCTCTCTGGTCGCTATGGTAACGTGCAAATATTTCTTTCAAAATAAGACACACAACTACAATATGGGAAAAAACCCAGGGAAACCGAGTTAACGATAAAAACCCTGAAAACCATAAATTTCACACCAGAGCCTCAACTCTCGCAACCCGGTACCAAACGACTTGGGGACCGCTGCTGTACCTGTGATGTCCAGACGGTATTCCTCTGGTGTTCTGCTGTAAAAACCTTTGGATTTAAGGATGGTTTTCTCTCTTCTTTTATTTGTTGTGATCAGGACAATTGTGGAGAAGATGAGCCTACAGTGGAAAGTCACCCCCTTGCCGGAAGAATGGGATAACTTAAAAAGAAATACAAAGTACGTATGTGTGTTATCAAGAAGATAATTCTTAAGAACACAAGTTAATAAATGTGCAATTACTAAGAGTTGTTGTGTTGTTTTTATTTGTCTACTGTCATTTTTGATTTCCTCTGCCTTTAGGATTGCAAGTATCCAGGGTCAGGAGAGGGGGTAGGTTGGAAGTCCACAGCTGCTACTTGGCCCTGGTTTGCCTTCCATTAGTCCTCCTGTCCTAATTTCCTCTCTCCCTGAGGACACTCCAGGGCCTTCGGAGCATTGCTTAGTCACATTCTGACTGTGTGATTGTGCTGACATCATGGCAGGACATCAGTTTTGTGTTTAATTTACACATCAAGTTTCTTGTCAGTAAATTTGCCGGTCATAAATCTGCCCATAAAAAACATTTTTGAACATTTGGCCATGCCCATCAATACAGGACAGGGGAATGGTAAAATTCTCTGTTTAAACATGCTCTGCTGCATAGACAGAGTGAGTGTACCTTCCTCCTAATCTTAGCTGGAATTTCAGGGAGTCAGAGCATACCATGGAGTCTGTGGCTCCTGACTCTACAAGAATTTCCACCTCCTCGCCACGCAAAAAAATAAATTGTTTACATAAGCAGAGATTTATAGACTTTGTTTGTTCTCTCTGCCTCTGGGTGGCATGAAATGCATTCTGAGTGTTAAATGGCTTCTTGCAACCAGATCTCTCTGTGTGTGTATATGTGTTTTGTGCATCAGCATGAACACTTGTTAGCAAAGCATTCTTCATTGCATCAGCGCGTGTGTGTGTCTGCATCACGTTTCATTGCACAAGCTTGTGCATGTGTATTCATGCGGGCATCACTTTTCACTGAATCAGCATGTAGGTGTGCATCACTTTCCTCTTCTGGTGTCTTGGGTAAACCACGGTCTGAAGCGTGCCCTGGGGTCCTGCCCTCCTCCTTTTCAGTCTGTTTGCGACCGCTGTTGCTGCTCACAGTGCTGTCCACCCTGGTTCTGACCCCAATTGGGGCAGTCCTTTCTCCAGTCTACATGCTCGCCGCAGGTGAATCCTGCATAGTGTTCTGTGTTTTGTTCATTCTGAGGTGGCTTTTGACCTCAATTGCTCCTTCTTACTCTGCCACGCCCTTTCCTCTGCTGCCCAATCATCCGTGTTTGGCCGTCATTGCCCTGGACAGCGTTAATGCAGAGTTATGGAGGTAAGCATTATGTTGCTCGGCCTCACTTTTCATCCGGGCTTGATGGGCGTGTCATCACAGCTCTGTCAGCTGAAGTTGTCTGGGAATTTCCCCCCGTGTAATGACACGGGCCTTGGGTTTAGCGCCCTCCGTCTCCGCTGTGTGAGATCCCTTTCCTGCAGCACTGTTAACATTTTCAGGTTGTTGTGGTGGGTCCAGCTGCTGCAGTGGTTGGTCAGGCTCAAGTCGAAGAGGGTAGAGCCTACCCAGGCTCTGTGTCAGCTCTCTCTCCCTCCCTTCTTTTCTCCTTCTCTCCTACCTCACTTTTAAGTGTTTCTTTAGGCAGTTCTTCTAAAGTTGCTTTTTCTTTTCCCACTGCCTCTTCTATCCACATTGTCAGACACCTTTTTTTTTTTTTCTTTTTTTTTTAAAATATGATCATCTCATCTTTTCTCTGATCTAATCCAACCAACTAATTTGCATGTCAACTCATAACACCCCAAGTTAACAGGACAACACAGATGCATGTTTAAATCTTATCACAGAGGAGAGTTTCCTCCCCACAGTAACTCACTCATGTTGCTCAATCAGCAGAAAACATCCCACAATTTAACTATCTTAACAACTACATTTATTATCTGATCACTGGTTGGTCATACCAGTCTCTTTTACAAAAGTTACACAGTTGTCATGCAACCTGGAGAGTTATCTGTCAGCTGTGGACAAATCTAACATTTAATAACAAGTGTATGTTTAGTTCCCCTGCTTTAGTATTGCAGGGAGATATTAACGTGTTCATGAGTGTAAGCTGATCTTCATTGCATGTTTGTACGTTAGTAGGCAGGTTAATTGTATGTGTGTTCAGGGAGCTGCAGATTCAGCAAAGCCTCTCTCTGCCCTAGCTCCTTTTTTTTTCCAAAAAAGGCTTTTCCTTAAAAGGTGCCTTTTCTTTTGCGCCTCTCTGCTTATGTGCGTGTATTTCATTTTACCATTTGTTTCATTGATTCGGACACTTTTTCAACCTCCACGAGTCAGTTTGCCCCAAACTTCAACCCAGTTTTCATGTACTCTCATAGCCTTCATCTCTCCTCCATGGTCTCCTCTAATTCTCTCATCGCTGCTGTCCGTTTCCCAGTTGCTGAGCCTTGAAGTGGATACTGTTACTCTTAAGCCGTATTTTGTCTTCAGAGGGGGGTTGAATACCTTCGCCTGTTTTTCAGAATAACATGTACGTGGAGGTGAAGCTGTGAAAATTTCAGCCAAAACATGGCCTGGTTATGGTTCCAGTTATGTTAATCTATCATTTTGCTCCAGCCGCTGTGCTCGTGGGGAAAGGTTGATCCAGGTCCGTGGTCACCTGTACTAACACACTAAGACACTCATTTAATATCATTTTCATCACTGCTCAATAACACTTTCATTCTGATTTGTCTATCCACATTTTAACACGTCTGTTTCATCATTCATTCTACTCACATCAGCCGATTTCCTTCAGGCTCCCTGCACACACTCTCACTTCCTGTTATACACGCACACACAGCGCTTCTTACACACACACTCTTCATGTCACTGCATTCCTCAGTTTCTACACCCCAGTTTGCCCGTTTAGCCACCTCTTTACCCTTCTTTTTCGCATTTCCTTTTGTTCCTAATTTAAATATTCCCTTGCCTTCTTTTTCCAATTCCTCCTGTTCTTCTTTACTTCTTCTTTAAATTTTCTGCAATTGTCATAATGATTTTACTTAATGATACTCTTTTTCCCTTGGCACTTCTTTTACTTCTCTTTTTGCCTCTTTATCCTCTGTTTTAGGCACTTTTCCCCATGCAGTCATACAAACTGCCTCTCTGCCTCTCTGCCATTTGTTTAGTGACTGTCTTCCACCCACAGCCACTATCTCTACTTCCTCTCTTGCCTTCACGGCCCAACACCTTCTCCTCTCCTAGAATGTGACATGATGCCTGTCACATTCTACTCCACACACACACAAACACACACACATACACACATCTGCGGAAATTTACTATGCCAATCTAACCCGTCTCTTTTTCTCAACGCAGCTGCTATTAAACAACACAAACTAAATCACTCGCCTGTGGGATGGGTCACAACATATGGGCCTCTTAAAGTCCTTTTATTCTAAACAGTCAAAGCGAGTTTTACACTTTATGGCCAGCAGACATCAACCTGCAGTGGTTAACAAAAGTCTCTTGCTCTGTGCTATTCTAGTACTAACACAATATTGCAGAGCTCGTGCCTCGCTCTACACACACACCCAAATGCATGGTTTTAGACACAAATTTCAACTTTAATCCCAATTAACTAACCCAACATTCACACATAGTGTAGAGGCACTGCAGCTCACCAATCTCAGCACGGAACCTGGCCAGCGAAAGAACTTGGGCCCACTGTCATGCAGACTGTGGCGAGGATCACTCACCTCGACTTTAGCTATTCGGGGGTCCTCAATTTCCCAGGTTGCCACCCTAGTATCCAATCCCACAGGTCTCACCTCGCATCCAAGGTCGAGTGGGAGTGACCATGCCCTAGTATAATTACTGTTACACCTTCAGTCTTTAGCCGCAACCACCAATTTTGTTTACTCGGCTTATATACTTATTACACACCCAATTTCATTGCTCTAATGCACTGGGATGGATCACACACCACCTCTTTGTCTACTGCAGCAAATTGACACTGAGTCTCCAATCAACTTAACAAACAGACAATTTAGATTAGCTCAAATATGCACGCTTTGATTTAAACAGGTGGGGCTTACCTTTGTTTTAAAATGACCCAGATCGCTGTTCGCCTCGCTGTACGAGCTAAGATCACCCAATCTGTCCTCTTTAGCCTCCTATTGGAATCCCGGACGAGCCCCCAATTTTTAAATATCAACACTTCACCGAGTTCTTTTGATTCCTCATAGGCATCTGATGGAAGACAACACACTGCTCAGTAGACCATTTTACACATTTATTACTTCTGGAAGGGAGATGAGTCCTGCATTACACTCTGCCGCAAATTCAGGCAATTTCATTTTAACACATATCATAGATTTGCATTAAATGTGGTTTATGAAACAGTTCATTACTGGTTTGTAGATTTCCCTTAATTAGCATAATGTCTGACCTGCTGTCTATTATTATAATGAGACTGTTTTGAATGAGTCAAAGTGCATAAATAAAACCACTACGACACAGTCCATAAACTCTTTACTGCCCTCACACTTTCCCTTCGTTCCCCATCAACACAGCTGTTACCACTGCTCATTGGTCCTGCAGTTACCTGGACTACTGCACCTTTAGCTCTTTCCCTCATCAGACACTCGCTACTTATACAGGTCAGCTTCACCGTTTGATTCTGATAGCTGAGCTGACACAGGCTCTGTGATCTTTTGTATTTTGTTAGAAATACTGTGACTCCCAGAAAAAGCTGTTCAGCTTTTGTTCTGGACAATTTTGGGAGTACTTTTAAAGAAGAAGTCAGAGTTTCTTTTTATTATTCCTGTCAAACATTTATCACATGTTTGTGGAGCTGAATGTGTTTGAAAAACCTTTAATTTGTTTACTGCCTCACACACCAACTACTACACCTGCTGCACGCTCTCACCTGTGATGGTATTTGAGGGAGAGAAACAATTAAAATGAACATAAACTTAAATGCAACATAAGCATCATGTCAGTGGCTGCCTTATCTGTATGTTTAGGATCATTATCCTCCTGCATTGAATAAAACTGAAAGACTGTTTGCTAATTTCAGTAACAACTCTGACACTTCTAAAGTGAGGTTTATTTATATAGAGGAAAAGGTTAACAAGCTTAAAAGTTGAGGTTAGCACTAAATAAAAAAGGGTTAAACACACAGTATTACTCTCAAACTGCTCCTCTTCCTGGAGTGAAGCACAGCCTGATAACCCTCCCTCTTCTTCCTGCTCTTAAACACAGCACCTCCTCTCTGTCCACGTGTTTCCTTGTTCGTTCACCTTCAGATCTGAATTTTGAAGATGGGTGTAACCAACATGTGGTGACATGTAAGAGCTGACAGGCTCCATTCACTGCAGAAACGTTGTTGAGATCAGAGCTCAGACTGATTTCAGTGATAAGGAAGAGAAACTCACACAGTCACTGACACTGAGAGGAGCAATGGCACAGAAATGAGTTCAGCTGGACCGAGAAACCTTCTCTTGTTGCATCTGTTTGGATCTACTGAAGGATCCGGTGACAACAGCCTGTAGTATTAAATCCCACTTTGATGAAGAGGACAGGGAGGGAATCCACAGCTGCCCTCAGTGCAGGAAGACTTTCACACTGAGGCCTGTCCTGGAGAAAAACACCATGTTAGCAGCTTTAGTGGAGCAGCTGAAGAAGACTGAACTCCAAGCTGCTCCAGCTGATCACTGCTATGCTGGACCTGAAGATGTGGCCTGTGATGTCTGCACTGGGAGGAAGCTGAAAGCCATCAAGTCCTGTTTATTCTGTTTAGTTTCTTACTGTGAGAAACACCTCCAACCTCACTATGATGCAGCTCCATTAAAGAAACACAAGCTGGTGGCCCCCTCCAAGAAGCTCCAGGAGAACATCTGCTCTCGTCATGATGAGGTGATGAAGATTTTCTGTCGTACTGATCAGCAGAGTATCTGTTATCTCTGCTTAATGGATGAACATAAAGGCCGTGAAACAGTCCCAGCTGCAGCAGAAAGGACTGAGAAGCAGAAGGAGCTCGAGGTGAGACGACTAAACATCCAGCAGAGAATCCAGGAGCGAGAGAAAGATGTGAAGCTGCTTTAACAGGAGGTGGAGGCCATCAATGGCTCTGCTGATAAAGCAGTGGAGGACAGTGAGAAGATGTTCACTGAGCTGATCCATCTCATCCAGAAAAGAAGCTCTGATGTGAAGCAGCAGGTCAGATCCCAGCAGGAAACTAAAGTGAGTCGAGTCAAACAGCTTCAGAAGAAGCTGGAGCAGGAGATCGCTGAGCTGAAGAGGAAAGACGGCGAGCTGGAGCAGCTCTCACACACAGAGGATCACAACCAGTTTCTACACAACTACCCCTCACTGTCAGCACTCAGTGAGTCTACACACTCATCCAGCATCAATATTCGTCCTCTGAGCTACTTTGAGGATGTGACAGCAGCTGTGTCAGAGACCAGAGATAAACTACAGGACATTCTGAGAGAGGAATGGACAAACATCTCACTGACAGTCGCTGAAGAGGATATTTTACTGTCACCACCAGAGCCAAAGACCAGAGCTGGATTCTTAAAATATTCACGTGAAATCACACTGGATCCAAACACAGCTCACAGACATCTGTTATTATCTGAGGGGAACAGAAAAGCAATATTTATGAAACAACAACAGTCTTATTCTGATCATCCAGACAGATTCACTGGATGTTATCAGGTCCTGAGTAGAGAGAGTCTGACTGGACGTTGTTACTGGGAGGTGGAGTGGAGAGGGAGAGGAGTTTATGTAGCAGTCTCATACAAGAATATCAGCAGAGCAGCGTTGGGCAATGAATGCTATTTTTGGATACAATGACAAATCTTGGGCATTACATTGTTACAGAAAAAGTTATAAATTTTGGCACAAAAATGTTCAAACTGTCCTCTCAGGTCCTCGGTCCTCCAGAGTAGGAGTGTACCTGGATCACAGAGCAGGTATTCTGTCTTTCTACAGCGTCTCTGAAACCATGACTCTCCTCCACAGAGTCCAGACCACATTCACTCAGCTGCTCTATGCTGGACTTTGACTTTTAGATTATGGAGCCACTGTAGAGTTGACTAAATTCAATTAGAGAGAGAAGATCGTCGTGACCCCTGACCATTATTGTGTAGTTTGTAAATCAGGCTTTACATTTTAGAAGCTGAGAAATTCAGTGGTCCATTGATGTGTGAAAATAAAATTGCACTGATTAAAAATTTACTTACATTTATATACCTTATGTCAATATAAATCAAAGTTTGTTCTTATGGCTGATAATTATGTGAGTTTAAATTATACTACACTTCATATTCAGCATGTTTGTAATCTTTTATCAGTTTGGTTGGTGGTTTTATTCTGTAGTTGCTGTAGTGGGTTGTCAAATGCAATGATATATTGGCGATGCAATGATTCATCAGTTAGTCAATGATTAGAGAATTGATTGTTTTAATATTATTTTAGTCACATATAAAGCTGGTTCCAGTTTCTGAAATGTGAAGATTGTTGATTTTCTTGATCATATATGACCGTAAACTTAATGTCTTTGAGGTTTGAACTTTTTAAATGCAAAAAAAAATAGAATCCTTGAGTTTTGTATATTATATTATTATTCTTCTGTCTACAGTGATGACACGTATTGTTATTTTTTTCTGATTAAAAGTTTGATCACACTGATATATACATTATAATATAAAAACAAAATGATACAGGCCTTTATATTGTGGAGGAAAGACTTGATTTATTGCCCTGAGCTGTGTCTGGCAGGCAGAGAATCCCCACACTCCACAAATCTGATGGTTCTGATTTGGAGAAAATGAGCTGAGGGAGACACCTAGTGGATAAAGACAGACATGACAAGTAAAAAGACTGCAGAGGGGCCACAAACAGCTGGAAATACTTGTTGGAACGGATTGTCACACTTCAGAAAAGGCCATCAAGAGGACAAAAAACAATGTGGGCTCAATAGATAATTGGGAAACTTTCTGGAGGAAAACTGGTTTTGTTAGGAGAGACAGCATCCATTCCACTTTCGATGGATCAGTTGTCATTTCTAGAAATCTGGACAAATTCATTAAACCTCCCAAAATGTGACTACCCAGAGTTGGGACCAGGAAGCAGAGTTGCATTCTTATATGCCTCCAGGTCATCATAGTCTAAGGAGCTTGGAATGAAAAAGCGTCTAAACTTCTCTAAATTTCTTGAAGTTGTTTCACTGAAAAAAGCCTCTTGGATGAGAGGTCAAGCTCCCTCTTCACCACAACAGAGTAGTACAGCGTCCACATCACTGCAGCTGTCTGTCGATCTCCCGCTCCCTTCTCTCATATCCCGTGAAAAAGACCCGAGATACTTGAACTCCTCCACTTGTATCAGGAACTCATCCTTTACCTGGAGTGGGCACGCTACCCTTTTCGGGCTGAGGACCATGGCCTCAGATTTGGAGGTGCTGATTCTCTTTCCCATTGCTTCACACTCAGCTGTGAACCATTCCAGTGCGAGCTGGAGGCCATCTCCTAATGAAGCCAACAGAACCCCACCATCTGCAAAAAGCAGAGAATAGCCTTCCGCTACTTGGCTACACCTAGAAATTCTGTCCATAAAAATTATGAACAGAATCGGTGACAAAGGGTAGCCCTGGCGAAGTCTATTACCCACTGGAAACATGTCCAACTTACTGCCGGCTATGCGGACCAAGCTCTTGAAATGGTTGTATAAGGATTGACTGGCTCATACCAATGGACCAGACACCCTATTCTCCCAAAGCACCTCTCACAGGACACACCGAGAGAGACAGTCAGATGCCTTCTCCAGATCCACAGAACACATATAGACTGGTTGGGCAAACTTCTATGCACCCCCAAGTATTCTTGAGAGGGTATAGAGCTGGTCCAATGTTCCACGACCAGATATAGACTTTTCCAGGGAGGTTGAGGAGTATGATCCCCCTATAGTTTGAACATATCCTCTGGTACTCCTTCTTAAAAATGGGAACCACCACTCTGGTCTGCCAATCCAATGTACCACCCCTGATCTCCACACAACACTGGAGAGGCGTATCAACCAAGACAGCCCTACAACATCCAGAGCCTACAGGAACTCAGGGCAAACCTCATCCACTCCAGGGGCCCTGCCTCAAAGGAGTTGTTTAACTGCCTCAGTGACATCACCCCCGGTATTAAACAAGTTCTCCCTCTCATCCCCAGACTCTGCTTCCTCCACAGAAGACGGGGATTAAGGGGTTTCTTGAAATATTCCTTCCACCGCCCAACAATGTTCTTGCCAAGAATCGCTGTGATACTTGACAAGGAACGGAACAAAAAACAGGAGCACAAAGAGTCCAAAACCAAAAGGTGCACAAAAAAAAACTGGCGCACAGGGAGCAGTTCATAAATGATTCAGGGGGCCGACCCGGAGGACGGCAACACAGGAGTCCAAAACAGCTCAGTTCGGGAGGCCGACCGTGTGAAAAGCAGCGGCGGCGACGCAGGCGAAGGAGATCTGGAGGCCGGCCGTGCAGAAGGCAGCGGCAGCGACACAAGCGAAGGAGATCCGGAGGCCAGCCGCGCAGAAGGCAGCGGCAGCGACGCAGGCGAAGGAGATCAGGAGGCTGGCCGCGTGGAAGGCAGCGGCGGAGACTGAGCAGGTCCAGAGGTCGCCCACGACGGCGATGACGCCCAAACAGTGGCCTGGAAAGCAGCCGGCGATGTTGAGGCGCTGGACATACCTTGGACAGCAGCGTAGTAACCGCAGGACCAGGTGAGGCAGGACCAGGCAAGGCAGGCGAGGCAGGTGAGGCAGACGCTGCAGGCGACGGCGTGGAAGCCAGAGGCGGAGGTGCTGCAGGCGACAGCGTGGGAGCCACAGGTGGTGGTGCTGCAGGCTGGATAGATCCCTTGGACCCTCCAGCGGAGACATGTTGCTGAACAGGCCCCTTGGACACGAGGAAGTGCTGGACAGGCTCTCCAGAACCCCCAGCAGACACGAGGACGTGCTGGACGGGCTCTCCAGAACCCCCAGCGGATGAGGCAGATGGCAGCATGGGAGCTGCAGAGTGCTGGATGGGCTCACCCAAGCTTCCAGCAGGAACCGATGCAGGGCCAGAATGTATTTGGACCCCTGGCTGAATGTATAGCTGACCAGGTGGGCAAGTATGTAGCTGACCAGGAGACTGAAATGCAACAGGGGACTGAACAGGAAGGTGAGCTATGTACTGAATAGGCAAATGAGCGATGGACTGAACAGGTAATTGAGCAATAGATATGATATATACCAGTTTTTAAATAGGGTTTTTTTCCTGAATAGTTTCGTCACATTTAACATCTAAGGACAGCGCTAGCAAGCACTCTCTGCTTATGACCAAAAAAACAAACAAAAATAACCCCTGCCCTTTCGTCTTGGTGGAAAAATGCACCTTGCCAACCAATCAAAAATGATATGGTAACATGACATTTGGATGTTTAGGAAGAGGGGGAAGTTTTAGGAGTGATGGCGAGAGAGAGAGAGAGAGAGAGGGAGTTTTGAGATGTGAGAGATTTGTGACATTTAGCGTGTTTGAAGCGTGTAGTTAATGTGTTGTCTTTTGTAGTTAGTGTGTAGTGTTGTGAATAGTTTTGTGTTGTGTGTCAGAACAATGAGGCGACTGCTGTCTCCAGGTAGAGACCATTAGTGATACACCTTCTGCTGTCAGACCTGCAGGTATCAGGCTGTGATGTTCTCCTTTATAGTGGACAGAAATATTTGGAGTGGTGTTACGTCCCTCTGCAGCCCCTAATCATCTTAATGTGTTCAGCTGGTGCTAATTGGCCACACCTAATCAGGTGTGGATAAAACCACCTGAGGCAAGCTTCCAGAGAGCAAATAATTTGTGTGGCATCTTATTGAATGCATAACACCTGATTGTTCTGTAAATAGTTTGAAATGGTTATTTAAAAAAGAGGTAAAAGGTAAATGGCTGCAAATAGCTTTGTTGTTTCCAAAACTTGTGCATATGATTTTAAAATTGACAATTTATATTTGCATTTAAAGTTATGAAATATGATTCATTGAACATGTTTGTGGTTGTTACAGTAAAAAAATATAACTTTTTCTACTCGGATTTTATGTTTTTTGTCTGATTTTAGATCAATTGTGTTAACACAGTATATCAAAATGAAAACATAACTGTAAATTCAGACACATTAGGTTGTGCTGAAAAGAATGATAGTTACTTTTCAAGTAATTAATTACTTTTAGAATATTGTAACTCAGTAACTTTTTTGAAGAAGTAACTAGTAACTGTAATTAATTACTTTTTCAAAGTAACTTGCCCAACACTGCTGAGCTGCGGGAAACACTAGAGACTGAGCTAGCGGGGACACTGGAGACTGAGCTAGCGGGGACACTGAAGACTGGGCTAGCAGGGTCACAAGAGACTGAGGCAGTGGCAGAGAAGATGACTAGGCTTGAGGCTGGGCAGCTAACTGAGCTTGTGGCTGGGCAGCTAAATGAGCTTCAGGCTGGGCAGCTGACTCCAAAAACACGGCCCCGGAATAAACAAGTCAAAAAACTCTTGGTTATTGTCTCTTTCACTCACCACGGCCAGCAACTCAGAAGTCTCGGGGTCCAGCTGTGGCAATGGGCTTCGGCGGCGTGATCGCCACTTCCCTTTTGATGACGGCTCCGATGGGTCGGGCAGCTCCACGTCCGGCAGTCGGGCAGGGGAGCAGTAGCAGCTGGGGGATGAAGGTGGAGCTCGTTTAGGATAAGATCCTGTTACAGCGGGTGGAGCACACCTAGTAGCCAAGGAAGACTGGAAACAGGGACGTCGTGCTTGGAGAAAACTCTCCTGAGTTTCTCCGATACACCGGCTACATAGGGGATGACAGAAAGAAAGACAGACGCAACAACATTGTCATCCCCTATGTAGCCGGTGTATCGGAGAAACTCAGGAGTTGTCTCCAAGCACGACATTTCAGTGTACTTCAGACCCAGCAACACACTCAGACAGAAACTGGTTCACCCGAAAGACAAAACTCCTAAACACAAACTTAACAATGTGGTGTATGCTGTACAGTGCAGCGAGGAATGCCCAGACCTCTACATCAGAGAGACCAAACAGCCACTTCACAAGCGCATGGCACAACATAGAAGAGCCACCTCCACGGGACAAGACTCAGCAGTTCATCTGCATCTAAAGGACAAAGGTCACTCTTTCGAGGATGCCAACGTTCACATTTTGGACAGAGAGGACAGATGGTTTGAAAGAGGAGTGAAAGAAGCCATTTACGTCCACTGTGAGCGACCATCTTTGAACAGAGGCGGTGGTTTACGACACCAACTGTCTGCCTAATCCAGTTTTGAGATCCCTTCCCAGACGCCTTGACGCCCACTCACATCCTGGGCCATCTGACCTCAGGAAATCACATGATAGGGTGGGGCCAGGTTTCACAATGAGCTCACCCGAAACCCTGGCTGATTGTGACCCACACCCGCTTTCACACCTTGGCTCATGTGATTAGGTAGAGGATCATCAGGGGGTCCTTTGTCCCTCTTTGGGGGGAAACTCCCACTGGGTTTAAATCTGGGACTCTCCACCATTTGACCTTAGAACTGAAGAAGCTTCTCAGATGAGAGGTGAAACATCTTCAAGCAACTCAAAGAAGTCCAGACGCTTTTCTTTCCAAGCTCCTTAGACTCTTTTTCCATGTCTTCTCCCAACTCCTCCCACACCTGAGTTTTTGCGTCAGCCACTGCCTGCGGTTTGCTTGGCCTGCTGGTACCCATCAGCTACTCCAGAAGGCCCACAGGCTAACCAAGCCCGATAGGACTCCTCCTTTAGCCTGGTGGCTCCCGTCACCTCTGGTGTCCACCATTTAGTTCAGGGGGTCACCACCACGACAGGCACCAACCACCATGTAGCCACAGCTCAGTGAAGGTGCTGAATATGGTCAATGTCCCCAGTCTCTCTCAGAATGCTCTTGAAACTCTGCCATAAGTGTAAGTTGAAAATCTTGTGGACCATGTGATCCTCCCCATCACGCCTACGCCTGTCCATGTCTCACCGTCGTTGGCCATATGTGTGTTGAAGTCTCCCAGTAGGACAACAGAGTCCCCAGGTGGCGTACCCTGAGGCAACCCCCGCACGGACTGCAAGAAGGCTGGGTACTCTGAACTGTCGTTCGGCGCATAAGCGCGGATGATAGTCAGGAAACGTTCTCCGACCAACTATTTAAAACATTAAAAAATTTCCTACTTACATTTTAAAAAATAATATGTCACAGCTTGATGCTCATCCTATGCCCGGACTCGACGAGCTCCTGCACCAGTTAGGCACTGCTCTCTTCTTCATGGTACAGGATTTAAGGACTACTCTAGGGGGAAAAATGTCCTTTTCTACTCCATACAGTTTGTACCAGTTTGTCTAAACATCCAACGTCTCATTGACCAGGTACTATCACCCGCACACTGTATATGGTGCCATCTATTTGGATGACGTCATCATCCACAGTGACACCTGGGCAGAGTATTTGCAGCGGGTGGCTGGTGGTCCTGGAATCCCTGAGGCAGGCAGGCTCACAGCCAATCCAAAGAAGTTTGTGAAGTATGTGGCTGACCAGAGGGAGGTACAGTATTTGGGGTACCACTTGGGCCTAATTCTCAAATAAATTTGCAAAATAAGGTAAGAATAAAATAAGGCCTCTCAATATAGTCAATATTTACAAAACTAAAAAGGGTTGGCATAGTAATAAAAAAAAAAAAAAACAATTCACCAAGTTATTAGTTACAATTCTCAAACTAATTTGTAGAACAGGACACTTGAACTTATTTTAAGCTTGTTTGTTTTGCAACAACTAAACTCTGTTTGCAACTGAACAGCTCCACTCCAAAAACTAGGCTGCATCTTCCTAAAGGGCTGCATTTGTAGACCGATTATGTCACAGCAACACGACGAATGCTATCCCAATTCGTCGACTCCCTCGAATGCGGCTGACAAATGCGTCCTCCTTTTCCCCAGATTTGAAGGATGGGTCGGGTGTATCCTTCGTGGCCCACCATATCCCAGAATTCATAGCGCGGCCCAGCCAATTTCAGTTTCCAACAATGGTGGCAGCTACTTAGTTTTAATATTACTCTTATTACTCTTTCTGGGTCACAAAATAAACTTTAAAGATATTTTCAGGCAAGACTGTAGCTGTGTAAACTTCAAATATCTGCTTGGTTTATCAAGACATCGCATATTTGCAAAAGTGCTCCGACGTTTTTGGAGACGGCTGTTACCCACCAGCTCGATAGCTAGCCGGGGGTTCAATGGTCACTTGAGCTGGCGAGAACAGCGAACTCCGGCACATCGTTTTCAGACACCCACTGTCTTTCGCTGCTCAGGTTAAACATGATATATAAGTTACTCAGATAACTTAAAAATGCCATTGTTTTGCTTTTTTCAGTGTTTTATTTGTTCCTGAGTACATTTGGCTGAGATTAAAGTTATTAGATTAAATTAAATAAAACTTTATTAAGCCCTCGGGTGGGTTCCTCCGGAGTTTTCACACAGATGAATAAACGTCAAACAGAAAACTGATTAAACAGAAGTGTGAGATGGTTGAGAATTTACAGCAGTGTCCTGTTAGATAGCAAGGAGCAGACGGCTGAATTTATTAAACTCCACCGAGACAGCGGTGACACAAATCTGAAGGCTAGACCGTCCCATTTCACAACCTTGCACTTCCGGCCTTCTCGGTCTTCAAAGGACCCGGCCCACGTAGACCGCGAAGGCCGGGTCCTCCGAAGGATGCGGCCTAGGTTTTGGGACACAGCTTACAACAAATGTTTCCTGCTTTCCCATCCAAAAACTCTCACAGATTCATCCATATCCAAGTTATTTGTTATGGACTTCTCACAGGTCAAGATCATCAAATTCCTCTTTCTTTTATGTAACAAAAGTAAATAAGCTTTACTACAATCGCTGTGATTACATCAGTGTATGAAACGAGGAAACTGCTGAGTGCAGAGTTAAAGGTAGGCAGAGGTTTGTTGGGTCTGACAGACACAAGTCCTCCAGTCGGCTCTGTGCAGCAGACAGGCTAACAGAAGGAAACATGTCTCTACCATACTGAAACGGTGAGAAGAACAATGGACTAGTCCCCCACTGACTGTACAAATATAGTTGTATTTTTTAGTTGTTAATTATCTCAGGAATCGCTGATTTTGACGACAGAGATTTGCTGCTTCATTTTGCTCTGCCCTGCCTATTGAGAAACCTGACACCAGCTAATTTGCATACTCACAGTGACTGTTTAGCTGGGGGGAGGGGGAGTGCTGTGTGAGCCTACACACAAAAAGAGCACGGAGGGAAAGAGCGAACGAGAGGGGAAACCTATCATGTTATTTGTGCATTTTCCAGCGGATTTTTCAGCTACTGTAGTAAATCATACCCATATTCAATTTTCTATTATCTATTATTTTCTTTCTCAACTTTTAAAAGTTTGATTTAAGGGGACATTGCCCCCTCTTGCCCCAGTGTATAACCGGCCCTGAATAGTTACATCCTTTTTGCACACACTCTTTTTTTACTTGGTAATGTTGCTGTCTATTTTCTTGATGTTTATTTATAATCAGATCCGTCAACCTTGGATATTTATCATTTGGTGATTTGTATATATTGTGCTATTCCTTATATCTTAACATATTGTATTGTTAAATAGTCTAGTCCAGGGGTCACCAACCTTTTTGAAAGTGAGAGCTACTTCTTGGGTACTGATTAATGTGAAGGGCTACCAGTTTGACACACACTTCTCAAATAAAAAATTTCCTCAATTTAAGTTAATTATGTGTTATCATTAATAATTAAGGATATTCATCTATGTAAAGACACTAATTATGTTAATTATTTTTCACCATAATTATAAAGAATGCAAGTAGGAAACAAGGTAGGAAACAGATAAATATCAATATGCAACACTTTATTTCTATAAATCTCTGCAAGTATTTACATTTTCACTTACCACTAACAAATTTTAACAAATCATGCATTGTTACATACATTATTTTTGTATGTATGTAACATACAAAAATCAACTTTCAAATTTTACAGAACTTTTCACCTAATTGGCAGCATTTTAAAGCAAACTGTCACATGTTACACTTAACAAACACATTTGTTTTTCAATAATTAAATTCAACTTTGACATGACACTGTAATGTTGCCACTGAGAACATCTAATATGGCTTTCTTTGTCTGTTAGTGGGAAACCTGGCATTGCATGCTGTTCACCAATGTGTTGTAATCTGGGCTTTAACTTGACACTGCAACTCTGAGTGAGTCTTGCAGATGTGCATCAGAGAGGTGTGTTCTGTGTTTGTTCTTGATGAAGTTCATGTCAGAAAAGGCTGATTCACAAAGATAGGTTGAACCAAACAGGCTGGCAACCTTCATAGCTGCTGTGCATACACCACTGTACTTTTCTGTGTCAACAAGGCACCAAAAGTTTGGTGCACCCTGATAGGCTTTGAGGTAGATGTCATTTTGCAATGTTACAATTTCAATTTCCACCTGTCCAGCATCCAAGCTGAACATTGAACTTAGTTGCTCAGCAATGCATGTTGTGTCCACATTCATGAAAGGATTGGAAACGAATGAGACACATGGCTCAAGCTGATCAAGGTCACAAAACCTGTTCTCAAACTCTTGACCAAGTCGGTTTATGACTTGAGTGTACTTTTCTGCAACTTTGTCAAAAGTCTCAGATGCAGAAGCATTGTCTTTCAGCACAATCTGCACAGAGGGAAAGTGCAGCACCTTTTTTCTCTGTAAATGCACAGAGAAGATGCTCATCTGGGCTTTAAATCCATTTAAAGCACATGTCAGCAACAGTCTTACCTTTGCCTTGCAGCTCACGGTTCAAATGGTTCAGTTTCCCAGTAATATCCGTTAAAAATGCAAGGTCAAGTGTCCACTCAGTGTCCTCCACCAGAGATGTGTCTTCCCCTTTGGACTGCATGAACTCTTTGATTTCACCCAAAAGTGACAAAACAATGAAGCAAAATCCGTCCCCTGCTGAGCCATCGGATTTCCGTATGTAGTAGCAGGTCACCTTAATCAGCTGACAGCTCCTCCAATAGCACCTTGAATGTTCTGTGCTGTTTAGCTCTGGAGCGGATGCTGTTTATGATCTTCACGACGCCGATCACCTTTGCGCATAACGCCTGCTGGTGAATGATGCAGTGGTAATGCATGAAGTTTGGGAACTCTGTGTAACCTTTACAGTGAGCGATGAATCCTGTATGTCGGCCGATCATAGCAGGAGCCCCGTCGGTAGTCACTGATACCAGCTTTTCCAACGGTACCTTTTTCTTCGCGAAAAACTCCTTCACCGCGTTATAGATGTCAACTCCCTTCGTAGGTGTCTTTAGCGGCAGTAGTGTCAGAAGTTCTTCTTTTGTGGAGAAACCATCAAATACCATCCGGATAAAGACCATCAGCTGTGCTGTACTGCTGCTGTCCACGGACTCGTCACACTGGATGCTAAACCAACTGCACTTTGCCAGATCCTGATCCAACTGATCGGCCAAGTTCCCGGACATAGCCCACACTCTTCTAACAATTGTAGTTGCCCCAAGCTGGACATCGGAGAGAGTGGAGATTATATAGTTTCCATATTTCTCGTCTTTAAGCACAGTTTTTGCAATTATCATCATTGCTTCTTTGAAAACATCCCTGTCTAAAAATACCTTCTTTTTCTTAATCATGAAATGAGTAGCTCTAAATGAGGCTTCGGTTGCTTTTGGTAGTTTTTCACCGGTCTCGTGAAAAAAGACTGCTGTTTGCTCAAACCTGCCTTTAACTCGCGGGCCTTTTCCGCTCGCAGCGTGCTGCCCTTTGGGTAGTTAGCATGGTAGCTTGTGTGATACGTTCGGAAATGTCTCTCCACGTTGTGCCGCTTTGCCGTTGCCACAGTCGCCCCACAAATGAGACGCATGAATCTTTCACAGTGGTAAAATAGAACTCTTCCTCCCATTCACTGTGAAAATTATATGTTTTCTTTCTTTTTTCCGCCATGTTTTCCTCATCTCCTCACCTTTGCTGGCCTTCACTGCAACTGTTTCCGTGGAGACCAGCTAGCACTGATCTAATATTTAATAATAAACATTTTTTTTAATATATTATCTCTAATTAGAGATAATATATAAAAAAAATTGACACCATTGCAATTGTGATTTAAAAAAAATAGCAAGAAAAAATAAAAATAGGTGCAGCTTACTGGTAAGTTGTAATGGTGAGCTATTTTTAGAACAGGCCCGAGGGCGACTCATGTGGTCCTTGCGGGCGACCTGGTGCCCGCGGGCACCGTGTTGGTGACCCCTGGTCTAGTCTGTTATTCTTATGTAATTTTACTGTACTGGAGCAACCCACATAATGTAACCCACATAATTTCCCTAGGGATTAATAAAGTATGCTGCTTCTGATTCTGATTCTATTTCTGATTAGTCTAGTCTCGCCTAACTCTAACCCTCAGAGCCCCCCACAGTCTAGTTCTTGTTCTCTAAACCTGAAGAGGATTATGGATTTGATCAACTGGTCCCTAAGAACCTTAGGTGTGTCCACAGCTGGACGAACTATGAAGGGAGGAGGACCCTTCTCACCTTTTTATCCACATTAAAGATGATCAAACTTTCTATTCCTCACTGTGGGTTAATCTTTTCTTAAGGCTAAGATATCGTTCCTTTGTGCCATGTTGTGAGTTGAATTAAAAGTAAAGATATAAAAATACAATGAGTACATCTGAGATCATAAAGTACAGCAGTAGTAGGTGTATAACAGTTGTGTCAAATGTCATTTATCTAACATGAGTAAAACCAGGCTTCAAACCAGCACTGTCCTGTTCTATTGCTTTGACCCCTCTGTCCTCATCTTCCATGAAGTTTATGTCCTCAGCTCATACCAGGGTGCCCATCACCTTTGCTACTTTGAGACTCTGGCCCTTTGACTCTGGGCGCCCCATCTGGGGCCTCACTCCTTTTCCTGCTGGGTCCTGGATGCAGTTGTTGTCCAGATGTGCGGCCTCAGGTCTTTGATAATCTTGAGTGCTGCGGACGGATCTATATCTGTATGCCTCTGGCTCCTGGGTTAGGATTAGGGTTGATTGTGGCTTCCCACCATCATTATCATAAAATCATCATACATCCCTGATCACTGTATGACACTAAGCACAGTTAGACACACCAAACATGGAAAGACCTTCACAATAAAAGAAAAGAATTTGAAAAAATTAATAGTTATTTTGAGGAGTGCTGTCATGAGTGTAAATTCAGCCAATAATCTTACAGTTACTGTTAATTAGACATAAAAACACCCAAGGTACGCCTCTGATGAATTTACTACCACGTCATTGTTCAGTCAGTGGTATCCTGAGCTCTCACTGGTAGATGCTTTAACTGTTGCTTTGAAGTTAAGTTGAGGAAACTGAACTTCTTTTCAGGCACTTAAGACTAACATGACCTAGACCTTTTTGGCGCCCTCTGTAGTTGAACTGTGGAAGTGAAACAGAGCCGCAGCCTGCACACACAAATTTAACACATCAACAAATGCACAACAAGCAGAGCAGGAGTGAACATGCCGCAACAGTTCAAACTGATCATAACTGTGTCAATAAAATCATGAATGCTGCCAAACTGCTCATTGTATGACTCAGACAGATAGCTGCTCCATTCTCTCTGACACACTGTTGAGTATTTCATACATAGAACCACTTTAACCACGTTGACCTTTGACCTGAGTCAGAGTCAGAGAGACTTTATTTATCCCCACGGGGCAATTAAGATGCTGATTACTGGTATTAGTTACAGTTGTTATGGCGCTCCTTGGTGACCTGGTTTGGCCTCTGATGTTGAAAACAGTATGAGGCTATGAGCAGGTTAACAGGCTCATATCTGTGGTGTTTGCTTTACTCTTGTAGAGACATGTGTGCAGCAGACAGTAAGCAAAAGACAATGAAGAGGATGATGAGACTGAAGAGAAACCTTTAGCTCTTTCCCTCATCAGACACTCACTACTTATACAGGTCAGCTTCACTATTTGATTCTGATAGCTGAGCTGACACAGGCTGTGATATCTGCTGTATTTTGTTAGAAATACTTTGACTCACAGAAAAAGCTGCTCAGCTTTTGTTCTGGACAAATTTGGGAGAGAACCTACCTCTGTGTGTAACAGCGCCCCCTGCTGTTCTTGATGATAAATGTGCAGATGCTGATTCTTGCAGTGACTATTGATCCGATTGGAAGTACTGTGGTTATATGTCTATGGGCTCAAAATGGGGTCATAAATATTTTGTATTTGTAAATCAGGATTTGTATGTGTAAAAAGAATTTGTGTGTGTGTAAAAAAGATTTGTATGTGTGAAAAGAATTTGTGTGTGTAAAAAAGATTTGTATGTGCGTAAAAAGGATTTGTGTGTGGACTTAGCCAAAAAAAACCGTGTGAATCTCTGCAAGTTACAAGTACGAATTTTGACCCTATTTTTCTTCCTTTCGTCTGATTGGTCAATGTCATGTCAATCACAAATGTAACAATCCAATCAGAGAACAGATGGGTTTGGCTGTCGGAGGGGCGCTTTTTTGAACTGCAGGTCCTTGGAGGGTAATACAGTTTGAAGCTGGAGGATCTCTATATAAATATCCGATAGCAGCTAGGTCCCCTAACTTTCAGCAGCTGTTGAAAGGATAAAGTTGTGGTATATCAGTGGTTAGAAATACCATTATTACTTTAGGATTAGTTTAACAGAAAGTCAGGGCTGACCCGGGACCATTTCTGTGAGTCACAGTGCGCAGCATAAAAGTCCTTTCACATCGGACGCAGGATGTGCTGCTAATGCTAACTAAAAGCAAAGGATCCAGAATTTGTTGCGCTGGCTGCTGAGCTCTGTGGGTTTTTGCAGCAGCTCTACCTGTACTAGATGCACCTGCTCCTTGTCGTTTCTATCTCTGACTTTATGTCCTCTACAAGAGTTTCTGGGGGTTTTTTTGCTAGTTCTTCAAATGTTCAATAAAAACGTGTATGCTAATTCATAACGAAGAAAGCTTTGTAGTGAAGACTGTCATTTTCAAAACACCCGCCCCCCGCGGTCCGCAGCGCTGTTGAAAGGGCTGTGGAAGTCCCTGTATTAAGCACGTAGACCTTTGACACAAAAATCACCAAACTCGGACGACCACAGACTGTTTTCCTTCGTGGTGATGAAGGAAAACGCTGGGTTAGCATGTAAAAGGGCATTTATTCCCTTCAAGGACCTGCAGTTCAAAAAAGCGCCCCTCCGACAGCCAAACCCATCTGTTCTCTGATTGGATTGTTACATTTGTGATTGACATGACATTGACCAATCAGATGAAAGGAAGAAAAATAGGGTCAAAATTCGTACTTGTAACTTGCAGAGATTCACACGGGGTTTTTTTTGGCTAAGTCCACACACAAATCTTTTTTACGCACACACAAATTCTTTTCACACATACAAATCCTGATTTACAAGTACAAAATATTTATGACCACATTTTGAGCCCATACATGTCCAGCTTCCTCCTGTGAAACCTATACTAGTGGGCTGCTGGTACAGACCACCAAGTTCTAATATCCAGGCCACATATTGACTGGTTCTGGCATAAGTAATTAGCCACGTCCCTTTTCATGCTGATTGTAGAAGTTCTGATTAACTTGACTGTAATAACAGAAAAATACTTCTAAAGAAGGAGCCAGAGTTTCTTTTTATTATTCCTGTCAAACATTTATAATATTTTTGTGGAGCTGAATGTGTTTGAAAGGCTTTTAATTTGTTTACTGCCTCATACACCAACTACTACACCTGCTGCACCCTCTCACCTGTGATGGTATTTGAGGGAGAGAAACAATTAAAATGCAACATAAGCATCATATAGGTGGCTACCTTTTATGTTTAGGATCATTATCCTCCTGCATTGGCTAAAACTGAAGGACTGTTTGCTAACTTCGGTGAGAACTCTGGCATTTCTAAAGTGAAGTTTATTTATATAGAAGAAAGTGTTAACAAGCTTGAAAGTTTGAGTGAGCAGAAAATAAAGGGTTAAACACACAGTATCGCTCTCTAACTGCTCCTCTTCCTGGAGTGAAACACAGCCTGATAACCCTCTTCTTCCTGCTCTTAAACACAGCACCTCCTCTCTGTCCACGTGTTTCCTCGTTCCCTCCTCTTCAGATCTGCACTTTGAACATGGGTGTAACCAACATGTGGTGACGTGTAAGAGCTGACAGGCTCCATTCACTGCAGAAACACATGTTGAGATCAGAGCTCAGACTAGTTTCAGTTATAAGGAAGAGAAACTCACACAGTCACCGACACTGAGAGGAGAAATGGCACAGAAAGGAGTTCAGCTGGACCGAGAAACCTTCTCTTGTTCCATCTGTTTGGATCTACTGAAGGATCCGGTGACTACAGCCTGTGGACACAGCTACTGTATGAACTGTATTAAATCCCACTTTGATGAAGAGGACAGGAAGGGAATCCACAGCTGCCCTCAGTGCAGGAAGACTTTCACACCGAGGCCTGTCCTGGAGAAAAACATCATGTTAGCAAATTTAGTGGAGCAGCTGAAGAAGACTGGACTCCAAGCTGCTCCAGCTGATCACTGCTATGCTGGACCTGAAGATGTGGCCTGTGATGTCTGCACTGGGAGGAAGCTGAAAGCCATCAAGTCCTGTTTATTCTGTCTGGCCTCTTACTGTGAGAAACACCTCCAACCTCACTATGATGCAGCTCCATTAAAGAAACACAAGCTGGTGGCCCCCTCCAAGAAGCTCCAGGAGAACATCTGCTCTCGTCATGATGAGGTGATGAAGATTTTCTGTCGTACTGATCAGCAGAGTGTCTGTTATCTCTGCTTGATGGATGAACATAAAGGCCATGAAACAGTCCCAGCTGCAGCAGAAAGGACTGAGAAGCAGAAGGAGCTCGAGGTGAGACAACTAAACATCCAGCAGAGAATCCAGGAGCGAGAGAAAGATGTGAAGCTGCTTCAACAGGAGGTGGAGGCCATCAATGGCTCTGCTGATAAAGCAGTGGAGGACAGTGAGAAGATGTTCACTGAGCTGATCCGTCTCATCCAGAAAAGAAGCTCTGATGTGAAGCAGCAGGTCAGATCCCAGCAGGAAATTGAAGTGAGTCGAGTCAAAGAGCTTCAGGAGAAGCTGGAGCAGGAGATCGCTGAGCTGAAGAGGAAAGACGGCGAGCTGGAGCAGCTCTCACACACAGAGGATCACAACCAGTTTCTACACAACTACCCCTCACTGTCAGCACTCAGTGAGTCTACACACTCATCCAGCATCAATATTCGTCCTCTGAGCTACTTTGAGGATGTGACAGCAGCTGTGTCAGAGACCAGAGATAAACTACAGGACATTCTGAGAGAGGAATGGACAAACATCTCACTGACAGTCACTGAAGTGGATGTTTTACTGTCACCACCAGAGCCAAAGACCAGAACTGGATTCTTAAAATATTCACGTCAAATCACACTGGATCCAAACACAGCACACAGACATCTGTTATTATCTAAGGGGAACAGAAAAGTAACCGTAATGAAGCAAAAACTATCTTATTATGATCATCCTGACAGATGTATTAGATGTTTTCAGGTCCTGAGTAGAGAGAGTCTGACTGGACGTTGTTACTGGGAGGTGAAATGGAGAGGAGTAGGCGTTCGTGTAGCAGTTGCATACAAGAATATCAGCAGAGCAGGGAGCCTCAATGAATGTGTATTTGGAAACAACGAGAAGTCTTGGTCATTTTATTGGTTCAGAAAACGTTATACATTTCTGCACAACAATGTCCACACCATCGTCTTAGGTCCTCAATCCTCCAGAGTAGGAGTGTACCTGGATCACAGAGCAGGTATTCTGTCTTTCTACAGCATCTCTGAAACCATGACTCTCCTCCACAGATTTCATACCACATTCACTCAGCCGCTCTATGCTGGACTTTTTCTTTGGGATTATGGAGACACTGCAGAGTTGATTACAGTCAAATCGATAGAGAAGAAACGAATTCACACAATAATGAGGTGAAGTGTTCAAGATGATGGATAGAAATTAAAATCGTGGAGCATTTATGCATTTTTAGGTCTGTGTCTTACATCAGAAGCAGCATTTACATCAAGTCACTGGTCTTTTTCCACTGAAACAATCTCTTCACTTCTTCTCTTCTATCTGCCAAAAATGTGGATCTACAAAGAGTTTATTGCTTTTTTTTTTTTATGAAAATGTAAAACAAATATATTTTCCACTTTGGTCACAACCTTTATTGTCATTTCAACTATTTGCTGTTCCTCTTGACAAGGACAACTGTGTCAATGTGGAAATGATCACTGCCTGGAATATAAATAAAATGCCTCAATCTGGTGTTTTGTGGTTCATTTATTTAGTAATTAATCATTTTTCATTTAATGTCTAAGTAATGTTATCAGACTGATGAGTTTGTTGACATTGATGGACTTCAGAAATAGACACTCATTCATATATCTTTAGACAACAATTGGGAAACAGCTACAGGAGTTTGAATCTGTGTCTTGTGTCTACAGTTTATCTGTATAACAAAAATTTAAATTCATCTCTCCTTTTTGTGTCACAGTGGAAAGGAGTGGCCGTTGGAGCAGGTGGCAGACAAGGACACCTGTTAATGCCTGTAGTTTATGTCCATGCCTGTGTCTACTAGGTTCTTTGTCTTCATCTTTTCAGGATAAGCATGACCTCTGTAAGATTTTAAACATGTTGTCAAGGTGGCCAAAGGCCTGTTCAAAACTTGACTCAAGTGCAAGACAGACATGCAGAGATGGTTCAGTTAACTTATTGAGAAATTTTATTTAATAATATTTAAAATATATATATATATGGTTATACTTGATGTGGGGAACAAAACCTAGAAACTTGGCATGGTTTAACACAAAATATTATACTTGCCTGATGGCGTGGCAGTCACAGGGTTGCACTGAGGAGAGAGAGGAACGGAGTTAGTGTGTGCACAGGTTGGCTCAGAGACTAGAGTGGAATTTCAGATTGTGTGGCTTACTTTTGCAGGGGAAGGCTTAGGCTTGGAGGGAGAGGCAGAGGACCGAGTGGCAGGCTGAAAACAGCAGAAATGAGCTGACCTGAATTTCAGCAGTCCTTGTGAGCTGTGAAGGCAGGTGAGGTGTTATTTTCCTGGAGCATGGCGGAAATCCTGTGAGGGTTGTGACCAGTATCCAAGAGGTAAGTTCTGCTGCAGTGCGATGTTGTGGCGAGCCAACTGAGCTAGAGGATATAGAAACAAATCTGTCTTCTAGTACCAGGCAAGAAGAACATTTTCTTGGCGTTCCTTTGGTGCTGAATTCTTCTTTCTGATAGAACGAAGCCTTTTCCTCACATTGCGTAGACACTCCTCCAGAAATTGTTGCTGGACTATGAGTTGTGCTAGGGCTAACCACACATCCTGAAATTTTTAAACAAAAGAAAAGGGTCAGTAAAGTACGATTTAAATGATTATCTGCAGTTGTTTGGATAATGTAAAGTTGTCTGTAATCCTGGAGCGGTGAGCTCCAACACTACACTTGACATTTGCTCAGAGAGGAGAAAACAACAATGAAGCAGAGCAGTCTGTGGTTGTGAATGCTTGTAATTAATTGTTAGGAGATGGACTAAGCCAAGATCAAGTATCATGTTACACACACTTTATACTGTCACAAGGTTCTACAAACCTTTTTATCAACTTCTCAATAGATTTAAACAAATGTTATTATTTATCCATCTATAATGTGCATATGACTGAAGAAGTCACTTGGATGAGTGACATATAATGTGCGTACATTTTTTTAAAGATATGGAAATTGAGTACATACAAACTGTATATTTATTTTTATAATCACAATGACACTCAGTATACCGATTGAAAAACTGACCAGTATTCAGGTTTTTTTAATTGTTGTTGTGTGTATCCACTGAAGTGTAGATAGTTACATATCCTGTGCCATGGCAGTCCTTTAAACATGGAAACTGATCTACTATTGATGATGCCAAAATTGACTTTATTCCTAAAGTCTGGCTGCAAGCAAAAACAGTTGCATTTAATAAAATTGGATAAACAAAAACTGTACTTTTCTGTAGATTTCTTGTAAAATAAACAAATGCAAAGAGCAGAAGGTTTGAAGAATAAAAAAAATCTAACATTTTTGACTGATCCTCTTTGTTTTCATCACCCAGCGCACACACTTTAGGAGCTGCCACTGGAGTCATTTTACTTGGGCCAGCACAGCGCAGTGTCCCTGACGTTCTGATCAAGAAAGCCAAATATTGCCACAGTGAAAATGCCACACACACGCACACACACACACAAACACACACACACACACAAACGACCACCAACAACAACAAAAATCCTTATAACTGATTTATTTTATGTACAAGAAATACTCACTTTTCTCCATAGCGCTCCGTTAAGTGTAAAATAAGTATCCAGGCCCTCTATCTTTCATGTATGGATATGTGCTGGTGTTTCTCAAGACTGGCAACCAAAGATCCCCTTCAGGTGTACCTCACAGATGTTCTAAAGTTAAATAGTTAAAGTTAAAACATTTTTTATGTTAACTTGTGATGGCTGCAGTTACAGCCACACAGTGGTAATATCTACCAAACATCAGTGTTACAATAGAGGCTTAACCATAACACTACAATTACATTTTCTTTCTTTAAATATAGGATTTAATTTACAGGGTAATAAAGAATTTGTTTTTAATTTACTAATTCAATCACATAATACTGTATTCTAAAATAAGTTCGCACATTTTAGTTTACACTGTTATGTATGTATGATTTAATCTTTCTTTGTTTTCTGAGTTACCTCAGTGGCAGCTGCTCCCAGTCCCTTGGCTGATGAGCCGAAAGGTGGAAAAGGGGCGGAGCAAGCCTATGTGGAATCCTGCAAATTGGGTCATACCACAATTCTGGATCATGGGGGAAAATGGAATTTGTTATGTTAGTTTTAGTTGGGTTTTGTGTGTTCTATGCCTTTCTGTGTTTTTGTTGGCCACTGTTTAAGTTTCCCCTTTTCTCATTTAGGTAGGTTAGTTTGTTTGAGTTAGTGGTATTGTTTGTTGCCAGCTTTTGAGAAGAGTTCTGTTACTTTGACCTCTTTTATGGGTCCAAGATTTTGAATTTTCTGTATAATTTAACCAGGTTTGTTTTAGGGTCAAATAAAAACATTTTTTGGAATTTAACCTGTGCCTGACGTTTTACGTCCATCACAATACTCAAAAGTTAGCAAGGATAACATTTCTCATTTTTAATTGTAATTAAAGTGAATGTACATAGATATGTTAAATATATATATATATATATATATATATATATATATATATATATATATATATATATAAGCAAGTGTGATTGCACAGCTTGTGCACCCTGGACCGATCATTCGGACAACTAAGTCGGTGACTTTCGTCTGTGAAGTAATGACAGGCTGCTTTCACCCAGTGTCAGAGAGTAGCAAGCACTGCCTCCATCTAAGAGCAGATTAGCTGCTCTTCAGGGTTTGAATGCAGCCAACATTCTCAGCCGCGCCAGGTTAACCCTTTAACAACCTAGCCTTCTGTGTTGACTAAGAACCAAAAGGCTTAACACAGACGATATTTAGAAGGCATTAAATTAGTGTTTTTTATTTTACTTTTATTACACGTAAACTTCGGAGTGGCAGACGTTAAAGTTGCTGACGTCTCAGAGTGACGATTGAAGATGGTGGCTAAATATTCATGGTGGCAGTATAAATACTCACGTATGGTGTTGCCATCACGTTTTCATTAGTAGCAAGAGAGCTAAGTGCAAGGATGCACATGCCCTTTGCGCGGTCTAGTGAACGAGGGAAAAAAGGGGGTCAAAGTATTAGCGCAATCTATCTTTTTATAAAAAATCTAAATGCAACGAATTATCATTACCTTTAAATTTTAAAATGAAAATATGTTGTTATCAACATAGAGGTCATTTAGGTTAAATTAAATAATTAAATTAAATTAAATTAAATAGTTTAGATAGACTGTGTTCCTGTTTCTTTTTTTACCCTTTTCCCACAAATGCAACACCCAATCTCATACTTTCTTTGTTCTATATACCGTGATCTCAAATTATAGCTTTAAAAGATGATATCAAGCATTTTGAAGTAGAAATAACTTTCTTCATCACAAGCTAGCTGGTGTTATCTGTTAAAACACCTTTAATGAGTAGGTAAAGTTCTAGAATAAACCCATACATTGCATTATCAAAACTAACCCTATGATTTCAAACTTTTTACTTACCATGTTTTATTTCATAGTAGTGGAGAAATCCAGTGATATCTGATCAGGTCACAGTCTAGTTGAAAATGGCAGTTTGTGAAGAATGATGTGGCTTCTCCTGAGGCTTATTGTCAACCGAAACAATTGGGTAAAATTTTGAACCAATATTTTTTTAAAGCTGCCCAACCTATGACCCAACAGAATTACTCAAGCTGTGGAGTGAATTGAAGAACCTGGCACATTACCAACCCAACTCCTGAGTCATGAGTTTTGAACCAATATTTGGTCACAAAAACCCAACTTATGAACCTACGGCTTTTACCCAGCAGTTAAGTTGTGAAAATAACCCAGCATTTTTTGGAGTATAGGTAATGAGTAATTTTGAATTACGATATATCAAGAATTATATCCTCCTTAAAATAAATGAATCACAGAGGCCGTCATATGCAATGATATTTTCATGTTTAAGCACTTTTAGTTTTTTGGGGGTTTTTTTTACATATAGTGCAGCTGATTAAGATTTTCATAGGGTTAAGGGTAGGATTTCTGAAAATGTCTTTCATTACCATCAAGAAGTGTTCAAAGAGGCCTACAATTATAACCATTACTTTCACATCATTCAGGGCAATACTGTCCCAAAGACATTTGGCCACTGTGTCCATAAAATAAATGTGAAGAATTGTTCATGCTATTGACCTTTCAAAGTCTCTGTGAAGTTTGTCTGGTACACTGGCTGGATCCAGCAGGGCAGAATATAAAACTGACTTAGGTCTAAAGCAAACAGATAATTGAACAGGTCTTGATCATTAGAGTGGCATAACAATATAAAGACTCTGGTGTTCACCTGCTTTGTAGTCCTGACCTTTGAACTTTATGAGGTTGTAAAGCGATAAAAAAGAAAGAAAGAGCTAAGCTGGGACAAGGTTTTATTGAACCCTGTTGAATTAATTTTTAATGTTTTTTTATCTCATACCTTTTTCATAAGGGTTTGCACAGAGGGTAATTCTGCATGCTTGATTTAGTAGTTTTTACTCTGGATGCCCTTCCTGATATAGCCCAAGGGGGATTTGTTTTAAATTATTAACATTAAATAAAAACTAATTACCTAAAGTACATCATTCTTCCACTTTTCTATCCTGGTTTGGCTAAAAATTGTTTTTTCAAAGATGCTGCTGCAAATTTTGCATCAATTCACAGAATATATTTTGATAAATAACATGAATAATGGTTATGAATAAGGTGAGTAATGGTGAATGTCATATTTTTCAGCCTGAGACTAGAGTTTAAAGTTAAAAGTTAGAGTTTAAAGTTATCCAAATGAATAATGTGAAAAATGTACTTCATATTCTTGATTATAAATGGTTAATAAAATACACTTTCCACACACAAAACATGTTTAAATGAACACAATTCAGCAGTTTCATTAATGGGTTTTATTTGTGAGAAAACACTGAGAGAAAAAACAAGTCGTTAACAATTGAATATAGGCTGTAAAACAATTTAAAGTTCTCTATTGTTATGGCATCGCTAAAAAGCCTCTTTTGCTGGCTGAAAGTAGTAATGACAGCAGAGAGAACACGCTTGAGATTTCACCCACGAATTAGACACTTTCTACTTTAATACTGCAGTAGCACACTGAATTACGCCATCAACTAGTTAATGAAGTCCTCTTCTGAAGCCTTGAAATGAGGGTTTTTATTGTTGCCATCTGTGTCTTTAAACAAGATGTAATGTCTCATCGTGCAACCACACGCTCAATGGCTAGACACGTTTCAGTCATTATTCTTTAGTAGGGGTTGAGGAAAAAATCAATACTATATAGTATCGCGATATTTTGTTTGGTAATAATGTTATCTATACAGGGACAGCAGACATTGATATTTTATTATAAAAACTTCCAGTCCACCATATGGTGCGTTTGTGCTTTTTCTCTAGTGAGGTCAGCAGAGGTTATGTCAGCACGTGGGGAAGTTGATCAAACAAAGATGGAGGCAGAGAAAGAAATCAAGAAAGCACCATCTGCGTTTAAATCAAACGTCTGGACGTATTTTGGATTTTTTAACAAGGATGGGACAAATGAGATGGATATAATGAGGATATAAAATAATTATTGTGGGTGATTTTAACATCCATGTAGATGCTAAGAATGACAGCCTCAACATGGCATTTAATCTGTTGTTAGACTCAATTGGCTTGTCTCAAAATGTAAAAGAACCCACCCACCACTTTAATCACACTCTAGATCTTGTTTTAACATATGGCATAGAAACTGAGCATTTAACAGTGTTTCCTGAAAACCTTCTCCTGTCTGATCATTTCCTGATAACATTTACATTTACAATAATTGATTACACAGCAGTGGAGAGTAGACTTTATCACAGTAGATGTCTTTCTGAAAGCGCTGTAACTACGTTTAAGAATATAATCCACCCACTGTTATAATCTTCAATGCCCTGTACCAACATAGAGCAGAGCAGCTATCTGAACGCTACTCCAACAGAGGTCGACTATCTTGTTAATAATTTTACCTCTTCACTATGTACAACTCTGGATACTGTAGCTCCTGTGAAAACTAAGGCCTCAAATCAGAAGTACCTGACTCCATGGTATAATTCTCAAACACTATTGGGATTTAAATATATATTCTTAGTGCTTATTTGCTGATTATATTGTTTTATGTATGTTAATAATACTGGCCTTTATAAACCAGACCCAGACGAGACAAGAACTAGGTTAAAGGTGACAAGTTGCCCTGGCAACAGACCTTAGAAAGGGGAAGTAAAGAAAAAGGGAAGTTTAGGGCAGAGCTGCACCGGAAATCTGACACAAAGAAAGAGGAACTGAGTAAACTGAGGATGTGTGTGTGACGTAGCCGAACAAGACACATACAGATTCAGCTTGTGATTTTTTTTTTTTAGAGCTGTGGGGGCATGAGAGCGCCTGACAGCTCCCCATTCCTGGGAATGTAAAATAAAGATAATTTTTTGAGTTAGACCACTTTGAGCTGTGTTTTTCTTCGCCGCCAAAAGAATGCAAAGAACTGAATTTAATAATTGGTGCCAGTGACCCGGATTCTTTTGCGGCTGAGAGGACTAATTTGGACCTTAAGGTACGATCTGATATGAGGCGGACAACAGACCGGTCTAAAAAGATTTAAAGGTAGGAACAAGCCTGTTCAAAGTAAAAGTAAAATTGTGCACATTGGATGAATTCTAAATTATCTGTTCGCCGTGTTGATGAACATCACCGTCAAATTGGCTCAGTAGTGGTGAAATTAAACTAAATTATAAAATCTGTGAAGTAGATTTCAGGTGACATGTCCATGATAATTTTGGGTAATTTGGGATAAATAAAAGTAAAGTTTGGGGATATTTGACAAAATTTATTGTGATTAATCCTGGGGTGAAGTTCAAAGTTGTTGTGACGTATGTTTGAAGTTGGTGTGTTATGTGAGTGTGTGTTACGTCAGCCAAGAAAAGAGATTATATTAGGGCATTTGGTTAAGGGATTTTATTCCCACATTGATCAACAGAGTTGGACTCGGGCATCAGATAATAGACTGCAGGTTAGAGTCCACAGTGATGCTTTTAAATGTATTTAAATTATTCTAGGACGGAAGTTGGACTTCCAGGGGTGCAAACGTTCTTAGTGTTACGGCTCCATCTTGCCACAGACGCGTGGCAATTTCCTCCGGCGAGAGGGTTAGTTCGGGTGATACCCGCGACAGGTAGGGACAGTCGTTAATAATCTGTGGTCAAGCACCACTTTTCTTGCACCATTTGACCGATAGAGCGGGGCCTCGGGCGTGACCATTTAAACGTGGCCGACAGGTAACCTTACGTAAAGCTTCAGAAAACCAGCAGGATGCTGGGCGTTGCTGAGGTGGGGTTGCTGTCGAGCTGCGGGAAGCGCTTATAAATTAACATAGGACTTAGGAATCGGGCCGCTGTCCCGGACAGATAACGGTTATAATTGACCAGCAAGGTGGGCGAACCTGGGCTTAGAGGCTTTTAAATTTGTCGAAAAGTTAGGCGTACCAGTAGGGAAGTGTGCAAAATGCCTAAAGCAGATTACTCGTAAGCTGGAGAGGAAATGACGTGTCACAAATTTATAGGATCATCATTTAGCCTGGAGAAATAGTTTGTTGCTTTATAAGAAAGCCCTCCGCAAAGCCAGAACATCTTACTATTCGTCACTGGGGTTCGTCACTCCAGGGTTAAAATGCTGATAGTAAATTTGTCAGTCCAGATGTTACCACATTACTTTGTGATACTTAGAGTTAAAACAACTGAGACCAGGCTGATAACCCTCCCTCTTTTTCATACTCTTAAACACAGCACCTCCTCTCTGTCCACATGTTTCCTCGTTATGTGAGTGAAGTTGGCCCCCCCACCTTCTTCAAATCCAACAAAAGTGGTATCAAACGTTTGTGCTACGTTTGTGCTGGTTTGTGCTGCAAAAATTTTCGTTTGTGCTGCTAGCATTTTAAAAATTTTAATAAAATAACGTCTTGATGCGTGCTTAATCATCCAGGTAAGTAAATCCCAAAAGGTTGATTCTGTTCATCTGGACATTTTCAGCTGGAGAAACATTTCGTCACTCATCCAAGTGACTTCTTCAGTCTCAGCTGACTGCAGGTTTCCCCAACCTTATAAACACATGTGAGTGAAGTTGGTCCCCCTACCTTCTTCAAATCGAACAAAATTGATGTCAAACATTTGTCCTGCAAATTATTTTGTTTGTGCAGGTTATGTTTCCCTAATTTTATAAACAGTACATGTACAGTGAGAGAAAGATGTTACATCTGTCTTCACTTGCATCCCAGTCATAGAAGCGTTGGAGGTAGTTCATAAGAGATTACAGGATCACCCCAACCTCAGCAACAGGACCACTCTCAGCACTGATCAGCTGTGTTTGCTTTTGGAACTGTGTCTTAATTCCACCTATTTTGCATAAGGGTCAGTACTACAGGCAGAAACCTAGGTGTGCCATGGGTTCCCACAGGCCCCTGGTCAAAGTCACCAAACCAGTTCGTAAGCAGGTACAGGTGTGGCCAGAAGGGTCCTCAGAGGCACTGCAAGACTGCTTTTCCACCACAGGCTGCCACACACGACAACACCACAGACTTTCAGGAATATACAGAAAATGTTATTGCCTACATCCCAAAATGCATCGATGATGTCACAGATACCAGGTGTCACGGGTTGCTTAGAGGATCCACTCGCAGGACTCCTGAGTAGCGTTTAAACAGAGATGGTTTATTTACAGATCTTCACCAAGTGTATGTACAGACAGTGCGGGGTTAGTGCTATATACAAGACGTGAGGTGCAGGGGTCCAGGCCTCCAGGGAAAACGGGGAAATCACACACGCGCTCAGTTCAACCTCTCTCTTCTCCGCTAGCGACCAGTCACTCCTTCCACACTCCACACGGGGAAACACGGGGACGGGTCCGGGGAATCTAGGAACAAAGAAACACTCGTTAAGTCTCTGAGACGGAGGCACAGGAAACTTGAGCTAGACGTGTACTGACTAGAGCCTTCACAACAATCCAGCGTTGAACAGCTGATCTCCTCCTTCTAATATACCAGCTGGTCTGATGAGGCCCAGGTGTTCCCAATCCAGGAAGGCGTGGACCGAGGGCGTGAAGCCGCCATGAGTTCCGGCAAAACAGGGGAGAGAAGGAGAGAGGGGGAGAGAGAGGGAAAAAGAGGAGAGAAGGAGGGCTAGGAGTGGAGAGATTCTGATCAGCACCTTGCCGATCTTGCAGGTCGTGACACCAGGACTATCACTGTCCGGGCCAATCAGAAACCATGGCTCACAGGTCAGGTTTAAATGCTCCTAAGGTTGAAAAATGCAAGCCTTCAGAGCCGGGAATTAGGTGAGCCAAAGAACAGCAAGGGCAAACCTGTCACGTGGCATCAGCTACAGCTACAGCAAAGCTTCAGCGACAGCAGAGATACTTGGAAGCAGTGACAAGGAATACAAACCATCACAGACTACAAGCCCACTCTGCAGACCGTGGTGAACAAATCCCCAGACAGTGTGGAGATCCCTTGCCAAAATCAGTACACGCAAAGCTCCAGGTCCTGATAACATCCTTGGACGAGCACTGACGGACTATGCTGTGGAACTCACAAATGTTTTCACAGACATCTTTAACACATCACTAGGGTCAGGCTGTCGTTCCCACGTGCATTGAAGCCTCCACCATCATTACTGTACCCAAGAAGTCATCTAGAATAGAATAGAATAATCCTTTAATTGTCCCACAAGGGGAAATTTGGTTGTAACAGCAGCAAAAAGACACATATACAAACAAACAGTACACAGGACACAGAACAGAAACATACACAATTTTTCTTAAATATTTACATTAAGGACAATGGTTACTATATACAGAGTATTGTACAGTTATTAAATTAAATAAAAATAACTACAGATAAGAGGCAAACCAGGTTGTAGTGCAACTCGGTTAATTAACTTATTGCAGTTACAGTGCTGATGTAAACATTATGTTTGTTGGGAGCAGTTCTGATTGTACAGTCTGACAGCTGCAGGGAGGAAGGACCTGCGGAAACGCTCCTTCATGCATCTAGGATGCAGCAGTCTGTCACTGAAGGAGCTCTGCAGTTCAGCAACATTTCCATGCATGGGGTGGGAGCCTCTGTCCATCAGAGATGTTATTTTGGCCAGAGTCCTTCTGTCTCCCACCACCTGCACTGGGTCCAGGGTGCATCCCAGAACAGAGCTGGCCTTCCTGATGAGTTTATCCAACCTCTTCCTTTCAGCTGCCGATAAACCGCTGCTCCAACATACCACACTGTAAAAAATGACAGATGCCACCACAGAGTCATAGAAGGTCTTTAAAAGCGCTCCTTGGACTCCAAATGACCTCAGCCGCCTCAGCAGGTAGAGTCTGCTCTGACCCTTCCTGTAAAGAGCATCAGTGTTGTGGCTCCAGTCCAGTTTATTATTCAGGTGAACACCCAGGTACCTATACGAGTCCACTATCTCAATGTCCACTCCCTGGATGTTCACCGGTGTCAGTGTGGTGGGTCTGCGTCTCCGGAAGTCCACCACCAACTCCTTGGTTTTCCCGGCGTTGATCAGCAGCTGGTTCTGCTGACACCAGTCCACAAAGTCCAGAGTCCATCTACCTCCTGCTTTAAGGACTACTGTCCTGTCAAACTCACCTCCATCATTATGAAGTGCTTTGAACAGTTAGTCATGCATCAAATCAAATTATCGCTTTCCCCCAACCTGGATCCATTTGAGTTCGCACACCGGTCAAAACGCTCAACCGATGATGGAATCTGAACACTAGAGACTCATATGTCAGAGTGCTGTTCATAGACTTCAGTTCAGCCTTCAGCATCATCATTCCCCAACAACTCATTCACAAACTGGATCTGCTGGGGATCAGCACCTTGCTGTTAACTGGCTGCTAGATTTCTTGACAGGAAGACAGCAGATAGTACACTCGACAGCAACACCTCCAGCCCAAGAACACTGAATACGGGGGATCCCCAAGGATGTGTGTTGAGCCCCCTTCTCTTCACTCTGCTGACCCACGACGAGATCTACTACAGGGGTGAAGTTAACCATCTGGCAGAGTGGTACAGCAACAACAGCCTGTCCCTGAATGTGGAGAAGACCAACAGCGACTCTACTTCCTCTGCAAACTGAGAAGCACAAGAGATTCAACACCCCATTATGAGTACCTTCTACAGAGGCACAGTTGAGAGTATCCTCACCAGCTGCATCACTGTGTGGTATGACTCCTGCACTGGGTTCTGCAGGAAAAAATGACAACAGGTAGTGAGAGCAGCTACACCTGCCTCATCCGGAAGGTCCTCTCCATTACAGGTGACTCCACTCATCCCTTCAGCAGCGTCTTCAGTTTGCTGCCATCAGGAAGGATACTGAAGAGCCTCCGGGCCAGAACACACAGACTGAGAGACAGCTTCGTCCATCGGGCTGTCAGTATGCTGACCATCTCTGAATCGAGAAGGGGGGCCCAAGGGTACATCTTTCGCCATCCTACAATACTGTGATTGTAGCTATTCCCCACTTTCTGTGAATGGTACTCATGGCCATTGATCAGTAGGCTTTGATTAGTTGTCATTGATCAATGGTCATAAGAATTTGCATACTAACAATCATGGAACTAACCCCCCAGCCCATTGTTCATTCAGTGGTGGTAGTTTCCTTCACTGTGCAAATGTACTGTTTATAAGGTTGGGGAAACCTGCAGTCAGCTGAGACTGAAGAAGTCACTTGGATGAGTGACGAAACGATTCTCCAACTGAAAATGTCCAGATGAACAGAATCAACCTTTTGGGATTTACTTACCTGGATGATTAAGCACGCATCAAGACGTTATTTTATTAAAATTTTTAAAATGCTAGCAGCACAAACAAAAAATTTAGCAGCACAAACCAGCACAAACATAGCACAACTGATTGACACCAATTTTGTTTGATTCCATTAATATGGGGGGGCTGGTTGACCTCTGATGACCTCTAGAAATTTTTATTAATATCTTTAAAATGATAGCAGCACAAATGAAAATTTTTGCAGCACAAACCAGCACAAACGTTTGATACCACATTTGTTGGATTTGAAGAAGGTGGGGGGGGGGGCAACTTCACTCACATTTCCTAGTTCCCTCCCCTTCAGATCTGCACTTTGAAGATGGGTGTAACCAACATGTGGTGACATGTAAGAGCTGACAGGCTCCATTCACTGCAGAAACACATGTTGTTGAGATCAGAGCTCAGACTAGTTTCAGTTATAAGGAAGAGAAACTCACACAGTCACCGACACTGAGAGGAGAAATGGCACAGAAAGGAGTTCAGCTGGACCAAGAAGCCTTCTCGTGTTCCATCTGTTTGGATCTACTGAAGGATCCGGTGACTACAGCCTGTGGACACAGCTACTGTATGAACTGTATTAAATCCCACTTTGATGAAGAGGACAGGAAGGGAATCCACAGCTGCCCTCAGTGCAGGAAGACTTTCATACCGAGGCCTGTCCTGGAGAAAAACATCATGTTAGCAAATTTAGTGGAGCAGCTAAAGAAGACTGGACTCCAAGCTGCTCCAGCTGATCACTGCTATGCTGGACCTGAAGATGTGGCCTGTGATGTCTGCACTGGGAGGAAGCTGAAAGCCATCAAGTCCTGTTTATTCTGTCTGGCCTCTTACTGTGAGAAACACCTCCAACCTCACTATGATGCAGCTCCATTAAAGAAACACAAGCTGGTGGCCCCCTCCAAGAAGCTCCAGGAGAACATCTGCTCTCGTCATGATGAGGTGATGAAGATTTTCTGTCGTACTGATCAGCAGAGTATCTGTTATCTCTGCACAATGGATGAACATAAAGGCCATGAAACAGTCCCAGCTGCAGCAGAAAGGACTGAGAAGCAGAAGGAGCTCGAGGTGAGACGACTAAACATCCAGCAGAGAATCCAGGAGCGAGAGAAAGATGTGAAGCTGCTTCAAAAGGAGGTGGAAGCCATCAATGGCTCTGCTGATAAAGCAGTGGAGGACAGTGAGAAGATGTTCACTGAGCTGATCCGTCTCATCCAGAAAAGAAGCTCTGATGTGAAGCAGCAGGTCAGATCCCAGCAGGAAACTGAAGTGAGTCGAGTCAAAGAGCTTCAGGAGAAGCTGGAGCAGGAGATCGCTGAGCTGAAGAGGAGAGGCGGCGAGCTGGAGCAGCTCTCACACACAGAGGATCACAACCAGTTTCTACACAACTACCCCTCACTGTCAGCACTCAGTGAGTCTACACACTCATCCAGCATCAATATTTGTCCTCTGAGGTACTTTGAGGATGTGACAGCAGCTGTGTCAGAGACCAGAGATAAACTACAGGACATTCTGAGAGAGGAACGGACAAACATCTCACTGACAGTCACTGAAGTGGATGTTTTACTGTCACCACCAGAGCCAAAGACCAGAGCTGGATTCTTAAAATATACACATGAAATCACACTGGATCCAAACACAGCAAACACACATCTGTTATTATCTGAGGGGAACAGAAAAGTAACATTTATGAAACAACAACAATTTTATTCTGATCATCCAGACAGATTCACTGGATGGCGTCAGGTCCTGAGTAGAGAGAGTCTGACTGGACATTGTTACTGGGAGGTGGAGTGGAGAGGGGGCACAGTTTGTGTAGCAGTCACATACAAGAGTATCAGCAGAGCAGGGAGGGGAAATGAATGTGGATTTGGATACAATGACAAATCTTGGGCATTATATTGTTACACAAACAGTTATACATTTTTGCACAACAATGTTAACACTGACCTCTCAGGTCCTCAGTCCTCCAGAGTAGGAGTGTACCTGGATCACAGAGCAGGTATTCTGTCTTTCTACAGCGTCTCTGAAACCATGACTCTCCTCCACAGAGTCCAGACCACATTCACTCAGCCTCTCTATGCTGGACTTTATATTTGGGGAAACGGAGCCACTGCAGAGTTGATTAAAGTCAAATAGAGAAGACAGGTTCATGTTGATCCCTGACCATTATATGTACTTGTGTAGTTTCTAAATGAGGCTTTACATTTTATAAGCTGAGAAGTTCAGTGGTCCATTAATGTGTGAAAATAAAATTGCACTGATTCAAACTGTACTTACATTTGTATACATCAATATAAGTCTGAATTTGTTCCAATGGCCAAAAGCAAGTTTAAAAAGATGGGGTTTTAGCTGTTTTTTTAAAATGAAACCACTGAGTACACAGATCTCAGGCTCAAAGGAAGGGAGTTCCAGAGTTTGCGGGCCACAGTTACAAACACTCTATTGCCTTTCGTTTTCAGCCTCGTATGTTGGACGACCAGCAAGCCCTGATCACATGACCTCGGGGACCTGCTGGGGATGTACTGATGTAAAAAATCTCTGATATAGGTCGGTGCTTGTCCATGCAGAGCCCTGAATGTCAAAGTCAAAATCTTGAAGTGGATTCTGAATTTTATGGGGAGCCAGTGCAACTGGATCAGCAGGGGTGGGAGTATCTAGAAGATTTGGTCAAAAGCTTTGCGGCAGCTTTCTGAACAACTTGCAAATGATCCACAGAGGCTTCACTTAAACAAGTGGACAAAGAATTACAATAATCCAAACGAGATGAGACAAATGCATGGATGACCATTTCTAGTTCTGAACATGAAACAATGGGACTCAGCAATATTTTTTAAATGATAAAAACAGGAGCGAACCAATAAATTAGCATGAGTGTCCAAAGTCAGAGCGGAGTCAAAAGTTGCACCAAGGTTCCTGATAGAAGGTTTGGCAAATGTAACGAGAGGGCATACGTTTTCCATAACCATAGGTACCAATTTTTTGGGAGCACAAACAAGGACTTCAGTTTTCTCCTCATTTAGCTGAAGAAAGTTATCAGCTATCGATCCTCTAATAGAATCTAAGCACCTATGCAAAATCAGTAGTTTGGAAACATCATGATGTCGGCTTTCAGACCCGACCGTGTCGTGCCGTCGGGTGAGAAAGGCGACATCTCACTGATTCTGATCCGCGGGTCCGCGCTGTGTGCAGAATCCATGTACCTGCTCTCATTTACTGTTTTAGCTGTTTGGTGGTTGTTGAAATTTTGTGAGGTTTAACCTGAGATTCTGGCGTTTTGGGCAAAATAAATTTATATTAAAAAATCTATTCAGGATTTTAATGAATCGATATCACGTTATCCAAGCCAGAATCGATTTTAATCGATGAATCGATTATCAAAACCCACCCCTAGATGATACACTACAGCACAATAAAGCGGATCTTTATTTCCAACTCTAACCAGATGTAGTTCTGGTTAGAAAAGTGATGAAAAGTGTCCAACCATTACAGAACGACAGTGAAACTGGCTTCTAACCACCGCAGCGAGACCTCCTCCACGACCGGACATCTGAGGCTGGATGACGAAGGAATACCCACTCGGGCAAAGTTTGATGAGGGATGCATAGTCACCATCACGCTGCCAGGCTTCAGTTAGAAATAAAAAATACAGTTTTTTGGAAAGAATAAAATCGTTCAACAAGAAAGTTTTATTTGTCATTGATCGGGCATTAAAGAGCGCAACATTCAGCGACGGAGAAGTCAAATTATTTCGAGAAACAGCCCGATTTAGTGGACGTAGAAACTGAGGGTTTGATCCGCAACGCCTGTAAATTCCACTCACCACGGGGATAAAGCGCCAAACACCTGGAGAGTCTGGATGAACACTCCTTAGGTAGCACCGCCTCGTAGATCCAGGTACAGCTAATCCCAGCTTCCAGAGCAGTCTGAGTTTCACCTGGAAACCTGCTATTTTTCATCTCTTCCTACGTGATTTGCGTGGACTCAGAAAAACACCACTGATGACGCCTGACAAAGATCTAGTGTTGGATGTCTTAAGACTGGTCTTGGTCTTGAGGCCACTTTTACGTGGTCTTGGTCTTGTCTTGGTCTCGACGGACATTGGTCTTTGTCTTGTCTTGGTCTTGGATCCCTCGGACTTGTCTTGGTCTCGCTGTCTCGGTTTTGCTCTCTCAGATGTGTTCGGGAGATTTGGAGTCAACCATCGGTGGAGAGGGGGGTGGCTTACTCATTTTTTCAGAAGCCTGGGGTCTTTTGGAGTGTAATTTGGAGATGACTGACTGACAACTGTGTAAAACAAAAACTACACTTAAATTTGACCAAGTACCAAAGCAAATCATTCGTACTGAACAAATAATGTAAATATGACCGTGTCAGTTTTATAACAAAAGATTGATATCAAACTGATCACTTGACCCATATTACATTACTTGCTCTTTGAGTGAATCAATAAATGGCGAAATGAAAAGCCGAACAACAACAATGCTGTTTCTTTTTTCAGAGAGTTTTAGCTTACATGTGTGTTTATTTCATATTTTCAGTTGTTACCCTCCACGGCTAAACAAAACACTCTAAACCGGTTTCAGTTATGTACTGATGAACACAACAATGGAAATAAGGGGCTTCTTTCAAAGAAAAAACTCAGGTAGATTTTATTTTATATCGGGTACTCATGAACATCCCTCGTAGCCGCTGTGTTGGTGCACAGCACCAACAGGATGACCTGTTGGTGCACGGTGGCGACTTCGACAGTGCACTGTCTTCAGTGCCATCCGACAAGCTGGGCTGTGGCTCAACCCTGCGAAGTGCCGCCTGTTGGCGAGAGAGACCACGTTCTTGGGCCATATGATCAGCGCTCAAGGTATCGCAAAGGTGGCTGCTGTCCGGGACTGGCCGACTCCCTGGAACGTCAAAGAACTGCGAAGTTTCCTGGGCCTAGCCTCCTACTACCGCCGGTTCATCAAGGGGTTCGCGACGATAGCCAGCCCTCTCCACCGCCTGACTGATAAGGGCCAGCCGTTTGGCTGGGGTGAAGCCTGCGCTGCGGCTTTTGCACAACTGAAGGAGGACCTCACCAAAGCTCCAGCCCTAGCCTACCCCGACGCTCAGCAACCTTTCATTGTGGACACTGACGCTAGCAATGTAGGAGTCGGGGCAGTCCTTTCACAGCAGGATGAGGCCAAAGAACAAGTGGTGGCGTACTTCAGCCGTGCTCTGGGGCGAGCCGAGAGGAACTACTGCATGACTCGGCGGGAGCTGCTTGCCGTAGTGCTGGCGGTGCGGCACTTCCGGCCATACCTGCACGGCTGCCGGTTTCTCCTGCGCACCGACCATGCATCTCTAACTTGGCTGCTGAACTTCAAAAACCCAGAAGGTCAGGTGGCCCGCTGGCTGGAGGTCCTTCAGGGCTACGACTTCGAGACCCAGCATCGGGCAGATTGACAGCATGGCAACGCTGATGCTGCATGATGGCCCTGCATGGCTGTTGAGTGCCGCTACTGCCGGCGGCAGGAGAAGCGGGCCCAGGACGCATTGGGTGTGGCTACTGCTCAGGCCACAGAGAGGGGGATGGCTCCCATTGACCACACAGCAGCTGAAGTGGGAGCAGGAGGCTGACGCGGTTCGGGGGGGGAGGGAATGGAGACCTATGACGGCCTCCTATACAGGAGATGGCGGGCCCCCGGTCAGGGCAGCGATATCCTGCTGCTGTTGGTGCCTCAGTCGCTGCGGTCTGGAAAAGCGTCTGGACTTCTTTGAGTTGCTTGAAGACGTTTCACCTCTCATCCGAGAAGCTTCTTCAGTTCAGGTCACAATCAGCCAGGGTTTTGGGTGAGCTCATTGTGAAACCTGGCCCCACCCTATCATGTAATTTCCTGAGGTCAGATGGCCCAGGATGTGAGTGGGCGAGGAGTTTTGTCTTTCGGGTGAACCAGTTTTTGTCTGAGTGTGTTGCTGGGTCTGAAGTACACTGGGATGTCGTGCTTGGAGAGAAAGGTGATTTATTAGTGTATGATCCAAAGCACTGAATACGGCCGAAAGTGATCTGGATTATAATGTCAGGAGAAAGTTAGTGTTGTTTTTCCATGTAGTCCTTTAACAGTATTTCAGGTTGTGGAGAAGTGCTGAAAAAAGAAAAATATCAGGTTGTCTTGTTTATATGTCCAAAATAGCTTATCTTATCACTTTATTTTATTTTCTAACAGAGTCCATTTTTTCAGTGAGTGTTTTATCTTCTGTGGTGGAGTTGTTGAGAAGCTTGGGGCTGGGAGAGCCTGACTGTCCTGCAGGGACATTTCCTGCCGGATGGTTGGGCCAAGTGGTGCGTCGTGTGCCTGACAAGACTGATGATTAAGGACACTGAAGATATCTACCTATTTGGAACCATAGTAGGGTTCTTGCTGATCAGAGCTGCCACGACCCTGGCTTATCAAAGACAGAAAGAAATTGGTTGTTCTTTCGGTCTATACCCAGAGCTTGTGACCATAGGTGAGGGTAGGGACATAGATCGACTGCAGCCGCAGCGATCTGTCGATCTCCCACTCCCTTCTCCTTTCACTCGTAAACAAGACCCCGAGATACTTAAACTCCTCCACTTGGGGCAGAAATTCGTCCCTGAATTGGGCCAGACACATGTAGACTGGTTTGGTAGTCACCAAACTGCAGCTATGCACTGGGGGGCCCTCTGACGCTCTCCCTACAGACCGTCATGCTTCTGAATCTGATCATTTCTCACCTCATGCGATCATCCCAGAATTTTTCTTTGCCCCAATACTCCCGCCCCCTTTTGTGAGTGTGGACGCTTCCTCTCTTTGCTCTTCAAATGCTTTGCTTCTTTTATTGATTTTTATTGATTTTTATGCTGATTTTTTCCCTTTTTTCTGTATGAGCTTACCTGCGAGAGCTTCTGGACACTTATAGATCATTAGGACTAAAGTGTTCTTAACAGAAACAGCAACATTTTTAGTTACCTTATCCTCAGCGCTCCGTGTGTCTGTGGCCTAGACACAGCTGAAGCCTGATTACAGCGTCTGGACTCCGAACAGCCTCAATAGCCTGGAAAGGTGCTAACCGCTAGGCTAACTAGCAACAAGATGCCTTCCCTCTCCACGGATGACTACCACAAACTCCTGCAGAAGATTGCAGTACTGGAGACAAAAATTCATCGCTTAGAAGTAAATGTGGAGGTAAATGGACTGTGTGGAAATGAAACAACCTTGCCTTTGATTCAAAGCAATGGCGATGAGCAAGCTAGTACACAGCTAAGGAGCACAGATAACATGACCAAGAAAGTAGACTCTGTGCATTATTATAAATCATCAAGCGATAATCCCCCCTTGGACTGTCCTGGTGCAAAACCAAGACATAAATCATGTCTCCTGGAAGGGGGAGGACGTATCACAGGCAGAGTACAGCGAGCTGAAATCTCTGAAACCGACTGGCCTTCACTTCCTACGAGACAGAGAAGCTCTTCTACCCCTGTATACGGGAGGAAACAGGACTGGACAACCATGAATAGGAAGGTTAACAACAAACCTCCAAAACAACTGAATGTGAAACTGCAGAACAGATTTGCTCCACTATCAAAGGACCCTGGATCTATAGCGGACAACCATCCATCTAAAAGTAGCGAAGTAAGGTCTGAAAATCTGTTGAAAAGTAAAAGGCCACAGGGAAAGCTAAAGGCTAGGCCTGAAACTCTGATTGTGGATGACTCTGCCGTAAAGGATGTACAAAGGATGTGCGGTAAGAACACTAAAGTCCTCTGCTTTCCTAAGGATATGGTCAACAACCTGAAGGAGAGAATTCTTCAGATTGCAGATGAATATCCAACTGTGACAAATATTGTTCTGCATACAGGGTCAAACGATGTGTCCAAACAACAATCGGAGGTTCTGAAACGGGACTTTACTGGATTATTAAATACTGTAAACTCTCTGAATGCAGCTGTATTCATCAGTGGGCCTGTACCGCCCGTCAGAGGAGGAGACGAGAGATTCAGCAGATTGTTTGCACTGAATAAATGGCTTATATCAGCATGTACTGACCACTCAGTGCATTTTATCAACAACTTTAATATTTTTTGGGAACGCAGGCATCTGTTTAAAGCAAATGGATTTAATTTTAACAAGTCAGGGGTGAAACTGTTCACCTCCAACTTGTTCTATTCCATACGTCATCCATCTGTGCTTGGTGCCAAGGCTGAGATAAACGAGGAGTTATCTCATAAAGAGGAACAAACAGTACTCCAAGAACAAACAAAGCCCAGCAGAAACCTTGAGGAGGAGCTCCATCTGCCCCCACCCGGGAAGAGCCTCAGAAAGGAGAGACATCTGAGGCAAGAAGAGGGGTCCCTATTTGCCTCCAACTCTCTCAACAACACCAACGACCAGGACCAGGGACCACGACCTTCCCCAGTCCCCCAAACCCCTGACAGGCCATCACCCTCCTCCCCCTCCCTTTCTCCCTCCTCCCCACACCTGAAATTCACTGAGGAGATGATGGAGCGGGTCAATGCTGGGCTCAGATCTACCCCCCGGCCCAATCCCTTTTTGTCCCCCCATAAACCCCCCACCAGAGCAGCCAAAGGTTCGCCATCGAGCCCCGCCCTCAACAGAGTTACACTGCGCAGCCTCGCCCCCCTTAGTTCCTCCTTACCACCTTCATGCTCTGTCTCCGCAGTCTGATGTGTGATGTGTGGAGGGTCCGGGCTGCGAGGATTATGACCGTGGTGACTTTTCCCAGGAGAAGCTGGGACCCTGTTTATTAGAAGGTTTTAAAATTTCTGTACTTTTAGGTGACAGAAGGAGACATGTGGCCTGGTCAAAACACAGAGAGCTGCACTCTAAAAGATCTTTAAATGTAGTAAACATACCTTGTGTGCCACAGACTGCTCCCAAACACGAGGGGGCAAATAATACCTCTAAAACACTTAAGTTGGCTTTATTAAACGTTAGATCTTTAGCTGGGAAAACATTTTTAATTAATGATTTAATCACTGAGCATAGCCTTGATTTTATGTTTTTAACTGAAACTTGGTTGGACCAAAGTAACAGTGGAGCTGTTCTCATCGAGACGACCCCTCCTAACTACAGTTTTATCAGTGAGGCCAGGGTGAGCAGGGGAGGAGGAGGGGTTGCCGTCTTATTTAATGAATCATTTCAATGTAAGCAGCTATCTCCTGGAAGTTTTCAGTCTTTTGAATATGTGGCGTTACAGCTGAAGGCCCCATCCAAAGTTGTGTTTCTTAATGTTTACAGGCCTCCCAAATACTGCACAGACTTTTTTAATGACCTCAGTGAACCGCTGTCTGTGATCTGTGTTGATTTCGACTGTGTAATTATTGTTGGGGATTTTAACATCCATGTGGACAACCCTCAGGACAAAGGGACTAAAGACCTAAGTAACACTCTGGGCAACTTTGGGCTGACTCAGCATGTAACAGAGGCCACACATAATAGAGGACACACTCTTGACCTACTGATCTCCAAGGGCCTGAGCATTTCAAAGGTTACTGTGTCTGATGTGGGCCTGTCTGATCATTACTGTGTTTTCTTTGAAAGTAAAATCTCAGCCCACACAAATATATCAACAGCAGTGATCACAAAACGGTGTATAACTGAACACAGTAGTGAGATCTTTAACCAGGTCTTCCCATTAACACCTGACCTGTCCAGAGGTTCAGTCAATGAGCTCGTCAATAGCTTCAATGCTAAAATGTTAAACGTAATGGACACTATTGCTCCCATTAAGGTGAAGGTTATCTCTGGAAGGAAAAAGTCTCCATGGAGAAACTCCACACTGGTGAAAAATGAAAAAAGAGAGTGTAGGAAAGCTGAGCGCAGATGGAGAAAAACAAACCTCCAGGTTCATTATGACATCTATAAAGAGAAACTTCACAATTATAATTTACAACTGAGGAGTGCAAGGAGGGCCTACTTCTCTGACATCATCACCAAAAACAGTCATAACGCTCGGGTCCTATTTTCTACAGTTGACAGGCTAACAAACCCTCCTGTGTCAGTGGCAGCTGAACTTTATTCGACCATGGCCTGCAATGACTTTGCCAAATTCTTCACAGAAAAAATCCAAAAGATTAGACAAGCAATTTGGTACATCAACAGCAGATCCAGGACATGTACTGTGTCCACCAAAAAACTGTTTAAACACCATCAAACAGTTTCACCCTATTAACAGCAAAGACCTGGAGGACATCTTAGGTCAACTGAACTCCTCCTCTTGCTGTTTAGATGTCCTGCCAACAAGTTTTTTCAAAAAGGTCTCAAAGACTTTGGAGTCAGACCTGTTACAGATCGTAAACTTTTCTTTAATATCAGGTGTGTTTCTAGAACCACTAAAAACTGCTGTAATAAAACCTATACTGAAAAAGGACAATCTTGACAAGACACAAATGAATAACTACAGGCCGATCTCAAACCTCCCATTTTTAAGTAAGATCATTGAAAAAGCAGTTTCTCAACAGCTCAATTACTTCTTAACACAGAATAACTGCTATGATGCCTTCCAGTCAGGTTTTAGACAGAACCACAGCACTGAAACCGCTCTGACCAAAGTGTTTAATGACATATGTCTGAATACAGACAGTGGAAAAATGTCAGTCTTAGTTTTACTGGATCTCAGTGCAGCATTTGATACAGTTGACCACAACATATTACTCAAACGACTGGAGAACTGGGCAGGTCTTTCAGGAACTGTACTAAACTGGTTCAAAACATACTTAGAAAACAGGAAATACTTTGTATCAATAGGTAACTTCACATCTGAGCAGACAAGTATCACATGTGGAGTTCCCCAAGGTTCCATCTTGGGACTCCTTCTGTTTAACATTTACATGCTCCCACTGGCACAGATTATAAAGAACAACAAAATAAACTACCATAGCTACGCAGATGACACACAAATATATATCACAATGTCACCAGGAGACCGAGGCCCTGTACAGGCTCTTGGTAAATGCATTGAGGAAATTAATGACTGGTTGTGCCACAATTTTCTCCAGCTAAACAAAAACAAAACTGAAGTAATAGTCTTTGGTGCCAAAGAAAAATGATTACAGGTCACCAGAGAACTTCAATCTATACACCTAAAAACCACAAACCAGGCGCGAAATTTGGGTGTAGTGATGGATGCAGACCTAAACTTAGAAAAACACATTAAGACAATAACAAAATCAGCTTACTATCACCTCAAGAATATTTCAAGGATAAAAGATCTGATGTCTCAACAGGACCTGGAAAAACTAGTCCATGCATTCATCTTTAGCAGGCTTGATTACTGTAACAGCATCTTTACAGGTCTACCTAAAAAATCAGTCAGACAACTACAGCTCATTCAGAACTCTGCTGCTAGAGTCCTCACTAAGACCAAAAAAGTGGACCACATCAGTCCAGCTCTGAGGTCTTTACACTGGCTGCCTGTCCGTCAGAGGATAGACTTTAAAGTTCTCATGCTGGTCTATAAAGCTCTGAATGGTTTAGGACCAAAATACATCAGTGACCTCCTGACCCAGTATGAACCTTCCAGATCCCTCAGGTCATCTGGATCCGGTTTTTTATCAGTTCCCAGAGTCAGAACCAGACACGGAGAAGCTGCATTCAGCTTTTATGCTCCATATATCTGGAACAAACTCCCAGAAAGCCTCAGATCAGCTGAAACACTCAGTTTATTTAAATCCAGGTTGAAGACTCACCTATTCTCAGCTGCTTTTGAATAAAGCACCAAATCCACACTTTTAAGCTTAAATTTTAAAACTTACATTTTAACTACTGACTTTATCTACTGTTCTGATTTTATCTACTGTTCTGATTTTATCTACTGTTTTGATTTTTGATTTTAAATACTGTTTTGTTTGTTTGTTTGTTTGTTTGCTTGTCTTAATCAATTTTAAATCATGCTTTTTATTTGTTTTTGCTTTTAATGTCTCTGTAAAGCACTTTGAATCACCTTGTTGTTGAATTGTGCTATATAAATAAACTTGCCTTGCCTTGCCTTGCCTTGCCTGTTCCTGCTCTCAGGGTGATTTGGAACCTGCCTTCCCCTGCGCGCATTTGAGTTTGATGGGTGAGGGTGGCTGGGGCCCTGCTGGTCCCTACTCTTGTTCCTACTCCCAGGGGAGCTTGGACACAGTCTTCCTTTGAAATCATTCAAGTTTCCTGGGTGAGGGTGGGTGGGTGTCCCTGTCTCGGTTCCAAGAATGGCTAGGTCTCAGCGTGTCCCAGCACCCATTCCAGGTCCTCAGGTAGGGGCAGCTAGTGCCCATTTGTCATCTACACCTGTGCCTGCTCACAGGGTGAGGCCAACAGAGGCCCAGTCCACTTCAGCACCCGTACCAGTTCCTCAAGTGGGGATGGTTTGTGTCCAGCTTGTTCCTGCACCTGTCTCGGCTCCTAGGGTGAGGGTGGCCAGGACCCAACCCATCCCTGCACCCCAACCCGTTCCTCGGGTGGCCATCTGTGCCCCTGGCCTATAGACCAACTTGAACTTAAAAGCCTGGAGAGCCAGATACCTCTGGGTGATCCTTGATGCAATAAAGCCACTGTAGTGGGGCATGATCCAAACAGATGGTGAACGAGCAGCCCAGGAGGTAATAACAAAGAGAGTCAACCACCCGCCCGATGGCCAGACACTCTTGGGCGGTCGACACCCCCTTACTGGCTGGGACAAAATGGCCAGGCCAAGGTGTCTACAGGCATCAGTCTGCAGAACAAAAGGGAGGAAAATTAGGCGTCTAGAGCAGGGCTTCTCCTCAGAGAGCCTTCCTCACCTGCACAAATGCTGCCTGCACTGCTCTGTCCAATGGCCCAGATCTGGGGCACCCTTTCTGATGAGATCAGTAAGGGGATGGTCAGGTTCGCAAAGCAGGGCATGAAGTGGCGGTAGTAACCAGCCAGCCCCAAAAGCCACCTCATGTCTTTTTTGGTCTTGAGGCGCAGGCAGGATACGATGGCTGCTCTTATATCATCTGTGGACGCACCCGCCCGCCTCCCAAGTGGTGCCCCAAATACTGTGTCTCCCGCCATCCAATTGCACACTTCGTTGGGTTGGTCGTGAGACCTGCCTACCTCAAGGAATCCAGGATCACTGCCAACCTCTGCAAATGCTCCACCTAGGTATCACTGTGGATGATGACGTCAGCCAAATAGGTGGCAGCATATGCAGCGTGGGGAAGTGGTGCCTAGTCCATGAGGTGTTGGAAGGTGGCAAGGATTCCCAACAAGCTGAATGGAAGTGAGACAAATTGGTACAAACTAAACGGAGTGGAGAAAGACGGTTTTTTTTCCTTAGATTGTACAGACATTGGATGCCTTTTACACAATTTTCACTCTTGAATTCACAATGTTTTGTTTTGTTTTATGCTTAAATCATAAAACACATGCTTTTTCCTGAGTCACAAGCATGTCTGCAAGAAAAATATAATCTTCTGCTCTTCAGCCGTATTGCTGAAAAGCCATTTCAACTCTACTACATTAGAAAGACAAACAAAAAAGACCAAACAATAGATGTATGGCGGGCAAAGGCACTTGCATGCTCACAATCAAGTAGACTATATTTGGCAGTCGGAGACAGTAAAGCAAAGATAATACTTACCTGAAATCAGCAAGGCTTCCAGAAAAGCATGGGAAAGAGAGACTCAGAGAAAGAGAAACAAGAGGAAGAAAGTGTGTGTGTGTGTGTTTGTTAGTGTATATGTGTGTGAGAGAGAAAGAGAGAGAAATGCAGAGATAAGTACAGGAATGGCTCTTAAAAGAGCTGTTTATGTTCATATAGTGGGAGGGGCGCTGCTCTTGTGGCGACCTGCAGCAGGTGTTTATTGGCGTTTTCTTTCTCTTTATCTTTCTTTTCTTTCTTTTTGTTTTCAACTTTGTTTTAACTCTGTTCTTAACCGTGGTTTTAACTTTTTGCCGAGATGGAGATCTTCTACACCTTAGTTTTATTGTTGTTGGCGATATTCACCTGGAGTCATTCACTCTCACTGACAATCACTTACACACGCAAGGAACTACTTGGATTACGGTGGTCCTGTTTGTCTATGTACGACTCTTCTAATTCTCGGACAGATGTGATTCTTGGTGAGGATTTATTTGCCCGGTCAAAGACTAATTTTGGAAAGCCCCGCCGCTTGCGAAAACGCGGAAAGAAAGGCGGCGTGCGTCAGCGTGTAAGAATACTTCGGAGGAAGAATCGTGTTCCTCTGCCTTCTATGATTCTGGCCAATGTCCAATCTCTTAGGAACAAAACGGATGAATTACAAGGAAATGTGCTGCATCTACGGGAATACAGGGAGGCTTGTCTGATGGCGCTTACCGAGACATGGCTGACCGATATGGACAGTGACGCTTCACTGCGAATCAGCGGCTTTGGGACCCCTGTGAGATTGGATCGGAACTGTGGAGTAACACGCAAATCTCACGGAGGAGGGGTATGTTTGTATATCAACCAGGGCTGGTGCAATAACTTTACTGTGCGGGAGCGGTTGTGTCTTCCTGACATCGAGCTCCTTTCAGTATCTGTCAGGCCTTTTTACTTACCGAGGGAGTTCCCTCAAATCTCTGTCACTGTTGTTTACATTCATCCTAAAGCGGACGTTAAAGTTGCTGCTGACGCCATTTTTAAAGTGGTACACAATCTGCAGACTCTCTCTCCGGATGCTCCTAATTTTATTCTTGGTGATTTTAACGATTGTAATCTTAAGAAATCACTGAACAATTTCTTTCAATATGTCACTTGCCCTACAAGGCATAACAAAACGCTGGATTTGTGTTATGGACCAATTAAGGGGGCATATAAGTCTGTGGCTGGACCTGCGCTAGGTTCTTCGGATCACAATGTTATTCACCTCCTCCCTGCTTACAGATCTGTGATTAGGAGGGAGAAGGCCTGTGTGAAGCGGACTAATGTCTGGACAAAAGACAGTTGTGCTGCTCTTCAGGGGTGTTTTGATTGCACTGACTGGTCCCTGTTTCAAGAGAGCTCTTCTGATTTGGATGAACTCACTGATGTGGTGTGTAGCTACATCTCTTTTTGCAAAGACTCCGTGATTCCAGTCAGAGAATCTAAGACTTTCCCTAATAACAAACCGTGGCTCTCTAAAGATATTAAGGATCTGATTCTTAAAAGGAAAATTGCTTTTAACGAGGGAGACGTTCCCACTGTGAGAATATTGAGGAAGGGGGTGAGGGCTGCAATAAAGATTGCCAAGATGAGGTACAGAAATAAGATTGAGGCAGAACTCAGCAGTAACAACCTCAAAAGAGCTTGGCTTGGTATGAAAACAATGGCAGGGCTACACACAGAAAGTAAAAGTAGCATTACCTTAGAGGGGTTTACCTCTGACAAACATCTGGCAGACAGTCTTAACAGTTTTTACCTTCGTTTTGAGAACTATGACTGTTCTAGGCAGACCAGCACACAGAGGGAAAAGACTATCACTCCCCCATCAATTTGTATTGATGAGAGGGGGGTAGCTAATCTTTTTAGACACACCAAAAGCAAGAGTCCTGGACCTGACAACATCTGTGGACAGGTACTGAGAACTTGTGCTGATCAGCTGAGTGGGATTTTTCACTATATCTTCTCACTTTCTTTAGAGCTACAGACAGTACCTAAGATTTGGAAACATGCTATTATTGTTCCTGTTGCTAAGGGCAGTTCTCCTAAGGCACTGAATGATTTTAGGCCTGTGGCTCTGACTTCTTTAGTGATGAAGTCATTTGAGAAGATAATTAAGAAGGAGATTTTAATGCAGGTTGAACACCATCTTGACCCCTTCCAGTTTGCCTATAGAGCGGGAGGGGTGTGGAGGATGCTGTTGTCACACTCCTGCATCTCTTGTATAAGCATGTTGAGGCCCCTCACACCCATGCAAGATTATTATTTGCTGACTTTTCATCTGCATTTAATACAATTCAACCCCTCTTACTTGCTGACAGGCTTTACAATCATTTTAAGCTTGACACTAGTCTGGTCGGCTGGGTGATAGACTTTCTGACCAATAGGTCACAATGTGTGAGGGTGAATAATGTATTTTCTGATGTGCTCTCCTCCTCTACTGGATCACCCCAGGGTTGTTGCCTCTCTCCCCTTCTGTTCATTCTGTACACAAATGAGTGTCGCAGCAATTTCACGAACAGACACATCCTGAAGTTTGCTGACGACACAGTGATCGTCAGTCTTCTAGTGGGGGATGAGTCAGGCCATGGACAGGTTGTAGATGATTTTGTGGCTTGGTGTGATGAGTCCTTCCTTTCACTTAATGTGTCAAAAACTAAAGACATGATTATTGATTTTAGGAAGTCCTCTTATAGCTCATCACCCACTATCATTAATACTGCCGATATTGGGATAGTTGAGAGTTATAAATATCTAGGTGTGGTACTTGACCATAAATTGTGTTTTGAATCTCATGCTGATGCCACTACTAAAAAAGTTCAACAAAGACTGTTCTTTTTAAGGAAAATGAGATCCTTTAATGTCTCATCTGAGATGTTGTCCTTGTTTTATCGAAGTTTTATCGAATCTGTGATGTCTTTTTGTATCGCTGCGTGGTTTGGTAACCTGACGGTGAAGAATAAGAATCGGTTGGGACTTCTGGTAAAAACTGCTAGCAAAATTTCAGGGCGCTGGCAAGATGGACTTTTGGCCATCTACAATAGAAATGTGCTTAGAAAGGCTCATTCTATTATTAATTGTGTGAACCATCCACTTCACAGTGAGTTTGAGTTGTTGCCTTCCGGCCGCCGTTTTAGAGTACCTCCGAGGAGGACTAAAAGACTCCAGGTCTCTTTTATCCCTACTGCGTCTTGTCTCCTTAATGGCAAATAATTGTCCTTGAACTTTCTATCATTATTATTGTCATTATTATTTTATAGTATTGTTCTGTTTATTTTTATCCTGCTGCTAAACTAATTTCCCCTTGTGGGACAATAAAGAAATTGAATTGAATTGAAATATGAAGAAGAAACGTGGAGGTAATGGGGACAAATTGCTGCTTGCAACAATCTCTGTTTGGACAAAGAAACAAAAAGAGGAAAAAAAAATATTTTTACATAAGGAACATGGTTATTTCTCTTGCAGCAGCTAAATGCAAAACCAAAACAAAATGCAATGCTTTTGAGTTATAAACTTTTTGCAGGGACATGTGTAATCATGTGTGCAGACTCTACTGACAAAACTGGACAACCAACAATAAAACACGGTTATGTTAGCCAGCATGATTCTGCTAACCTAACCCTGTTACATATATGCTTTAATTGATACAGCAGAATCTGGTGATGTGATTACAACCATGAGACATTTATGTCTGGTTTCATTAATGCGGGATTTTCAATTTATTTATATAGAAGAAAGTATTACCAAGCTTAAAAGTTGAGGTCAGGAATAAATTAAAAAAGGTGAAACACACAGTATCGCTCTCATACCGCTCCTCTTCCTGGAGTGAAGCACAGGCTGTGTCTCAATTCAGGGGCTGCATCCTTCGGAGGTCCCGGCCTTCACAGTCTACGTGGGTCGGGTCCTCCAAAGCCTAAGAAGGCTGTGAAAATGGACGGTCTAGCCTTCAGATTTGCGTCACCGCTGTCTCGGTGGAGTTTAATAAACTCAGCCATCTGCTCCTTGCTCCCTAAACTATAATAGGACATTGGCGTAAAATCTCTACCATCTCACATTTTTGTTTAATCAGTTTTAAGTTTGACGTTTATTCTGCGGTGTGAAAACTGTAACTGAATCTCAGCTAAACTGATTTACTCAGGAACAAATAAAACACTGAACAAGCGAGGACCTGCAAGGAGGAGAGGACGATGGCAGCAAAAAGGAAGAACCTGGATATAAGATAGTATTTTTCAAAGAAACCTGTAAGTCACTTAAAGTCAAGTTCGCTCATAAAATGTGTCCGTCATAATAACGTCACAGGCTATGCTAGGCTTTGGCCCACTGTTACGTCCCCCCCGAAGGGGTCTAGGCATGCAAGTGGGGGGACCAGTAACAAATGAGTCCAGAACAGAACGAAAGGAGAACAGACAGGTGTTTTTAGTAAATAAAATAGTCTTTATTATAAATAACCTTAACATAAAGAGCCGGCAACGCCGTTTTACCAATAACCCCTGGAAAAAGGAAAAACAAAGGTTACAACAACAAAGAACACTCAAACAAAAACTCCACACCACGAGGAGGCACTTCCAGGGGCCCACAAGCTCACCCTGTCACTAGCAGCTAGCTTCACTGCTGCTGAGGCCCACAAGCCCACACTACTCACGTAAAGCAGCTATACTGCTTCCACAACTCCACACTACGAGCAGGATAACCACACACCAAGGACACCACGCAGAGACACCAGAGAAAGCCACCCTCCCACATTCAGTCCATCCCCAGCTTATATAACCTCAGAGAGGTGATTGCTGACTAGGCCCAGGTGGTAAATGAGGCCAATGAGCATCAGCTGTGCCCTGGGGAGAGAGAAGAAGCGAGAGAGAGACAGAGGGGTGGAGCAAGAAGGGAGGAGGCAGAGAAAACACCACGCCCACACAAGGGCAATGTCAGGAGGCCCAGCTAGGGCCGTAACACCCCCTCCCATAAATACAAACCAGTGGTTTGTCACGGAATGTCCTACCCAACTTTTAAACATATCACTTACCATGCACCACAATAACGGTTAGGCATACCCTGCCAAATCTGCCAAGACCTTTTTGATGGGTCGAAAACACTGAATGGGGTTGGCTCAAGTCCCCCAAAATAGTGTCCCAAGCGACAGCCAGATGTTCTTTGAGCCATCACACATGGAGAACCCAGCGAATAGCTAGAAGGCCTTTCCGAAACACTGTTCAGGCGCTTCGTTGCTAGGTCATGGCGATGGGCATGCTGGTTAGCCAGAGGTGCAGGTTTGAATGTGTGTGTCGTACACAAGGTGTCACACTGCAGGTCATCTGGACCTGACAGATTGTCAACAGGTGGCCTCTCATACATGGGTGAACTCTGACATTGGCCAAATGGCACCACTGAGCAATTGTGCTCCAATTGTGGCCTAGGACTGGCAACTTTGTCTGTCTGCAAACCACGGTTCACTGTTTTGACAGCAGATCGTTTTTGCTTTGATTTGGCTTTCAGACAGCGAGCAATCAGGTGGCCAGGTTTGTGGCAGAAAAAACAGATTTTTGTTTTGGCTCTTGCCACCATGCCTGTATTAGCATTGTTAGCTGGCACAATCCTAGCCCTCGAGACTGACCGTTTCTGTTTGTAGGCCCCACAATTAGCTATTAAATGGCCAGACTTGAAACAGAAAAAACACTTACGGTCTGATCTGGGACGTGGCACAGGCACCTCCCCCCCTGGGCCTTGCTCACCACTAGCACCGCTAGCCTTCGCTAGTGTGTCGCGTCGCTCTTGCTTAATGACACTGGCTTTATGGACGAGTGCGAACTCGTCAGCCATTGTCGCAGCCTGCTGCAAAGTGGAGACTTTCTGTTCATTCAGATATACTGCCATCCGCTCGGAGACGCAGTTTCTAAATTCCTCAATGAGAATTAACTCCCGTACCGAAACTAGATCCGCAGCTTTACAGGCCATACACCATCGGTCAAAGAGGACACTTTTTTCCCTCGCGAAATCCAGGAAGGATTGACCCTGCACCTTTTTCAACCCCCGAAATCGCTGCCTATAAGCCTCGGGGACTAGCTCGTAGGCTAACAGGATAGCACTTTTCAGTTTGTCGTAGTCCAAACTGCACTCAGTGGACAACGAGGAACAAACCTCCTGTGCCTTGCCCACCAGCTTGCACTGCAGCAGGATGGCCCACGCATCCCGCGGCCAACGCAAGGCTGTTGCTATCCGCTCAAATGATTCAAAGTAAACCTCCACCTCAGTGTCACGAAACACAGGGACCAGACGACTATTCCTGCCTACATCAAACTGCACCTCTGTCTGTGACAGAGAGGCCGCCACAGGAGGGGAGGAGGCCTGCTGGAGTTCCAGCTGTCGCATCTTGACCTTAGTCTCCGCCTCCACCTTCTTTAGCTCGACCTCCCTAGTCCTAGCCAGTTCCGCGTCCAAACGCCTAAGCTCTATTTCCCTTTTGAGCTGGAACTCTCTCTCGAGCTGCTCCTTTTCCAGCTGGAGACGAGCCAGACGGACTTTGAGCCTAGCATCCTGCTTAGAACCCTCTGATGACTGGGTGGAGAGTGGATCAAAACGGGGCAGCGTCATTGGCCCGCCCTTGGGCAGCCCCTGGCCCACAGGTGTAGACACTGGCGGTCCTACGACCTGGCTTGGAACATGAGGCGATGCACTTGGTCCAGCTGGACCGGGTGTGCTCGGGGGTTCTTGCATTACAACCACCCCCTTCTCCAACAACCCGGACACCAGAGCGGCCTTCAGCTCTGCTTTGCGTAGCCCAGTGGAGACACTGATCCCGTAATATGTTGCCACCTCATGTAGATCCCTCTTCCTACAAACATCCAGCAGGGCAAGCGACGGCTCTGCCGTAAACCCAGAAATATCAAAAGTGGCCATGAAACCTCAAAACGGCCCGCAAAACAAAAGCTAACCACTGAAGGGCCACACAACACCTTTATAAAAACACAAAAACAAACAGGCAAAACAAAATGTGTTGTGTCAAGTCAACCATTAACTGAAATACTACCTCTCCCCAGTCCTGCCTACTCAGAAACTAGCCTCACCTAGCTTCTGGAGCGTACCAGGCTCGAGGCCACTTTAAAGGCAAATCATCAAGTGCCAAAGGCACCGAAAAGCCTACCCCCAACAGAGAATTAATCCCCACCCGGGTTTGCTCCGAAAATAACAAAGGAAAAACAAAAAATGAGTGTCCGAAGGAAGAGCAAACGCTCAGCTAGACACTCCCCTGTTCTAGCCAGGGAGAGCAGCAGCTAGTCAAATGACCCTCACACAACACACAAACACCTGTTCACAATCGTAATTAGCTCAACTCCATTCATTCCGATCCCGGACGAGCCCCCACTTTGTTACGTCCCCCCCGAAGGGGTCTAGGCATGCAAGTGGGGGGACCAGTAACAAATGAGTCCAGAACAGAACGAAAGGAGAACAGACAGGTGTTTTTAGTAAATAAAATAGTCTTTATTATAAATAACCTTAACATAAAGAGCCGGCAACGCCGTTTTACCAATAACCCCTGGAAAAAGGAAAAACAAAGGTTACAACAACAAAGAACACTCAAACAAAAACTCCACACCACGAGGAGGCACTTCCAGGGGCCCACAAGCTCACCCTGTCACTAGCAGCTATACTGCTTCCACAACTCCACACTACGAGCAGGATAACCACACACCAAGGACACCACGCAGAGACACCATTTCTCCTTTTTTTATCAAGAAGCAAAGACAAAAAGGGAAAAAAAAGAAACAGGGCAGGGTTCAGTGGTTGAATCATCCGTCCCCACCAATGCCAAAACCAAATCTACGCCCTTGCAGTGTTCCCTCGTTTATCGAGGGGTTTACGTTCCAAAAATAACCCGCGATAGGTGAAATCTGCGAAGTTGCAATTATTATAGATGTTTTAAAGCTGTAAAACCCCTAACTACACGCTTTATACACTTTTCTCAGACATACATGAACTTGTTTAAACACTCTCAAAGTTCAAAATTCATTCTGTACTGTACAGGAGACACGGCATGAGATTTATTGACAATGATCTACAGCCAATCAGGACGCAGAAACCAATGCGCTGTTCAAAAAAAAAAAAAAAAAAAAACAGCATGCAGGCAGAGCATCTCCACAAATCTGATGCTTCTGATTTGGAGAAAATGAGCTGAGGGAGACACCTGGTGGACAAACACAGACATGTCAAGAGGAAAGACTAAAGTGCAGAGGGGAGACAAACAGCTGGAAATACTTGTTGGAAAGGATTGTCATGCTTCAGAAAAACACACAGCACACACTCTAACAGTCCTTTATTTGCACTGAGGAGACGTGAAGAAACCAAATCACACAATAATGAAGTGAGTACATTTATAGTCTGTGTTCAAGATGATGGATAGAAATGAAAATCATGGAGCATTTACAGCAGAAGCAGCATTTACATGAGCTCACTGGCCTTTCCCCCCTCAACACTCTCTTCTTCATCATCTCATCTGCCTCTTCTGACTACTGCTGAGCTCCAACCCTTTTTACCCCCTGGAGATAATTCATATTCACTGAAATTTAACTAAATAAATTACACTTTTACTGATGGTTGATTCACTGTAAAAAAAAAAAAAAAAAAAGTCCACTTTTTGCGTTAAAGGCAGGAATTTCTCTGTCCTGCATGTGGAGAAATCTGCTGTTAAATCAGAACATTAACAGGTTTCAGGTTGTATTCAAACACATATTACTGTGTATCATGTGTCATATTTTAACTGTTTTCTCCCTACACAAATACAGTGGAACCCCGACTTACGAAATTAATTCGTTCCCAAGGGTCTTTCGTAAGTCGAAAATTTTCGTAAGTCGAGACACCCATCGTACCTTTTGAGTGAAGGATAGGCTATAGGCTAATTGCTAACTGCAACAACAATACGTCGTTCAAGTGGAACAGCAAAGCGCAAGTACGAAAGCCAAGGGGGCTGTCACACGATTCGGAAGGCATTCTGGGCTCAGTCAATCAGAGCCAGCGGATTTCGTTACGCGGACATTTTGCCGTAACACGGGCAGAAATATTGCAGTTAAGTGCCTTCGTAACTTGAATATTTTGTTAAATGGGGTATTCGTAAGTCGGGGTTCCACTGTACTTAATATGGAACAATAAGGACACCCATTTAATATTTTTGTTATCATACAAATAATTTCTGGACAAATTAAATTATAGGGCTTTGGAGTTGACGTCACGCTGCAGTGCATTGTGGGATCGCGGCGCCATGTCAGAAGGCCACAAATCAAAACAAACACACTGTGTTGATAGCAGGACTGCCAGAACCATGCTTAAAATCAGCGCAAAAGACAAAGGGCTGTATCGCGAACGATTGCGCCCAGACGCCAAGAGACGGTACATGGAAAAAATAGCGTGCATCGGTAATGTGGACCTGTATGAAAAAAGGCAGTGGAGTGGAAACCCAGACGGCCTACCGCCGTTGTCCTATCCCGATATCTTCGCGTACCTTGTCTGTGGAGTTAGCGCATACACGGTGAATCATTTGCGGAATTATAAATTCCTGGAGGCGCACATCTAATTCACAAACGGTTGGGTACAAGATTTGGCCGTTTTTAAGCCTCCACATTGTGAGTACGTTGACCATATGACCAAGATACAGCCAGAGGTTGCCAGCTGTGCGTTGCCATGTAAATAGTTTGCATTTCATGTGTATGTACTTGCTAAGTACATGTGAACAGATCTTGAATAAAAAAAAATAAACATACTTTTCTTTTCTGTTTCATATTTCATATGCTGGTTTGCCTGCAATAATGCCAAATAATACGCTACTCCGTCAACATGACGTGGTTCTGCAGCATCACACATTAGGATGTTTATCTAATTATCTAGGACCTCAGCGCATTCAAAATAACACTAAAAGCCTATTAAGAGAGATATGAATTTATTTAGAACTCACCGGAAAGAAAATGCCGCGAGCAAACCAACAAAAAATTGGGGATGGCAGAGAACTCGATATCCGCTCGTCTGACCGCTGCAATCCAAGCCTGACGTCTTCGTTTAGTAATATCGGATACATGAGATCCCTCCCGTTGCCTCCAGGAGGGGAAACGATGAAAAGAGAGCCCATTTTCCAGCTTCTTGCCTTCCCTATCGTGTGATCTAACGTTGCAACACAGCACGTACGAACCATAGCTGACGCTTCTGTGTGCTTTCTTTGGCCTACTGTCATGGCGGGAGGGGGCATTGCCCCACTCCCGTGACATCACGCTCCAAAGTCCTATCCATAAAACCAAAAGAATATGCTGTAGTTTTGGATGCTGTAGCAAAAAGTGTCCTCATACTGCTACCAAGCTCTGCTGTTAATGATTTAGCCTTCAGTTTAGAAGAATTTATCACAGCTATATATATTTTTGTCACTGATGTGTTGAAAGAGAAAGAACAATACTAGTAATCTAATTAGTTATGTTACTGTCTCTGCTTCTAAACACTCCTGCTCTTCCTTATTTAATGATATACAGCAGGAGAATGCATGGAGGACCTGTAATAAATACTGTATCGATAACAAAATTAAGTACGTTTCTTTTAGTATATCGCAGATTTGCTGTATGGACCCGTTTACACTGCTTCTATAAGTTTTGGACACCAAAAATAAACAAAAAAAAAAAAGCTTCTGCTGAGTCACGTGGCCACACCACAACAAACCACAGCAGAGCAGTGTTGTAGGGGAGGGGGAGTGTTACGGCCTCTGGCCTCAGGTGGCCCCGCCTTCCTCTATGGAAATCAAAGTGTTCCGGGACTCACAGGGGATTGGCTGGCCCGGACCTATGCCCGCCCCAACTTCATGCAGATCAGAGTGTGCCAGACCACTCACACCATTGGCTGCTGCAGGAGCCTTGAGTACGACAGAGCAGTGACACAGCTGCCTGCAATTACCTGAGAGTATAAAAGGCTGAGGAGTCTTCATTCGTGGGGGACTTGTTGATTTGAACAGACTGTGCAGATTGTTCCCCCCCCCTGCCTTTGTACTGCTGCCCTTTTGAGCCTTTGTTTTGGAGTAGCCACCTGTGAGATGTTTAGGTGATTGTCATTAGATGACTAGTTTTATATTAGCGTTATTTGAATGCATGAGCTGTTTGTTATGTTCGTTTAAAGCCCCCTACTGCCTAGTGAGTTTCACTAACGGTTTTCAGTTGTGTTAATAAACCTTATGTTTTTCTTTTGACCTAACCCCCTGGTCTCTGGGCTCATTTATGTTACATCCACTGTCGCCTAGCAGAGCCGGGTCGTAACATAAGTGGGGGCTCGTCCAGGATCCCTCATAGGGGGTCTTTGTTCCTGGGAGGGGGGTTAAAAAAAAAAAAAAAGAAGGGGAGGTGTTTGTTTTAGAGTATCTCTATCACTTTAGGCGCTATGTCGGCTGCGTTTTGTTTACAGCACTTTATAGATGCCCTATCTCTTGAGATTATTAATAGCTGTCGCAAAAATGATTTGCTGCAAATTGTGGATCACTTTCAGCTGCAGGTTTCAAAAACCCTTCGTAAGTGTGATTTAAAAGCTTTAGTGGTGGACAAATTGGTGGGAGCTGGTGTGCTTGAAGCGCCTGTTTTGCCTGTGGTCTCTGGTGTGCCAAGCCAAGCTGCCGTAGTTGAAGAGGGCCAAAATGGTTCTTGTGGGGATGGTGAGGGGGATGAGCGGGGAAAAACACCGCGCACGCTTCCTCGCTATGATCCACTCTCTTCTGGGAGTTCAGAAGGCAGAGAAGGAGCTCGGCTGAAGGTGCGGCTGGCACGTCTCCAATTGGAGGCTGAGGAGAAGGCTCAGAACAGGCGGGTTCAGCTCGAAATAAGAAGGCTGGAGATAGAGGCAGACAAAGCCGTTAGGCTCCGAAAGCTTGAGCTGGAGTCTCAGTCTCAAGCCTCATCTGTCTCTGCTGACAATTCCGGTCCCACCTCCTCGTCCGCTTCTGCTTTTAAAATCGATAAGTGCATTTCTTTAGTGCCCACTTTTAGAGAAACTGAGTTTGATACATACTTTGCAGTATTTGAACGTATCGCTGGCGCGTTGCAGTGGCCTAGTGAGATTTGGCCTCTTTTGTTACAGTGCAAACTGTCCGGCAAAGCCCAAGAGGTGGTGGCTGCGCTTTCTTTAAAGGACAGTTTAGACTACTCGTGTGTTAAAACAGCTGTTTTGCAGGCATATGAGTTAATCCCCGAGGCCTATAGGCAGAGGTTTCGTCAGCAAAAGAAATTGCCAACCCAAACTTATGTGGAGTTTGCTAGAGAAAAGGGGATTCTCTTTGATAAGTGGTGTGTTGCTTCAAAAGCGAGTGACTATGACGCTCTGCGCGAATTAGTTTTGTTACAGGATTTTAAGAAATGCATTCCTGAGCGTATTGTGCTATATTTAAATGAACAGAAAGTGACGTCACTCGCATCTGCTGCTGTTCTTGCTGATGAGTTCGTGCTCACTCATAAAGCCTCGTTTACGGGCAGTGAGAAGCCACGGGTTAGCACTGTGCAACAGCCCCACACGGCTAAAGTGTCTGGTTCCAGGGAAAACCGTGAATGTTTTTACTGTCATAAAACTGGACATGTGATTGCTGACTGTTTAGCCTTAAAATGCAAAACATCAAATGCTCAGCAACCCAAAGGGGTGGGTTTTGTAAAAGCTGAGGCCCGTAATGAGGTCCATGGTTGTGGTGGTAAGGTGCCGGACCCCTGTTTCGAACCATTCATTTTTGATGGCTCAGTATCGCTAACAGAAAATCCATCTGATTTAAAACCTGTGCATATTTTAAGGGAAACTGGAGGTTCTCAAATTGTCATCCTCTCAAGTGTTTTACCATTTTCTGCTGAAAGTGAATGTGGTTTTAATTCTGTTCTACGGGGGATAGAGATGGGTTACGCTCCCAGACCAGTTCACAGAGTTTTTATCAAATCAAAACTTGCTACAGGATTTTTCCCTGTTGCTGTTTGCCCGGCCTTGCCAATAGAGGGTGTGGCCATGTTGTTGGGCAATGATATTGCAGGAGGGTTAGTGCTCCCTCGTCTGGAGGTTTTAGACAACCCCCTGAATCAGAAATCCTCTGATGTTTCCATGCACCCTGGGCTGTATCCAGCCTCTGCGATTACTCGAGCACAAGCTCGTAAAGATACTGATGTTGCCCTCTCTGATTCGGTGTTGATGTCCTCATTTTCCGAGGAGAATGAAGTACCAACTAAAAGAAACAATATTCTGTCACCCCCAGACTCAGTGAAACCTGAGGAGCCTGATCCATTTCCTAAGGTCTCTTCGCTGCCCTTGACTAGAGACCAGCTGTCAGCTTCTCAATTAGCTGATGAAAGACTGCAGAGCTGTTTCAAACGTACGGTAAGTGCTGAGCAAGTCAATAAAGAGCAACAAGCCTATTTTGTAGAACATGATGTGCTAATGTGTCAATGGTACCCACCTGGTGCAGGAAGTGTGGACTGGGGTCAGGCCAATGCTCTGACTGAGCAGCTCATTGCTGTTTCACAAAGAAAAATGAAACGCACTTATAAGGCTTCTCTCAAAAGACACCTCAGAGTAAGTGATAAAGTACTTGTCTTACTTATTTTACTCACTTACTTAAATTTACTTGGGTACCTTGAAAGTACAAAATCCCTCCTATGCCACACTTCTGTGTTAACTGCACCTGATTTGACGCGACCATTCAAACTTGAGGTTGATGCCAGTGCTGTTGGGGCTGGGGCAGTGCTGTTGCAAGAAGACTTGCAGGGTTTGAACCACCCCGTTTGTTACTTTTCCCGCAAGTTCAATAAAAATCAGTTAAACTACTCCACCATTGAAAAGGAGACCCTGGCTTTGTTGTTGGCTCTTCAGCACTTTCACGTATACCTGAGGTCCAGCATGTTACCTCTTGTTGTGTACACCGACCACAACCCACTCGTGTTCCTTGCTCGCATGTTTAATCATAACCAGCGCCTTATGCGCTGGGCTCTGTTGTTGCAGGAATACAACTTAAGTATTCACCACAAAAAGGGGTCTGAAAATGTTTTAGCTGATGGTCTGTCCCGGTTGTAAACATGTGTTGCTGTGTTTGTTCTTTGTTTTTGTTCACTCTAATGTCTGCCTCTGCCCAACATAGTTGGTATTTTAAGGGGAGGGGTGTTTTAGTACCTCTGGCCTCAGGTGGCCCCGCCTTCCTCTATGGAAATCAAAGTGTTCCGGGACTCACAGGGGATTGGCTGGCCCGGACCTATGCCCGCCCCAACTTCATGCAGATCAGAGTGTGCCAGACCACTCACACCATTGGCTGCTGCAGGAGCCTTGAGTACAACAGACCAATGACACAGCTGCCTGCAATTACCTGAGAGTATAAAAGGCTGAGGAGTCTTCATTCGTGGGGGACTTGTTGATTTGAACAGACTGTGCAGATTGTCCCCCCCCCCTGCCTTTGCCTTTGGGCGTTTCTCAATATGCGTACTTGTGCGTAATTGCGTTCTCGTGTACTCATGATACGTCATCAGTCGGAGACCAAGTACTGTTCCAATTCGAAGTACGCATCAAGCCGAGAACGCGAAAAAGTCCCGGATGTGTTCTCGCTCCGCCCGTTTCATCGAGCATGCATCGGTGTGGACTTGGTACAGCTAAATATCCCAGAATGCATTTCGTCCAGAACAGCGGACTCCCAGCACATCGTTTTCAACCCCCCCCCCCACCCGCGGTCTTTTCGCTACTCAGGTTAAACAAACCCCAGCAGCTGTCTATTGTATTAAATGTCCACTAAAATAAAAATAAAAGCGTTCTAACATCTCACCTGCTTGTTTTTGTTATGGTATGTACATGTACACTATTTTTATTAATAGAGGTTTCACTACTGAGGTTAAAAATGATATATAAGTCACTTAGATCACTTCTAAATGTTAATGTTTGGTTTATTTCAGTGTTTTATTTGTCCCTGAGTAAACAGGTTTGGCTGTGATTAAAGTTGAGCTTCATAACATGTTACTCACAGTTAAATTAAGAGGGGACGGCAGTAAAAACTCCGGACCTGTGACATCATCACGTACGCTGGTGTTCCAATTGTACAAATCACGAGTCCGTGCTCGCGTTCTCGGCGAGTCCGTACTCCCGTGCGTTCTCGGCCAGTACGTACTCGCCGAGAACGCGAGTACGTACTCGCGTACTTGAGAATTGATAAACGGCCTTTGTCTTTGCCTTTGTACTGCTGCCCTTTTGAGCCTTTGTTTTGGAGTAGCCACCTGTGAGATGTTTAGGTGATTGTCATTAGATGACTAGTGTTATATTAGCGTTATTTGAATACATGAGCTGTTTGTTATGTTCGTTTAAAGCCCCCTACTGCCTAGTGAGTTTCACTAACGGTTTTCAGTTGTGTTAATAAACCTTATGTTTTTCTTTTGACCTAACCCCCTGGTCTCTGGGCTCATTTATGTTACATCCACTGTCGCCTAGCAGAGCCGGGTCGTAACAGGGAGGAGCTACTGAGCTGACCAGTTGGGCTGTGAATGGACAGCAGACGAGGAGGAGGAAAGGAGAGGACGGTGGTTGTATACAATACAAAGGGGGGGGTAGGAGAGATGAGGACCACTGGAAGGAGCAGGAGAGAGGAAATGATCATATTGAGATTTGGACACACTGGGTTAAATGCTACATTGTTCTTGATTGGGAAACATGATATGGGGAAATGTGCCTTCTGTGGAGATACAGAAACTATAGAGCATGTGATATTGCACTGTCAGAAATATCAGGTGGAGAGGAGACAATTATCCCAAAACCTTATTAATATGAAAATGAAGTTGGATCTGGTTGACCTATTGCAAAAGGATTCTGGAAGTAAGGGTTACCAGGCTTTATTTCAGTTTTTTAAAGCGGGAAGAGTGTTTGAAAGGCTTTGAGGTGTTTGTTTGTTTTTTGGATTTTTTTTTGTTTTTTTTGGGGGGGGGGGCTCATTCCAGTCCACACTCCATACTAGTGGTGGCGGTAATGCACCAATCAGTTGTTTGCCAACCGCCAATAACATTTAAGAAGAAGAATAAGACGGCAGAGGGAAGTGACGTATGAGGAAGTGAAATGAGCGCAGAAGTACATGGCGGGAGAGATAGTGAAATAAGGTAAATATCATAAAAGATACTAACAAAGAACAAAGCGTAAAAGGAGAGCAATAACCAGAGTGAAAGTAAACCTGTAATGTGGAGGACACGGACAGTGAGCGCAGTGTAACCGTGACAACGAGACACGAGGACGAATTTAAAGTGATCATAAATCGTCTCCCGACGGGCGTCGTTCGGTGAGTGGAACCAGATTCAGCTACAACAGCGATAAATACGCCTGTAGGGAGAATATAAGAGAGCTATAATACTGAGAAACGGATCTCTGACGAATGTTTGTAGGAATGTGGTTCAGCAAGGTAAAGACATCCAACTCTAAAATATTCTGGCTTATCCATAAGATAATATTTTGGTGTGTATTGATGTTGAAAGGGAAAAAGAGAGTTCACAGAGTGTTACTGATTTAATGCGCGGGTCAGCTGTGACAGCAGGTGTTAGTACCTGGGAAAGTCTGAAGTATTTATCACTATTCAGTAGTGCTAAGTAAACGATATAAATGCAACTGATGATGAAGAAAAGGCTGAAATTTTCACAAGTCAAGTCAGCTTTTTTTACGTAGCACATTTAACCCTGCAGAACCCATGGGGTCAGATCCGACCCCATTGGTTTTCTAGAGAACCCATGGGGTCAAATTTGACGTTAAGTCTTACAGAATAGATATTAGAGCCTTAAACAGGCTGACTTCTGCTAAATGGGTCAAACTGGGCAAAAAGTATACAACCTGGGCTGACTTGCACCTCTGCATGTCAGTCCGTTTCAATATCTGACCCCGCCCCTTCCCTGGACAGTCAGGGATGAGTGCACTAACATACCTGGAGACTGCCGTTTTAATGAGTGTTTGCGCTCTCGAGTCACATGATAGGTGAGTCCTAGTAAATAATTTTTGAGAATGTGTACGTAACACATCCCTGGCTTTCATTCAAAATCTGTTTATTTTTTATAAATTATAAATGGCTTCAAGCTCACATTGAGGCCTGTGGGGCACTGAGGCAACAGACAAATTTAAGTGTTTTTGATATATGAATATTTCATACTTTAAGGTTGCCTGTTTATTTAAGGGAGATGAACAATACATTATAATTGTACCTAATAATACGACAGACTAAATAAATAGATTTTAGGTAGATGCTTGTGCATTCTTAAAGTCTTAACTGAGTAGGACTGGGCGATATGACCCAAAATTCATATCTCGATATTCTTTAGCTGGATGGCAATATACGATATATATCTTGATATTTTTTAAAGACATAAAGTAAGAACAATAAGAGAGTTCTTAGTCAAAGTTGTGTCCCAAATCTCACACAGGCACTTTTATTAACATACAGCGTAGATTTACAAGAAAAAATTACTCAGAAATAAATTATCAGCATTTATTAAATAATAATGCTCCATAAATAAAATAAAACAATGTTGTTTTTGTGCATAACAAAAGGCTCACAATTGTGCAGTCAAAATGTAAACCAAAAGACGCTGAGCATAATAACAAAGACAGACATTTCGCAGCTCCTCTGTTCCCAGGTTCTACTGCGTGACTGACAGCCTGGAGTTTGAAATCCTCTTTGTAACCATGTCTCTTAACATGTGCCATTTGTGATCCTTATACACACACAGTACGGTAATATTACATTGAAGCACAGTACGTATTACTCGGCGAGGCTCCTCGGTAGCCGTAATGCTCCAACAATCCATTGTTGTTGTTTTTTCAAGTGGAGATTAATATCTCTAACACGTTGATTTGTTCACATTTGCTAATCTTAATTTTTTAAGAGAAATATGTTTTTTGAGTTTGTACACTATATGCATATTGCACCATTTCCTTTTTCAGTATTTGTCTGTGGTGCATTTTTCTATGTTTTAACAAAAGGGGAACAAAGGGCATTTAAGTCAATCTAAAATGATTTGTTTTAATTTTTACATGGCCTTACTGAGGTGATGCAAAGTGAAACATGCATTATTGTTGTTGTTGGTTTTTTTTGGTAATGTGCTGGAAAAGCTTGAAAAATGACCTTGAAAGTGCTTAAAAAGTGCTTGAATTGGACCCTGAAGAATTTGTACCCTGATTTTGCTACTGATACATAATTTAAGTTTCTGAATATTAAACTTGTTACTGCCTTTAATAGTTTTTAACTTGAAGGCCCAGAGTACTTTCTCCCACACTGAAAACACTTAAATGATAAAGTTATTTTAACATTACCTAATAAGACTGATTCAGGACAGATAATTAGTAACTTTTCATCAAGCGGTCCCAGTTTTGGTCGAAAGCATCGCACCGGCTGCAAGCAATATCATCTGCTAATTATGCCAGGTGACATTAATAGCAAAGAGACAAAGTAGATTTTGAAATATGGGGAAAGCCAAAATCTGTGCTTCCTCCACTTCTGTACCATTGATTCATTAATGTTGAATTCTATCACATCTGCTCTATTCCCGTGTTGTTTCAGTATATTAATGACTAACCTATATTATGGATGGATTATCTCAGTTGTTCTTCTGACTGAAGTTTGGTCCGTTTACAGCATCCTGACAATTACATTTGTCCCTAACTATCAGGAACCCTCACTTAACTTTTTATTGAGTGGAAAAAAGTTGGCGTTCATCCTCCAGCTTCACTGTGTTTATATTATGCTAACATAGCTGTGTCGCTAGCGATCACGTAGCACATCATTATGTACCAGCTAGTCCAACTTCAGTAACCCTACAAAAGTCACTGCTGTTTAGTTTTCTGTTTTTATTTCTGTTGGAAGTGATAGCAGAGCTGTGCGTTTGATTTTTTTCTGAATTCTCTCAATCAGAACACGGTAAATCATGTTTAGGTGGTGTTAAATATCCCAATTCTTTGATCTTTGGGCTGCAGGAAGAACAACACTCGGTGTATAAATGCTCAATCAACAATCTTTATTCCATATTCCATACAAACACTGAGCATTAAAACGTCTAGACGGAAGATGTGGACAGGAGGGTGTCCGCCAGATCTCAAAGTGTCTGACCGTTTCTCACATTCTTATAGCGTCAGCCCCCCTTCCACTCCTCCATTCTTTCTCTATCTCAGTGAGCCTAAGTTATGACATTGGCTTCCTGTGCAGTATGTTCTGTTCTTCCTAATCAGACAAATAAGGCCATGATTCTCTGAAAACAGTATTTCTTATAAATCAGCAGTATAATGCATCATAAAACAATGTAATTCAGTTATTCATTCACAATAAATCAGCAGTCTAATGTAATACAAATCAGTCTAATAAATGTAATAGTTATCACCTTATTCTAAGTCAGGAGAATAATGCAAACTAAAACTACATAATGATTTCACAGTCTTTAATTAGAGGTATAACGTCGCATAAGATTGTATAATAATCTCACAGTGGAAACTTGCGAGTTAACTTCCTGCTAACTTCTAACTCCGTTAAATTGTATATGTTCTGTTTTCATGGATGCCTGGACGTTAAACTTAATTGTTACCTGGTAAAGCAGCGACGCTGATCATTTTATTAAAGATGGAAAAAATTTAGACAGTTTTTAACTCTGTGATGGCGCAGTGTTCGTTTGACTTTGACCTGAAGTGGAGTTTTGGACCCATATTACTCCATGAGGCTCTTGACTATGGTAGCCGTAATGCTCCGACAATCCATCAAGCAATGTGGCTTCGTAGTTTACTAAAGTCGTACTAAAACATTTTTGACAGATTTTTGAGCACCGTGTACCACATAAAAATGGTTCAAGGTCAGTAAGCACAACCGGATTATAAGGCGCCCTGTCAATTTTTGAGAAAATTTTAAGTGCGCCTTATATTGCGGAAAATACAGTATACAGAGGAAAAGAATAAATCATTACCGCACATGCTTCAAATTATACAGCGATATGGATTTTAGGCCATATCACCCGGCCCTAGTGCAAAGCCTCACAGATGACGTGTAGCAGTGGGTTCCTCAGTCTGTTCTCACTCTGGACACTTGCAGTTGTCACAAACGGAAATAAGCTGGAGTAGCTGCAGGATTCAAACACAAGTGTAACTAATAAATAAATATTCATACTTATACTAAACAATCAGAGAAAGGAAAATGGAGAGAAGGGAAATGTGCAGGACAGACAGATCAATGGAGCACCTTTCTTTTAGCCTAACAAGATAACCGTCAGCTCGATAAAACTAAATAAGTGACATGATATTCAGAAAAAAGTTTAAAGTTTACTCTTTAACCGTCCCACTTGAGCCGTATATCCACAGTCACCGCCACGCTATGAATCCTGGGATAGGTTGAGCCACCAAGGATACACCCAACCCATCCTTGAAATCCGGGAAAAAGGAGGACGCATTTGTGGGCTGCATTTGGAGCAGACTTTTAATTGGGATAGCCTTCATCACCTGGCTGTGGCATAATCGGCCTCCAAAGGATGCGGCCTATGAATTGGGACACAGCTACTGACTTATCTTGGACTTTATTTCATTTAGACACACAGTCAGAAATGTTTTGAGATTATTTAAAAAATGATATTGTGCTTATAAATTTGTTTGTTTGTAATATTGATTAGTGTGTAATTAAATCGTCTACTAAATTGATGCATTCTCATAAACGTGTTGGATGAATCCAGTGCGCATTTTAAATGCTCAGCAAACTGCAACATGAAAGGATGGTGTGTGTTACAACATGTTTGCCCACATGGGACAGTTGACTTCAAGTGATATTAAACTGTTTAATATTATATATGAAAAAGGCACAATCCCATCAGTCAGGAAGCAGATAATAGTAAACTAGTTAAAAATCCATCGTATTGTTGGAAGACCATGGAGAGAATGAAAACAGATGAAGCTGATTTTTGGATACCAACAGTCTCTTCTCTGGGGATCAGAGTGGGTTTCATAAAGAAAGAGGGACGATGGATAGTTTATTATGTTTGGAATCAGAAATCAGGAAAGCTCAAACAAATAAGGAAATGATGATAGCTGTCTTCTTTAATACAGCCATACAACATGTTATGGAAAGAGAGACTCCTCATTAAACTCAGAAATCTACGAGTAAATGGCAAATTGTGATTGCTACAAGTTATAAGATTGATGAAAGAATATAATTATCTTTGTTTTTCCTGCTATTCTCCTGTCCACACTCCATTCCAGTGGGCGGGATTAATGCACCTGTAAGCTGATTTGTCAAACGCCATCAAGCCCTGAAGAAGAACGGAGGAGGACAGCACTACTGTGGTAGAGGAGCGGTGTGTGTGCAGACATGGCTGCTGTTGATGAAGCGGACTGAACTTAGAGGAGAGACACAAACTAAAGTATCCATCCCCTCATGTCAGTGTGGATCTGACACCAACGTCTGTATCACTTCATCGATGCTTGTATCAATCCGTCCAGCCTGAGTTGAAGCAGCAATGAGTTCAGTTCAGTATCTGAGAGAGTTCATCAAGGAGAGACTAACTGCTGTTTGTGAAGAAATCTTCTCAGAAGTTCAAAAAACCATCGTCCAGTATGAGGAGGAGATCAACCGTCAGCACAGACTGCTGGATATCAGCCGGAAACCCGACAGAAACTCACACATCATAGGTATGGACATGTTTTTAACTCTGTGCTGTTCAAGCTCAGATTCTTCAGTGTGACTGACTTTACTAGAAGATGTTAAACTGGGTATTTATCAGTGCTGTGGGTCAGTGTCCAGTGATGGACTATGTTGGACTGGTGCAGGTCCATGGTTACTGATAGGTTAGGTTTTAAAACATTTTAATTGATTGATTTATTAAACTTTTTTTTTTCTCTAACAGATTCCAGTGTTGAGTACATCAGGCGTCAGTGTTTTAGATCCTCTGTAAACACTGAGACTGTGCAGTAAAGATTTAGTTAGATGTCAGCAGAAAACATATTTAACAAGTTGTTAACAGACTTCTCTGAAGTTGAAGTGAAGTAGTGATGGTAAATTCTATTCTTTTTACTGAATCGAGTTTTAATGAGTCACTCACCAAAGTGAATCGGGTTTCTTGAGTCATTTGAGTCACTGAGTCAGTTGACCAGAGAGTGCAAAAATGTATATTTTCACTCAAACTTAATTTGTTTCTCTTTTAATGTAAATCCTACTGCTAAGATGAATGATTGTAAAAGAAAACAACAATTTTCTTTAGAGCAAACATTCTAAAGGGAACATTTATTAATTTTTATTTTATTTGTATTTTCCTTAAATGTGTCAAATATATATTTTCTCATCTAAATGTCCACTGAGCTGTGAGCCAGGGGGCGATAAAGTGCCTTAACATTGGTTGCCAACCACGAAGAAGAAGAAGAAGAAGCTGTGAGCGAGGAGGGAGGGGGTGAGTCTGTGGCCGTTTCTCAATTCTCAAGTACGCGAGTACGTACTCGCGTTCTCGGCGAGTACGTACTGGCCAAGAACGCACGGGAGTACGGACTCGCCGAGAACGCGAGCACGGACTCGCGATTTGTACAATTGGAACACCAGCGTACGTGATGATGTCACAGGTCCGGAGTTTCTACTGCCGTCCCCTCTTAATTTAACTGTGAGTAACATGTTATGAAGCTTAACTTTAATCACAGCCAAACCGGTTTACTCAGGAACAAATAAAACACTGAAATAAACCAAACATTAACATTTAGAAGTGATCTAAGTGACTTATATATCATTTTTAACCTCAGTAGTGAAACCTCTATTAATAAAAATAGTGTACATGTACATACGTGTACATACCTTAATAAAAACAAGCAGGTGAGATGTTGGAACGCTTCTATTTTTATTTTAGTGGACACTCAATACTATAGACAGCTGCTGGGGTTTCTTTAACCTGAGTAGTGAGAAGACCGCGAGCGGGGGGGGGGGGTTGAAAACGATGTGCCGGGAGTCCGCTGTTGAGTTTTGGACGAAATGCATTCTGGGATATTTAGCTGTACCAAGTCCACACAAGTCACCACCGATGCATGCTCGATAAAACGGGCGGAGCGAGAACACAGCCGGGACTTTTTCGTACTTCGAATTGGAACAGTACTTGGTCTCCGACTGATGACGTATCACGAGTACACGAGAACGCAAGTACGCACAAGTACGCATATTGAGAAACACCCAGTGAGTGATTCGTAACAGGAAGGGAGGGGGTGAGTCAGTGAGTCAGTGATTCAGTGATTCGTTCAACTCGTTTGAGCTGTGAGCCAGGAGGAAGGGGGTTAGTGAGTCCTGAGTGATTCGCTTATGCTATGATTCAGCACAGCAAGGGAGGGGGTGAGTACCTCAAATGTGCTGTTAGCATACTAGCTGAGCGATGCTACTGTGAACCGAGGAGCTATTGTCTTGATGTGAGCTTCTACTCAGGGTTTTTTCTTCCTGTTCAGAGCAGGAATGTTTTTGTTAATAAACTGGCTGTTGTTTATTTCCCCACAATTTTAATTATAAGCTAGATATATTTCTACTAATGGAATTAGTTTGCTAACAGCAACAGGGATGAGTCAGTGAGTCAGTTGCGCTTGTGAATCATGATTCACAAGTCAGTACAGTGATTCTCGAGTATTGAACGATTCGTTCACGAATCGAACATCACTAAAGTGAAGCTTCATTTAAAGAAGGATTTCACACACTGATGTTTTCATGGTGGTCACCCTGCAGTTTAGTTTGGGAAACTTCAATGCTAACAAACAAACAAAGATAGTTTGAGTTTTTATATCAACACATTTGTAATTATTGTTCTTGTGTTTCTTTGTTCCTCAAGACCTCCCACAACAACATGACTGTGAGGAAGAGGAGGGTCTGAATGAGCAGCAGGTCTGTAACCAGGAGAGGAACTCCAGTCTGGACCAGGAGTACCCAGAGCCTCCACAGATTAAAGAGGAACAAGAGGAACTCTGCAGCAGTCAGGAGGGAGAGCAGCTTGGACTGAAGCAGGAGGCTGAAGGCATTATCGTCTGGACTGATGAAGAGCAGCTCAGACTGCTGGAGACCATCTGTAAACCTGAGATAAAGTTACACAGAATAGGTATGTAAAACTGTGATGTTTTAATAACAGTGAATATGACTCATGGGTGTCACAGTGGAACAGTGGTTAGCGCTGTTGGCTCACAGCAACAAGGTGCTGAGTTTGACTCCACTATGTGGCCGAGCCTTTCTGTGTGGAGTTTGCATGTTCTCCCCTTGTTCACTATCCAGAGACATACAGACAGCTGGGTTAGGTTAGTTGGTTGCATTTATTTTCAGAGGCACAGGAAGAATTGAAGGACCAAAAGTAAAAAGCAGCATGAATGAATCTCTTCGGCCTAATTTTCTGTTTTCATTTACATAAACACACTTCCACCATTAATTCATGCAAAAAGGTGAATAAGAATTAGTGCATTAGTGCATACTTAGTGTATAAGAATTCAGCAGAATAAAAGATGGGAAACATCTGAGTTTCAAATTTCCACCCACTGCTCAGGAAAAATCTGAGACACATGCCAACAACACAAGTTTCATTTTGTTCTGTTATCAGTTTAAGTTAAAGAATTACATGTTTCCTCTGCAGCATGGAAATGGTGAGATTTGAACAGTTTACAGGTCTGGGTAAGTATGAATAAATATTTCTATTCTGTTTTGGAAAATATGAATTCAGAGTTTCTAAACTGAAATTTATTAGACGAAGAGAGTTTTCATGGCATTTCAGGCACAGCCAAAACATTTACCACTGTGTAAGAGAGCTCTTCGCCAGCATGCCTTCTTATAACTGTAGCCAATCCAGACATTCACTTAACAAAAAACAACATTTATTCATTTCTAGGGCTGCCACGATTAGTCGACCATCAAAATCGTTGATGACTAATTTAATAGTCAACGTGTCGTGTGAAGTTTTATAAGATTTAAGATTGTAATAATGGACTGAAACAGAAGATGGCAGCACTGCATGTACAAGAATGACAGCTGCCGTTATACCCTGAAGAAGAAGTAGTGTTCAGTATTGTAGCTGTGTCCAAATTCAGGGCCTGCATCCTTCGGAGTCTGCATTTGTAGGCCGATTACTTTTGCAGCGATGCAATGAAGGCTGTCCAAATTCGAAGACTCCTCCAAATGCGGCCGACAAATGTGTCCTTCATTTCACCAGATTTGAAGGATGGGTTGGGTGTATCCTGCGTGGCCCAACCTATCCCAGGAATCATAGCGCGCCCCAGCCAATTTACGTTCCCAACAATGGTGGCAGTTACTTAGTTTTAATATTACTCTTTCTGGGTCACAAAATTAGCTTTTAACATATTTTCAGGTGAAAATGTAGCTGTGTAAACTTCAGATATCTGCACGGTTTATCAAGACATCACATATTTGCAAAAGTGCTCTGACATTTTTCGAGACTTCTGTTACCCAGCAGCTCGATAGCTAGCCAGGGGTTGAAGGCACAAGAAGAAAGAAGAACACCGAATTCACAGAGTTTCCACATGATATATAAGTCACTCAGATACCTTGAAAATGTTATTGTTTGTCTTTTTTCAATGTTTTGTTCCTCAGTAAATCCGTTAGGCTGAGATTAAAGTTGTAGTTTTTACACAGCTGAATAAACGTCAAGCAGAAAACTGATTAAACAGAAGTGTGAGATGGTTGAGAATTTACTCCAGTTATATTTTAGATAGCAAGGAGCAGACGGCCTTGTTTATTAAACTTCACTGAGACAATCTGCAAATTTCATTAAAATTTAATAAACTATCATCTTGTCTTTATTTTTAGTTAGCACATACCTTAAACACTTCAAGCTGTAAGCTAATGATAGTTAAATAAGAGCAGACACATGCTGGTGCAATAAGTTGTACATTTGACATCCAATGGACGCATGATCTGATTAGTCAGCTAATCGCAAAAATAATCGGTGACTAGTCGACTATCAAAATAATCATTTGTGGCAGCCCTAATTACTTCATACATCACAGATATTCAGGTATGTGACGTCAGTTGAACTTTGAGCTTTACTAATAAGTGTGTCAGAACTAAACATTTGCATCAGTGCCCGAATACTCACAGAGTTTTCAAACCTCCTAATTTTTCACATTTTTACATTTTAAATTTCAGTCGTATATGTGAGCAACATGCTCAAGATGTAGAGATCTGCTAATGGTTTAGACCAGTAAATATTTTCTCAAATGTTTGTTTTGCTATCATTTTGTCCCCTTTGTGCCTTTAGATGTCCATCAGCAGCATTCTTTTAAGGAAGAGAAGGTTCTTACAGACCAGCAGGTCTGTAACCAGGAGAGGAACTCCAGTCTGGACCAGGAGGACCCACAGCCTCCACAGATTAAAGAGGAACAGGAGGAACTCTGCAGAAGTCAGGAGGGAGAGCAGCTTGGACTGAAGCAGGAGACTGATACTTTTATGGTGACACCCGCTTATGAGGAAAGTTCCCACAGTGAACCAGAACCAAATAGTGAGCAGCTCCTTTCTCACAGCTCTTCTGAAGCAGAGAGCCGAGATTATGAAGTAAATGGGCATGTGGACTCAAGGTCAACTAGAAATGCAGAGCTGAAGAAGAGACATCACAGTCAGAGAGTAGACAACACTCCTGTGTCAGTGAGTCAAAGTAGAACGGACACAAAGAACAAGTCTGTACAATGTGACGTGTGTGGAAAAACTTTAACTGATAAATACAAACTGATTGCACATCTAAGAGTTCACACAGGTGAGAAGCCGTATTGTTGTAGCACCTGTGGGAAAAGATTTTCTGACTCATCAGCGTTCAAAAAACACAGGAGAATTCACACAGGTGAGAAACCTTATTCTTGTAGCACCTGTGGGAAAAGATTTTCTGACTCATCAGCGTTCAAAACACACATGAGAATTCACACAGGCGAGAAGCCATATTCTTGTAGCACCTGTGGGAAAAGATGTGCTACCTCATCAGCGGTGAAAACACACATGAGAATTCACACAGGTGAGAAGCCATATTGTTGTAGCATGTGTGGGAAGAAAATTGGTACCTTGTCAGCATTCAAAACACACACGAGAGTTCACACAGGTGAGAAGCCGTATTCTTGTAGCACCTGTGGGAAAAGATTTGCTGACTCATCAGCGTTAAAAAAACACACAAGAATTCACACAGGTGAGAAACCATATTGTTGTAGCACCTGTGGGAAAAGATTTTCTGACTCATCAGGATTCAAAACACACACGAGAATTCACACAGGTGAGAAACCGTATCCTTGTAGCATCTGTGGGAAAAGGTTTGTCGATAAGCTACAATTAAAGAAGCACATGAGAATTCATACGGTGTAAAACGTATATACTTAGAAAATGTGGGACAACTGTGAGTCATCGCTGAACACCTGAGTGAAAAGATGATCCATATTCAAATCATTTTTTTTTCTTTTTTTTTCCCAGAGCAGTAAAGAACTCTCAGCATTGTTTGTTCAGTTTATTACATTATTCTATTAATTGTATCAGGAAAACTGATCTTACATTTCGTGAGGGTTAAAGTTCAGTATGCTCCTGTTCTATTGGTTCATTGTTTAGCTCTGTTGTTTATTATTATTGCTTTATATCCTATAATGGGAGAAATGGACCCCAAACCAGTATTCTGGTTAATAGTTTTAATCCTTTGCTCAAGTGATTTTTTGTCACAATAAAAATGAAGAAATTGAGCAACAGTGAAGAATTGTGTTTATTCTTGTAAGGGAGCAAAAGCATCAAATACCAAGTTTATGCTTGAAACTTGAAACTATGCTTGAAGAGACAAATGCAATCGCATGGCAGGATGCTGTAAACGGACCAAACTTCAGTCAGGAGAACAACTGAGATAATCCATCCACAATACGAGGTTAGTCATTAATATACTGCAGCAACATGGGAATAGAGCAGCTGTGATAGAATACAGCATTAACGAATCAATGATACGGAAGTGGAGGAAGCAAGATGAATGAGTTGAATAAAGTTTGATTTATCTGATTGCTTTGTTTCACTTAATGTGCCTTATAATCCCGTGCACCTTATGGTCCGAAAAATACATATTTGACTTTTTTATTTGGCACACTGCAGTTTAATGTAGCAAAGCACCTCTTTTTAACTTCAGTGGATATTATACATGGTTATGCTCAGGATATGTCAGCCCATTTCTACTGGAAATGCCTTTTGGTTAAACTGTCAGCAAGGAATTTGCATTTGCACTGTTAAATGTTTATATAGCTTTAATGCACATTTTAAAAAACAGCTGCTTGTTTAAGTAAAATAAATGGATGGGGGTTTTTTTGCGCTAGTAAAGTTGTGGAGTTGTATTTTGTCTCGCAGAAATTATATCGTCAATTATATCGTTATCGCAAATTTTCAAATATATATCGTGATATATATTTTTGGCCATATCGCCCTGCCCTAGTCCGCAGTACATTTTGTCAGTCCCACCCTCCTTTGCCATAAAACTGTCACACGATAACTCATTTCCTTCTAAAGGCTTTTGAGAAGCCTCTAGAACAGGGGTCTCAGACTTGCGGCCCGCAGGCCATTTGTGGCCCACGTCACCTATACTTGCGGCCCGCATATTGATGTGAAGAAATATTTTTTAAAAATTATTATACAAAAAATGATTTAATAAGACGGCAGAGTGTTACAGGCATGGCCCTTTAAGACTGTAGCCTCATGGGCGGTGTAGTCCGTGCTGTAGAGAGAACATGTGGGACCACCCCTCCCGCTGTGTGTGTGAGCATGAGGGACGGAGAAAAAGTAAAGTCGAAAAGTATGAGGTGCTACTGAGCAGAAACGGGAGATGGAAGCATGTAAATATAAATATAACCACTACAGCCAAAAAGAGTGCCTGACGAGCCCAGTTGTAAGTAAGCTAGCTAGCTTAGCTTAGCTCGTAGCCGAGTCGTTAGCACCATGGCTACTTCACCTGTCCCTCCTGCACTTTCCTGCTCATTATGTCAGATGTTTAGTTACTCATCGGCCTCCTTTAGCAGCAATGATACTTGTAAGAAATGTAACATATTTCTAGCTCTGGAAGCCAGAATTACTGAATTGGAGACTCGGCTTCGCACCCTTCATCAAGAGCACCTGGCTGCAGCCACTGGGGAGCGCCATATCCGGTCGTTCAGTGATGACGTGACGAATCCTACTTCCGGGCCTAAAGTAGTCTGCGTTTAATATGGCTTTTGTGTTGTTAACATGTTTAATGCTTTGTATTTTCTTCTATTTAATCTCAAAAAGCTCCTAAAACAGTCAGTGATCACTGTTGACCTCCCTCGGCTTTTATTACCGCTAATCATTTATTTAAGCTCAGTTTTTAAAACCTTAGGATGTAACTACAGCCCAGCACATGCAGCAGTATATTAATGACTAACCTCGTATTGTGGATGGATTATCTCAGTTGTTCTCCTGGCTGAAGTTTGGTCCTTTTACAGCATCCTGCCATGCGATTACATTTGTTCCTGACCACCAGAAACCCTCACGTTAACTTTTATCGAGTGGAACAAAAGTTAGCTTGTTTATATTATGCTAACATAGCTGTGTCGCTAGCGGTCACGTAGCACATCATTATATACCAGCTAGCCAAACTTCAGTAACCCTACAAACGTCACTGCTGTTTAGTTTTCTGTCTTCATTTATGTTGGAAGTGATAGCAGAGCTGTACGTTTGAATTTGTTTCCAAAACCCCGCAGTCAGGACATGCTATATTATATTTAGATAGAAGCTAGCGAGCTAACTTCCTGCTATCTTCTAACGCCGTTAAATGTCATAAATTCCATTTTCACGGATGCCTGGATGTTAAACTCAATTGTTACACCTGGTAGGGCAGAACACTGATCATTTTATTAAAGATGAAAGACTTTAGACAGTTTTTCAACTCTCAGTAATGCCACAGTGATCGTTTGATATATGGACCTGCAGCGGAGTTTAGGCCCAGACACGGCCAGTGACGTCAGACTGAACGACCGGATTGTGACCTCTACAGTAACCGGAAACACATGACCTCCACAGTAACCGGAAACACGTGACCTCCAGTAACCGGAAACACGTAACTTCATTTAGATCGACTTTGACAGCGAAAATTAAATTGTATTTTTGTTACTATTGATGCTGCTGATAAATAAATTTGATTCTAAGTGTTTTTAACCCAGATTGTTTAAAAAAAAAACTTTATCAGCACTTTTCGCGGACTCACTGTTTCGCTGATTTTTTTTCTTTTTCTTTCTTAACAGCAAATTGTTTTGTGCGTTCTGATTGCGCTAGACCATTGTCAATCAATCTAGTGCCGTGTCTTCTGCACAGCAACGGTCCCCAACACCCGGGCCCGTTTGGTACCAGGCTGCGAGAGTTGAGGCTCGGGTGTGAAGTGTATGGTTTTCAGGGTTTTTAATCGTTAAGTCGGGTTCCCTGGGTCTTTTCCCGTGTTGTAGTCGTGTGTCTTATTTTGAAAGAACTATTTATGCATTACCATAGCAACAGGGGAGCATTAAGAAGCAGTGAGGAGGATGTTACTCTCAATGTTGTTGGTGCATTTCAGGAGGACCCTGCTAATAAAGTTACACAATCACACAGTGAATTCGCGTTTATTATTATATTTACAAAATACCACCATTTTTGTCTTTGTCTGTATCATTTTATTTTGTTGTATTTATCCGTGACACCTTAAAGGCCGGTCCGTGGAAATCTTTTCTGACATTAAACTGGTCCGTGGTGCAAAAAAGGTTGGAGACCGCTGCTGTACAGTACATAATGAGTTTAGTTTGTCGAATTTCTATAAATCTCCGATCGCTAGCAGTGTAACTCTGAAGTGCTGCAGTGTATGTTTGTAAGTTTTCTCCCCGACAAACACAACAATGCCGACGAAACGTTTTGCACGGTTTCATTTTATAATGGACTTATGTTTCTACGAAGGTTTGAACTTTAAGAGTGTTTAAACAAAAGAAAAAAGTGTGAAAATGTTTGTGCCTGTCTGAGGAAAGTGTATAAAGCATGTAGTGAGGGGTTTTACAGCCTTAAAACAGCTACAATAATTGTAAAAAATAAAGTTGGCTACTTCGCAGATTTCACCTATTTTTAGAACGTAACTCCTGCGATAAACGAGGGACCTCTGTATTATTAATAGTAGAGTCTGGGGCATCTAATTGATTAACATCAACATTGATTATTATGCACTATTATTTTTGTTCAAGGACAGCAAAAAATATAAAACTCTCTCTCAGCTTGTCCGTTGCCAAAAATGGCCACTTTTGTGTATGTTCACAAAATGCTGTAAAATGTATATTTATTAAAACATGTGTCTACTTCTACCGACTTTAAACCGACACTTTAAATTAGCACCAGTCCTTTTCAGCAAAACCAAAATTTTATCTACAGGGCTCTAGACCAACTTTTTGCCATGGGTGCACTGGTACACCTAACTTTAAAAATTTAGGCGTACCGGCACAAAAGTTAGGCGCACTCAAATTTTTCACCCGCATCGCTTAACACCGCAGTTTTACATGTGCACTTTCTTTGGGGGGGAAGTCCATACAGACAATATTCATTTCTAAATTATTAACTAACAAACTTGTGCTTAAAGTGCTTTGTCAATATTGTAGAAAATGTTAAACTTAATCATCATCTTGGCCTCCTCTGACGACCTGTTTGCTGCTGCCTGCTGCTGAAAGGCAGTGGAGAGAGGGGACACTTGGGCAGTGCATTTATTGCAGCATATAATGTGTTTTCTGGATACACTGTGCTTTTTCAGCATTCAAAGATTGATGGCACCGTGTCAGAGCACTGGCTATGAATTTCAGATGGATCAGGCCTTAACTTAACAAAAAAGTTATCAATCATTCTTTTCATCTTTTCTTATTACCCACAGCTACATCCACTTCTGTCGGGCCTAGGCTGCTGGGGTTGGGGCTGGGTATCATCACTGATTTCTATAATCCATTCGATTCCGGTTCTCAAAGTCCTGATTCGATTCAATATTCCTCAGTCAGAAATAAGATAAGATAAGATAAGATAAGATAACCTTTATTAGTCCCACACGTGGGAAATTTGTTTTGTCACAGCAGGAAGTGGACAGTGCAAAAGTTATGAAGGACAATTAGAATAAAATAAAATAAGAATAAATACAGTACACAACTGTACAGAATAGAATAAAAATAGAATACTATATACAGCAGAATAAAATAGAATAAAATATACAATAGGATAAAAATAGAATACAAATGCTATATACAACAGAGTGAAAAATACAATGGTGCCAGAAAGATTATTGCACATTTGTGTTATTGCACATTTGTGGATGTGTGTGTTTGATTAGTTAAAGTCTTTGTTGTGGAGTCTGACAGCAGTGGGGAGGAAAGACCTGCGAAATCTCTCCGTCCCACACCGTGGGTGCCGCAGTCTCCCACTGAAGGAGCTGCTCAGTGCTGTCACAGTCTCATGCATGGGGTGGGAGATGTTGTCCAGCAGGGATGACAGCTTAGCCACCATTCTCCTGTCACTCACAACCTCCACTGGGTCCAGAGGGCATCCTAGAACAGAGCTGGCCCTTCGGATCAGCCTGTTCAGTAATTCTGATCATTTATCAGTACTGATACATGTGAGACTTCATCAGAATTCTGAACATCACAGCAGATGCCTTTGTGTGAAAGTAACTGAGAATAAAACACAGAAAAACATGAAGGAGATTTTTCTGGCCTGGCTTTTTATAGCAGATGACCTTAAAATATTCTGCAATATTCTGTAATTTTGCATAATTTTAAAAAGTTTAAATTTCTTCAGTATTGAACAGCAGAAATTAGGCTTTCTTGTCCGAGGTCATTTAAGTGAAAAAAGAAAAAGCGCTGTAAACAACGGTAGACTGGTGGGTAATAAGCAAATGAATAATGCAGAAAACAGATTTGAGACGGGAAACTGTTCTTGAAGTACACACAGAGAGCTGTGTATGAAGTGTGATTTTTATCGTGGTGGAAGCAAAACCGCAAAAGTCAGAGGGAATTCATGACGACATTGATCAAATGTGAAGCGTAGTTTGCTGCTTCTTTTGCTGCTGGCTCGGCGAATTTTGGTTGGAGAGAGACAAAACCTGCAGCTCAGAATCAGCGCAAAAAAGATGTAAACACAGAGCGACCCGACGCATCAGAATCGCTAAGCTCCGACAGCGTGTCCGTCTGCGGGCCGTCCGGTGAGAAAGCCGAGAAAGACAAAGCTGATTCTGATGCGTCGGGTCGCTCTGTGTTTACGTCTTTGTGTGGAATCCGTTAATGAATTGATATCGCTTTATTCAAGCTACTCACCTCCCTCTTCCACCTGCACTTTCAACTGGACCACGGCCAATCAGAGAGGTCCCGCCCCTGACTATCTCTGATTGGTTTAGTCCACGATAGGGGCATAATGTGTGTCTGTTGTTGACCACATGGAGAGTTGCAGAGATTTTTTTTTTTTTTTTGTTACCTGAACAGTTGGTCGCACAGGTGCGACCAAATGTTTTTTTTAGTCGCACCACTGAAAAATTTCGTCGCATTTGCGACCAAATTGGTCGCACTCTAGAGCCCTGATCTACATTCTGTTTTTTACATTTTAAATCCCAGTTAGTTTATATATTACCAGTAACTTTTCAGATAAAACAGTGATAAAGTCCTAATGGTTTCATAAATCTTTGTATTTTTTTTTCATAAAGGCATCAGGGACAAGACTGTCTTGCAATTGTTCAGGTCACTATAGTGTGCTCCCTGTTTCTTCCAGGATCACTCTTCATTTGTAGGTTTTAGTGGACTCCTACTACTGTGAAGTGGTTTTCATGGGACAAAGGCATTGTATTCCAAGATCTGGGAGATTGTAGAAATGAGCAGTAATGCCATTCTTACCATCTTTCCTGAAATATAAGTGATCTGGAAGCTGTTAGGCTTACTTACAGCAGTAGCACTTTTTGCACCTGCATAAACTCTAGGATACATTTACTAACAGTGTTTGTTGCTGTATGTGTTGCAGCTGCAATTTTTTTTTGAGAGTTAATATTTTGGCTATGGTGTCTTGTTATGAAATGTACAAGAGTAAAAGTGTTAGCATGTGTGTCAAAGCTAAGTTTGACTGGGAAACTCAAAGCTCAATAACCTGTATCAACAAAAATTAACTGCAGCCTGTGTAATATTTGATGCGTCATAATTTATTCCAGTCTATCTTGCAAATACATATTTGCGTTGCAATGTCATGCACAACACACACAACTATTAGATCCTTAAGATCAAACCTGTGTCATTCTTTTGGTCCACTGCAGTGTACTAGTCAAAAAGAAGAAGTGAAGTGGCCACAAATGACTAGCACAGAGCCCAGAGGGTTAATGCGTAAAATGTATAAAAATATTATTGATTACAGGGTAGTACATTAATGTTAATATCAACAATCTTTTTACTTTGAAGTTACAAGTATAAACAATGTTGTTACATTTACACTTAAATTTTTTACTATAAGTATGGACATGGAAACAAGTGAACAACATTTTATAATAAGCTTAACTGGAATTCTGTACACTGAAAAACAAACAACACACAAAAAACACAAACAAACAGCAAGTGCCTTCATCTGTCCATTAAATGTCAAACATCGCATTGACCCGTAGTCTCTGCTCATCAGCACATGCTTCTAAAAAGAGCTCCATGTCCTCTGCAAACTGAAAAACAAAGAGGAAGCAGTCCCTCTACACAAAAACACTGCAGATGACAGGCCAGGCAAACATCTATTGATCTGTTTGAATCCCTCCTCATCATGTGAGCCTTGAAGTTTTTTTGTAAGAAGACTAAGACCACAGTGAGGGCCTTTCATTTCCATGGACTTTCCACAAGCCACAGTTTCATTTAGCACAGAGGGTAGAGCACATAAATGTTCTACCGAAGATTCAGAAAATGGTTTAGATGCTGGAGACAAGACATCGACAGGGAGACGAGGCTCCACGGAGAGTGCAGAGGGAGAGAGGCGGGGCTCCACGGAGAGTTCAGTGGGGAGCAGTCCTAAACACTGACATGACAATAATTGACTTGCCATATCCCCACGCTGTATGACTGTCATGTTACAGACAGGGCAGTGAAAGTGCACCGGCATTTTGTCTGTAAGAGAGAAAAAAAAGAAAAAAGCAACATATAATTTAAATGTAGTTGTATAGAATGCAATCAGTTTATCTAACAATCAGATTTTACATATTAACAAATATATCCAAGCCATTCTCAATAATGAAAGCAAAATGGTATGGATCACAAGAGCTGTCAGGAAATGTGGTGAACATGAAAAAAAAATATTTAATGAAAACACACCTTTTTCTCTTGCTGATGAATGCACTGAACTGTACAATGTGAAAAGCAACTTTTAAGTCAACAAAGAGACTGCAGAGGTGCTGAAAAGAAGTGCATATTTATAACTTTAACTATGAAGTATATTTAATACCAACATACCTTTGAAAGGCAAAGCATTTTTAATGTGTCCATTTATATGCTCCTCAATCTTTGCCCTGACAGTAGGGCTGAAAGTGGGGCACAGAGGGCAGTGAAACAGCCAACACGTGGTGCATTCCTGCAATTCTGGCTTGGAGGCAGAATTCCAAATTGATATTTGCATCTAAAACAGAGAGAAAAACAGATAAACACCATGTACACAAGTTAACTCTCTCAACATTTGTGAAATCGTCTATCAGGAACCTTTGATTCTGCTCTTACCCTGGATGTCCACGTTAAATCTCTGGTTCGGTCCTGCTTTTATCATTTAAGAAACATTTCTAAATTGAGCCATATAGTATCTCATACTGAACTGGAGATTGTTATTCATGCATTCATTTCATCACGATTGGACTACTGTAATTCACTGTTTACATGTCTAAACAAAAACTCCCTGGAGCATCTGCAGATTGTTCAAAATGCTGCAGCAAGGCTTCTGACAAAAACATCTAAGTACTCTCATGTAACACCGTTGCTTATACAGTTGCACTGGCTCCCCGTTGAATTCAGAGTCCATTTTAAGATACTGGTTCTGACATTTGAAGCTCTTCAAGGACAAGCACCAGCCTACATCATTGAACTTTTACAGCCCTATGTCCCTAGTAGATCCCTGAGATCTTGTGATCAGGGCCTACTTGTTATTCAGCATACAAGGCTGAAAACCAAGGGAGATAGAGCTTTTGCCACTGTGGCCGCCAGACTGTGGAACTCTCTTCCTCAGAACTTAAGATCTGCGGACTCAGTGATCACTTTTAAAAAACAACTAAAAACACATCTTTTTAGAATTGCATTTTGTTAACTTTTGTCTGTTTTTGTTTTATACCTTGTGAAGCACTTTGTGATCTTTTATCTAGAAATGTGCTATATAAATAAAATTTTACTTACATACTTATTAAAATTCTTTACAAAAACATAATTTACAAGACACTTTTATTTGGGACATACTTATCTATTGACATATAACAGACAATTTAACAAAGGCTAACTAAAATCTGGGCAATAAAAAAGCAGTAGAGCATAGAATAGAGAATATTAGTATTTATAAATATATAAATCTCTTTGTGACGAACTTTACAGTGTTGATGCAGGTGGAATGAAAGACATGAATAAAGTGCAATATGCAGTAAATGGAACAATGTGCATTGGTGTTACAGATCGTGAAAAGTAGTGAAGTGAATTTGTTCATAACAAGCAAAAATCAATATGTTTGAAACTGACCACTAAATGCTAACCAGAGGTGTCAAAAGTACACATTCCTTACTAAAGTTTAGATACCTCAGGGGTATGACCGTTGTTGTAACGCTAACAAAGTGCCAACATAATCAGTCTAAGCAAACTTGATGATTCCTAGAATTATATAATTATTAACGGAAAATTTATACATGAAAAACTCTGTCCCAACCTTTACGATCCACTTGCAAGGTTTCCACAGTCGATGATCCATGCAGGAACGTATTTCCGCCTACTGTGGAGGTCACGTGTTTCCGGCTACTGTGGAGGTCACATGTTTCCGGTTAGTGTGGAGGTCCCAATATGGCGCTCCCCAGTGGCTGCAGCCAGACCCTTCTCCCCTTCATTCACCCATAGCTAGCCAGGCCCCTGTAGCTCGTGCAGCCGAAGATAGCGTAGGCCCCGCTGGCTGTTCCCCGGCAGATCCCAAGCAGCTGGGGAAAGAGGGCGGCTGGGGGGTCAAACTCTGGTAATTGGTGATTCTGTTATCAGACATGTGAAGCTAGAGACACCGGCAACCATAGTCAATTGTCTTCCAGGGACATTGAAGGAAATTTAAAACTGCTGGCTAAGGGTAAACATAAATACAGTACGCCAATTGGAGGTCACTAAAATCAATATTGAATCGGTGTGTAACTTTGCCAAAACAATGTCGGACTCTGTAGTTTTCTCTGGTCCCCTCCCCAATCAGACCAGGAGTGACATGTTTAGCCGCATGTTCTCCTTAAATTGCTGGCTGTCTGAGTGGTGTCCCAGAAACGATGTGGGCTTCATAGATAATTGGCAAACCTTCTGGAGGAAACCTGGTCTTGTTAGGAGAGACGGCATCCATCCCACTTCGGATGGAGCAGCTCTCATTTCTAGAAATATGGACAAATTTATTAAACCCCCCAAAATATGACTATCCAGAGTTGGGACCAGGAAGCAGAGTTGCAGTCTTACACGCCTCTCTGCAGCTTCTGTCCTCCTGCTACCCCCCCCAAAAACCCATCTCCATAGAGACTGTGTCAGCTCCCAAAATGACAAAAAACAAACTAAAAACCAGCAATAAACCATTTAAACATAGAAAATCACAAAGAAAGAACAATACAGTATCCACATCTGAACCAAAGAGTAAAACAGTGAAATGTGGATTATTAGATATTAGGTCTCTCTCCTCCAAGTCTCTGTTAGTACATGACTTAATAATTGATCAACAATTCGATTTACTTTGCCTTACAGAAACCTGGTTGCAGCCCGATGATTATGTTAGTTTAAATGAATCAACACCCCCGAGTCATTCTAACTACCAGAAACCTCGACGCACAGGCCGAGGGGGCGGTGTGGCAGCAATTTTTCACACCAGCCTATTAATTAACGAAAGACCAAGACAGACTTTTAATTCATTTGAAAGCCTGATGCTTAGCCTTGTCCACCCCAGCTGTAAAACTCAGTAACCAGTCTTACTTGTTATCATCTATCGTCCACCTGGGCCTTACACAGAGTTTCTCTCTGATTTCTCAGACTTTTTATCTGATTTAGTGCTCAGCTCAGATAAAATAATTATTGTGGGCAATTTTTACATCCTTGTAGATGCTAAAAATGACAACCTCAACATGGCATTTAATCTGTTATTAGACACAAGTGGCTGCTCTCAAAATGTAAAAGAACCCACCCACCACTTTAATCACACTCTAGATCTTGTTTTAACATATGGCATAGAAACTGAACATTTAACAGTGTTTCCTGAAAACCCTCTCCTCTCTGATCATTTCCTGATAACATTTACATTTACAATAATTGATTACACAGCAGTGGAGAGTAGACTTTATCACAGTAGATGTCTTTCTGAAAGCGCTGTCACAAAGTTTAAGACTATAATCCACCCACTGTTATCATCTTCAATGCCCTGTACCAACATAGAGCAGAGCAGCTATCTGAACGCTACCCCATCAGAGGTCGATTATCTTGTTAATAATTTTACCTCCTTACTACGTACGACTCTGGATACTGTAGCTCCTGTGAAAACTAAGGTCTCAAATCCGAAGTACCTGACTCCGTGGTATAATTCTCAAACACATAGCCTAAAGCAGATAACTCGTAAGCTGGAGAGGAAATGGCGTGTCACAAATTTAGAGGATCATCATTTAGCCTGGAGAAATAGTTTGCTGCTTTATAAGAAAGCCCTCCGCAAAGCCAGAACAGTGTGTTACCTGACCCCCTGTGAGCAAGCACTTTGGCGACAGTGGGAAGGAAAAACTCCCTTTTAACAGGAAGAAACCTCCGGCAGAACCAGGCTCAGGGAGGGGCGGCCATCTGCTGCAACCGGTTGGGGTGAGAGAAGGAAGATAGGATAAAGACATGCTGTGGAAGAGAGACAGAGGTTAATAACAGATATGATTCAATGCAGAGAGGTCTATTAACACATACTGAGTGAGAAAGGTGACTGGAAAGGAAAAACTCAATGCATCATGGGAATCCCTGGCAGCCTACGTCTATTGCAGCATAACTAAGGGAGGATTCAGGGTCACCTGGTCCAGCCCTAACTATATGCTTTAGCAAAAAGAAAAGTTTTAAGCCAATCTTGAAAGTAGAGATAGTGTCTGTCTCCCGAATCCAAACTGGAAGCTGGTTCCACAGAAGAGGGGCCTGAAAACTGAAGGGTCTGCCTCCCATTCTACTTTTAAATACTTTAGGAACAACAAGTAGGCCTGCAGTGCGAGAGCGAAGTGCTCTAATAGGGTGATATGGTACTACAAGGTCATTAAGATAAGATGGGGCCTGCTTATTTAAGACCTTGTATGTGAGGAGCAGGATTTTGAATTCAATTCTGGATTTAACAGGAAGCCAATGAAGGGAGGCCAAAACAGGAGAAATATGCTCTCTCTTTCTAGTCCCTGTCAGTACTCTTGCTGCAGCATTTTGGATTAACTGAAGGCTTTTCAGGGAGTTTTTAGGACATCCTGATAATAGTGAATTACAGTAGTCCAGCCTGGAAGTAATAAATGCATGAACTAGTTTTTCAGCATCACTAAGAGACAGGATATTTCTAATTTTAGAGATGTTGCGCAAATGGAAGATCCTCACAGCATTACTGGAGGCCAAGGTAATGCCATCCAGAGTAGGAATCTGGTTAGATACCATATTTCTAAGATTTTCAGGGCCAAGTACAATAACCTCAGTTTTATCTGAATTAAGAAGCAGAAAGTTAGCGGCCATCCAGGTCTTTAGGTCTTTAAGACATTCCTGCAGTTTAACTAATTGGTGTGTGTTATCTGGCTTTAAGGATAGATAGAGCTGCGTGTCATCTGCATAGCAGTGAAAATTTATGCTATGTCTTCTAATGATGCTGCCTAGGGGAAGCATGTATAATGTAAACAGAATTGGTCCTTGCACCGAACCCTGTGGAACACCATAATTGTTGAGATCAGAGCTCAGACTAGTTTCACTTCTACAGAACAGAAACTCCCACAGTCACTGACACTGAGAGGAGAAATGGCACAGAAAGGAGTTCAGCTGGACCGAGAAACCTTCTCTTGTTCCATCTGTTTGGATCTACTGAAGGATCCGGTGACTACAACCTGTGGACACAGCTACTGCATGAACTGTATTAAAAGTTTCTGGGATGAAGAGGACAGGAAGGGAATCCACAGCTGCCCTCAGTGCAGGAAGACTTTCACACCGAGGCCTGTCCTGGAGAAAAACACCATGTTAGCAGCTTTAGTGGAGCAGCTGAAGAAGACTGGACTCCAAGCTGCTCCAGCTGATCACTGCTATGCTGGACCTGAAGATGTGGTCTGTGATGTCTGCACTGGGAGGAAACTAAAAGCCATCAAATCCTGTTTAGTCTGTCTGGCCTCTTACTGTGAGAAACACCTCCAACCTCACTATGATGCAGCTCCATTAAAAAAACACAAGCTGGTGGCCCCCTCCAAGAAGCTCCAGGAGAACATCTGCTCTCGTCATGATGAGGTGATGAAGATTTTCTGTCGTACTGATCAGCAGAGTATCTGTTATCTCTGCACAATGGATGAACATAAAGGCCATAAAACAGTCCCAGCTGCAGCAGAAAGCAGCAGAAAGGACTGAGAAGCAGAAGGAGCTCGAGGTGAGATGACTAAACATCCAGCAGAGAATCCAGGAGCGAGAGAAAGATGTGAAGCTGCTTCAACAGGAGGTGGAGGCCATCAATGGCTCTGCTGATAAAGCAGTGGCGGACAGTGAGAAGATGTTCACTGAGCTGATCCGTCTCATCCAGAAAAGAAGCTCTGATGTGAAGCAGCAGGTCAGATCCCAGCAGGAAACTGAAGTGAGTCGAGTCAAAGAGCGTCAGGAGAAGCTGGAGCAGGAGATCGCTGAGCTGAAGAGGAAAGACGGCGAGCTGGAGCAGCTCTCACACACAGAGGATCACAACCAGTTTCTACACAACTACCCCTCACTGTCAGCACTCAGTGAGTCTACACACTCATCCAGCATCAATATTCGTCCTCTGAGGTACTTTGAGGATGTGACAGCAGCTGTGTCAGAGACCAGAGATAAACTACAGGACATTCTGAGAGAGGAATGGACAAACATCTCACTGACAGTCACTGAAGTGGATGTTTTACTGTCACCAGCAGAGCCAAAGACCAGAGCTGGATTCTTAAAATGTTCACATGAAATCACACTGGATCCAAACACAGCAAACACACATCTGTTATTATCTGAGGGGAACAGAAAAGTAACATTTATGGACCAACAAAAATTTTATTCTGATCATCCAGACAGATTCACTGTATATTATCAGGTCCTGAGTAGAGAGAGTCTGATTGGACGTTGTTACTTGGAGGTGGAGTGGAGAGGGGAAGCAGTTTGGGTAGCAGTCACATACAAGAATATCATCAGGGCAGGGTGGTAAATGGCCTGTATTTGTATAGCGTTTTACTAGTCCCTAAGGACCCCAAAGCGCTTTACACATCCAGTCATCCACTGGTGATGGCAAGCTGCATTGTAGCCACAGCTACCCTAGTGTGCACTGAGAGAGGCAAGGCTGCCGGACACTGGCGCCACCGGGCCCTCTGACCACCACCAGCAGGCAACGGGTGAAGTGTCTTGCCCGAGGACACAACGACCGAGACTGTCCAAGCCGGGGCTCGAACCGGCAACCTTCTGATTGAGCCACGATCAGATGGTCAGATGAATGTTTATTTGGATACAATGACAAATCTTGGACATTATATTGTGGTACAAACAGCTACAAATTCTTTCACAACAAAGTCCACACTGACCTCTCAGGTCCTCGGTCCTCCAGAGTAGGAGTGTACCTGGATCACAGAGCAGGTATTCTGTCTTTCTACAGCGTCTCTGAAACCATGACTCTCCTCCACAGAGTCCAGACCACATTCACTCAGCCGCTGTATGCTGGACTTTGGCTTTTAGATTATGGAGACACTGCAGAGTTGATTAAAGTCAAATAAACAGAGAAGACAGGTTCATGTTGATCCCTGACCATTATATGTACTTGTGTATTTTCTAAATGAGGCTTTACATTTTAGAAGCTGAGAAGTTCAGTGGTCCATTGATGTGTGAAAATAATATTGCACTGATTCAAAATGTACTTACATTTATGGCCATTTTTTACGATTATGTAATCGTGCTAACAATCAATTATTGTATTTAGAGTAAAATCATTTAAAGCCATTTTTAGATGAAAGGTTTCTACTTGAACTGCTTTGTTTGAATTTCAGAAGATTTGGCAGGAATTTTCCTTTTAGGCATTTCAGTTTTACAATCCAGACTTTGGAGGAGAACAAATAAAATCTAAAAGTGAGCTGTAGTGAGTATTGATTTCTTCTCTCAGTACATAAGATAACCAGTCCCAGTTCAAATCTGTTGCCAGAAGACTCATTAAAATCATGGTAGATAGTTACTCGGTATCTGATGCTTTCAAAAAACCTAGTTTAAAACAAAGGTTTCTGATGTTTAGATGAAGAACACCTGGACCAGATGTGAAAACCAGTTAAAAACAGAACATTGATGAGAGCAAACAACAGGGGCATGATATCAGCAAACATTATGGTTTAAAATAAAAATAATAAAACTCCAATCAAATTTAGGCAGATATTTCTGCTTCTTACTCGTCTGCAACACATCCACCATGTTTCAAATATTCTTGCTGTTTTTGTGCTAATTTTAGTTTCTGCTAGCAGAACGTTCATGTTGAGCTCAGTGAGTTTGATCTGAATTCATATGTGAGAAAATGATTACACACAAATGAACCTGGAGCAAACATTAAAATGAGCAGACAGACTGAAAGAAAAATTGATCACAGCTTTATATATTTGTGGTAATGATGTGAAAGAAAAATGTTCAAAGAACAATATTAGTAATATAATTAATTATGTTACTGTCTCTGCTTCTAAACACTGCTGCTCTCCTTATTTAATGATATACAGCAGGAGAATGCATGGAGGTGTGATAAATACTGTATCAATAATAAGGTTAAGCAAGTGTCTTTCAACATGTCGCAGATTTGTTGTACGGACCTGTTTACACTGTCTATATACGTTTTGGAAACCAAAAAAACAAACGAACAAAAGTGTCTGCTCAGTCAGGAGTGTAGGGGGGAGGGGCTCTAAGTTGACCTAACGGGCTGTGAATGGACAGCAGACGGCAGAAGGAAGTGACGTCTCAGGAAGTGAAATGAGAATAGAAGTAGATGGTGAGCGATGTAGCGGTGAAATAAGACAAACATAATAAGACAAACAAACAAAAAAACAAAGCGGAAAGGGAGAACAACAAGCGAGTGAAAGTAAACCTGTAATGTGGAGGAAACGGACAGTGAGCGCAGTGTAACCGTGACAACGAGACACGAGGACGGATTTAAAGTGATCATAAAATCGTCTCCAGACGGGCGTCGTTCGGTGAGTGGAACCAGATTCAGCTACAACACCGATAAATACGCCTGTAGGGAGAATAAGAGTGCTAAAATACAGAGAAACGGATCTCTGATGAGTGTTTGTAGGGATGTGGTTCAGCAAGGTAAAGACACACGACTCTATAACATGCTGCCACATAAAAGACATCAAGTAGGTAAAATATATTTATATATCACTTTTCACAGATAAAAATCACAAAGTGCTTCACAATTAAATTAAATAAAACAATCAGAAGCATTATCAGGGACTACAACATCTAGTCCTTTTACTGAATATAAGCTCGTTTGTAGTGGAGTCTTGGCAGGGTAATGACAGCGTAACACAGCCTTGGTGCCTGAAAAGCCTGATCCCCACGGGTTTTGAACCTAGTACGTGAGGGCAACAGTAACTTGTGCCCTGACCTACGTGTTCGGGATGAAGCATGAGGTTTCAACAGGTCAGAGATATACTGGGGATCTTCACCATGTCACGCTCTAAAAGTTACAACTAAAATTTTAAAATGAACCTTAGAAATTTACTGGAAATGAATGAAAATGAAGAGAAGTAATATGTGACCTCTTGTCTTGCCGCAGTAAAGCGAACCAAAGCTGATTTGTTAAAAAGACCATTACAATAATCCAAACTACAAGAAAGAAAAGCATGAATAAACCACTCATGTTCTGCCTTTGACACCAGTAGTCTGAGTTTATAAATGTTTCTTAGATGATATAAACAGTTAAGAAACTGTAGTTTAGATTGTTTCTCAAGTGACATTGAACTGTCAAATGTGACACCCAAGTTTCTAAGGCTTGATTGAACTGAAGGGTCTAAAAAAAACGATATGTGGCTTAGGGCTGGGCGATATGGCCTAAAATCAATATCACGATAAATTGAGCAGTTAACCTCGATAACGATAAATGGACGATAACCACCCCAAGTGCCAAAAAAACAAACGTTTTTTGTTTTTTTTTTTCATTTGATGGGGCTGTGGCAGGCAGCATAGTTCCTCCAGTTATTTTGATAATATTATTCCCCCTAGACCTATTCATTGCAATTATATTATTACCACTTTAAAGGACTGTAAAATGTCACTGAAAATAAATGAAGACAATAGTAGTAACTACTTTTAGTGGTTAAGATTTATTAACTGAACAAAATAAAAAGTGTAGGATACAATATGTAACCATGCTCTCTAAAAAATGTGTATCCCTTGTAAACAAAATAGTTTAATAATAAATATGTTTCACATTGGCTATTCACAAAGTAAACAATGATTGTGCAAATGTAATGCCATCATGGACAAAGGCCTATCTCTGCTAAGGCCTTGAGGTACTATAACTTGTAAACAAATAATGTCACAAACACAAATGTCAATTGAACACAGAAAATCGAATTCGAATTGAATCTCATGGTTGTGCTGCAGGTGGTGGAAGAGGTTGGTTGTGTTACCTTGACTTGACGCAACAGTCTTTTTGCAGAGTTTACATTTAACAATTTTTTGATCAATATCATCCTTGTTGAATCCAAAATGTTGCCAAACGATTGATGATGCATTTTTTTTGTTAACAAGCGTCTCCTCTTCCTCCTCCACCAGCTCTACCTCCGTCGCTGCTGCTTCAACATTTAAATCGTCCTCCATTTGTTCACCCGTGTCTCGTCTTGTTACAGGTAGTAGAGTCATGTGACTCCACCCCGTCAAGTCTGTAACGTAGCACAGCGTCTTAAAGGGACATGAACATCGCCAACCTGCACATGCCTTTTCTTTTTTTTTTAAATACCGAATTTACCGACATGGGCAAAATGACGTCGATGAGAGTCATAAATTTCGGTAACGATAAATTTTTGATATATCGCCCAGCCCTAATGTGGCTTAATTTCTGAAAACATGTAATCAGGAGCCGTACTCAAAGTTTCACCTTTCCTTTAGCTTAACAAGTGAACTGTCGGCTCTATAAAACAAAAGAAGTGACATAAAACCTCAGAGGATTAGGTTAGCCTAAGAACAGCAAGAGCAAACCTGTCACGTGGCACTAGAGACAAAAAGGCGGTGCTCCAGGACGATTTTGCAAAGCTTCACTGACAGCAGAGATACTCGGAGACAGTGGCAAGGAATACAAACCATCACAGACTACAACCCCACTCCACAGACCGTGGTGACACAATCCCCAGACAATGTGTGGAGATCCCTTGCCAAAATCAGTACACGCAAAGCTCCAGGTCCTGATAACATCCTTGGACGAGCACTGACGGACTATGCTGTGGAACTCACAAATGTCTTCACAGACATCTTTAACACATCATTAGGGTCAGGCTGTCGTTCCCACATGCATTGAAGCCTCCACCATCATTACTGTACAGAAGAAGTCATCTACCTCCTGCTTTAAGGACTACCGTCCGGTTGCACTCACCTCCATCATTATGAAGTGCTTGGAACGGTTAGTCATGCATCAAATCAAAACCTCTCTTCCCCCAACCTGGATCCATTTGAGTTAGCATACCGGTAAGTAAATCAACCTTTTGAGATTTACTTACCAATGCTCAACCAACGATGCAAATTCAGCTGCCCTTCACTCAGCCCTCACACACCTGGAAACTAGAGACTCATATGTTAGAATGCTGTTCATAGACTTCAGTTCAGCATTCAACACCATAATTCCCCAGCAACTCATTCACAAACTGGATCTGCTGGGGATCAGCACCTCGCTGTGTAACAGGCTGCTGGATTCCCTGACAGTACGATGGCAGACAGTACGGGTCGGCAGCAACACCTCCAGCTCAAGAACACTGAATACGGGGGCTCCCCAAGGATGTATGTTGAGCCCCCTTCGCTTCACTCTGCTGATCCACGAATGCACACCATCGTACAGCTCCAACCCTTTTATCAAGTTTGCAGACGAAACAACTGTGGTAGGTCACATCAGCAACAATGATGAGGCCTACTACAGGGGTGAAGTTAACCATCTGGCAGAGTGGTGCAGCAACAACAACCTGTCCCTGAATGTGGAGAAGACCAACAGGGACTCTACTTCCTGCATGACGCTCATGGCCATTGATCAGTAGGCTTTGATTAGTAGTCGTTGATCAATGGTCATAAGAATTTGCATATTAACCCTTTAAAGCCGGTCGTAGCGGGCACGCTCCGTTTTGCGTAAGTATTTTTAAATCCCGGTAGCACTGCAACCACGTAAGCTAGTGCAGTAATTTTTTTTTTGCATATGAAACCGGAGGAGTTGTACTTACATCTCATGCCATCAACTTGTCCTAGGTTACGGTTTCCTTCTACATATAGCTTTGCAAAAACTGCATAAAAAGCACTTGCAGCAACAACGTTCGTAACACTTCCTACGTCCATCAGCGCGAACTATCGCATGTCCGCCATGACCTGCCCGAAACCGGAAGTGACGTCATTTTGCGGAAATGACCTCTGATGACCTCTAGAAATTTTTATTAATATCTTTAAAATGATTGCAGCACAAACATAGCACAAACATTTGACACCACTTTTGTTGGATTTGAAGAATGTGGCGGGGCCAACTTCACTCACATCCACCGCAACGATCCTTCTAATCCAAGGAAAAGGAGGACGCATTTGTGGGATGCATTTGGAGCAGACTTTTAACTGGGATAGCCTTCATCACCTGGCTGTGGCATACTTGGCCTCCAAAGGATGCGGCCTATGAATTGGGACACAGCTATTGACTTGTCTTGGACTTTATTTCATTTAGACACATAGTCAGAAATGTTTTGAGATTATTTAAAAAATGATATTGTGCTTATAAATTTGTTTGTTTGTAATATTGATTAGTGTGTAATTCATCTAGTAAACTGATGCATTCTCATAAACGTGTTGGATGAATCCAGTGTGCATTTTAAATGCTCAGCAAACTGCAAGATGAAAGGATGGTGTGTGTTACAACATGTTAGCCCACATGGGACAGTTGACTTCAAGTGATATTAAACTGTTTAATATTATATATGAAAAAGGCACAATCCCATCAGTCAGGAAGCAGATAATAGTAAACTAGTTAAAAAAAACATTGTATTGTTGGGGAAGACCATGGAGAGAATGAAAACAGATGAAGCTGATTTTTAGATACCAACAGTCTCTTCTCTGGGGATCAGAGTGGGTTTCATAAAGAAAGAGGGACGATGGATACTTTATTATGTTAGGAATCAGAAATCAGGAAAGTTCAAACAAATGAGGAAATGATGATAGCTGTCTTCTTTAATACAACCATACAACATGTTATGGAAAGAGAGACTCCTCATTAGAGTGGGGCGATATGACCAAAAATATTTATCATGATATACATTTGAAAATTTGCGATAACGATATAACTGACGATATAATTCACACTAGACAAATACAACTCCACAACCTTATTCGTGCAAAAAAAACAAAAAAAATGAACGTATTTGAGCAGCTGTTTTTTACGTGGATTAAGGTTATATAAAAAGTCAACTGTGCAAATGCAAATTCCTTGCTGACAGTTTAACCAAAAGGCATTTGCAAATTGGCCGACATATCCTCACCATAACCATGTATAATATCCATAAAACTTAAAAAAGAGGTTATACACACACAATACCGTAATGCTATGCTGAAGCACAGTACGTATCACTCCGCGAGGCTCCTGCCTACGATAGCCGCAACGCTTCGACAATCCATCAAGTGGTGCGGGTTTGCAGCTTAGCAAAGTCGTACTAAAACGTTTAACAGATTGTCCAGCGCTGTGTACCACATAAAATCGTTTCGAGGTCAGTAAACACAACCAGAGTTCATACATAAGGCACACGGCATTATAAGGGGCACTAATTTTCAGAAAAATCAAAGGATTGATTTCAAGTGTGCCATATTTTCCAAAAAAACACGGTAATAATGACTGCCCGCTACCATGCACTAACAAAAATAGTGCTTTGTTGTGTATCTGACGGATACACAACAAAGCACAACAAAGTGACGTTTCACATCACTGACATTGCAGCATTTTTACAAACCAGTTCTGGTTCATCTGTTTCATTCAACGAGCCACTTTCACCTTTCTCATTCTCTGTCGTCGGCACGCTTTTTCCGCTACGTGTGTATGAAAACAAAGGCACTGCGCATGCGTGTTTTACTCATATTTTATCGCCACATTTCATTTTCTTATCGTTGTCCGACATTATATCGGTATTACCGTGAACGGTATGATATGGCCCAGCCCTACTCCTCATTAAACTCAGAAATCTACGAGTAAATGGATAATTGTTCTGTCGAATTATAAGATTGATGAAAGAATATAATTATACTTTTTTTTCCTGCTATTCTCCTGTCCATACTCCAGTCCAGTGGGTGGGATTAATGCACCTGTAAGCTGATTTGTCAAACGCCATCAAGCCCCGAAGAAGAACGGAGGACAGCACTACTGTGGTAGAGGAGCGGTGTGTGTGCAGACATGGTTGCTGTTGATGAAGCGGACTGAACTTAGAGGAGAGACACAAAATAAAGTATAGATCCCGTCACGTCAGTGTGGATCTGATACCAACGTCTGTATCGCTTCATCGATGTTTGTATCGATCCGCTCAGCCCCAGTTGAAGCAGCAATGAGTTCAGTTCAGTATCTGAGAGAGTTCATCAAGGAGAGGCTAACTGCTGTTTGTGAAGAAATCTTCTCAGAGGTTCAAAAAACCATCGTCCAGTTTGAGCAGGAGATCAACCGTCAGCACAGACTGCCGGATATCAGCCAGAAACCCGACATAAACTCACACATCATAGGTATGGACATGTTTTTAACTCTGTGCTGTTCAAGCTCAGATTCTTCAGTGTGACTGACTTTACTAGAAGATGTTAAACTGGGTGTGTATCAGTGCTGTGGTTCAGTGTCCAGTAATGGACTATGTTGGACTGGTGCAGGTCCATGGTTACTGATAGGTTAGGTTTTAAAACAGTTTAATTGATTTATTTATTCAACTTTTTTTCTCTCTAACAGATTCCAGTGTTGAGTACATCAGGCGTCAGTGTTTTATATCCTCTGTAAACACTGAAACTGTGCAGTAAAGATCTAGTTAGATGTCAGCAGAAAACACATTTAACAAGTTGTTAAAAGACTTCTTTGAAGTTGAAGTGAAGCTTAATTTAACCTCTGGGGGGGGGGGTTACTTGACATGCAGACTGGAGGAGCGAGGGATCAAACCACCGACCTTCCGATCAGTAGGTGGCCAGCTCTACCTCCTGAGCTACAGCCACCCCAAATTACCCCCATTATACTGCTACTGTTCTATCAAAAATTTAAACGAATATCCTTATATGTGGCTATTATTTTTCTTAAAAATAAAAATAAGGTAAAAAAAAATAATCTGGTAATTCTTTGTGTTTACATTCATCGGGCCCCAATATGCCCAAATATCAATGTGAAATTAAAAATACATGTCGTGGAAGAGTTCATGTCTTAGGAGGTTAAAGAAGGATTTCACACACTGATGTTTTCATGGTGTCACACTACAGTTTAGTTTGGTGAACTTTGTGTCTTTGCTCACAGTTAGGAGCTTCAATGCTAACATGTTAGCGTGTGGTTGTGAGTGTATACAACTATTTCCCTGAGCTGTTGTGTGTGTGTGGCTTATAATAGGTCATATGACAGGCTGATCACCATTTATTTAGGTTTTGATTCATGCTTTTAAAAACAGTTTGAGTTTTTGTATCAACACATTAGTGATTATATTCTTGTGTTTCTTTGTTCCTCAAGACCTCCCACGACAACATGACTGTGGGGAAGAGGAGGGTCTGGATGAGCAGCAGGTCTGTAACCAGGAGAGGAACTCCAGTCTGGACCAGGAGGACCCAGAGCCTCCACAGATTACAGAGGAACAGGAGGAACTCTGCAGCAGTCAGGAGGGAGAGCAGCTTGGACTGAAGAAGGAGGCTGAAGGCATTATCGTCTGGACTGATGAAGAGCAGCTCAGGCTGCTGGAGACCATCTGTAAACCTGAGATAAAGTTACATAGAATAGGTATGTAAAACTGTGATGTTTTATTAAAAGTGAATATGACTCACAGGAGTCACAGTGGAACAGTGGTTAGCACTGTTGGCTCACAGCAACAAGGTCCTGAGTTTGACTCCACTATGTGGCCGAGCCTTTCTGTGTGGAGTTTGCATGTTCTCCCCTTGTTCACTCTTCAGAGTAGGGTTACAAAGGGGCGGAAAATTTCCGGTAAATTTCCGAAAAGTTTCCGGTAAATTTCCATGGTAAGTTAAGCTTGGGAATTTTGGAAATGCTCCATATTGGAAACTTTCCATGGAAATAATGGGAATTATGGAAATTAATGGGAATTTAGGAGAACTAACTGTGGAATATATTATTTCCAAGCATAAATATAAACAGAAATCATAAGAAAACCTCCATGCAAAATGTTTTCAACAGATATTTCAACAGATTTATTTGTAAGTACAGTAGAATAGAACACGTTTCAATAACTTGTTTCATGGATGAATAAAAACAGAAATGTTGAGTTCAATATTACCATCCCCTAACCCCGCTCATTCGAAAATGCCCCCTGTCCAAAAATCTCCACAAAGTCCGATTCAAAAGGTTAAATGAAAAATGCCACTTATCCTCCAAAACGTCCAATTAAACATGCAAATCTTCCTTCAAGCAATCCTCTTTTCTCATTTTTGCTCAGTCAATAGACTCTTCCTGGACCTCATCATCATCCAACAACATGTCCACTTCCTCAGCATCCAACTCTGAGTCTTCCTCTTCAGTGTCACTTTCCAGCCTTGTTGAGGATGGCTCTGTGTCAGGCTCAAAGAGCCGTAGGTTTGCCCGAATGCCGACCAGCTTTTCCACTCTCACATTTGTGAGCCTGTTGCGAACCTTTGTGTGGGTGTTCCCAAACAGTGACCAGTTGCGCTCGGAGGCAGCTGATGATGGTGGTATTTGGAGGAGGATGGAGGCTACAGGTGCAAGGGCCTCAGATTCACATAGTCCCTTCCACCAGGTGGCTGCAGATATGTGCTGGCATGACTGCCATATTCCATCCCCTTTCCAAAGGCCTTGCTTTGTTCGATACTTTGCCAAACTGCCTAGAACTTTGCCTTTATCGAGACCCAGGTGGTCAGACATGGCTGTAATGACCGCATAGGCACCGTTGATCTCTTCCCCAGGAAGTATGCCCTTGTCATATTTGGGGTCCAGCATGTATGCTGCTGCATGCACTGGCTTCATGCAGAACTCCCTCCGCTGTTCCAATGACTTGACCACAGTCAAGTCATTGGTCAAGTCCAATGACTTGACCACAGTCAAGTCATTGGACTTTCAGTAGTAGGGAAGTGGGCAGAATTGTCTGGATTTCTTCTTTGAGTTCTGCAAAAAAGCACTGGACATCTGACAAGATGGCACCATCCCCCTCTATCTTCGCTATTGCTGCTGCAATAGGTTTGAGGATTTTCTGACTGCTAGATACTCTTTCCCAGAACACATCATCCAAGATGACCTTCTTGATGTCACTGTCGATGCCTACAGACTGGGATATGGCCATCTCTTGCAGAGACTCCTTTCCCTCCAGAAGGCTGTCAAACATGATAACAACACCACCCCATCGCGTTATGCTAGGAAGCTTCAGTTTAGTAGTCTTGTTCTTTTCCTTTTGCTTTGACAGAAATGTAGCGGAAGTTACCTGTATGCCTTTAACATATTTCAGAACTTGCTTCGCTCTCTTATTGTCCATTGTTTTTAGTGCCATTATGTCTTTTAGGAGAAGATTTAGTGTATGGGCAGCACAGCCAATAGTAGTTATATGAGGGTAGGTCTCCTCCACATGTGCCCAGGCAACCTTCATGTTGGCTGCGTTGTCAGTGACCAGTGCAAAAACCTTATCTGGTCCAAGGTAATGGATGATCACTTTTAGCTCATCTGCAATGTATTGGCCTGTGTGTCTGTTTTCCTTTGTGTCTACACTCTTGTAGAACACAGGCTGAGGAGTGGTGATTATGTAGTTAATAATTCCTTGTCCCCTGATATTGGACCATCCATCAGAGATGACTTAAATACAGTCAGCTTGGTCAATGGTCTGTTTCACCTTTGCTTGAACTGGACTGAACTCTTCATCCAGTAGATGAGTAGACAATGCATGTCTGGTTGGGGGAATGTATGCTGGTCGGAGAACATTCAAAAATCTCTTCCAGTACACATTGGATGTCAGCATCAGGGGTGAGCCAGTTGCATAGATTGCACGAGCGAAACACTCATCTGCGTTTTTCTGACTAGTGTCATCCATAAAATCAAAGAATGCTCTGATGCCAGAGGGACCAGGAGCTGATGAGTGGGTATCTGACTCTGATACAGCTGAAACAGATTCATTTTCCCCTTGAGTGGAACTCCTGACTACTGCATGTGTTGGGCCTTGAGGAATTTTTTTGCACTTTGCAATGTGCTGCTGCATTTTTGTGGCATTCTTCACGTACGTCTTATCACAATACTTACACATATATACAGATTTCCCTTGTACATTAGCTGGTGTAAAATGTCTCCACACATCAGATAGCGCACGTGGCATTTTTCTGTAAAATAAAACAAGAGCTTGTAAAAATGCTAATGCAATGCAAGAGATCGTAATAATACAATTGCAATATGATAATAAACAGATATAAATAGTAAGGCTAGCTAAACAACTGGAATGATCTTCAAAACAAAACAGCCAAATGAGGAAGCTAGCATCTTCTTTATGTTATACTAGCTATGGCTTATTTAGCATCTAACAGATGCTAGCATTTTATTTAGCATCTTATCAGATTGCTATCTACCAGATTAATACATTTTATGTGATATTCACAATTTAAACATTTAATGAATATATTTTCCCATAATATCATCAAAACTTACCTCACTTGTTAAGTCCACAGGCTCAAATGTGTGCATTCAATACTCTTTGTCCTTCAGGCTCAAAAGTGTGGTCCATGTGTAGATGTGATGGAGGCATGCACAGTGCCAGTAGGTGGTCTCAATAGCCATGCAGCAAGCATGTGCTCTGTACATGTGATTAAGGAATGGCATGGATATTCAAGTGTATTTGAATTGCATTTGTTTGTTTTTGTCAATATTATGCTAAAATATACTTTGCTCAATTATATTTAAGTTCCCTAAGAAAAGCCAACCTTCAATTTTGAAAATTCCCAGTTTATCCCCATAAATTCCCGTTTATTCCCATGGAAAGTTTCCATCTTTGAAAATTCTGGGAATTTTGCAACCCTACTTCAGAGACATGCAGACAGCTGGGTTAGGTTAGTTGGTTGCATTTATTTTCAGAGGCACAGGAAGAATTGAAGGCCCAAAAGTAAAAAGCAGCATGAATGAATGTCTTCGGCCTAATTTTCTGTTTTCATTTACATAAACACATTTCCACCATTAATTCATGCAAAAAGGTGAAAATTAGTGCATAAGAATTCAGCAGAATCAAAGATGTGAAACATCTGAGTTTCAAATTTCCACCCACTGCTCCGGAAATATCTGTACAGAGACTCAAAGCCACCAACACAAGTTTCATTTTGTTCTGTTATCAGTTTAAGTTAAAGAATTACATGTTTCCTCTGCAGCATGGAAATGGTGAGATTTGAACAGTTTACAGGTCTGGGTAAGTATGAATAAATATTTCTATTCTGTTTTGGAAAATATGAATTCAGAGTTTCTAAACTGAAATTTATTAGACGAAGAGAGTTTTCATGGCATTTCAGGCACAGCCAAAACACTATGTAAGAGAGCTCTTCCCCAGGATGCCTTTTTATAACTGTAGCCAATCCAGACATCCACATTCACTTAACAAAAAACATTGATTTATTCCTAGGGCTGCCACGATTTGTCGACTAGTCATGATTATGTCAACTATCAAAATCGTCAGCCACTAATTTAATTGTCAGCGTGTCATTTGAAGTTTTGTAAGATTTAAGATTGTAATAACGGACTGAAACAGAAGATGGCAGCACTGCATGTACAAGAATGACAGCTGCCGTTATACCCCGAAGAAGAAGAAGCAGCAGTGCCCCAATATCGTAGATGTGTCAAAATTCAGGGCCTGCATCCTTCGGAGTCTGCATTTGTAGGCCGATTACGTTGCAGCGATGCAATGAAGGCTGTCCAAATTCGAAGACTCCTCGAAATGCGGCCTACAACTGTGTCCTTCATTTCACCAGATTTGAAGGATGGGTCGGAGGTAACCTTCGTGGCCCAACCTATCCCAGGAATCATAGCGCGCCTCAGCCAATTTACGTTCCCAACAATGGTGGCAGTTACTTAGTTTTAATATTACTCTTTCTGGGTCACAAAATTAGCTTTTAACATATTTTCAGGCGAAGATGTAGCTGTGTAAAATTCAGATATCTGCACGGTTTCTCAAGACATCACATATTTGCAAAAGTGCTCTGACGTTTTCAGAGACGTCTGTTACCCACCAGCTCGATAGCTAGCCAGGGGTTAAATGCACAAGAAGAAAGAAGAACACCGAACTCACAGAGTTTCCACATGATATATAAGTCACTCAGATACCTTGAAAATGTTATTGTTTGTCTTTTTTCATTGTTTTGTTCCTCAGTAAATTAGGCTGAGATTAAAGTTGTAGTTTTTACACAGCTGAATAAACGTCAAGCAGAAAACTGATTAAACAGAAGTGTGAGATGGTTGAGCATTTACTCCAGTTATATTTTAGATAGCAAGGAGCAGACGGCCTTCTTTATTAAACTTCACTGAGACAATCTGCAAATTTCATTAAAATTTAATAAACTATCATCTTGTCTTTATTTTTAGTTAGCACATACCTTAAACACTTCAAGCTGTAAGCTAATGATAGTTAAATAAGAGCAGACACATGCTGGTGCAATAAGTTGTACATTTTACGTCCAGTGGACGCATGATCTGATTAGTCAGCTAATCGCAAAAATAATTGGTGACTAGTCGACTATCAAAATAATCATTTGTGGCAGCCCTAATTACTTCATACATCACAGATATTCAGGTATGTGACGTCAGTTGAACTTTGAGCTTTACTAATAAGTGTGTCAGAACTAAACATTTGCGTCAGTGCCCGAATACTCACAGAGTTTTCAAACCTCCTAATTTTTCACATTTTTACATTTTAAATTTCAGTCGTATATGTGAGCAACATGCTCAAGATGTAGAGATCTGCTAATGGTTTAGACCAGTAAATATTTTCTCAAATGTTTGTTTTGCTATCATTTTGTCCCCTTTGTGCCTTTAGATGTCCATCAGCAGCATTCTTTTAAGGAAGAGGAGGTTCTTACAGACCAGCAGGTCTTTAACCAGGAGAGGAACTCCAGTCTGGACCAGGAGGACCCAGAGCCTCCACAGATTAAAGAGGAACAGGAGGAACTCTGCAGAAGTCAGGAGGGAGAGCAGCTTGGACTGAAGCAGGAGACTGTTACTTTTATGGTGACACCCGCTTATGAGGAAAGTTCCCACAGTGAACCAGAACCAAATAGTGAGCAGCTCCTTTCTCACAGCTCTTCTGAAGCAGAGAGCCGAGATTATGAAGTAAATGGGCATGTGGACTCAAGGTCAACTAGAAATGCAGAGCTAAAGAAGAGACATCACAGTCAGAGAGTAGACAACACTCGTGTATCAGTGAGTCAAAGTAGAACGGACACAAAGAACAAGTCTGTACAATGTGACGTGTGTGGAAAAACTTTACCTGATAAATACAAACTGATTGCACATCTAAGAGTTCACACAGGTGAGAAGCCGTATTGTTGTAGCACCTGTGCGAAAAGATTTTCTAACTCATCAGCATTAAAAAAACACAGGAGAATTCACACAGGTGAGAAACCTTATTCTTGTAGCACCTGTGGGAAAAGATTTTCTGACTCATCAGCGTTCAAAACACACAGAAGAGTTCACACAGGTGAGAAGCCATATTGTTGTAGCACCTGTGGGAAAAGATTTGCTACCTCATCAACGTTGAAAACACACACGAGAGTTCACACAGGTGAGAAGCCATATTCTTGTAGCATCTGTGGGAAAGGATTTAATCAGAAGTCACATTTGGACTCTCATGCAAGAATTCACACAGGTGAAAAACCATATCCTTGTAGCACATGTGGGAAAAGATTTGCTGACTCATCAGGATTCAAAAAACACATGAGAATTCACACAGGTGAGAAGCCATATTGTTGTAGCACCTGTGGCAAAAGATTTATTCAGAAGTCACGTTTGTACTGTCATATAAGAATTCATACAGGTGAGAAACCGTATCCTTGTAGCATCTGTGGGAAAAGGTTTGTCGATAAGCTACAATTAAAGAAGCACATGAGAGTTCATACGGTGTAAAACGTATATCCTTAGAAAATGCGGGACAACTGTGAGTCATTGCTAAACACCTGAGTAAAAAAATAATCTATATTCAAATCAATTTTTTTTCCAGAGCAGTAAAGAACTCTCAGCATTGTTTGTTCAGTTTATGACGTTATTCTATTAATTGTATCAGGAAACTGATCTTACATTTCATGAGGGTTAAAGTTTAGTATGCTCCTGTTCTATTGGTTCATTGTTTAGCTCTATTGTTTATTATTATTGCTTTATATCCTATATTGGGACAAATGGACCCCAAACCAGTCTTCTGGTTAATAATTTTAATCCTTTGCTCAAGTGATTTTTTGTCACAATAAAAATCAAGAAAGTGAGCAACAGTCAAGAATTGTGTTTATTCTTGTAAGGGAGCAAAAGTATCAAAAACCATGCTTGAAGGGCAAGTTCTTAGTAATTTTTGTCAGACCCACCCTCCTTTGCCATAAAACTGTCACACTATAACACTTTTCCTTCTAGAACGAAACTAGTTATGAGTGTGTGCACTGTAAAGAGCAGATAATATTTTTGCAGTCTTGGCATATTTCCAGGCACTATGTGTATCCTTGACTATCATACAGCTCACACCAATTAGAAGATTGCATAACATTTTTTTCCATCAGTCCCAAAAGTACATTGGAGCTGCAGTGATTCCTCAGTCAGTGAAGGATTTCAATTTAGCTGGGAAACATTAACTGCTGTTTTTGAGATGTAGTGTTTTAGCTCAGGAAATGTAGAAAGAAAATGTGGGAGAACAAAAATGTATGTTCAGCTTTAGAGCTTTTCTGCTCTGGTTAAAAAAAAAACTTCCTCCTGTTAGAGCAGATTAACTGCAGCCAACCGAATGTGAATCCGATAGGTTTTAGTTTGTTAAAGTCACAAAGTTTGGGTTGAAAGTTCTCCAGGAAACTGATGTTCCTGGTTTATTAGAACATTAAACCGCAGCATATGTTGACCACAGCCAAGTACTTTATTGACAGTTATGATAGTTAACATTGATGAAACCTACATAACTCTGTCTTGTTATACTTTTGCACATACTTTATTTTGTACAGTTCAGAGACCTGATTAAATAGTGCATAGGTCAGAATCAGAAAAAAGACATGAGCATGGTGCTGACTGCGAAAAACATAAGTTGGCATCAGAGAATAAAAAGATAAGGTTTAGCTAGCAATCATGTTTGCAAGCCAGAATTGTACAGTTACGCAGTTTGATCTAATTTATGTTATGGAAATTTTAACAACACACCCAGTGAGCTTGATTTGAAGTGGGTTTAATAAATAAAACACTAGGGTTATTGGTCAGAGAGCCCGGTGGCGCCAGTGTCCGGCAGCCTCGCCTCTGTCAGTGCGCCCCAGGGTGGCTGTGGCTACAATGTAGCTTGCCATCACCAGTGTGTGAATGTGTGCATGAATGGGTGGATGACTGGACGTGTAAAGCGCTTTGGGGTCCTTGGGGACTAGTAAAGCGCTATACAAATACAGGCTATTTACCATTATCTCTGCTAGTGGCCATAGCCTTTACAATCTTATATACACACACAAACAAAAAACATTCCACAACTCTTATATGTTGGCCCTCTCACAGGGGGCTATACCTTTAGCCCCATCCCTAAAACCTTCTCTCTCACAGAGAGAATTATGACCTGGTATTCTGCTTGGCCATTACCTAAAGATTTACATCTCTGATAAGCAGAAGGATTCTCACTATCTGTTTAACGTCTCCCATGAACTTACAATTGTCACGGTGGCGGACGGACTCAGGCGCAGACTGAGGCAGCACGGTTCAACAGTACTTTATTAATCACTCCGGTGCGCTATGTACACGTGAAGGGGTGGGGGGTGGGGGGGACACCAGGGTCCCGGGGATCAATAGGCTGGGGGAAACACACTTCTTCACACTTGCTCCGCTCCTTGTCCAAACACTCCTCACACAAGCAACCCACTCACACTCACGGGGTCCAGGAGTCAAAACAGGTGGGTCCAGATAACCTATAAACATAGTGTAACAACCCTTTTGGGTTATAGCACCACTAGGGGGAGTTGCCCTACTGTTGTAGTAGTTGTGGGAGTCTCCTAGGGTGTGTTGTTGTTAGCGGCAGCCATTTCATGCTGCTCATGTTCTTTCTCTGAAAGGAGAAACCTTACTGTTGTGACCAACTGGCCACGGCAACTACCGATCCCCGCACATGTATGTACGGACAGAGTAGAGCCGTGGAGACCTGGCTTGTATGGTCTTATGTTGCTGACGGCAAATAAAGGTCTGTTATTGGATTTAACCGACTGGCTTCGGGTATTTTCAGCTAACCTCCACACCACATGCCTGCCGGCCTGCTAGCCGCTCCCGCCTCGCCAGACTGCTGTTACAAAGTGGCGCCCGAACATTGTTCTCCGGATCTTCATCATCGTCCGGACCGACAGACGGTGGGCTCGGATATTTTTCCCGTGTTTTTCAACGATCGACACTTCGGCTGAGGTGGTGTGGTTTTTTTTTTCTCTTCGTCTGGCGGTATTGGCCGGGCCGATGGGACCCAGTGAAGGGGCCGACTCCCCGCGAATTCAATGATATTTGCAGGCCCGGAAGAGCGCCGACCCATCGCTTGTCACACTCGCCTGCCGAAGGAGAGTACTCCGTGAGTAACTGTACGGTCCGTCGGACCGCTAACGCCAGTGCTATTGGACCGTTATGACATCGGCGGTGCTAAAGCTAAGGCTAACGCTACAGTGACTTTGACTCAGTGTTCATTCAGAGGGACGTGTTGTTTTGTGTGAAGCCTTGAAGCATCAGAGTGTGCACGGGCGCTCTCTGACTGATATTAACGCTTAAGTACTGTGTGTGACCGCTCTTTTCACGTTGCCATAACTTTTGTGGGAGAGAGTGGTTTCGGCCACATTTTTTTAAAATGGCGTCCCACGCAGACACCGGGAGTGAGGAGGATGGCTGCGACCTGGATGATGAAGCGCCCGGCCTGACAAAGTACATCATCCCTCGCTCTACACCTCTTGACCTCAACCTTGAAGTGGGACACTTGCAAGGAGAGGTCGAGAAGCCACGAGTTTGCTTACGGGATTCACTGGAGCTACAAGGGAGCCTGATTGAGCGTTTGGATCATGGAGCTAGGGGAGAGCCGGGAGAGCGGCCATCTTCCCAACAAACCCCGCCGGTGCCCCATAATAACCGCTGGTTGGACGGGTACCAGGTGGACTAACCGTTATCATACAGACAAACTTGAGGTTGACTGAGGGTTGGTTTCATGCAAGATGTATGTAATGTAATTATTCTGTTCATAAGGGATGATTGCTTGTTCAGTTCCACCGAACCCTCGTCATCGCGGCTGTGAGAGGCTTTTGGTTTGATTTTCTATCGTACTGATTCAAGCGACAGGATGTGTTGTATTTTTGTCTGTTTTTCCCTTGTCTAGGACCATCTCCAGAGGATGACTGGCCAGTAACACTGTATATTCTGTATTGTTTGCTTCGATTACTCATTTTGTTTATTGACTGTACCGATGCTGGAAGGGTGTGTAATGTTTCCTCCATAGCCTGCTTACTACCTTAAGTAGCTATGTATGGTGAAATGGGAGGAGGGTCACCTGGGGTCCGGCTGAGGACAGCCTTCTAATTGCTTCAAGCACTAATTTTGTTTATTGATTGTATTGACTGTATCAATGCTGTAAGGCCATGCTGTATAACAATTCCTCCGCAACCTTTTACTACCTAAAGTAGCTTTGTAGAGTGAAAGGGGGTAGCGGGAGGAGGGTTACCTGGGTCCGGCTGAGGACAGCCTTCTAATTCCCGGGGGGGTGATGTAACAACCCTTTTGGGTTATAGCACCACTAGGGGGAGTTGCCCTACTGTTGTAGTAGTTGTGGGAGTCTCCTAGGGTGTGTTGTTGTTAGCGGCAGCCATTTCATGCTGCTCATGTTCTTTCTCTGAAAGGAGAAACCTTACTGTTGTGACCAACTGGCGACGGCGACTACCGATCCCCGCACATGTATGTACGGACAGAGTAGAGCCGTGGAGACCTGGCTTGTATGGTCTTATGTTGCTGACGGCAAATAAAGGTCTGTTATTGGATTTAACCGACTGGCTTCGGGTATTTTCAGCTAACCTCCACACCACATGCCTGCCGGCCTGCTAGCCGCTCCCGCCTCGCCAGACTGCTGTTACAATAGACGAGGGTAAGTCGGCGGCAAGCACGGGAACAACTGATTCACTATGAGGCCAGGCAATACTGACGAGGGTTACTCAATATTCCAGCAACGAATAGCTCAGAGCCCCAGCCTTAAGAAGAGCCAGAGATCAACTGCAATTCACTCGAGATCAGCTGCAGGTGTGTGGGCCAAGAGCGGGAGCCCAATCAGAGCTCCGCCCAGGCAGACAGGTAGGAGAGAGAGAGAGAGAGAGAGAAAGACAACAAACACTTGTGGCCACACTGGGCAGGCCGGGGAGGCACAGGGACCATGACAACAATGGCCTCACTGTGTGTGTAGAACACGTGATAGCTTCACAAATGTGTCTTATGCTCTAGCCTAAGTGACAAAGTGATACTACTTTTACTAAAGTGATATGGTTAAAATAAGTGATTAATACATCAGAAAAGAAATCTCCCAGTAGATGTACCAGCCAGATAAGCCCTTGGAGTTTTTGTGATTAGATAATGTACGGTTACAGTGTAACCTTGGTTCTCTTAGTGAGAGACTAATTCTCCACTCTGTTACATATTCCATATGTACGGGGTAAATCTATAAGACACTCTGCGGGTACGACCCCCCCTTGGTCATGGCGCGTAGATATTTCTTTAAGACACTCTGGCAAGCCCAGCCACGAAACAGCTGTGCAGATGTGACACCGGTGATAGTTTGATCGGAACGCGTTTCCAAACAGCCTGGCAGTGGAGAGTCTCTCACTAAGAGAACCAAGGTTACACTGTAACTATATGTTCTCTAGCATAACGAGACTATCTGCCCACACTGTTACATATTCCATATGTACGAGGTAACTCTGTAAGACATCCCGCAAGAAGACTGTACAACAGAACTGCCGAGAGTGAAGGTGTGAACGAACCATTGATAAAGTAAAGACCGTGTAAGCCCGTGACACAAGTCAATGCACCAGTCAGGGAGCCAGCGCTGCAGGCTGGAGAACACTCACTCACTGGCCAAGGTATCAGACACAGCGAGGTCCGACACTTGGTTGTAAGTCGGTGACCGCGAGAATACACCAGGGGAACACAGCCTGCAATGTCAGTGCGGCTGCTAAAGCGGAGGCCCGAGGCAGGGATGTGACCCAAAGGGTCACAATGTATAGTCACAATGAATAGTCACAAGTGCTGTGACTTCCCTTGAATGAAACAAATAAAACCAAACTGTCAGGTATTGCAGTGTTTTCAAGACAAAAATATATCATTCTTTCACATGAGAATGTCTTAAACTGTGAAATAAGAGAACAAAATCTGTAGCGGTGGGAACATGGCTAACTTTACTGAGAGGGAGCTCCCTCTATTCTGGTCCTGAGAGTGGACAGTGTCAATAAAAGTTCTTTAAAAGATGGTTGTTCAACCACAGAAAATGGATGAAGACCTTCATAAATGAAATTAATCATGAGCTTGTCAACCTTTGCCTGTGGTACTCATCTGTTTGCACCCATTGCCATCACATCACTGATTTTTGCTTGCTTTCTTTGGGTTTTGGTTGTTCTTGGGCTCGGTTCTGTGTTGCTATAAAGTCACTGAAGGCCTTCAGCTTGTATGAATGTTTTCTCAGTTAAGAAATGATTTTAAACAGCATGTAAATCAACATTGTTTTCATTAAACACACCAAATTTTACAAAAAATATTTTTCACATATGTCCCTAATAAGACATCAGTGCATTACATAGCTACTGCTGGTACATCATTACATCCCTTACTGCTGTAATAATGTCATGCCAACCCACAATAATGTCATAAAAGCATCATTTTACAAAGGGCTATGCAAACATGGCCAATAACTTTCAGTCTAATGATGTGCAAAATTATTTGGGCATATAGCAAATTTTGCAGTTAGAAAACTTGCAGACTTCACTATATACAGTGTAGACCCTCTAAACTAAGTTTGGGGGATGTGATCTTTCAAAAAATACAGACCAAACTGTTGTTTGTTTACTTACACAGCATGTCTTGTAGAATAACTAGAGTCAACAGCAACAGCATAGTGCAGTCATATCTCAAGTCTAATGACAGAAGACAGGAAAAGATCAGTAAAGAAACAACTTCCCCAAACCAAAGCACAAATAAAACAATAAGTAAAGCTGGTTGATCTATAGTATGATTAAAGTTCAGCTTGATTAATATAAATGTCACTGACAATTGCTGATATATTGGAAAACCAAAATACTTACCACTGAGTTGATGTCATTCTGTCCAACAGCAGGAGTGCTGGTCCCGAGCCTCAAAGACAGTAAAAGCAAGCAGAGGGAGAAAAAACAGAACATTTTTAGAAGCCAATTTGATCCTTAATGACTGTGCAATCATTATAACTTAAAACACAGAGGGTCAATGTAAAACCGAATTATACTAACACATAGTATTAAAAACACCATCTATTACTGTGTGTGAATGTGTGGTATTGGCACTGTCAGTTTAGGCCTAAAGAGATTTTTTTAAAACACATAAGACCACCTAATTTAAATATAATTATTACATGCTTGTTAAAAGCTAACTTCCAATAAATAAAGTTTTAGCACCAGATATGTGAAGACTTATCAAGTTGTCTGAAATTTAACATTCCAGCCTCCCTTTTAGTTTGCTTATTGGGTGAATTAGATAATGTCACAACAGAAATGAATACAGTCCACATGGCTCCCACTGCCCTATGCATTACCAAGAAGACTGTCCTCATGAACTGGAAAAATAATCTTAATTCTAACCAATATGGATACCGTTAGATAGACCATTAGTCTTGTTGCAACCTCTGCTGCCACATTAGATCAATCAGGCGGAGAGAGGTATGGGGTCTTAACACACCCGTTTTTTGTTCACAATCTGAGTCAGAGGTGCTGAGAGGAGGAACTGGCCAGGTGGTCAGGGTCTGGGCTGTCCAGACCACATTCACTCAGCCGCTCTATGCTGGACTTTATCTTTTAGATTATGGAGCCACTGCAGAGTTGATTAAAGTCAAATAAACAGAGAAGACAGGTTCATGTTGATCCCTGACCATTATATGTACTTGTGTATTTTCTAAATGAGGCTTAACATTTTAGAAGCTGAGAAGTTCAGTGGTCCATGTGTGAAAATAATATTGCACTGATTCAAAATGTACTTACTTTTATGGGCATTTTTTACGATTATGTAATCTTGCTACTAACAATCAATTATTGTATTTAGAGTAAAATAACTTAAAGCCATTTTTAGATGAAAGGTTTCTACTTGAACTGCTTTGTTTGAATTTCAGAAGATTTGGCAGGAATTTTCCTTTTAGGCATTTCAGTTTTACAATCCAGTCTTTGGAGGAAAATCTAAAAGTGAGCTGTAGTGAGCATTGATTTCTTCTCTCAGTACATAAGATAGCCGGTCCCAGTTCAAATCTGTTGCCAGAAAACTCATTAAAATCATGGTAGATAGTTACTCGGTATCTGATGCTTTCAAAAAACCTTGTTTAAAACAAAGGTTTCTGATGTTTAGATGAAGAACACCTGGACCAGATGTGAAAACCAGTTAAAAACAAAACATTGATGAGAGCAAACAACAGGGGCATGATATCAGCAAACATTGTGGTGTAAAATAAAAAATAATAAAACTACAATAAAATTTAGGCAGATATTTCTGCTTCTTACTCGTCTGCGACACATCCACCATGTTTCAAATATTCCTGCTGTTTTTGCACTAATTTTAGCTTCTGCTAGCAGAACGTTCATGTTGAGCTCAGTGAGTTTGATCTGAATTCATATGTGAGAAAATGATTACACACAAATGAACCTGGAGCAAACATTAAAATGAGCAGAGAGACTGAAAGGAAAATTGATCATAGCTTTATATATTTGTGATAATGATGTGAAAGAAAAATGTTCAAAGAATAATATTAGTAATATAATTAATTATGTTACTGTCTCTGCTTCTAAACACTGCTGCTCTTCCTTATTTAATGATATACAGCAGGAGAATGCATGGAGGTGTGATAAATATTGTATCAATAATAAGGTTAAGCAAGTGTCTTTCAACATGTCGCAGATTTGTTGTACGGACCTGTTCACACTGTCTCTATAAGTTTGGGAAACCAAAAAAACAAACAAACAAACAAACAAAGGTGTCTGCTCAGTCAGGAGTGCAGGGGGGAGGGGCTCTAAGTTGACCTAACGGGCTGTGAATGGACAGCAGACGGCAGAGGGAAGTGACGTCTCAGGAAGTGAAATGAGAATAGAAGTAGATGGTGAGCGATGTAGCGGTGAAATAAGACAAACGTAATAAGACAAACAAAGAAAAAACAAAGCGGAAAAGGAGAACAACAAGCAGAGTGAAAGTAAACCTGTAATGTGGAGGAAACGGACAATGAGCGCAGTGTAACCGTGACAACGAGACACGAGGACGGATTTAAAGTGATCATAAAATCGTCTCCAGACGGGCGTCGTTCGGTGAGTGGAACCAGATTCAGCTACAACACCGATAAATACGCCTGTAGGGAGATGAAGAGTGCTAAAATACAGAGAAACGGATCTCTGATGAGTGTTTGTAGGGATGTGGTTCAGCAAGGTAAAGACACACGACTCTATAACATGCTGCCACATAAAAGACATCAAGTAGGTAAAATATATTTATATATCACTTTTCACAGATAAAAATCACAACGTGCTTCACAATTAAATTAGATAAAACAAGCATTATCAGGGACTACAACGTCTAGTTCTTTTACTGAATATAAGCTCATTTTTAGTGGAGTCTTGGTATAATAACGACAACGATAGAGAGTTCCACAGCCTTGGTGCCTGAAAAGCCTGATCCCCACAGGTTTTGAACCTAGTACGTGGGAGCAACAGTAACTTCTACCCTGAAGAACTACATGCTCAGGATGAAGCATGAGATTTCAACAGGTCAGTGATATACTGGCCCAGCTGTCTGATGAACAGAATCAACCTTTTGAGATTTACCTACCTGGATGATTAAGCACGCATCAAGACCTTATTTTATTAATATATTTTAAATGATAGCAGCACAAACAAAATATGTTGCAGCACAAACGTAGCACAATATTTGACATCAATTTAGTTTGATTTGGGTAATGTGGGAGGGGGCTGGCTGACCTTTTGACCTTTACATTTTCATTAATATCTTTAAAACAGAAGGAGCACAAATGACAATTTTAGCAGTAAATGGCAAATTGTACTATGGAATTATAAGATTGATGAAAGAATATAATTGTCCTTGTTTTTCCTGCTGTTCTCCTGTTCATACTCCAGTCCAGTAGGCGGGATTAATGCACCTGTAAGCTGATTTGTCAAACGCCATCAAGCCCTGAAGAAGAATGGAGCAGGACAGCAGCACTACTGTGGTAGAGGAGCGGTGTGTGTGCAGACGTGGCTGCTGTTGATGAAGCGGACTGAACTTGGAGGAGAAACACAAACAAAAGTATAGATCCCGTAACATCAGTGTGGATCTGATACAGCGTCTGTATCGCTTCTATCGATGCTTGTATCGATCCGTCCAGCCTGAGTTGAAGCAGCAATGAGTTCAGTTCAGTATCTGAGAGAGTTCATCAAGGAGAGACTAACTGCTGTTTGTGAAGAAATCTTCTCAGAGGTTGAAAAAACCATCGTCCAGCATGAGGAGGAGATAAACCGTCAGCACAGACTGCTGGATATCAGCCGGAAACCCGACAGAAACTCACACATCATAGGTATGGACATGTTTTTAACTCTGTGCTGTTCAAGCTCAGATTCTTCAGTGTGACTGACTTTACTAGAAGATGTTATTTAACAGTGCTGACAGATTCCAGTGTTGAGTACATCAGGCGTCAGTGTTTTAGATCCTTTGTAAACACTGAGACTGTGCAGTAAAGATCTAGTTGGATCTCAGCAGAATACACATTTAACAAGTTGTTAACAGACTTCTCTGAAGTTGACGTGAAGCTTCATTTAAAGAAGGATTTCACACACTGATGTCTTCATGATGGTCACCCTGCAGTTTAGTTTGGTGAACTTTGTGTCTTTGCTCACAGTGAGGAGCTTCAATGCTAACATGTTAGTGTGTAGCTGTGAGTGTGCACAAGTATTTCACTGTGTGTGTGTGTGTTATTAAATCCAGTTCTTTGTATTCTTTACGGCAAAGAAAGACACGGCTCAAAGTGGTCCAACTCAAAAAATGATCTTTAATTTTACATGTTCCGGAATATGGAGACTGAGCAGAGAGACAACATCAGCTACAGTCTCAAGCAGAAACAGGAAGCCAGGTTATTTATATACTTCTAGAAGTCACACACACTTTAAGTTTCGATCAAACACTCTACTTAGTTTCACTTTCTGCTCCTGTGCTCTGCAAAAGCATGCGGTTTCCTGTCAGTACTCTTAGCTCAAACTCAAAGCTGGCTCTCTCTTATACATAAAACAATATAATCAGAAAATAAGCATTAAGAATATATATTTATTTCTTAACAGTGTGTGTGGCACATAATTGGTCATATGGCAGGCTGATCAGCATTTATTCAGGTTTTGATTCATGCTTTAAAAAATAGTTTGAGTTTATATATCGACACATTAGTGATTATATTCTTGTGTTTCTTTGTTCCTCAAGACCTCCCACGACAACATGACTGTGAGGAAGAGGAGGGTCTGGATGAGGAGCAGGACTGTAACCAGGAGAGGAACTCCAGTCTGGACCAGGAGGACCCAGAGCCTCCACAGATTAAAGAGGAACAGGAGGAACTCTGCAGCAGTCAGGAGGGAGAGCAGCCTGGACTGAAGCAGGAGTCTGAAGGCATTATCATCTGGACTGATGAAGAGCAGCTCAGACAGATGGAGACTATCTGGAAACCTGAGATAAAGCTATACAGAATAGGTATGTAAGACTGTGATGTCTTTATAACATTGAATATGACTCACAGCAGTCACAGTGGAACAGTGGTTAGCACTGTTGGCTCACAGCATCAAGGTCCTGGGTTTGACTCCACCATGTGTGGACGCCCCTCCCCCTTCTTCCCAGCGCAAAGCCCAAGACTTTGCGCAATATTCGGAGGGTCATGAATATCATTTATGAGAAAAAAGGGCAGAGACAATTTCAGTGGATGCTGAAAAAGCCTTTCACAGGATGGAATGGCTGTTTGTTTTTGAAGTTCTGAAAAAGTTTGGTATTGGAAACAGATTTTTTAAATGGATTCAACTGATATACTCCAATCCTCAAGCAGAGATTTTAACTAACAGTCATTTTTCCGCACCATTCAGACTTCTCCACGGAACTAGACAAGGGTCCCCCTTGTCACCTCTCTTGTTCACCTTGGCAATTGAGCGTCTTGCAATGTCAGTTCAATTCATAAAAACATCAGCAGTTAAAGTAGGCAATATTGACCGTCGTATTGCTCTATATGCTGATGATGTGATCCTGTTTTGCACCAACTTAAATAAATCAATGCCATTAAGTCTTATCAATATATTTAGTACATTTTCTGGTTACAAAATACATTTTAACATGTCCAAAGTATGATTTTTGAATAAAAATAATTGAAAAAATCCCCCAATCAACACTCCCTTTCTGCAATCTGAACATGGGTTTCCTTATCTGGGTCTAAAATTAACTCCGTTAATTAAGAATATTCTTGCATCCGACTATAACTCCTTAACGATATCAGTTACTCTACTCCTAAGTAGGTGGATGAAATTTCCTATATCTTTAATTGGCCATATTGATATACTAAAAATGTCAATTTTGAGTAAATATCTTTACCTTTTTCACTCGATTCCTGTGCTTGCAGGCCCCACTGGTTCAGAGACTTATTCCCTTGAACAAAGCAAGACAGAGCTCGATCCATTTTAAAGGGAAGTTAAAGGCACTGTGCGTGCTCAATACATTTTAACTTACAATGGAAGCCGATCGGATCAGGGTCTTGGAGCTCAGAGCTCCTGCCCGATCCCAGACAACTTCAAAGAACCAGCCTTCCCTGCACCCATTGTAAAACCCATATGGTCATAAAAGTTAAAGGCACTGTCTTCTGATCACAAAGGGTCGTCTCCCCTCACCCTTGTATACGGTTTAACCCCTTCAACGGTCCACCATATACAAACACAGGTGAGCCTATAAAGGGCAGGAAGTAAACATTCTTTACCAAATAAGGAAACCCAGAATTTTTATGAAATGTCTGAAGTTAAACACTATAGCTAATTGCCTTCCCCACCATCTTAGGTGTGTAGGGGAGGAACAGAAAAACATCTAAATATGCAGTTTAGGACAAGATTTACAAATTTAAGTACAACAGTGGCAACTTTATGGTTATATGTGTTCAAAAAAGCGCCCCTCCGACAGCCAAACCCATCTGTTCTCTGATTGTAGGGCTGTGCAATATGAACAATCTATCATAACATCTATCGTCCGATAACGATATAAATCATAAAAATGTAACATTTTCTGTAAATTCTGTGAATCTCGGGCAGCTCGACTTGCGTGAAGTGTTTCCAGCTGGGCGTCACATACCTGGAGTAGAGTGTTTTAACTGATGCATGAAACGATACATTTTTAGACATAGGTTGTAAGGCCGCCGTTTTCTTTGTGAGTATTTATTACACAGCGTGCTGCGGGGAAAAGCCTGTTCTAACGTTTGAATCTAAGGTTTATTTTTTTATCTATTTTTTTATCCATATTTTTATCTTTTTTGCTTCTCATCTGTAAATACTCTGCATCTTTCACGTGATTCAGTTTATTTTGAAAAGTCTCAACAGGATCCTGAGCTTTATTGTGAAAGAGTTATGTGGAAAATACACAAGCGGACACACCGTGGTTTTGCAGGCATTGTTGCTAACAACAACGCATAAAAACAAGCGCTTGTCCATCCGTAGTGTGATTATATTAAATAAAAGAGGAAGAGAGAACTTTAAGAAATTAAAATAGCCACTACAGTGACCATCAAAATGATGAAAAAATATTGCCGTAAACAGTTTATTTTTTGACACCACGAAACAAACGATAGCGTAAAATGCAAATATAGACGTTTTTATATCGTCATCCGATATATATCGTTATATCGAACAGCCCTATCTGATTGGATTGTTACATTTGTGATTGACATGACATTGACCAATCAAATGAAAGGAATAAAAATAGGGTCAAAATTCATACTTGTAACTTGCAGGGGTTTTTTTTGGCCACACACAAATCTTTTTTTACACACACACAAATCTTTTTTACACACACACAAATCTTTTTTACACACACGCAAATCTTTTTTTACACACACACAAATCTTTTTTACACATACAAATCCTGATTTACAAGTACAAAATATTTATGACCACATTTTGAGCCCATACAACTTTTATCCAAATAACTATGTGTGCACGTGTGTGTATGTGTGTGTATGTATATGCATGTGCAAGAATGTATGTGTGTTTGTGTTTGGGGGTGCGCTTGTGTGTCCTCCTGCCCACAAAAGGGTCATAAATGCAGGAAGTTTACTAACCAAAAAACACAACCTTAACATAGGATGGTCCCTATAATGAAACACTATAGCCTCCCCCACCAACAAATTGGCTGGAGAGGTGGTCAGACAAAGGAATGTCTTTGATCCTGCTGCTTGAACTAAGACTTACAAATTTAAGTAACACAATGACAACATTTAACATTTGACTCCAACATGGGTAACTATGAATAAATATTTCTATTCTGTTTTGGAAAATATGGAATTCAGAATTTCTAAACTTAGATTTATCAGACAAGAAGAGATTTTTTTATGGCATTTCAAGCCAATGTTCAGTGTTTACCCCTATTTAATAGAGCTCTGCCCTAGCATGCCTTCTTATAACTGTAGCCAATCCAGACATACACATTCATTTGACAAAAAACAACATCTATTTATTTCATACGTCACAGATATTCACAAATGAACTTGAAATTTGACCTTTTCCAAATAAGAATGTTAGAACTAAACATTTGCATCAGTGCCTGAATAATTTGTACACTTGTACATTTGTACACTTTAAATTTCAGTGGTATATTCAGCAACATGCTCACTATGTAGAGACCTGCTAAAGGTTCAGACCAGTAAATATTTTCTCAAATGTTTGTTTTGCTGTCATTTTTTCTCCTTTGTGCCTTCAGATGTTGTACAGCAGCATGGTTTTGAGGAAGAAGAGGTTCTTACAGACCAGCAGGTCTGTAACCAGGAGAGGAACTCCAGTCTGGACCAGGAGGACCCAGAGCCTCTAAAGATTAAAGAGGAACAGGAGGAACTCTGCAGCAGTAAGGAGGGAGAGCAGCTTGGACTGAAGCAGGAGGCTGATGTCTTCATGGTGACACCCGCTTATGAGGAAAGTTCCCACAGTGAACCAGAACCAAAAAGTGAGCAGCTCCTTTCTCACAGCTCTTCTAGAGCAGGGAGCCGAGATCATGAAGAAAGCCAGCATGTGGACTCAGGATCTTCTAGACGTACGGAGCTAAAGAACAGACATCACAGAAAGAGAAGTCCAATTAGAACGGACACAAAAAACAAGTCTGTTCAATGTGATGTGTGTGGAAAAACTTTACCTGATAAATACAGAATGACTGTACATCTAAGAGTTCACACAGGTGAGAAACCGTATTCTTGTAGCACCTGTGGGAAAAGATTTTCTGACTCATCAGCGTTAAAAAAACACATGAGAATTCACACAGGTGAGAAACCATATTCTTGTAGCACCTGTTGGAAAAGATTTGCTGACCCATCAGCGTTCAAAACACACACGAGAATTCACACGGGTGAGAAACCATATTCTTGTAGCACCTGTGGGAAAAGATTTACTGACTTATCAGCTTTCAAAAAACACACAAGAATTCACACAGGTGAGAAACCATATTCTTGTACCACCTGTGGGAAAAGATTTGTCCAGAGATCGCAATTAAAGAAGCACATGCGAATTCATCCTGGTTAAAATGTTCATATTTAGAGAATGTGGGACAGCTGTGAGTCATTGGTGAACACTTGAATGAAAAGATGATCCATATTGAAGTCATTATTTTTTTCCACAGCAGTAAAGAACTCTCAGTGTTGTTTGTTCAGTTTATGACATTATTCTATTAATTGTATCAGGGAAGCTGATCTCACGTTTCTTGATGGTTAAAGTTCGGTATGCTCCCGTTCTATTTAATAGTTTTAATCCTTTGCTAAAGTGAGTTTTTGTCAAAATAAAAATTCACAAAATTGAACAACAGTCAAAAATTGTATTTATTCTTGTCAGGAAGCAAAAGTATCAAATACCAAGTTTCATGCTTGAAGGGGTAAGTCCCCAGTACATCTTGTCAGTCCCACCCTCCTTTGCCTTAACCCTCTGGGGTTGACGGATGTGCCGGCGCATCAAAATCACATGACCAATTTAAGATGATGCAGCGACTCAGAGTCTCCATTGGGTCGAAAATGCGAACTTCAGACTATATACCAATTTTTGAATTGTCTCAATGGGCCACGTAAAACCAGAGTTATGATAAAAAAAAAATACACGTGATGTTTTTTTTATGAACAAAACAGTGGTGTTTACAGCAGGAAGAAAGGTGAAAACTGTGTTTTCTACGGACAGCGCTAGCAAACACTCTCCACTTGCGAGTGAAAAAAGAAAAAGAGAAAACACCCCTTCCATATTGGTGTTAGAGTTTACCATGTCAGCCAATCAAAAAACTTATATGGCAACATGTGACACTTGTTTAGGGAGAAGGGGAAGTTTTAGGAGGGACACCTGCGATGGAAAGCGGGCGAGCGAAAGAAAGAGAGAGAGCGAGTTTTCATATGTGAGAGATTAGTGACGTTTAGTGTGTTTGGAGCCTATAGTTAGTGTGTTGTGTAGTTATTGTTTTGTATTGTGTGTTAGTTATACTGCTGAATGTCACATTTGCTCCAAAAAGCCACCAAAGGCAGATTCCAGTGTAAACGCTGTTCCCACATGGAAAACAGGACTGATACACCCTTCTGTCAGACCTGCAGGGTTTAGGCCTGTGGTGTTCTCCTCTGTCTTATACTGAACACAAACTATTTTTTTTGGACTGGCACAAATAATTTGTGTGCATTCTTATTTGATGCGGCACACCTGATTGTTCTGTAAATAGATTTAAATGGTTTAATTAAAAAACGCCTGAGGCCTTGGCTGCATTTTTAGGTGAATAGTAACATATAACTTTGTTGTTTGCAAAACATGTGCAGAATTTTTAGAAATGTACAATTTCTATTTGCATTTCAAGTTATGAAAATGATTCGTTAAACATGTTTGTGGGTTTTACAGTAAAAAATATAACTTTTTTCTACTCGGATTTTGAATTGTGCTTATATAATATGCCAAAATGAAAAAATAACTCAGATTTCCGATATTTGAGGTCGTGCTGAAAAAAATGACCAAACAAGGCAAGATAAAGCGTTTTTAAAGGTGAAATATAGAGGAAAAATCAAAAGTAGTCAAAAACGGCCAATTATACCCTGGACCCTAGAGGGTTAAAAAGCCATCCCTTGACCCAGCTGTCTTAACAGGCCAATCTCCAACCTTCCTTTCATATCAAAAGTCCTTTAAAGAGTAGTTGTCAAACAGCTAACAGATCATCTGCAGGGGAATGGCTTATTTGAAGAGTTTCAGTCAGGTTTCAGAGCTCATCACAGCACAGAAACAGCTTTAGTGAAGGTTACAAATGATCTTCTTATGGCCTCTGACAGTGGACTCATCTCTTGTCCTGCCACTCGGCCCTGAAAATCTTAGAAATATGGTATCTAACCAGATTCTTTCTCTGGATGGCATTACCTTGGCCTCCAGTAATACTAACAGGAACCTTGAAGTCATCTTTGATTAGGACATGTCCTTCAACGCACATATTAAGCAAATATGTAAAACTGCTTTCTTCCATTTGCGCAACATCTCTAAAATTAGAAATATCCTGTCTCAGAGTGATGCTGAAAAATTAGTTCACTGCAGGCTTACTTGTTGTTCCTAGAGTATTTAAAAGTAGAATGGGAGGCAGACCCTTCAGTTTTCAGGCGCCTCTTCTGTGGAACCAACTTCCAGTTTGGATTCAGGAGACAGACACTATCTCTACTTTTAAGATTAGGCTTAAAACTTTCCTTTTTGCTAAAGCATATAGTTAGGGCTGGACCAGGTGACCCTGAATCCTCCCTTAGTTATGCTGCAATAGACGTAAGCTGCCGGGGAACTCCTATGATGCATTGAGTTTTTACTTTTCAGTCACCTTTCTCACTCAACATGTGCTAACAGACCTCTCTTTATTGAATCATACTTGTTATTAATCTTTGTCTCTCTTCCACAGCATGTCTTTATCCTGTCTTCCGCCCCTCCCTGAGCCTGGTTCTGCCAGAAGTTTCTTCCTGCTAAAAGGGAGTTCTTCCTTCCCACTGTCACCAAAATGCTTGCTCATAGGGGGTCATATGGTTTTGTTGTGTAGCTTTCTGGATTTTATACTTATTGGGCTACATATTTATTTATTATACAGGCTATACAGTACATAGAATGAAAGCTCACATGTTTTATATAACTAAAATGTTTAATTATGTGGGTAACAGAAAATATTTAAGTTATAGACTATATTTATATGAAAAGCACGTATACTTACTACAGTTGAATCATTTTAACCATATGTAACCAACTGCTTATGTGTTTGAAAAAAAAAAGGCTTTGATTTTGCCACCGTAAGAAAATTTCTCTAGATCCACCCCTGGACCCTGAGAGGAAAATCCACCTCTTAATCATCCAGTGCGTAGATGTCATGACCACAGACACTTCAAATAAGTTATAAGTTATCAAATCTCCAGCATACCCCCCCCCACCCCCCCCCAAAAAAAAATAAAAATAAAAAATTAATAAAAATAAAAATCAACACCTAAAAACTAAACACGGGAAATCTGACAGAGTATTTTATTTAGATCTGTAAGTATTTGTCAGTAATATATTGTTTTCTGTAGTTTTTCTTGTGTACGCCACCAGAGTGGATTTGAAATCAACCAGTCAACATGTGATTGAAGTGCAGTCTTTCAGCCTTAATTTAAGGCGTTTAAGAAAAACACTGGATTAACCACTGTTTTTATACTTTTTCTTTTTTTTAAGCCAATTTTGTGAGGCTTAAAAATACCTGAATAGTTACTGATAGTTTCATGACCAGGTGAGGCCCGTCTCATTATCCAAGGAGAAACTCGTCAGATTACTGGAATTGTCAACATAATGTCTGCAGAGGTATCAATGCCAGTGAAGAAGGGATTATGTTTAAAATCAGCACTTTGAAAGTGTACAGAGGCAAGACTACAGTGTGTTTGTGTCTAAATACTTATGGCTCCTCACACACCTTCAGTGTGAGCTCATCCTCGCTTTCTGCTGTGATGTGAAACAGAGCTTTGGCCATTCCTTTAGCCACAGGCTGCTGGCCTGTGATTGGCTGAGCTGGAGAAAAGGAAAAAAAGAAAGGAAAAACAGCTACGGCCCACACCTCAGTCTGCACACACACCGTTTAAAAAAAAAAAGTCAATAACTGAGAGAGTCACTTACATTTTAAATGAATGTTGACAGAATTCTAGTAAATAAGGGCAGATGGCATGAAGATGAACTGGGGACCTGATTTTGGGATGACCTCACTGGGTGCTAGCTGTGTCTCCCCTTCCACTAATATGAGGTGAAAAGGGGGAAGGAGGGCCATGAAAAACTAGTCCCACTCCTTAATGTCAGATGATAATATGTCCAACTAATTAAAATCAAATATAAATAATGTTGTTTAACAGAAATGTACTATCTAATCTTATGTTTGTATACTGTCTTATCATCACATCCTGTCACTTACCTGAGCTTGGTCCACCTTGGTTGGTCTCCTTGTTTTTTTGCAGGTCTCTGTAATGTCTCGGTGATATAGATGAGGTGATGTTGTTGAATCCAAGCTCTTTTGAACACAACAGAAATTATAGGAAAGATGTTAGAACATGTGATCTGCTGTGTTGTTTATTGGTATTTCTGTAGTTATATTACTAATGATTTATTACTATGTGGGTATAGGGAGAAATCAGATCAAAATCAAAACAGGGGAAAATCTCTTCTTTCTTGCCGTTTCAATCTCAAAAAGACCCATGAATAGTCTCAAAAGGTTGATTGTGTTCCTTCGGACATTTTCAGTGGGAGAAACGTTTCGTCACTCATCCAAGTGACTTCTTCAGTCTCAGCTGACTGCAGGTTTCCCCAACCTTCACAAAAATCTTCCTGGATTACTCAACACACACTCTGAAGCCTCTAAAAGTGACGTGTGATACCACTGATGTCTGACTACTTGATCAGACTACTTGTTCGTATTGTTTAAATGTGAAAAATTCTCATGCAAGAAATAAAGAACCTGAAAAGCCAATGCCAACATTTTAAAATATTAATTTAACAATCAAAAGCAAATGTGACAGATTAAAAATGATACTACAGCTGAGAAACATTTTCTAGATATAAGCTATTATTCATTTTATGTACGATATATTTTTGAGCTGTATTTGTATTTTTTAAAGCCTGCAGTGACTGTTTTACTACAAGTATGCTGTACATTTTTATGATACCTGGCCTATTTAATCCACTTTAAATGCTCTATTCAGCCTTAGCTGACTAAATCTCGGACAACTAAATTCATGTGAGATGATTTCAAGGACGCACATTTTACTCCAGGCTAAACTCATACAGCTATTTAGTGTAGCATGCATTTATTTCATCAGTTATTTCATAACCATATTTGTCAGTGTAAATTTGAACACATGGTACTCAATAAAAAAAAAACCCCTAAGCCTACACATAAGTCACTTTCCAAAATTCACGTCGCCAACAGCACCACATTTTGTCCCTCTGTACCTGGATAGTGCTCACCTGTGTTGCAACCCTAAATACAGCAGAGTATAACTTAAGTTAAGAACAACACAGCGACTGTTCAGCTCCCATGCCAGAATATTTAATGACCCAAATAACACAAAATACACGTAACAAATAAACAAGCTTTACCCGAGCTGTCTTCCTCCTCTCACTCGGCAGCGTGCCCAGTAGCTGCTCACTGCAACCACACCTGTAACAGTGTACACAGTTATCATGATCATGTTGCAGGCGTCTTCTCCGTCGATGGGCATGGCTATAGAAGAAGGGCTGGCTGGCTTGCTGCATATGTTGGTATTGGGGGTTACTTTTTGCTGACCATGAACTGGCATGAACAACTGACCCTGTGGTGCCACCGGAACGGGAAATCCTCCTGCCCAAAGTGTCGTTTATCACTGCTAGTAGCTCTGTTAGCATGAGCTCTAGTGGTAAGTTGTCTACACCTCTATACTTGGGATAATTTTGGAGGATGGGGGTCAACATGGTTAGTTCTTACTAGTAGCTGTCCCACATCACATCCGAGCAGAAATGTTGCACCTCTGAATAGGGGAGTTAAGAACAACACAGTGACTGTTCACCTCCCCCTACAGGTTAATTTGAAGACACTTCTGTGTTATGATTTACTTTTGTTTGTGTTTGATAAGGTTTGTGGTCTTGCCACATGTGTTACAAACTGTGTCTTTGTCACAATGGCCACGGGCCGATAGCTAAATTGGACTCGATTGCAAATAACCACAAACAGAGACGGCTCAAACGTGGCAGACCGGAGTTCGGCTGTGTCCAAGGTGGTGAGTGAGGCTGGAGGGCAGGCAGGGGAGGGTCCTTGTATTCTTCCTGAATATGAATAGGTTTGAGGTCGAGGGTGATAGCAAAGAAGGTCCAGGAAATCTGAAGCACATGAAACCAAGGTTAACAAGGAAAAACTGGCAAAAGCGTAAAAAGCCGTACACTGTAAAATGTAATTCTAGCTGTTTGTTATTTCAACATATTATTCTATATCAGTTTGACGATAGATGACTGAAGTTGTTGTTATAACATAGAATTACAAGTTAAAAACGTCCCAATTACACCAAAAAAAGCTAACTTGAAAACTCATGTCCAGCTAAATCAGAAACTTATGTGAACTTGACAATGCGGGTAAGTTGAGCACAGCAGGATTCAAAACTGCCTCACGTGACTGCTACCGAGGTGCATCATGGGGAATTGGCGGTTAACGACATGCTCACTTTACTTGGACGTTTTCTAATCGTCTTCTTTGGAATATGCTTTCAAGGTGAGTAACATTGGTTATAACTATAAGGAAAGAGAGCTACAAAAGTTGGAACATGTTTTGAATTTATGGCATGACGTGTGTTTTTCTCTTTTACCGAAATGTTTGCTTTAGCTAATGTAACTTTAGCCGACAAGGTCCAGCTTGTGTGTCATGACCAAACTTGACCTAATAAACTGACATATGGCCTTTTTTATGGGTTTAATGTGGCGCTGAGCAAATCACAAGTATTGTGCCGCTAGCTTTAAGGTTGTGCACTCAACCACTGTTGCGATATTAGCAAGCTAACTCAGCTAATTAATAAAGCTTATTTCATATTGTCTCTGTACTTGTAAATTCCTTTCAAGTTCACAGGCTGTTGTATTTTGGTGGAAGTTCATTTTGGCAATATTTCCAATAACTGGCTGGGTTCAAAAAGACCTTTTTGGCAGGACTCGGATGCTTGTTGTCATCTGTTTATCCCTATGTAATCACTTAAGGTGTTATTAACTGCTGCATGCTAAGCTGCAAGAGTGCACTGAGGACTGAGACAAAATATGGTCTACAAACCAGCATTATATTAGTTTTTATCAGATAGTCCTCCAGTGTGCTTATTTTTTGCTTTAATTATATTGTGCAGTTATTTGTTACCCTGAAATGCTTTATGCTTAACAACAGTTCACTATTTTGACTTATTTTTGAACTCTTGTGATCAGTATGACTAGATTGTGTGAGTTTCCATACTAAACGAGCTGTAGTGATAAAATAATTGGCATCAGAGACACTGATTTTTGGCATGATATACTGCAGAAGTTTTTTTTTTTTTTGCATAATTTACCTTTTAATTAAACTGCATTCTCTGTATTGTAACAAAACTAACATTGTTTATATGTCAGAAAATTAGCAAACATGAATAAATGGCGAAAACAATATAATTATAACATATATTTTTATTTTACTTATTTTAGGTCTGTGAAGCCAAACTTGATGCTGGGGATTTATTTTTGTCAGTGGAGTCAAATTGTAAGTTACAATTTGTGCATTTTGTCATACTGGAAACACCTCAGATTATATTGTAATTTAATAGCTCTGTAGAACAAATGATATAAAGATTGTAGTGTCAGGGTACTTCTTAAGAAGTAATATGGCACTATTGATGATCACATGCAGGTGGCATAAACTAAATATTCAGACGTGTTACCAACAAATGATTCATTAACAAAAGCAATGGAGCAGACTGTTTAGGTTCTTGTGGTTGTAATAACATCCATAACTGCAAGTTTGTCATTAATTTATTTTCACAGGTCTAGATGATCACATTTGACTTTGTCATTTAAATGAGGTGGACTTGCAAACTTTGCGCTCTTTGGGGTAAATTGCTGTCCACTACATATACACAGAATGTGCACAGTATTTCAGATCTAAAAAGGGAGTATGTAATGGACTTGCTGGCTTTAATGTAAAAAGCCTGTTGTGTAACTTTAATGAGGCAGTTGGACTAAAACAGTATTGCTCATCAAGGTAAACATCTGAGGAATAAGGAAACTGTTACTTGTCCTTTTACTCAGTGTTCTTTTAATCGCACGTTTACTAAAGTTTTACATCACATAAGTCATTTTCACAATCATTCTACTTTAAAAGATTTCAAGACAGAGCTTATTGTTCTCTGAACTTCCTTGTTTGCTGAACGGCAGGTAAAGTGCATCTTTTTGTTTGTTTGCTTTTGTGCGTTTGTGTTTTCTTTAATGGGCCTCAGATGACTGTTTGCTTAAATTTGGGTCTCAAAGAATCTTTTTTTATTCTGCCTGTACTCTCCACCCCTCTTCTTCTATTGCTCAGGTTGAAGCAGAATTTGCCCGTCTTACATCTGTTGACCTGAAAGGGTTCCTTTTTGCTGTGCTTGACCATTATGGAGAGGTTCGTGGAGCTGTACAAAATCAAGAGCGGCATAGAAGCGCTAACTAGGCTCATAAGATGCTTCGGAGATGATGTAAGTGTTCAACTGCGAAATCTAATCCTTTGTTTAAGTTTTAGGTTATCCAGTTCAACTGATGAACTCATTGAAAGAAAGCTGATAAGTAAAGTCTGTCATCATATTTCACAACTGGACATTTAGTGTGGTAACTTTTACAGAATCTATGTATATTGGTGGTAGGTTGGATATCATATTCTACTTGAATGTCCTGATAAGCCTGATTCAAAATCTCCAATGATAATCATATATTGATGGAATTATGCATCAAAAAGCTGTGAATTTGGAGCTGTCTACATGCTTCATAAACACTGTTTAAAAAGTGTTTTTGTTTTCTTTTTGACTTCTTTGACCAGAGCCCTACACAAAGGAAGAGGACAGAGGACCTCATTTTCTAAAGGAAGATCCCTCACACACTTTCAAGACTGTGAAGGTTAGCATTGTTTCTTTTAGTAAATTTAATAATGACAGCACCACAGTGGATTTTAAGTACATGTGTACTTTTTCCTCACCAAATGTATTATTACAAGATCTTTGACACTGGATTTGGTCTGGGTTTCAGAGAAACTAACTGGCAAGCTAGCATTGATATTATTAGTGTCTTGTGTTTATTCATGTCTTCACCAGGGTCTTTGACATTTCGCTGCTGTACTGTTCACTTCAGCTTTACGTTTGATTTCTCACATTGTATATTGTAATGGCAGAGATATTAGGATATTTAAGGGGCTGCAGTGGCCGCTACAGCTGTGGGGGGCAATACTTTGGTGAAATGTCCTGGACCCTGGAAAAGAGACTGTGTAGACTGGGTAAGCAATTAAAGGTTACTGGCCGAGAGTCATTGGGCAGCTGGGTAAAGGTGGATGTTGATATTCAGTGCCAATTATGCAACCTGTTCAGCCATGTCTATATGCTCTTTTTTCATGCTGTTAATATAGGGGGAAAAAATAAACTTTAATCAATAAACTGATTAAAGAAGCATTGTCTATGGAGCCATAATCTGATCCTGTAGTGTAGCTGCAGGTTGCACATTTCATGTATTCTCAGCCAGATTTGGTTTAGAGCACAGCCAATATTTAGCATAAGTAGATTTAAATTCACACACTGGTGATGGCAAGCTACATTGTAGCCACAGCCACCCTGGGGCGCACTGACAGAGGCGAGGCTGCCGGACACTGGCACCACCGGGCCCTCTGACCACCACCAGTAGGCAACAGGTGAAGTGTCTTGCCCAAGGACACAACGACTGAAACTGTCGGAGCCAGGGCTCGAACCGGCAACCTTCCAATTATAAGACGAACTGTCAACTCTTGAGTCACGATTCAGTCATCCACCCATGTGTGTGAATGACTGAATGTGTAAAGCACTTTGGAGTCCTTAGGGGACTAGTAAAGCACTATACAAATACAGGCCATTTACCATTTAAATTGAAAATTTTGTTTGAATTCTGCAATTGAAGACATGCTCAGTTATTTATGAACATGGTCTTTGTTTAAAGCAAGAAATGGATTTGTAACATGGGGGTGCATATCTCATTCTGAAAAAACTTTAACAACTAATAAGTGTTACCCAAAGCCAATCACCACCATCCAAAGCATCAGTATGGCTCTTCTTTGGAAAGACATGAATTGTTAAGCACACGGGATATTGTGTAATTGTAATTGTGTAATTTTTTTTTTTTTTTTGTCTTTGAACCCTTTTATAGCCGACAGGTATTGAAGACACGTTTTCTAAGAGGATGAAAGTTGGCATTGCGATGGTGAAAGAAGAAGACATCGATGTGTTGGTTGTCCTTGAGGCAGCAGTAATCCTGTCTAATCTGAGGGATGTCTCAAGTGCCATTTCCATGCTGATGGGCCTTCTTTTTGCCCTCAACATACACTATCCAAAGGAACTTAAGGACATCTTTGAAGTCATTCAGAACATCCTAATGAACATTGGTGGAAGGCAGTGCATCTCACTAGTGCATGGTCTAAGAAACAGACTCTTGCAGAAAGCCATGCAGAACTGTAATTGTATGATCCTTAGTGTTAAGGACAGTTTTTATTTTACTGTTTGTTTTTTTATTCTTGCAAGTTCTCATTCTCACTTTTGTATGTCACTAAATGACTACACTTTACATTCCAGATTAGACAATTACTCATTTGTTCATGGTTTAAGAAACTTATGTGAACAACAATATAATGCTGGACTTTGCAGATGCTTATCTCATGCAAGTCAGTAGTTTTTCCTTTGTTTTGCAATTGAGCAGACTCAAACTAATGTTTCTGAAATATCCATATTATCAAATGTTTCAGAAGCATGCAGCACTCATTTTCAGAGATATTGGTTCTGTGGAATTTGTTGCAGTTGTAAACGAAGACAAATACAAGAGTTTGATGTCTTAGTTGTTATAAACTGATCTTTACTGTCACTTATCAAAGGTTTTGTACTATTTTAATATTTCAAGTTTTATGCTAACAGGTGTGACTGAGCACAATGAAGTTTAAAAATTTTGTAAATGTAAAGAATAACTTTTCTAAAATAGCAAGTGTCCCGTTGATACATTACATTAATGCAGACTTTATGTTGTTACTTCACAAGAATCACTACTGCTCCTAGAGTATTGGTCAGAATTTCATCTTCACCCAAACTGGGCTCAAGACCAAGTTCAAATTTATTGTTTCACAGGGAGCAGCCTTTGAGTTTTGATGGATTGTGAGCCTGATGAGCTACGTCACTGATTTTTCTGTTTCTCAGATGACTAAGATGGCACAATAAATGGTGAATGTTGGGTGCTCATTAGTAATTGTCTTGTCATGTTCTTAAAACAAACTTTCTGTATGAAATGATCAGATAGACTTTAATGGAATCTGTGGGGTTTTATTTTTTTTCTGTAAACAACAGAAAATTAATTTAAAGGAATGTAGATATTTAAACCTGAGATCTAAGATAAACCTAACAGGTAGTTTTGCTGAAATGGATGTTAGAAAGCCAAAAAAAAACAAAACAAAACTTAAGATGTTTAATACACATTTTTCTTTACATCCAGTCAATCAACTCTGATAATTAAAATGAAACTGATTTACAAGTTCACTCAGCTACCTTAAGGAGCTCAGTTAATTAATAAACTTAAATCAACTTAGCTAACAGATTATGTTAGTTAAGCTAAAATAGATTCCTAAGTTAAAAGAACTACTAAAGTATTTGAATTAACTAAAAAACCCAAGTCAACTGAACTAGGACAAGAGTTTAAACAATAGATTATTTTAATTTAGCTGAAAGGGTTTTCCCAAGTAAAGATGACAATTAAAGGAGTTGAACTGACTAATAAATCTCAGTCAACTAAACTAAGATGAAAGTTTAGACAACATGTGATTTTTCATTAAGATAACAATTGGTTGTGTTATAAGAACAAACTCTATTTCTTGACTTAACTTAAAATTTTAAGGCAGCCCTGTACCTCATATTTTTAAGTTGAAACAACAAGTTATATTTTACAGTGTAGGGTCAATACCAACATGAGGTCGTTGACGAACTGGCGGTGAAGGAGAGTTTGACGAGGCCTTAAATCCTCAACCTGGTTGCCCCGAATCAGTCTCAAGTATGTATTTGCATGTTTGTCTACGTCTATGTGCCAGGTCACGTTTTTCTGTCAAAATCACAGACAAACAGTATCCTGCATTCTTGATTTTTGATTCACAAACACTTCTTACATCGACTAACTACTGAAATCTTGGAGATGTTTGCTCTTTATACAGTGAAGTAATAGGGGTAGAAATAATATCAGGCTGATCCTGCCACAATTTGTTCCACCTGTCTAAATCATAGACAAACAGTATCCCACACTCTTGATTTTTAGTCTACGAACACCTCTTATAATGACTAACTACTCCTGAAATGTTGGAGGTTTTAGCTCTGTATAGAAGAATACAAATAATTATCAGTCAAAAAGTCCTTGGTTTATTGAAATAATCCCGTCCAACAACATGAGGACAGTATATGTATCATTTTCTGTTGTAACCCACAAACTGAATGGCAATGTAACAACACTCATTTTTCACAAAAGCAGTGCAATACTTCCACGTCTAGTTGGTTGTAATGGAGACGGAGTCAACTGGATCCGCTCGCCCTGCCCAGCAAATGCTCCCGACACAAGGGAAATAAATCCTGTCTCCATGCCACAGCTCTGCAGTCAAAAACAGGCTCACTGCAGCCACTAAGAGTGAATAGTATTAAACTCTCACTAAGTTAGATATTTTTCATCTCTGTTCACAGGTTTCTGGGTTGTTGGTTTTTTTTATAAGACTGAACTCTATTTTTCCATGTTTATTTTTCCATTTTTCAATGTTCACATTCTGCTTAATTTGTTGCTTTTTTGAAGAAGTGGTGGAGACTAATGAAGCAGTCTAGTGATGAAAGTTACAAATAGTTGTTTGAAATGAAAGTTAAAACAAATAATACTTAAGGATTCACTGTGAATGAGTTTATTGTCTAAATAAAGTTGCAGCTAGGCTTTTCTGTCATTGTTTTGTTTAGATGGGGTGTGAAAGTATTTTGTCCTGCCACGTGGGGAATGAAGAAAAAAGTCTGAGAACCCCTGCCTTATACAATATAAATCTGAATTTGTTATAATGGCTGATAATCATGGGAGTTTAAATTATACCTGTGGCGGGGTGTGGTCTGCGGTGCTGCTGCAGGGGAGATGGAATCACCTGCACGTCATCTACAATCACACCTCACCGGCATAACAAGCTCTGCTTTTTGTCTGTTGTTGTTCTTGTTAGTGATGTGTGTTGCTGAGCTGAGAAGCTGCAGCCAGTCTGGAGTGAACAGCAAACAAAAGTGTGAATAAAAGTATTCTGAAAAGCATGAGCATGTCATCTGGTCTGCCGTAACATGCTGAATATACGCATTCATATTCAGCACATTACAAATCTTTAGAAAAAGCATATGAGAAGTGAAGGGACACCTTGAGGAATTATGCGCTTCAAATGTTTTAAAAGGAGCGAACGAGGATAGAGAACCTGGCATCCTGTTGCCAGCGGGTTCGCTGGTGCATTGCGAAGGAAGGATAGATGGCAGGGAAAATGCCACCCCTGTACCAGAAGGGTTTGTTACTGCATTTGCGGAGGAAGGGACAAAACTGAGAAACTGGTGTTCCGGTGTAAGAAACGTTTACTGTTGTGTTTGCAAATGAACGATATGGGGAAGAAGACTGGCAACACGGTGCCAGAAATATGCACTGTTATATTTTATGAAGGTGGGTAGAATCAGGGAAACTGGCATCCCAGTGGGGAAAGTTTGCTGCTACATTTGTGAAAGAAGGATAGTAGGAAGGCAAACTGGCATCCTGGTGCCAGAAAATTTTAATACTGCAAGTTGCAAACCAAGGATAGTAGAGCAACAAACTGGCAACCTGAAGCTGATAATAGTTTTTGTTGTTGTTGTTGTTGTTTTTGCAAATGATAGATGGCAGACGCTGCCAATACAGTGTTCGAAAAGTGAGCTGCTTTATTTTGTGAAAGAAGCTTAGAAAATAGAGAACCTGGCATCCTAATGCAAAAAGCTTTCTGCTGCATTTGACAAGGAGGGATAGAGACAGATAACCTGGAATCTTAGTGCCAAAAAGAATCACTGCTGCTTAGCATATGAAGGCCATATGCGGAGAAACTCACATCCCAGTGGCAGAAAAACTTGTTCGCATTTTGCGAATGATAAACTGGCATCCCAGTGTCAGGAAGTTTGCTGCAACATGTTGTAAATGAAGGATAGTAGAGCAATGAACTGACTATCTGGTGCCCATGTTATTTTCATTTATTTATTTTTTTCATTTTTATTTTTTGCAAACAATATGTAGATGGCAGAGAACTGACATCCTGGAAGAAGAAGGGTTCACTGCTGCTTTTTGCAATGATAGATGCAGAGAAAGTGGCAACTCTGTGGTGATGCTGCCTTTGCGAATGAGGGATAAAGAAAGAACTTGGCATCTCAGTGTCAAACTTTGCTTCTGCACTTTGCAGAAGGAGGGATAGAAAACATCACAGCTGGATTCTTATGCCTTGAAGAGATGAACGGCAATGGTGGAGGAGCAGAGTATGGAATTGTAGCAACTGATTTCCAGCTGCACATTAAATGATAGGAGGCAGGTGCACAAAACTGAGCTTGCCCCTGCTACCTGGCGCTGATGGCTGGGTGGAATTTTTGCTGTTGGAGCACCCAGCCACCTGGGTTGGCTGGAAGACTGTTTACTTAGCCTGGCAGGGCGAAGGACACTGTCTCAGCTGAACTATGGACACACACACACACACAGACATATATATATATATACATGCAGACATACACTCATCCCCCCTCCAAACGCCTTCAATGCTTATTCCCCTCCGATGCTGACGGTGGATCAAGGAGACCAGCGCTTATGCTGCAGGCCCGGATGTGTTTTTCAATTCAATTCAATTTTATTTATATAGCGCCAAATCACAACAAAAGTCGCCTCAAGGCGCTTTATATTGTACAGTAGATAGCACAATATTAAATACAGAGAAAAACCCAACAATCATATCATATGACCCCCTATGAGCAAGCACTTTGGCGACAGTGGGAAGGAAAAACTCCCTTTTAACAGGAAGAAACCTCCGGCAGAACCAGGCTCAGGGAGGGGCGGCCATCTGCTGCGACCGGTTGGGGTGAGAGAAGGAAAACAGGATAAAAGACATGCTGTGGAAGAGAGACAGAGATTAATAACAGATATGATTCGATGCAGAGAGGTCTATTAACACATAGTGAGTGAGAAGGTGACTGGAAAGGAAAAACTCGATGCATCATGGGAATCCCCGGCAGTCTACGTCTATTGCAGCATAACTAAGGGAGGATTCAGGGTCACCTGGTCCAGCCCTAACTATATGCTTTAGCAAAAAGGAAAGTTTTAAGCCTAATCTTGAAAGTAGAGATAGTGTCTGTCTCCCGAATCCAAACTGGAAGCTGGTTCCACAGAAGAGGGGCCTGAAAACTGAAGGCTCTCCCTCCCATTCTACTTTTAAATACCCTAGGGACAACAAGTAGGCCTGCAGAGCGAGAGCGAAGTGCTCTAATAGGGTGATATGGTACTACAAGGTCATTAAGATAAGATGGGGCCTGATTATTTAAGACCTTGTAAGTGAGGAGCAGGATTTTGAATTCAATTCTGGATTTAACAGGAAGCCAATGAAGGGAAGCCAAAACAGGAGAAATATGCTCTCTCTTCCTAGTCCCTGTCATTACTCTTGCTGCAGCATTTTGGATTAGCTGAAGACTTTTCAGCGAGTTTTTAGGACATCCTGATAATAAAGAATTACAGTAGTCCAGCCTGGAAGTAATGAAGGCATGAACTAGTTTTTCAGCATCACTCTGAGACAGGATATTTCTAATTTTAGACATGTTGCGCAAATGGAAGAAAGCAGTCTTACATATTTGTTTAATATGTGCGTTGAAGGACATGTCCTGGTCAAAAATGACTCCAAGGTTCCTCACAGCATTACTGGAGGCCAAGGTGATGCCATCCAGAGTAAGGATCTGGTTAGATACCATATTTCTAAGATTTTCAGGGCCGAGTACAATAACCTCAGTTTTATCTGAATTAAGAAGCAGAAAGTTAGCGGCCATCCAGGTCTTTATGTCTTTAAGACATTCCTGCAGTTTAACTAATTGGTGTGTGTTACCTGGCTTCATGGATAGATAGAGCTGCGTATCATCTGCATAGCAGTGAAAATTTATGCTATGTCTTCTAATGATGCTGCCTAGGGGAAGCATGTATAATGTAAATAGAATTGGTCCTAGCACTGAACCCTGAGGAACACCATAATAGACCTTAGTGTGTGAAGAGGACTCTTCATTTGCTTGAACAAATTGGAGTCTATTAGATAGATATGATACAAACCACTGCAGCGCAGTACCTGTAATACCTACAGCATGTTCCAATCGCTCTAATAGGATGTTATGGTCAACAGTATCGAACGCTGCACTAAGGTCTAGCAGGACAAGCACAGAGATGAGTCCACTGTCAGAGGCCATAAGAAGATCATTTGTAACCTTCACTAAAGCTGTTTCTGTGCTGTGATGAGCTCTGAAACCTGACTGAAACTCTTCAAATAAGCCATTCCTCTGCAGATGATCTGTTAGCTGTTTGACAACTACTCTTTCAAGGATTTTTGAATGAAAGGAAGGTTGGAGATTGGCCTATAATTAGCTAAGACTGCTGGGTCTAGAGATGGCTTTTTAAGTAAGGGTTTAACTACAGCCACCTTGAAGGCCTGTGGTACATAGCCGATTATTAGAGATAGGTTGATTATATTTAAGATTGAAGAATTAATTAATGGCAGGACTTCTTTAAGCAGTGTTGTAGGAATGGGGTCTAAAAGACACGTTGATGGTTTGGAGGAATTAATTATTGAAGTTAACTCAGAAAGATCGATTGGAGAAAAAGAGTCTAACTTAACATCAATGGTACTAAAAGTAGCTGTAGACGATATTACATCTGTGGGATGATTATTGGTAATTTTTTCTCTAATGATAAAAATTTTATTTCTGAAGAAGTTCATGAAGTCATTATTAGTTAACGTTAAAGGGATGGTTGGCTCAGTAGAGCTCTGACTTTTTGTCAGCCTGGCTACAGTGCTGAAGAGAAACCTGGGGTTGTTCTTATTTTCTTCAATCAGTGACGAATAGTAAGATGTTCTGGCTTTGCGGAGGGCTTTCTTATAAAGCAGCAAACTATTTCTCCAGGCTAAATGATGATCCTCTAAATTTGTGACACGCCATTTCCTCTCCAGCTTGCGAGTTATCTGCTTTAGGCTACGTGTTTGAGAATTATACCACGGAGTCAGGGACTTCGGATTTGAGGCCTTAGTTTTCACAGGAGCTACAGTATCCAGAGTCGTACGTAGTGAGGAGGTAAAATTATTAACAAGACAATCGACCTCTGTTGGAGTAGCGTTCAGATAGCTGCTCTGCTCTATGTTGGTACAGGGCATTGAAGATGATAACAGTGGTTGGATTATATTCTTAAACTTAGTTACAGCACTTTCAGAAAGACATCTACTTTGATAAAGTCTACTCTCCACTGCTGTGTAATCAATCATTGTAAATGTAAATGTTATCAGGAAATGATCAGACAGCAGAGGGTTTTCAGGAAACACTGTTAAATGTTCAGTTTCTATGCCATATGTTAAAACAAGATCTAGAGTGTGATTAAAGTGGTGGGTGGGTTCTTTTACATTTTGAGAGAAGCCAATTGAGTCTAATAACAGATTAAATGCAATGTTGAGGCTGTCATGTACTGTCTACACTGGCTGTCTCTCACCCTTTACCCAACCCTGTTGCTTGTCATGTGTTTCTTTGGTGTATTAAGAGTTTTTTTCATATGCTATGTGCAGAAGTGTTTTTTTCTGTTCAAACTGATCTCCCTGTTGGAGCTCAGTCTGGGGGGAGTTATTTTTTTCTCCTTGTCTTTTCTCATGTGGTGCATTTTTCCATTGTTATACCTCTCTGACCTGTCTTCCCCATGTGATGTTTTTGTGTAATGTATGTATGGTCGGAGGGTAGGATGGCGCTGCCATTGCGTGCAATAGGTCGGCAGCCTTAACATGAAATTTCCCCTTGTGGAACTAATAAAGGTATCTTATCTTATCTTATCTTATCTTATCTTATCTTATCTTATCTTATAATACCTGGTGGGCCAGTCGCTAGTCAAAATGCCCGGTCCAGCCCTGCTGGGAGGTACAGCGTCTCCACACTCCACAAATCTGATGCTTCTGATTTGGAGAAAATGAGCTGAGGGAGACACCTGGTGGACAAACACAGACATGGCAAGAAGAAAGACTAAAGTGCAGAGAGGAGACAAACAGCTGGAAATACTTGTTGGAAAGGATTGTCATGCTTCAGAAAAACACACAGCACACTCTCTAACAGTCCTTTATTTGCACTGAAGGAGACGTGAAGAAACCAAATCACACAATAATGAAGTGAACACATTTATAGCCAGTATTCAAGATGATGGATAGAAATGAAAATCATGGAGCATTTATGCATTTATAGGTCTGTGTCTTACAGCAGAAGCAGCATTTACATGAACTCACTGGCCTTTTCCCACTCAACACTCTCTTCTTCATCAACTCATCTTCCTAAAAAGTGGATCTACCAACATTTTTTTAATTTCTTTGTTATTATGATTAATATGTCAAACAAATATATTTTCCACCCTTTGTGTGACAGAGGCAGGAATTTCTCTGTCCTGCATGTGGAGAAATCTGCTGTTAAATCAGAACATTAACAGGTTTCAGGCTGTGTCAGCAGGCATGTGTTAACAGGGATTATAAGATACTTTAATGGCTTTAATGCATATTTATATATTTAACACATTTCTGTTTGTTCACATATAAACACATGTGATTTATGTCTGTTTATCTTTGACCTTGTAATTAGTTCCTACCGCGAATTCATCATGTAAATCTGTAATAAAGTGGGAACAATGACCAGCATGTCACACAGTTTGTTATCCTTGTATACAGTCTCTGCTGCTGTGTGCTGTGCTGCACTCACTCAGAGATAAGAGGACATGTACAGTTATCCCAGAGAGGAGAAAAATAGCTGGCTTCATTTATAAAATCGGAGCTACGGATTAAAACAACAACAAATATCTAAATGAATCATATTCACTCACTTAATCTGCTAAAAACAAACAAACACTCCTGCTCTGCTGTGGCAACCAGCAGAGCATTTTACGGTGTTTAAAAGGTAATGACTGGGGAGCAGACAGGACAGCACTGAGAGCTCTATATGTAGGTCTCATTAGGTCAGTGCTGGATTATGGGTGTCTGGTTTATGGTTCAGCAGCTAAAACTTTGCTGAATGACCTGGACAGAGTTCAATATCAAGCTCTGAGGTTGTGTTGTGGGGCTGTTAAAACTACTCCAGTGGCTGCTTTGCAGGTGGAAATGGGGGAGCAACCATTAGAACTAAGGAGGCGTCAAATTGCTTTGACTTACTGGGCAAATTTGAAGGGACATAGTGACAGTCATATAGCGCAGAGTGTACTTAAGCCTTGCCAAGAACAAGAAAAAGGGACTGGTCAATGGAGATGTTTCGGGTGGACTATAGGAAAAGAAGTCAATGAGATGGGATTTAGTTGCACAGACCTTAGCCCAGCAGTAGCCTTGTCAGTATTGCCACCTTGGTTATATGACCAAATAATTCCTGACTTCTATTTGTTACGTAAGGGGGGGGGGTGTGACTAAAAGCCAGGTGCAAGATCATATAGTGGGAAGGTACTCAGGTTATGTAAGATTTTTACTGATGCGTCAAAGCTGTTGGATAACAGAGTGGGTGTTGCATTTGTTCTCCCAGACATAAGTTATATGGTGAGTACATGAATTACAGATGGTTTGGCAGTTTATACTGGGGAGCTTGTAGCAATTTTAATGGCTTTGACCTGGGTGGAGGACGCACCACTGGGGAGGTATTTGGTTTGCTCAGACTCTAGCAGCGCACTGGTGAGTATAGGTAATATGTCTTCGGACTCTAGACAAGATATTGTTTTTGAGATATTTCATTTATTGTATAGGATTAAACATAGAGGGATAGAAGTGGTTTTCTTATGGGTTCCTGCGCATATCGGTGTTGATGGTAATGAACAGGCCGATAAGTTTGCAAAAAGTGCAGCAAGAAGAAGTTATGTGGGTTTGACTATCAAATACAGTAAAAGTGAGGTGAAAAGTTTAATCAAGGTAAAGTTGAAGGAGAAGTGGCAGGCACAATGGAACAGGGACGGGAAAGGCAGGTATTATTATAGCATGCAGAAAACAGTCGGGCAATGTAGAAGAAGCTTTAGAAGTAGAAGAGACGAGAGTAAGATTTGGTCACACAGGCTTGAATAGCACGCGTAAAAAGATTGGCAAACATGACACAGGGACTTGTTACTTCTGTGCACAGGAGGAGACGTTTGAGCATGTAGTGTTGGAGTGCGGTAAGTACAAGCGAGAAAGGGAAAGGTTGAAGTCTGAATTGCAAGAAAATAGTGTTCACCTAAGGGTGAGAGACATATTTCAAAGGGATGCAGGGGATGTTGTTTATACGGCAGTGTTTGGCTTTTTAAGATTGACGGGTGTGTATCCGAGACTGTAGATTACAAAACCGTTCTGACCCACACTCCTTTCCAGAAGGTGGCGGTAAATGCACCTAAAAGTTGTTTGCCAACCGCCATTAAAATGTAGGAGAGTGTCGGGAGGAGGGGCGACTGACACTCCTGGGCTGTGAATGGACAGCAGACGGCAGAGGGAAGTGACGTCTCAGGAAGTGAAATGAGAACAGAAGTAGATAGTAAGAGAGACGATGTAGCGGTGAAATAAGGTAAACGTAATAAGACAAACAACAAAGCGTAAAAGCAGAGCAAGAACCAGAGTGAAAGTAAACCTGTAATGTGGAGGAAACGGACAGTGAGCGCAGTGTAACCGTGACAACGAGACACGAGGACGGATTTAAAGTGATCATAAAATCGTCTCCAGACAGTCGTCGTTCGGTGAGTGGAACCAGATTCAGCTACAGCAGCAATTACCCCTCTGCAAGTCATTTCCTGACAACCATGCTGAACGAAGCTTAGGCCTTCAGAAGACTGAGTGCCAACTCAAATGAGCACATTTGCAGTAAATATATGAAAATGATTATAACCGCTTATTTTAATAAAAGGAATCAAACATTTTCAATCCCAACAAGACCTAAGTGCTTGGGATGAAGCATGAGGTTTCAACTAGGGCTGGGTATCGTCACTGATTTCTAGAATCGATTGGATTCCGATTCACAAGGTCCCGAATTGATTTGATCCACAATTCGATTCAATTCAATTTGAATCGGGAAAATGTGGCCCCAGACAGTTAGAAAAATTATAATACAGATCAGTACATTTACATATTTTTATATCTATAAAAAGAAAGCTGACACTTGCAAGACTTTATCAAAGGTGTAAGCATCACAGCAGATGCCTTTGTGTCAAAGAAGCTGAAATAAAACAGAAAAACGTGGCTTTAATGGTTTAATCCCAGGCAAGGTTTTCCTGGCCTAGGATTTTATCAAAATATTCTGCAGTAGATCAAAAACGAAAGAAAACCATTAATCACCATATGAACATTAGGTGATGCTGCTGAAGTGAAGCAGAGCAAAGGAACAGAGGTTTTATTAGAGACACGGCTAAGCGTTTTGCAATTTTGCATAATTTTAAAAAGTTTAAATTTGTTCAGTATTGAACGGCAGAAATTAGTTTTTCTTTTCAGAAGTAAGTAAAAAAAAAAAAGACAGCGCTGTAAACAACGGTAGATTTGTGCGTAATAAGCAAGCGAATAATACAGAAAACAGATGGGAAACTGTTCTTGAAGTACAGAGAGAGAGAGAGAGCTGTGCATTTTGTGATTTTATCGCAATTTTTATTTACAACAAAATTAAGAGGGAATTCATGACAATGTTTATGTGAAGCGTAGTTTGGATCTTCTTTTGCTGCTGGTTCGGTCAATATTGTTTGGAGTGAGATAAAACTAACAGCTTTAGAATCAGCGAGCTGTCAGTTTTCAGCCCGACCGTGTCCATGCCATCGGGTGAGAAAGGCCACATCTCACTGATTCTGATCCGTTCACGGTCCGCGCTTTGTATTTGTATTTACATCTTTGTGCAGAATCCGTGTGCCTGCTCTCATTTACTGTTTTAGCTGCTTGGTGGTTGTTGAAATTTAGTGAGATTTAACCAGAGATTCTGGCATTTCGGGCAAAATAAATTTATATTACAAAAATTGATTCAGGATTTTAATGAATCGATATCACGTTATCCAAGCTAGAATCGATTTTAATCGAAAAATCGGTAATCAAAACCCACCCCTAGTTTCAACAAGTGATATACTGGGGAACTTCACCATGTAGAGCTCTAAAAGTTATTACAAATTTTTTAAAATGAACCCTAAAATGTACTGGCAGCCAATGAAGAGAAACCAAAACTCGAGTAATATGTGACCTCTTGTTTGTGCCAGTTAAAAGTCTTGCCGCAGCATTGTGTACAGCCTGAAGGCAATCCAAAGCTGATTTGTTAAAAAAAAACAAAAAAACTATTACAACAATCCGAACAAGAAGAAATAAAAGCATGAATAATCATTCAAGTTCTGCCTTTGACAGTAGTTTGAGTTTATAAATGTTTCTTAGATGATATAAACAGTTTAGAAACAGTAGTTTGGAGTGTTTCTCAAGTGATTTTGAACTGTCAAATATGACACCCAGGTTTCTGTGGCTCGATTGAACTGAAGGATATAAGCAACTGATATGCTGCCTTATTTCTAAAAACATGTCATCAGGAGCAATAATTAAAGTTTCTGTTTTATCTGTATTTAACTGGAGGAAATTGTCATTTAACGATTGTTTGATTTCTGACAAACAGTTATTTAAACAAGACAATTTATAAAGCTCAGAAGCTTTGAAAGAGCAGTATAACCGAATACCATCAGCATAAAGATGATACAAAATAATATTGTAACATCTGATAATTTAGCCTAGAGTGAATATATATAAAGCAAAAAGAGAATTGGACCTAAAACAGATCCTTGAGGTACCCCAGAAGGCAGAACTGATGTTTTAGACAGCACTTGATTCATACAGACCAGGGGTCCCCAATCCCAGTCCACGAGGGCCGGTATCCCTGCTGGTTTTAGCTCTCACCCTGGGTCAACACACCTGAATCAAATGATTAGCTCATTACCAGGCCTCTGGAGAACTTCAAGACATGTTGAGAAGGTAATTTATCCATTTAAATCAGCTGTGATGGATCAAGGACACATCTAAAACCTGCAGGGACAACGGCCCTCGTGGACTGGGATTGGGGACCCCTGCTACAGACAGTAAAAGATCTCTCAGATGGATACGGCATAAGCTATTTTAAAACAACACCAAGCCAAATACTAAAATTTGTCTGAGGCTGAGATTGCAGGATTGTAAACACATGATTGCTGGGCTTCATTTCTGTACTGAACAGTCATTTTAAGATTAGCTAGTAAATAACAATTAGCTAATGTTGTTCATGAGACTAAAGTCATCTCACTCTGGTAATGTAAATATAATATGACCAACATTAAAGTTATTATTATATTAAATATTAGTAGTAATTACAGCAATGAACTTGAACTCAAACACTGAGCTTCAGTAAAGATTCAAGTTGCAGTTATTTATATTTCCTATCACCTTAAATCTTCACTCAAAGACAAGTATCTTTGACAGTGTATATATGGATGTATCATATACAAGAGACAAATGCTGTTCTTTTAATATGTTGGCATTACTAAATTTGGCTCAATGCTTACATATATGTGTAAAAAGAAAATGTACGGGCTGTGATAACTGTTTCTGATAGAATGAAGAGTAGACTAGGGCTGCCACGATTAGTCGACTAGTCACGATTACGTCGACTATCAAAATCGTCTACGACTGATTTAATAGTCGACGCGTCGTTTGAAGCTTTATAAGATCCCAAAAGACGCAGGAATAAGTAGTAGGATTTAAGAGTGTAAAAACGGACTGAAACAGAAGATGGCAGCACTGCATGTACAAGGATGCCAGCTGCCGTTAAACCCCGAAGAAGAAGAAGGAGCTCTGTCCCAGAATTCATAGCACAGCCCAGCTCAGTTTCCAACAATGGCGGCAGCTAGTTTTAATATTACTCTTATTATTCTTTCTGGGTCACAAAATAAACGTTGAACATATTTTCAGGCGAGAATGTAGCTGTGTAAACCTCAAATATCTGCTCAGTTTGTCAAGACACCACATATTTTCAAAAGCGCTCCGACGTTTTCGGAGACGTCTGTTACCCACCAGCTCGATAGCTAGCTGGGGGCAAGGCTAACTAGCGCCCGTGAGAACACCGGACTCCCGGCAAATTGTTTTCAAACCCACCGCCGTCTTTCGCTACTCAGGTTAAACATGATATATGTGTTGGATGAATCCAGTGTGCATTTTAAATTCTCAGCAAACTTCAACATGAAAGGATGGTGTGTGTTACAACATGTTTGCCCACATGGGACAGTTAACTTCAAGTGATATTAAACTGTTTAATATTATATATGAAAAAGGCACAATCCCATCAGTCAGGAAGCAGATAATGGTAAACAAGTTAAAAACCCATCGTAGTGTTGGGGAAGACCATGGAGAGAATGAAAACAGATGAAGCTGATTTTTAGATACTAACAGTCTCTTCTCTGGGGATCAGAGTGGGTTTCATAAAGAAAGAGGGACGATGGAAAGTTTCTTATGTTTGTAATCAGAAATCAGGAAAGCTCAAACAAATAAGGAAATGATAATAGCTGTCTTCTTTAATACAGCCATAAAACATGTTATGGAAAGAGAGACTCCTCATTAAACTCAGAAATCTAGCAGTAAATGGGAAATTGTACTATTGAATTATAAGATTGATGAAAGAATATAATTATCTTTGTTTTTCCTGCTATTCTCCTGTCCATACTCCAGTCCAGTGGGCAGGATTAATGCACCTGTAAGCTGATTTGTCAAACGCCATCAAGCCCCAAAGAAGAACGGAGGAGGACAGCACTACTGTGGTAGAGGAGCGGTGTGTGTGCAGACATGGCTGCTGTTGATGAAGCGGACTGAACTTAGAGGAGAGACACAAACTAAAGTATCCATCCCCTCATGTCAGTGTGGATCTGATACCAGCGTCTGTATCGCTTTTATCGATGCTTGTATCAATCCGTCCAGCCTGAGTTGAAGCAGCAATGAGTTCAGTTCAGTATCTGAGAGAGTTCATCAAGGAGAGACTAACTGCTGTTGGTGAAGAAATCTTCTCAGAGGTTGAAAAAACCATCGTCCAGTATGAGGAGGAGATCAACCGTCAGCACAGACTGCTGGATATCAGCCGGAAACCCAACAGAAACTCACACATCATAGGTATGGACGTGTTTTTAACTCTGTGCTGTTCAAGCTCAGATTCTTCAGTGTGACTCACTTTACTAGAAGATGTTAAACTGGGTATTTATCAGTGCTGTGGGTCAGTGTCCAGTGATGGACTATGTTGGACTGGTGCAGGTCCATGGTTACTCATAGGTTAGGTTTTAAAACAGTTTAATTGATTTATTCATTAAACTTTTTTCTCTAACAGATTCCAGTGTTGAGTACATCAGGCGTCAGTGTTTTAGATCCTCTGTAAACACTGAGACTGTGCAGTAAAGATCTAGTTAGATGTCAGCAGAATACACATTTAACAAGTTGTTAACAGACTTCTCTGAAGTTGAAGTGAAGCTTCATTTAAAGAAGGATTTCACACAGTGATGCTTTCTTGGTGTCACACTGCAGTTTAGTTTGGTGAACTTTGTGTCTTTGCTCACAGTGAGGAGCTTCAATGCTAACATGTTAGTGTGTAGCTGTGAGCGTGCACAACTATTTCCCTGATCTGTTGTGTGTGTGTGTGTGTGTGTTGTGAGAATAGATTATTGTAGTATTAGGGATTTAGTTGTATTAACCATAGTAAAGCATTATATTTATTATTTATTTAAGTAGGTCATAGGTCAAGCTACTAAACATTCACACTAGGGCTGCCACGATTAGTCGACTATCAAAATCGTAGACGACTGATTTAATAGTCGACGCGTCGTTTGAAGCTTTGTAAGGTCACAAAATAAATGTTTAACATATTTTCAGGCGAGAATGTAGCTGTGTAAACCTCAAATATCTGCTCAGTTTATCAAGACACCACATATTTTCAAAAGTGCTCTGACGTTTTCGGAGAGGTCTGTTACCCATTAGCTCGATAGCTAGCCAGGGGCAAGGCTCACTAGCGCCGGTGAGAACACCGGACTCCCGGCAAATCGTTTTCAAACCCACCGCTGTCTTTCGCTACTCAGGTTAAACATATATAAGTCACTTAGATAACTTAAAAATGTTATTGTTTGGCTTTTTTTTTAGTATTTTATTTGTTCCTGAGTAAATCGGTTTGGCTGAAATTAAAGTTATAATTTTAAACAGCTGAATAAACATCAAGCAGACAACTGATTATCAGAAGTGTGAGATCCTCGAGAATATACTCCGGTGTCCTGTTATATTTTAGATAGCAAGGAGTTTATTAAACTTCACCGAAACAATCTGCAAATTTCATTTAAATTTAATAAAGTATCACCTTGCCTTTATTTTTATTTAGCACATACCTTAAACACTTAAAGCTGTAAGCTAATAGTTATATAAGAGCAGATGCTGCTGGTGCAATAAACTAAGTTTTACGTCCAATCGATGCATGATCTGATTAGTCGACTAATCGCAAAAATAATCGGTGACTAGTCGACTATCAAAATAATCGTTTGTGGCAGCCCTAATTCACACATAGAGCACACACACAGAATTGGGAGAATAGGTCAGAGGTGTAGGTGAGAAGATAAGATAACCTTTATTAGTCCCACACGTGGGAAATTTGTTTTGTCACAGCAGGAAGTGGACAGTGCAAAAGTTATGAAGCAAAAATTAGAATAAAATAAAATAAGAATAAATACAGTACACAACTGTACAGAATAAAATAAAATACTACATACAGTAGAATAAAATAGAATAAAATATATATATTGTAAATAAAATATACAATAAGATAAAAATAGAATACAAATGTTGTAAAAATACAACGATGCCAGAAAAGATTATTGCACATTAATTAGCGATCGTGGCTCAAGAGTTGGGAGTTCGCCTTGTAATCGGAAGGTTGCCGGTTCGAGCCCCGGCTTGGACAGTCTCGGTCGTTGTGTCCTTGGGCAAGACACTTCACCCGTTGCCTACTGGTGGTGGTCAGAGGGACCGGTGGCGCCAGTGTCCGGCAGCCTCGCCTCTGTCAGTGCGCCCCAGGGTGGCTGTGGCTACAACGTAGCTTGCCATCACCAGTGTGTGAATGTGTGCGTGAATGGGTGGATGACTGGATATGTAAAGCGCTTTGGGGTCCTTAGGGACTAGTAAAGCGCTATATAAATACAGGCCATTTACCATTTATTTACCATTAGTGTTATTGCACATTTGTGGATGTGTGTGTTTAATCAGTTAAAGTCTTTGTTGTGGAGTCTGACAGCAGTGGGGAGGAAAGATCTGCGAAATCTCTCCGTCCCACACCGTGGGTGCCGCAGTCTCCCACTGAAGGAGCTGCTCAGTGCTGTCACAGTCTCATGCATGGGGTGGGAGATGTTGTCCAACAGTGATGACAGCTTCGCCACCATTCTCCTGTCACTCACCACCTCCACTGGGTCCAGAGGGCCTCCTAGAACAGAGCCAGCCTGTTCAGTCTCTTCCTGTCCCCAGCAGAGATGCTGCCGCCCCAGCAGACCACACCATAAAAGATGGCTGAGTCCACCACAGAGTCATAGAAGGTCTTCAGGAGTGGGCCCTCCACTCCAAACGACCTGAGTTTCCGCAGCAGGCACAGTCTGCTCTGCCCTTTCCTGTAGAGGGCGTCTGAGTTATGAGTCCAGTCCAGTTTGCTGCTCAGATGAACACCAAGGTACCTGTAGCTGTCCACAGCCTCGATGTCCATACCTTGGATGTTCAGTGGTTGCAGTGGAGGATGCTTGTGCCTGCGGAAGTCTACCACCAGCTCCTTGGTTTTACTGGCATTGATCTGGAGGTAGTTCAGCTGGCACCAGTCCACAAAGTCCGAGTCAGTCCTCTGTACTCCTTGTCGTCCCCATCAGTGATGAGGCCGACTATAGCAGAGTCATCAGAGAACTTCTGCAGGAAGCACTGGGTGGAGTTGTGGGAGAAGTCTGCAGTGTAGATGGTGAAGAGGAACGGAGCCAGAACCGTTCCCTGTGGGGCCCCCGTACTGCAGACGACCCTGTCCGACACACAGCCCTGAGTCCTCACATACTGTGGTCGGTTGGTGAGGTAGTCCAAAATCCAGGTAGTGAGGTGATGGTCCACTCCTGAGTTCTCCAGCTTGTCCTTCAGAACCGAGGGAAGAATAGTGTTGAAGGCACTGGAGAAATCAAAGAACATGATTCTCACAGTGCTTCCAGCGGTCTCCAGGTGAGCGAGGGAGCGATGTAGGAGGTGAATGACGGCATCATCCGCTCCAATGCCAGGCTGGTAGGCAAACTGAAGTGGGTCCAGTGATGAGCTCACAAGGCGCCGAAGCTGAGCCAGGACCAGCCACTCCAGGGTCTTCATCAGGTGGGATGTCAGAGCCACCGGCCTGTAGCTGTTGAGGTGCTTGGGGCGTGAAGTCTTTGGCACTGGTACAACACAGGAGGTTTTCCAGAGCTGTGGGACTCTTCCCAGCCTCAGGCTCAGGTTGAAGAGGTGCTCCATCACACCACACGGTCCGCGCAGGACCTGACGACCCTCGAGCTGATGCCATCTGGACCCGCTGCCTTCTTGGCTTTAATCCTCCTCAGTTCCCTCCTAACCTGGGTGGTTGAGAGAGACAGTCTGGAGCCTTGTGTTGAGTGTGTATTGGATGTTGTTGTTGGGGGTGGGGAGGAGTGAGCAGGGTGAATAGAGGAGGTGTGAGGTGTCAGAGGTGGAACAGCAGCAGTGGGGGTGGGTGAGTCCGCAGCCGATGTTGGAGACTGCCTCATGGCTGAATCAAATCTGTTGAAGAAATAATTCAGTTCATTTGCCCACCTCACATCCCTCCCAGGCAGAGAGGTCTGATGTTTGTGGCCCGAGATGGTTCTGAGGCCTCTCCAGACTTCACCAACGTTGTTTTGCTGAAGCTGGTTCTCCATCTTCTGCCTGTAGCTGTCCTTCCCATTCCTTATCAGTCCCCTCAGCTCTCTCTGCACCCTTTTCAACTCCTCTTTGTCTTTGGATTTGAAGGCCCTCCTCTTCTGCTTGAGGACGGCTTTAATTTCTGGGGTAATCCAAGGTTTGTTGTTGGAGAAACACCGTACAGTCCTGGTAGGTACGGTGTTATCCACACAGAAATTAATATAGTCAGTAATGCATGTAGTAAGGCTGTCGATGTCCTCTCCGTGGTCGTCACAGATCACCTCCCACACAGTCAACTCAAAACAATCCTTAAGAGCCTCCTCGCTCTCCTCCGACCATCTCTGTACTGTGCAGGTGGCTGGTGGCTCCCTGCGCACTAAGGGCTCATACACAGGGACAAGGTGCACCAGGTTGTGATCAGATCTGCCCAGGGGAGGGAGAGGTGATGAACTGTATGCCTCTTCAGCATTGGCATGCAGTAAGTCCAGTGTTTTATTGTCTCTGGTTGGGCAGGTCACATACTGGGTGAAGGTGGGCAGTGTGGAGTCCAGTGAGGCATGATTGAAGTCCCCTGATATTATGAGGAGGGCTCTCGGAGATTGTGTTTGCAGTCTGCTAACCACTGAGTGGAGAGTGTCACAGGCTGCATCCGCGTTGGCCGAGGGGGGGACATACGCTGTTATCGCGATAACATGCGAGAATTCCCAGGGCAGGTAGTACGGACGCATGCTAACGGCTAACAGCTCAATGTCTCTGCTGCAGAGTTGTTCTTTTACAGTGATGTGCCCAGGGTTACACCATCTGTCATTCACAAACACTGCCAGTCCCCCTCCTTTCCTCTTACCGCTCTCTCTCGTCCTGTCCGCTCGCAGCAGCTGGAATCCCGGTAGTGTCACGCTCGTGTCCGGAGTTAGCGGTGTTAGCCACGACTCCGTTAGCATCATGATGCTACATTGCCGGTACTCCCTCTGTGACCAGGTTAGCCACGTGAGCTCATCCATCTTATTGGGCAAAGATCGTACAATTCCAATAATTACAGAAGGAAGAGATGGTCGATAACGTCTCCTTCTCGGCCGACGGCGCTCCTTCCCAGCACGACACCCCCGTCTTTTCCTCCTCAGCTCGCTGGGAATGTCAGGTCTGTCCGCCGGCAGTACCGCTGCTGGACGCAGCGCTAACAGCTGATCCTTACTGTAAACAAAGGATCCCTGCTCTGGGTCACCACACACAGGTGAAAAAAGTAGAAAAAAACTAAGAAAAACGACCAGAACTAGCGCAAAACGGTAGAACATGGTTGCAGAGTCTAATTACTAATACGTTAGTTATAAAAAATTACGAGAAGAAAAAGATAAGAAAGAAATAAATTCAGAATGAGCAGAGCTGCTGTAACAGGCTGCCGCACACGGGGGGCGCCGGAGGTAGGGACAGAGGTGACAGCAAGCTGCCTTTGGTAGGATAAGGTGTTGGTAAGCCAAAGCCAGGAGAACATAGTGTGTGCAGAAGTGGGCAGCAAGGACACGAGATAGGGAGGCAGGAGATAGAGGCATTAGCAGGCACCTAGTTTTGAGAGACAAAGGTTGTTGATATCTGAGTATAAATGTGTGCTGTTGGGACTGCCCCAGCAGATTTTGATGTTTGAGGCTGAGCTGTGAACATCCCCATGTACATGTAATAAAATTAATTGATTGTTTATTTTGAGAAAAAAAAGGAATGGAATATTACACTGTTTCATGATGCCTTGTACTGCTGATTTATAAAGAAATACTGTTTGCATAGAATCATGGCCTCATTTCTCTGATTAGGGAGAACAAAACATACTGTTCAGGAAGCCAAGGTTGTAACTGAAGCTCACTGAGAGAAAGAATGTGAATGCTTAGGTTTTATGACTCGGGTGGGGGTTGAGGCTATAAGAGTGTGTGTAACTGTCAGACACTTCGAGATCTGCAGCACCCCCTCCCATGCACATGGCTCATCCGGACGATTGTATTGCTCAAAGAGCTGGTATGGAATAAAAAGAATTGTATTGATTAAAGAGATTGTTGATTGAGCATTAAAACACAGTGTTGTTCTTCCTTTAGCCCGGAGATCAAAGAATTGGGTTATAAAACAGTGTGTGGCTCATAGTGGGTCATGTGACAGGCTGATCACCATTTGTTCAGGTTTTGATTCATGCTTTTAAAAAATAGTTTTTGTATCAACACATTTGTGATTATTGTTCTTGTGTTTCTTTGTTCCTCAAGACCTCCCACAACAACATGACTGTGAGGAAGAGGAGGGTCTGGATGAGCAGCAGGTCTGTAACCAGGAGAGGAACTCCAATCTGGACCAGGAGGACCCAGAGCCTCCACAGATTAAAGAGGAACAGGAGGAACTCTGCAGCAGTCAGGAGGGAGAGCAGCTTGGACTGATGGAGACCATCTGGAAACCTGTGATAAAGTTACACAGAATAGGTATGTAAAACTGTGTTTTGTTTTTTTTAATAACAGTGAATATGTCTCATGGGCAGCACAGTGGAACAGTGGTTAGTACTGTTGCCCCACAGCAACAAGGTCCTGAGTTTGAGTGACCTGTCCAAGATGAACCCTGCCTCTCCCTATGGTAGCTGGGATTGGCTTCAGCACCCTCACTATACCAGACTCTCATAAGGACAAGTAAATAGTAAATGGCCTGTATTTGTATAGCGCTTTACTTAGTCCCTAAGGACCCCAAAGCGCTTTACACTACATTCAGTCATCCACCCATTCACACACACACACTAGGGCTGTGCGATATGACCAAAATCTCATATCCCGATTGTTAGAAAGCCCACTGTTTATACGTTATTTGCTTGGTTGAAGTGTTGTGGTTTGTTTATAGATAGTGTTTGCACTGTGGAAATTGTTATGTCCTACGTCATTGAACTCACCATATCTATGCTTACGCTCCTTGAATGCACCACTCTGTGCCGTGTGCTGCTAGTCTGCCTTTGTAGCTGCTAATAGCCAGCATTTTTCCTTGTGTCCTCTCACCAGCATGTCGTGGTTTTTGGTTTATTGCTGTGTGTGAATGCCAGAAGACAACAGCTGAATAAATCTCCCAAACTTGGAAGCTGCCTCCGTGTTCTTTAACGGGAACACACCCACCATACCTTGCCGCTCTAAATCAGCTAAACTCCTGGAGACAACATTCTCTCCATTTTACTGATATTAAGACATCTATCGTCCGATAACAATATAAATCACAACAATTTAACATTTTCTGTAAATTCTGTGAATCTCGGGCAGTTCGACTTGCATGAAGTGTTTCCAGCTGGGCGTCATGGACCTGGAGTCGAGTGTTTTAACTGATGCATGAAACGATACATTTTTAGACATAAGTTGTAACGGCCGCCGTTTTCTTTGTGAGTATTTATTACACAGCGTGCTGCGGGAAAAAGCCTGTTCTAACGTTTGAGTCTAAGGTTTATTTTTTTAGCATCTGACGGCTCTTTTTTGCTTCTCATCTGTAAATACTCTGCATCTTTCACGTGATTCAGTTTATTTTGAAAAGTCTCAAAAGGATCTTGAGCTTTATTGTGAAAGGTTTATGTGGAGCAAGCGGACACGCGGTGGCTTTACCGTCGTTGTTGCTAAAGACAACGCATAAAAAGAAGCGCTTGTCTGTCTGTAGTGTGGTTATATTAAATATAAGAGAAAGAGAGAACTTCAAGAAATTAATATAGCCACTACAGTGAGCATCAAAATGATGAAAAAATATTCCCGTAAAGAGTTTATTTTGCGACACCACGAAACAAACGATAGCGTAAAATGAAACGATAGATGTTTTTATATCGTCATCTGATATATATCGTTATATGGAACAGCCCTAACACACACATTCACACTGGTGATGGCAAGCTACATTGCAGCCACAGCTGCTCTGGGGAGCACTGACAGAGGTGAGGCTGCCGGACACTGGCACCACTGGGCCCTCTGACCACCACCAGTAACAGGTGACAGGTGATTTGTCTTGCCCAAGGACACAATGACCGAGACTGTCCGAGCCGGACACCTTCCAGGTGGACAACGACTCTAAACATAAAGCCAGGGCAAAAATGGAATGGTTTAAAACAAAACATATCCATGTGTAGAATGGCCCAGTCAAAGTCCAGATCTAAATCCAATCGAGAATCTGTGGCAAGATCTGAAAACTGCTGTTCACAAACGCTGTCCATCTAATCTGACTGAGCTGGAGCTGTTTTGCAAAGAAGAATGGCCAAGGATTTCAGTCTCTAGATGTGCAACGCTGGTAGAGACATAGCCTAAAAGACTGGCAGCTGTAATTGCAGCAAAAGGTGGTTCTACAAAGTATTGACTCAGGGGGCTGAATAATTACGCACACCCCACTTTTCAATTATTTATTTGTAAAAAATGTTTGAAATCATGTATGATTTTTGTTCCACTTCTCACGTGTACACCACTTTGTATTGGTCTTTTACGTGGAATTCCAATAAAATTGATTCATGTTTGTGGCTGTAATGTAACAAAATGCAGAAAAGTTCAAGGGGGCCGAATACTTTTGCAAGCCACTGTACTTCCTTGTCTTGTCTTACCTAATAAGTTCCAGCTGTGTGTCCACCTGTTTCTCTTTTCCTCATGTTCCTGCCAGTGTATTTTAATCTCCTGTCAGTTAGTAATTGTTGTCGCATCGTTAACATTGGTTCACCTTTTTCTTATGCTGTGTGTTCTGTCTGCCTGCAAAAGTTTATGATTGTATATTCAGTTTTGTTATGTTGGAGTTGAGCATTAAAGCTGTTTTGACTCTGACTGCATCTATGAGTTCTGCGTTTCGGTCCTCGTCTCCTGCCTGCACACAGCACACACCATGACAGAACTAAATATTTCCATCAGTGCCCTACTAATTTTTCACATTTGTACACTTTAAACTTTAGTGGTATATGTGAGCAACATGCTTACTAAGTAGAGATCTGCTTATGGTTCAGACTAGTAAACATTTTTGCAAATGTTTGTTTTGCTATCATTTTTCCCCCTTGTGCCTTCAGATGTCCTATGCCAACATGCTATTGAGGAAGAAGAGGCTCTTACAGAACAGCAGGTCTTTAACCAGGAGAGGAACTCTAGTCTGGACCAGGAGGACCCAGAGCCCCCACAGATTAAAGAGGAACAGGAGAAACTCTGCAGAAGTCAGGAGGGAGACCAGCTTGGACTCAAGCAGGAGACTGTTACTTTTATGGTGACACCCGCTTATCAGGAAAGTTCCCACAGTGAACCAGAACCAAACAGTGAGCAGCTCCTTTCTCACAGCTCTCCTGAAGCAGAGAGCAGATATCATGAAAAAAATGGGCATGTGGACTCAGGATCTACTAGAAATACAAAGCTGAAGAAGAGACGTCACAGAAAGAGAGTAGACAACAGTCCTTTGTCAGTGAGTGAAAGTAGAACGGACACTAAGAACAAGTCTGTACAATGTGACGTGTGTGGAAAAACTTTACAGAATAAATACAAAATGACTACACATCTAAGAGTTCACACAGGTGAGAAACCATATACTTGTAGCACCTGTGGGAAAAGATTTTCTAACAAAAGTAATTGGGAAAGTCATCTAAAAGTTCACACAGGTGAGAAGCCATATTTTTGTAGCACCTGTGGGAAAAGATTTGCTGCATCATCTACGTTCAAAACACACACGAGAATTCACACAGGTGAGAAGCCGTATTATTGTAGCACCTGTGGGAAAAGATTTGCTGACTTATCCACGTTCAAAAAACACACGAGAATTCATGCTGGTGAGAAGCCGTATTCTTGTAGCACCTGTGGGAAAAGATTTATTCAGAAATCAAATTTGGAATGTCATGTAAGAATTCACACAGGTGAGAAACCATATCCTTGTACCACATGTGGGAAAAGATTTGCTGACCCATCAGCATTCAAAGCACACATGAGAATTCACACAGGTGAGAAGCCGTATTCTTGCAACACCTGTGGAAAAAGATTTATTCAGAAATCAAATTTGGAATGTCATATAAGAACTCACACAGGTGAGAAACCGTATCCTTGTAGCATCTGTGGGGAAAGGTTTGTCCAGAGGAGAAAACTAAAGAAGCACATGAGAATTCATATGGGTTCAAATGTTCATACTAAGATAATGTGGGACAGCTGTGAGTCTTCGCTAAACACGTGAGTGAAAAGATGATCCATATTCAGGCCATTATTTTTCTGTCTAGAGCAGTAAAGAACTCTCAGCATTGTTTGTTCAGTTTATTACATTATTCTGTTAATTGTATCAGGGAAACTCTGATCTTATATTTCATGAAGGTTTAAGTTCAGTATGCTCCTGTTCTGTTGGTTCATTGTTTGGCTATGTTGTTTATTATTACTGTTTTATATCCTATATTGGGACAAATGTCACAATAAATAAACACAATAAAAATGAAAGAATTGAGCAACAGTCAAGAACTGTGTTTATTCTTGTAAGGGAGCAAAACTATCAAATACCAACTTTCATGCTTGAAGGGGTAAGTCCCCAGTACATCTTGTCAGTCCCACCCTCCTTTGCCTTAACCCTCTGGGGTTGACGGACGTGCCAGTGCATCAAAATCACATGACCAATTTAAGATGATGCAGCGACTCAGTCTCCATTGTGTCGAAAATGCGAACTTCAAACTATATACCAATTTTTGAATTGTCTCAATGGGCCATGTAAAACCAGAATTATGACAAAAAAAAAATACACGTGATGTTTTTTTTATGAACAAAACAGTGGTGTTTACAGCGGGAAGAACGGTAAAAACTGCGTTTTCAACAGACAGCGCTAGCAAACACTCTCCACTTGCGAGTGAAAAAAGAAAAAACACCCCTTCCATATTGGTGTTAGAGTTTACCATGTCAGCCAATCAAAAAACTGATATGGCAACATGTGACACTTGTTTAGGGAGAAGGGGAAGTTTTAGGTGGGACACCTGCGATGGAAAGCGGGCGAGCGAAAGAAAGAGAGAGAGCGAGTTTTCACATGTGAGAGATTAGTGACGTTTAGTGTGTTTGGAGCCTATAGTTAGTGTGTTGTGTAGTTATTGTTTTATATTGTGTGTTAGTTATACTGCTGAATGTCACATTTGCTCCAAAAAGCCACCAAAGGCAGATTCCAGTGTAAACGCTGTTCCCACATGGAAAACAGGACTGATACACCCTTCTGTCAGACCTGCAGGGTTTAGGCCTGTGGTGTTCTCCTCTGTCTTATACTGAACACAAACTATTTTTTTGGACTGGCACAAATAATTTGTGTGCCTTCTTATTTGATGCGGCACACCTGATTGTTCTGTAAATAGATTTAAATGGTTATATTAAAAAACGCCTGAGGCCTTGGCTGCATTTTTAGGTGAATAGTAACATATAACTTTGTTGTTTGCAAAACATGTGCAGAATTTTTAGAAATGTACAATTTCTATTTGCATTTCAAGTTATGAAAATGATTCGTTAAACATGTTTGTGGGTTTTACAGTAAAAAATATAACTTTTTCTACTCGGATTTTGAATTTTTTTTCTGAATTTAGATGAATTGTGCTTATATAATATGCCAAAATGAAAAAATAACTGAGATTTCAGATATTTGAGGTTGTGCTGAAAAAAATGACCAAACAAGGCAAGATAAAGCGTTTTTAAAGGTGAAATATAGAGGAAAAATCAAAAGTAGTCAAAAACGGCCAATTATACCCTGGACCCTAGAGGGTTAAAAAGCCATCCCTAGACCCAGCTGTCTTAACAGGCCAATCTCCAACCTTCCTTTCATATCAAAAGTCCTTTAAAGAGTAGTTGTCAAACAGCTAACAGATCATCTGCAGGGGAATGGCTTATTTGAAGAGTTTCAGTCAGGTTTCAGAGCTCATCACAGCACAGAAACAGCTTTAGTGAAGGTTACAAATGATCTTCTTATGGCCTCTGACAGTGGACTCATCTCTTGTCCTGCCACTCGGCCCTGAAAATCTTAGAAATATGGTATCTAACCAGATTCTTTCTCTGGATGGCATTACCTTGGCCTCCAGTAATACTAACAGGAACCTTGAAGTCATCTTTGATTAAGACATGTCCTTCAACGCACATATTAAGCAAATATGTAAAACTGCTTTCTTCCATTTGCGCAACATCTCTAAAATTAGAAATATCCTGTCTCAGAGTGATGCTGAAAAATTAGTTCACTGCAGGCTTACTTGTTGTTCCTAGAGTATTTAAAAGTAGAATGGGAGGCAGACCCTTCAGTTTTCAGGCGCCTCTTCTGTGGAACCAACTTCCAGTTTGGATTCAGGAGACAGACACTATCTCTACTTTTAAGATTAGGCTTAAAACTTTTTGCTAAAGCATATAGTTAGGGCTGGACCAGGTGACCCTGAATCCTCCCTTAGTTATGCTGCAATAGACGTAAGCTGCCGGGGAACTCCTATGATGCATTGAGTTTTTACTTTTCAGTCACCTTTCTCACTCAACATGTGCTAACAGACCTCTCTTTATTGAATCATACTTGTTATTAATCTTTGTCTCTCTTCCACAGCATGTCTTTATCCTGTCTTCCGCCCCTCCCTGAGCCTGGTTCTGCCAGAAGTTTCTTCCTGCTAAAAGGGAGTTCTTCCTTCCCACTGTCACCAAAATGCTTGCTCATAGGGGGTCATATGGTTTTGTTGTGTAGCTTTCTGGATTTTATACTTATTGGGCTACATATTTATTTATTATACAGGCTATACAGTACATAGAATGAAAGCTCACATGTTTTATATAACTAAAATGTTTAATTATGTGGGTAACAGAAAATATTTAAGTTATAGACTATATTTATATGAAAACCACGTATACTTACTACAGTTGAATCATTTTAACCATATGTAACCAACTGCTTATGTGTTTGAAAAAAAAAGGCTTTGATTTTGCCACCGTAAGAAAATTTCTCTAGATCTACCCCTGGAAAATCCACCTCTTAATCATCCAGTGCGTAGATGTCATGACCACAGACACTTCAAATAAGTTATCAAATCTCCAGCATACCCTGAGTTGATTGTATTCCTTTAAAACATTCAGTTTTTCTCACAAACACTGGATCAGAGTCATGTGCGTGTCTGTGGGAGCACCAGCACTCCCTGTAGCTTCGACAGGCTGGAGGTTTCCAGTTCCAAACCTCCGGCCTGTTTTATAGAGCGGCAACAACCCACATCAGCTGTTTCAGGATCACAAAAGTGAAATGTAGTTCTTAGGCACAATCCCATGCTTCCTGCCCACAGCGCCCATAATCCACTGCTTATCAACAGGCTCCACCTGTGTGATTATATCACCGGCCTGCACAGAAACACAAAGAGAGAGAGAGAGCAGACATGTTATTAACCCCCCCCCCCCCCCCCCCCCCCCAAAAAAAAAAAAATCAACACCTAAAAACTAAACACAGGAAATCTGACAGAGTATTTTATTTAGATCTGTAAGTATTTGTCAGTAATATATTGTTTTCTGTAGTTTTTCTTGTGTACACCACCAGAGTGGATTTGAAATCAACCAGTCAACATGTGATTGAAGTGCAGTCTTTCAGCCTTAATTTAAGGTGTTTAACAAAAACACTCGATTAACCACTGTTTTTATACTTTTTCTTTTTTTTAAGCCAATTTTGTGAGGCTTAAAAATACCTGAATAGTTACTGATAGTTTCATGACCAGGTGAGGCCCGTCTCATTATCCAAGGAGAAACTCGTCAGATTACTGGAATTGTCAACATAATGTCTGCAGAGGTATCAATGCCAGTGAAGAAGGGATTATGTTTAAAATCAGCACTTTGAAAGTGTACAGAGGCAAGACTACAGTGTGTTTGTGTCTAAATACTTATGGCTCCTCACACACCTTCAGTGTGAGCTCATCCTCGCTTTCTGCTGTGATGTGAAACAGAGCTTTGGCCATTCCTTTAGCCACAGGCTGCTGGCCTGTGATCGGCTGAGCTGGAGAAGAGAAAAAAAAGAAAGGAAAAACAGCTACGGCCCACACCTCAGTCTGCACACACACCGTTTAAAAAAAATCAATAACTGAGAGAGTCACTTACATTTTAAATGAATGTTGACAGAATTCTAGTAAATAAGGGCAGATGGCATGAAGATGAACTGGGGACCTGATTTTGGGATGACCTCACTGGGTGCTAGCTGTGTCTCCCCTTCCACTAATATGAGGTGAAAAGGGGGAAGGAGGGCCATGAAAAACTAGTCCCACTCCTTAATGTCAGATAATATATGTCCAACTAATTAAAATCAAATATAAATAATGTTGTTTAACAGAAATGTACTATCTAATCTTATGTTTGTATACTGTCTTATCATCACATCCTGTCACTTACCTGAGCTTGGTCCACCTTGGTTGGTCTCCTTGTTTTTTTGCAGGTCTCTGTAATGTCTCGGCATAGATGAGGTGATGTTGTTGAATCCAAGCTCTTTTGAACACAACAGAAATTATAGGAAAGATGTTAGAACATGTGATCTGCTGTGTTGTTTATTGGTATTTCTGTAGTTATATTACTAATGATTTATTACTATGTGGGTATAGGGAGAAATCAGATCAAATTCAAAACAGGGCAAAATCTCTTCTTTCTTGCCGTTTCAATCTCAAAAAGACCCTTGAATAGTCTCAAAAGGTTGATTGTGTTCCTTCGGACATTTTCAGTGGGAGAAACGTTTCGTCACTCATCCAAGTGACTTCTTCAGTCTCAGCTGACTGCAGGTTTCCCCAACCTTCACAAAAATCTTCCTGGATTACTCAACACACACTCTGAAGCCTCTAAAAGTGACGTGTGATACCACTGATGTCTGACTACTTGATCAGACTACTTGTTCGTATTGTTTAAATGTGAAAAATTCTCATGCAAGAAATAAAGAACCTGAAAAGCCAATGCCAACATTTTAAAATATTAATTTAACAATCAAAAGCAAATGTGACAGATTAAAAATGATACTACAGCTGAGAAACATTTTCTAGATATAAGCTATTATTCATTTTATGTACGATATATTTTTGAGCTGTATTTGTATTTTTTGAAGCCTGCAGTGACTGTTTTACTACAAGTATGCTGTACATTTTTATGATACCTGGCCTATTTAATCCACTTTAAATGCTCTATTCAGCCTTAGCTGACTAAATCTCGGACAACTAAATTCATGTGAGATGATTTCAAGGACGCACATTTTACTCCAGGCTAAACTCATACAGCTATTTAGTGTAGCATGCATTTATTTCATCAGTTATTTCATAACCATATTTGTCAGTGTAAATTTGAACACATGGTACTCAATAAAAAAAAAAACCCTAAGCCTACACATAAGTCACTTTCCAAAATTCACGTCGCCAACAGCACCACATTTTGTCCCTCTGTACCTGGATAGTGCTCACCTGTGTTGCAACCCTAAATACAGCAGAGTATAACTTAAGTTAAGAACAACACAGCGACTGTTCAGCTCCCATGCCAGAATATTTAATGACCCAAATAACACAAAATACACGTAACAAATAAACAAGCTTTACCCGAGCTGTCTTCCTCCTCTCACTCGGCAGCGTGCCCAGTAGCTGCTCACTGCAACCACACCTGTAACAGTGTACACAGTTATCATGATCATGTTGCAGGCGTCTTCTCCGTCGATGGGCATGGCTATAGAAGAAGGGCTGGCTGGCTCGCTGCATATGTTGGTATTGGGGGTTACTTTTTGCTGACCATGAACTGGCATGAACAACTGACCCTGTGGTGCCACCGGAACGGGAAATCCTCCTGCCCAAAGTGTCGTTTATCACTGCTAGTAGCTCTGTTAGCATGAGCTCTAGTGGAAAGTTGTCTACACCTCTATACTTGGGATAATTTTGGAGGATGGGGGTCAACATGGTTAGTTCTTACCAGTAGCTGTCCCACATCACATCCGAGCAGAAATGTTGCACCTCTGAATAGCGGAGTTAAGAACAACACAGTGACTGTTCACCTCCCCCTACAGGTTAATTTGAAGACACTTCTGTGTTATGATTTACTTTTGTTTGTGTTTGATAAGGTTTGTGGTCTTGCCACATGTGTTACAAACTGTGTCTTTGTCACAATGGCCACGGGCCGATAGCTAAATTGGACTCGATTGCAGATAATTACAAACAGAGACGGCTCAAACGTTTTGCAGTGTTTATTGTTTAGTCAACAAGTGAATACGTGACAAGGTGTTGCTAACGATGTAGCCGTGGGTCAGTGGGGGGTGAACAGGGATTTAGCAGGTTGCGACGGGAACAGAGTGGTTGCGTCTGGGAAGAAAAGAGAACAGGGTTAAGAAGGCGGCAGGTGCAGGGTATCCTAGCAGAGGTGAAACTGACTGATAGCGCTTACTGGTGACCGGCGTGAACCTCGCTTTGAGGGAGAGGCAGTGATAATCCAGAGGAGTAGTGGAAAGGCTGGCAGACCGGAGTTCGGCTGTGTCCAAGGTGGTGAGTGAGGCTGGAGGGCAGGCAGGGGAGGGTCCTTGTATTCTTCCTGAATATGAATAGGTTTGAGGTCGAGGGTGATAGCAAAGAAGGTCCAGGAAATCTGAAGCTCATGAAACCAAGGTTAACAAGGAAAAAGTGGCAAGAGCGTAAAAAGCCGTAGAGTCAATACCAACATGAGGTCGTTGACGAACTGGCGGTGAAGGAGAGTCTGAGGAGGCCTTAAATCCTCAACCTGGTTGCCCCAAATCAGTCTCAAGTATGTATGTGCCTGTTTGTCTACGTCTATGTGTCAGGTCGCGTTTTTCTGTCGAAATCACAGACAAACAGTATCCCACATTCTTGATTTTTGGTTCACAAACACTTCTTACAACGACTAACTACTGAAATCTTGGAGATGTTTGCTCTTTATACAGTGAAGTTATAGGGGTAGAAATAATATCAGGCTGATCCTGCCACAATTTGTTCCACCTGTCTAAATCATAGACAAACAGTATCCCACACTCTTGATTTTTAGTCTACGAACACCTCTTATAATGACTAACTACTCCTGAAATGTTGGAGATTTTAGCTCTGTATAGAAGAATACAAATAATTATCAGTCAAAAAGTCCTTGGTTTATTGAAATAATCCCGTCCAATAACATGAGGACAGTATATGTATCATTTTCTGTTGTAACCCACAAACTGAATGGCAATGTAACAACACTCATTTTTCACAAAAGCAGTTCAATACTTCCACGTCATCTCTGTTCACAGGTTTCTGGGTTGTTGGTTTTTTTTATAAGACTGAACTCTATTTTTCCATGTTTATTTTTCCATTTTTCAATGTTCACATTCTGCTTAATTTGTTGCTTTTTTGAAGAAGTGGTGGAGACTAATGAAGCAGTCTAGTGATGAAAGTTACAAATAGTTGTTTGAAATGAAAGTTAAAACAAATAATACTTATGGATTCACTTTGAATGAGTTTATTGTCTAAATAAAGTTGCAGCTAGGCTTTTCTGTCATTGTTTTGTTTAGATGGGGTGTGAAAGTATTTCGTCCTGCCACGTGGGGAATGAAGAAAAAAGTCTGAGAACCCCTGCCTTATACAATATAAATCTGAACTTGTTATAATGGCTGATAATCATGGGAGTTTAAATTATACCTGTGGCGGGGTGTGGTCTGCGGTGCTGCTGCAGGGGAGATGGAATCACCTGCACGTCATCTACAATCACACCTCACCGGCATAACAAGCTCTGCTTTTTGTCTGTTGTTGTTCTTGTTAGTGATGTGTGTTGCTGAGCTGAGAAGCTGCAGCCAGTCTGGAGTGAACAGCAAACAAAAGTGTGAATAAAAGTATTCTGAAAAGCATGAGCATGTCATCTGGTCTGCCTTAACATGCTGAATATACGCATTCACATTCAGCACATTACAAATCTTTAGAACAAGCATATGAGAAGTGAAGGGACGCCTTGAGGAATTATGCGCTTCAAATGTTTTAAAAGGAGCGAACGAGGATAGAGAACCTGGCATCCTGTTGCCAGGGGGTTCGCTGGTGTATTGCGAAGGAAGGATAGATGGCAGAGAAAATGTCACCCCTGTACCAGAAGGGTTTGTTACTGCATTTGCGGAGGAAGGGACAAAACTGAGAAACTGGTGTTCCGGTGTAAGGAACGTTTACTGTTGTGTTTGCAAATGAACGATAGGGGGAAGAAGACTGGCAACACGGTGCCAGAAATATGCACTGTTATATTTTATGAAGGTGGGTAGAATCAGGGAAACTGGCATCCCAGTGGGGAAAGTTTGCTGCTACATTTGTGAAAGAAGGATAGTAGGAAGGCAAACTGGCATCCTGGTGCCAGAAAATTTTAATACTGCAAGTTGCAAACCAAGGATAGTAGAGCAACAAACTGGCAACCTGAAGCTGATAATAGTTTTTGTTGTTGTTGTTGTTTTTGCAAATGATAGATGGTAGAGGCTGCCAATCCAGTGTTCGAAAAGTGAGCTGCTTTATTTTGTGAAAGAAGCTTAGAAAATAGAGAACCTGGCATCCTAATGCAAAAAGCTTTCTGCTGCATTTGACAAGGAGGGATAGAGACAGATAACCTGGAATCTTAGTGCCAAAAAGAATCACTGCTGCTTAGCATATGAAGGCTAGATGCGGAGAAACTCACATCCCAGTGGCAGAAAAACTTGTTTCTGCATTTTGCGAATGATAAACTGGCATCCCAGTGTCAGGAAGTTTGCTGCAACATGTTGTAAATGAAGGATAGTAGAGCAATGAACTGACTATCTGGTGCCCATGTTATTTTTCATTTATTTATTTTTTTCATTTTTATTTTTTGCAAACAATATGTAGATGGCAGAGAACTGACATCCTGGAAGAAGAAGGGTTCACTGCTGCTTTTTGCAATGATAGATGCAGAGAAAGTGGCAACTCTGTGGTGATGCTGCCTTTGCGAATGAGGGATAAAGAAAGAACTTGGCATCTCAGTGTCAAACTTTGTTTCTGCACTTTGCAGAAGGAGGGATAGAAAACATCACAGCTGGATTTTTATGCCTTGAAGAGATTAACGGCAATGGTGGAGGAGCAGAGTATGGAATTGTAGCAACTGATTTCCAGCTGCACATTAAATGATAGGAGGCAGGTGCACAAAACTGAGCTTGCCCCTGCTACCTGGCGCTGATGGCTGGGTGGAGCTTTTGCTGTTGGAGCACCCAGCCACCTGGGTTGGCTGGAAGACTGTTTACTTAGCCTGGCAGGGCGAAGGACACTGTCTCAGCTGAACTATGGACACATACACACACACAGACATATATATATCCATGCAGACATACACTCATCCCCCCTCCAAACGCCTTCAATGCTTATTCCCCTCCGATGCTGACGGTGGATCAAGGAGACCAGCTCTTATGCTACAGGCCCGGATGTACTGTCTACACTGGCTGTCTCTCACCCTTTACCCAACCCTGTTGCTTGTCATGTGTTTCTTTGGTGTATTAAGAGTTTTTTTCATATGCTATGTGCAGAGGTGTTTTTTTCTGTTCAAACTGATCTCCCTGTTGGAGCTCAGTCTGGGGGGAGTTATTTTTTTCTCCTTATCTTTCCTCATGTGGTGCATTTTTCCATTGTTATACCTCTCTGACCTGTCTTCCCCATGTGATGTTTGTGTGTAATGTATGTATGGTCGGAGGGTAGGATGGCGCTGCCATTGCATGCATTAGGTCGGCAGCCTTAACATGAAATTTCCCCTTGTGGAACTAATACAGGTATCTTATCTTATCTTATCTTATCTTATCTTATCTTATAATACCTGGTGGGCCGGTCGCTAGTCAAAATGCCCGGTCCAGCCCTGCTGGGAGGTACAGCGTCTCCACAAATCTGATGCTTCTGATTTGGAGAAAATGAGCTGAGGGAGACACCTGGTGGACAAACACAGACATGACAAGAAGAAAGACTAAAGTGCAGAGGGGAGGCAAACAGCTGGAAATACTTGTTGGAAAGGATTGTCATGCTTCAGAAAAACACACAGCACACTCTCTAACAGTCCTTTATTTGCACTGAAGGAGACACGTAAAGAAACCAAATCACACAACAATGAAGTGAACACATTTATAGCCAGTGTTCAAGATGATGGATAGAAATGAAAATCATTTTTATGCATTTATAGGTCTGTGTCTTACAGCAGAAGCAGCATTTACATGAACTCACTGGCCTTTTCCCACTCAACACTCTCTTCTTCATCAACTCATCTTCCTAAAAAGTGGATCTACCAACATTTTTTTAAATTTCTTTGTTATTATGATTAATATGTCAAACAAATATATTTTCCACCTTTTGTGTGACAGAGGCAGGAATTTCTCTGTCCTGCATGTGGAGAAATCTGCTGTTAAATCAGAACATTAACAGGTTTCAGGCTGTGTCAGCAGGCATGTGTTAACAGGGATTATAAGACACTTTAGTGGCTTTAATGCATATTTATATATTTAACACATTTCTGTTTGTTCACATATAAACACATGTGATTTATGTCTGTTTATCTTTGACCTTGTAATTAGTTCCTACCACGAATTCATCATGTAAATCTGTAATAAAGTGGGAACAATGACCAGCATGTCACACAGTTTGTTATCCTTGTATACAGTCTCTGCTGCTGTGTGCTGTGCTGCACTCACTCAGAGATAAGAGGACATGTACAGTTATCCCACTGACACAGAGAGGAGAAAAATACTTGGCTTCATTTAGAAAATCGGAGCTACGGATTAAAACAACAACAAATATCTAAATGAATCATATTCACTCACTTCATCTGCTAAAAACAAACAAACAAACACTCCTGCTCTGCTGTGGCAACCAGCAGAGCATTTTACGGTGTTTAAAAGGTAATGACTGGGGAGCAGACAGGACAGCATTGAGAGCTCTATATGTAGGTCTCATTAGGTCAGTGCTGGATTATGGGTGTCTGGTTTATGGTTCAGCAGCTAAAACTTTGCTGAATGACCTGGACAGAGTTCAATATCAAGCTCTGAGGTTGTGTTGTGGGGCTGTTAAAACTACTCCAGTGGCTGCTTTGCAGGTGGAAATGGGGGAGCAACCATTAGAACTAAGGAGGCGTCAAATTGCTTTGACTTACTGGGCAAATTTGAAGGGACATAGTGACAGTCATATAGCGCAGAGTGTACTTAAGCCTTGCCAAGAACAAGAAAAAGGGACTGGTCAATGGAGAAGTTTCGGGTGGACTATAGGAAAAGAAGTCAATGAGATGGGATTTAGTTGCACAGACCTTAGCCCAGCAGTAGCCTTGTCAGTATTGCCACCTTGGTTATATCACCAAATAATTCCTGACTTCTATTTGCTACGTAAGGGGGGGGGGTGACTAAAAGCCAGGTGCAAGATCATATAGTGGGAAGGTACTCAGGTTATGTGAAGATTTTTACTGATGCGTCAAAACTGTTGGATAACAGAGTGGGTGTTGCATTTGTTCTCCCAGACATAAGTTATATGGCGAGTGCACGAATTACAGATGCTTTGGCAGTTTATACTGGGGAGCTTGTAGCAATTTTAATGGCTTTGACCTGGGTGGAGGACGCACCACTGGGGAGGTATTTGGTTTGCTCAGACTCTAGCAGCGCACTGGTGAGTATAGGTAATATGTCTTCGGACTCTAGACAAGATATTGTTTTTGAGATATTTCATTTATTGTATAGGATTAAACATAGAGGGATAGAAGTGGTTTTCTTATGGGTTCCTGCGCATATCGGTGTTGATGGTAATGAACAGGCCGATAAGTTTGCAAAAGGTGCAGCAAGAAGAAGTTATGTGGGTTTGACTATCAAATACAGTAAAAGTGAGGTGAAAAGTTTAATCAAGGTAAAGTTGAAAGAGAAGTGGCAGGCACAATGGAACAGGGACGGGAAAGGCAGGTATTATTATAGCATGCAGAAAACAGTCTAGCAATGTAGAAGAAGCTTTAGAAGTAGAAGAGACGAGCATATAATCTCGAGAGTAAGATTTGGTCACACAGGCTTGAATAGCACGCGTAAAAAGATTGGCAAACATGACACAGGGACTTGTGACTTCTGTGCACAGGAGGAGACGTTTGAGCATGTAGTGTTGGAGTGCGGTAAGTACAAGCGAGAAAGGGAAAGGTTGAAGTCTGAATTGCAAGAAAATAGTGTTCACCTAAGGGTGAGAGACATATTTCAAAGGGATGCAGGGGATGTTGTTTATAGGGCAGTGTTTGGCTTTTTAAGATTGACGGGTGTGTATCCGAGACTGTAGATTACAAAACCGTTCTGACCCACACTCCTTTCCAGAAGGTGGCGGTAAATGCACCTAAAAGTTGTTTGCCAACCGCCATTAAAATGTAGGAGGAGAAGAAGAAGAAGAAGAACCAGCAGAGCAGGAGTGTCGGGAGGAGGAGCGACTGACACTCCTGGGCTGTGAATGGACAGCAGACGGCAGAGGGAAGTGACGTCTCAGGAAGTGAAATGAGAACAGAAGTAGATAGTAAGAGAGACGATGTAGCGGTGAAATAAGGTAAACGTAATAAGACAAACAACAAAGCGTAAAAGCAGAGCAAGAACCAGAGTGAAAGTAAACCTGTAATGTGGAGGAAACGGACAGTGAGCGCAGTGTAACCGTGACAACGAGACACGAGGACGGATTTAAAGTGATCATAAAATCGTCTCCAGACGGTCGTCGTTCGGTGAGTGGAACCAGATTCAGCTACAGCAGCAATTACCCCTCTGCAAGTCATTTCCTGACAATCATGCTGAACGAAGCTTATGACCTTCAGAAGACTGAGTGCCAACTCAAATGAGCACATTTGCAGCAAATATATGAGAATGATTATAACCGCTTATTTTAATAAAAGGAATCAAACATTTTCAATCCCAACAAGACCAAAGTGCTTGGGATGAAGCATGAGGTTTCAACTAGGGCTGGGTATCGTCACCAGTAGCGGTTTTAGATACGGGCGACACGGGCGGTTGCCCGGGGCGGCATCACGGGCATCGGCAAAAAAAAAATGCTCGTACTCATGCTGCCCCGACATCATGCCAGCGCATATTGGGAATGGCATAGGCACCGATCGGTTTTCTATCGCCCATTTGCTGGGAGTAAGGGCGCCCTCCGTTTGCGAGGTGCGCCTGCTGCTTGCGGCACAGGGAGGAGAGGGCGGGGCGGCGGGGGATTCTCTGGCTGGCTGGAGCAGCAGCTAATAAGCAACTTGCAAAATAAAACAAAATAAAAACAAACCAACAACACGAAAACAGCAGACATTATGATACAGACTTATAATTTGCACCGATGTTTTTTCGAAATTCTATACGCGAAAAGTGAGCGCGAGAGCCCTCGGTGCGCCTGCTCGCTGCTGAAGTCAAAGTAAACTTTATTGTCATCTCCGCTACATACAGTCCAGTATATAGAGAGACGAGACGACGGGGCTCCAGTTACAGCAGTGCAAGTAAACAAACAATAAATATAAGAAGAGTAAGAAAATAAATATACACTTTAGGACCAGGGGTAAAGGGATCAATAACAATTTAAAATGTATATTTTATATTTTGTTGATTTAAAGTCTCACACACAACCCGTTTTTAAAGTTTGAAAAAAAGAGAAAGAAGAGGAGGAGTGTAGCGACTTCCACAGTCGCTAGAGGCCGGGGATTGAGCCTGCCTATTTGCCTGACGCGCTGTCAACTTTACGCAATAATGCGAGAGGTGGAATTGCTTGCTTGTTTATTAAAGTGCTTGAAAAGTTTACAGAGCAATGTGATCGGCTCGCGATTCAAACTCTTAACCCTCTACTGCATGACTTTTTAATTTTTGGGGAAAAAATTATTTCTCCCTATTTTGGGGGAGCTTTAGGGTTCCTAATAATATATCAATCATAAAATTTGACACCCTGCCCCCCCCCAAACAGATATTGGTTTGTTGCTTCAAGGCAACACTGTGCAACAAGGGTAGTAAAATGCCAAGTTATTCTATAATAAGTTGTATTAGTACAACAAGGATGAACAAATAAATAAACAACAAATAAACAATGTAAACATTTCACAAAATAATAAAACACCAAAATGCATCCAACATTTGACCCTAACCCTATGCACGCGCGTGCACACACACACACACACACACACACACACGTTGTGTTTCCATCACTGGACATTACATTAACTTACATTAATTTCCTGGAGACTTATCCTGACTCTACCCATCACAAGTCCCTGCCTGAACCTTATCCTAACCCTGACTCAAGCCTTCACCCTAAAATTGAATGATTTACCTTGCAATTTGTCCCCATAAAGTAGGCGAGACCTCACAATGTGAGTGTGTAAACAAATTTGTGTCCCCACAACAATAAGTAATACACGACCACACACACTGACACCCGCACAGCAATATTGGTATGGCAGGGATCAGGCCCACACAATGTGCTTACACATGGCCCACATACCGCAAAGAATGACGGCCCTTTGGTGGCCCAGACCTGGTTTGCCAGAGGTGGTCCACACATGGGCCAGCACAAGGCCAGTTTCAGACACCCTAGTCTTCCTGTGCTGGCCCATGTGTGGATTACCTCTGGCAAACCTGATCTGGGCCACCAAAGGGCCGTTATTCATTGCGGTATGTGGGCCATCTGTAGGTGGTATGCAGCCACGGGCCAGTTGTAGACACACTGCTGGCCCTGTGCTGGCCCAGAACAGTTTCAGCTCTGGCCTCAGATGTCAGCATAATGTGTACCTTAATCAAGCCATGCAATAACAACATGTGCCGGAACATGCAAAACAGTGCAAAAGTAACATGCCGAAAATGTTCAGACAGTGAATGGACTGATTTTTATATAGCGCTTTTCTACTCTCCCAGAAGTGCCGACTTGATACCAGATCCTGGCCAGACCTGCTTGCTATGTGGGCACTAACACACACACAGACACAGTTACTTTACCAACTGACCCCTGACCCCTGAGCTCCTAAGTGTCCTTCAAACCTCATTCAGGCATCCACTCCTCTACTTCATTGTCACTCCCTGAAAGCTCACTGTCCTTACTTTCTGAGGACAGAAAGTGCACATTCCCTTGGTTTCCTTGCATAAAAGGTATTTACATCCATGTCCTGTAATTATGAGTAGATTGTAAAGTAAAAAGCATTGACTATGATCATATAAATGCACACAAACACATCTCTACACACATATGCAAATGCACTATAGTGCCTGAAAAAAATTGGGCTAACTGCGCAGTGTTGCCTTGAGGCAACGAATGAAAATTAACAGTTTTACTATATAAATAAATTTTAAAAAGTAGAAAAAACAATCAAATATGCTTCTTAACATATTCATGCACATACAAGTATTTTTTAATATACATTTATTTCACTATAAACATGTAAAATAGTGATCTTTATCTTGCCTCTGAATGGAGACATCTCTCATGTACTGCAGCTTGCAGAAAGGGGTCCTGCCCCCCCCAAATATAAGTCACACCACCTTCAACTCATCATTTTATTGTAAAGAGATGTGCCTGGTAGCATTATTTGAAAAAAAAAGTTGTTTTTTTTTGAAGGGCCAGTGTAAGGCATGAAAATGTGGTTTGTTGCCTCAGGGCAACGCTATGCAGTAGAGGGTTAAAACATCACAGGCTCTAATGCAACAAGGGGAAACTCGTTGTGCTGCGGTCAACAAAAACTACGGCTACCCAGCCCTCCTCTCTGTCAAAATCAAACCAGTGAAAGACAGACTGACAACGCCCTCTTAATGTCGCCGCTAGCACCCACGTGACTCCCGTTACACATCACCATAGCAACCAAACAAATGAAAACCCAGTGATCATTAAAATTCAATACATTTAATTATGGCTCCTACAAGGAGAAACGAGCAAAAGATACAGGTAAGCAGATGTGTCATTGGATAATGGCAGGTCATGTATCCTAAAACATTAAGAATCAGAATACTTTCTTAATCCCTAAGGAAATTATGTGGGTTACAGTTCCTCCAAGAAGAAATGGTAAAAATAGTAACAGTAACAGACTAAACTCCAAACAATATATACAATAATATAATATTAATTAGTCAGTGTCAATTGTCGATTTGTCCTGTTCTCATTGTATGACAAATTATGATGTCTGTTTGTTAGCCGTTTGCATACTATGCATACTCTCTCTCTCTTCATATATAGGGTCATATATGTGTGTGTGTGTGTGGGGGAGGGGGCGTGTTCGCCCGGGGCGCCAAACAGGCTAGGACCGCCACTGATCGTCACTGATTTCTAGAATCGATTGGATTCCGATTCACAAGGTCCCGAATTGATTTGATCCACAATTCGATTCAATTCAATTTGAATCGGGAAAATGTGGCCCCAGACAGTTAGAAATATTATAATACAGATCAGTACATTTACATATTTTTATATCTATAAAAAGAAAGCTGACACTTGCAAGACTTTATCAAAGGTGTAAGCATCACAGCAGATGCCTTTGTGTCAAAGAAGCTGAAATAAAACAGAAAAACGTGGCTTTAATGGTTTAATCCCAGGCAAGGTTTTCCTGGCCTAGGATTTTATCAAAATATTCTGCAGTAGATCAAAAACGAAAGAAAACCATTAATCACCATATGAACATTAGGTGATGCTGCTGAAGTGAAGCAGAGCAAAGTAACAGAGGTTTTATTAGAGACACGGCTAAGTGTTTTGCAATTTTGCATAATTTTAAAAAGTTTAAATTTGTTCAGTATTGAACGGCAGAAATGAGTTTTTCTTTTCGGAAGTAAGTAAAAAAAACAGCGGCTGACAGCGCTGTAAACAACGGTAGATTTGTGCGTAATAAGCAAGCGAATAATACAGAAAACAGATTTTTTTAGACGGGAAACTGTTCTTGAAGTACAGAGAGAGAGAGAGAGAGCTGTACATAAAGTGTGATTTTATCGCAAAACAGCAAAATTAAGAGGGAATTCATGACAATGTTTATGTGAAGCGTAGTTTGGATCTTCTTTTGCTGCTGGTTCGGTCAATATTGTTTGGAGTGAGATAAAACTAACAGCTTTAGAATCAGCGAGCTGTCAGTTTTCAGCCCGACCGTGTCCATGCCATCGGGTGAGAAAGGCCACATCTCACTGATTCTGATCCGTTCGCGGTCCGCGCTTTGTATTTGTATTTACATCTTTGTGCCTGCTCTCATTTACTGTTTTAGCTGTTTGGTGGTTGTTGAAATTTAGTGAGATTTAACCAGAGATTCTGGCATTTCGGGCAAAATAAATTTATATTACAAAAATCGATTCAGGATTTTAATGAATCGATATCACGTTATCCAAGCTAGAATCGATTTTAATCGAAAAATCGGTAATCAAAACCCACCCCTAGTTTCAACAAGTGATATACTGGGGAACTTCACCATGTAGAGCTCTAAAAGTTATTACAAATTTTTTAAAATGAACCCTAAAATGTACTGGCAGCCAATGAAGAGAAACCAAAACTCGAGTAATATGTGACCTCTTGTTTGTGCCAGTTAAAAGTCTTGCCGCAGCATTCTGTACAGCCTGAAGGCAATCCAAAGCTGATTTGTTTAAAAAAAAAAAAAAACTATTACAACAATCCGAACGAGAAGAAATAAAAGCATGAATAATCACTCAAGTTCTGCCTTTGACTAGGGCTGGGCAAAACGATTATTTTCCTAATCGATGAATCTAGCGATTAATTTTTCGATGCATCGATTAATCTAACGATTAATTTTTCAATCCGATTCGATTCGATTTCGATTAACGATTTTTCCCCATTATTTGACTTGTATAGCAATTTCACATTTACTAATTTATGTATATCAATGAAAAACACAAATTTCTTCATTTGAAGACCTTTTAATAAAAAAAATGCAAAGTAAAGTTGTAGAGGTCATACAATCAATACAATAGAGATAGCATTTAACAAGAAATGAAATGTGCAAACATATATAAAATTAAGGAAAAGTTAACAAAACATTTCAAATAAATAGCAACAATGGTGTCTTTAAACAAAATGTAACATTCACTTTGCTTTCTGCCAAAAAGTGCTCTTCATTCACAAAACCCACAATAACGTTGTACTACAATCTTCTGTTTTTAACAAAAAATATAACAAAGGAAATTATAGCAAAAAAGTAATAATATACAAACAGCAGCAATGGCGTCTTTGAACAAATAATGAAATGACAAGTTACCCCTAAGTAGGACTCTGTGACCAGACTTGTCCAAGCATCAGTGGTAAGGGAGATTTTGGATGTGGCTTTTTTTTAGTTCATTCCTTAGTTTCTCCACTGAAGTTTCATACTTTCTCTCCATCATGCTTGTGAAATGACGCCTAGATAGCAGAGTGTAACCTGGTTGGAAAGTGGTCAGCATTTCTTTGAATCCCTCATCCTCAACCACAGCAAGTGGTCTCATGTCTTTTAAAATCATAGATAAGACGCTCTCGGTAAGTACAGCCACCTCCTGGGGGTGCATGGTGTACTTCTTCTCTGACAGTAGTCCTCCAGACTTTTCTGTTTGTTCCTGAAATCATAAATCACACCCAGATGAATTTGAGTAATTACAAAATAATTATATGGAAAGCATAATATCAAAATAATTTGATAAGGATCTGGTTGTGTGTGTGTGTGTGTGTGTGTGTATATATATATATATATATATATATATATACACTTATGCCATGTGCTTTCATAGTATAACAGTAAGAGATTAATGATAATCCCCAATGTTGAACATATGATATGCAGCAATCGTGATGGCTGCAAAAAATAATGTCAAAAAATAACGTTTAAACAGCCATAGCTGATGGCACCTTTACTGGTGCACTGCTTTCTAGTCATTAGATGGCATAACTTTGTCCTATAAGATCAAGCTGGAGAAGCATTATGTATAAATACAGCGTTCAAATAGGATGAAAGACATTAAATTTGACAATTTTGACAAATGTAATAGTGTCCACGACGGCTACGTTTAGCAGGTGGTGCATTATCCTTGTTAACATTTTTCCTGCGGCCAATTTGCTGTCTCACATTTTCGTCTTTCGCCGATTCTGATAATCAGCCTGCGCGCATTCCGACTCATTTTGCCAGCATGGGCCACAAAAAAAAAACAACAACAACAACTAAACAGCAGCTGCTATAGGTTACTGCTAAGCAGCTTAAATTAGTTTTGCATTTATGAAGGTTGGGTGTTTATCTCTGTGTCTATGAGTGAGTGTATGTCTCACTCATAGGGGGGTCTGGATGAATTAACGGGTAAAAACCAGCGTTAGTAAAAAAGGTTGAAAACTTACGGTGGTTTGTCCTTTGCAGAAGCTGCTCCTGGATGCCGTCGTTTGAGGTGCTGGTGCATAGCATTTATTTCCACCTCAAAAAGCCGGCAAACGATTGAATCACTTCCTTTTCGGTTAAAATATCCCCATGCTGTAGAACTGCGTGTTCGGGTGGAGTGGTTTAAGTCGACTGCCTCACTCATATTGCCGCTACTTGCTGCCGCCATGTCTGTTTTGAAAGTGACGACGCGTCGACGCAGATTTTTTTACGTCGACGTATTTTGTCGTCCCAGCCCTACCTTTGACAGTAGTTTGAGTTTATAAATGTTTCTTAGATGATATAAACAGTTTAGAAACAGTAGTTTGGAGTGTTTCTCAAGTGATTTTGAACTGTCAAATATGACACCCAGGTTTCTGTGGCTCGATTGAACTGAAGGATATAAACAACTGATATGCTGCCTTATTTCTAAAAACATGTCATCAGGAGCAATAATTAAAGTTTCTGTTTTATCTGTATTTAACTGGAGGAAATTGTTGTTTAACAATTGTTTGATTTCTGACAAACAGTTATTTAAACAAGACAATTTATAAAGCTCAGAAGCTTTAAAAGAACAGTATAACCGAATACCATCAGCATAAAGATGATACAAAATAATATTGTAACATCTGATAATTTAGCCTAGAGTGAATATATATAAAGCAAAAAGAGAATTGGACCTAAAACAGATCCTTGATGTACCCCAGAAGGCATTGATGTTTTAGACAGCACTTGATTCATACAGACCAGGGGTCCCCAATCCCAGTCCACGAGGGCCGGTATCCCTGCTGGTTTTAGCTCTCACCCTGGGTCAACACACCTGAATCAAATAATTAGCTCATTACCAGGCCTCTGGAGAACTTCAAGACATGTTGAGAAGGTAATTTATCCATTTAAATCAGCTGTGATGGATCAAGGACACATCTAAAACCTGCAGGGACACCGGCCCTCGTGGACTGGGATTGGGGACCCCTGCTACAGACACTAAAAGATCTCTCAGATGGATACGGCATAAGCAATTTTAAAACAACACCAAGCCATGGAGGGCTTTAAAAACAAATACTAAAATTTGTCTGAGGCTGAGATTGCAGGATTGTAAACACATGATTGCTGGGCTTCATTTCTGTACTGAACAGTCATTTTAAGATTAGTTAGTAAATAACAATTAGCTAATGTTGTTCATGAGACTAAAGTCATCTCACTCTGGTAATGTAAATATAATATGACCAACATTAAAGTTATTATTATATTAATTATTATTAGTAATTACAGCAATGAACTTGAACTCAAACACTGAGCTTCAGTAAAGATTCAAGTTGCAGTTATTTATATTTGCTATCACCTTAAATCTTCACTCAAAGACAAGTATCTTTGACAGTGTATATATGGATGTATTATATACAAGAGACATAATATATCTTTTAATATGTTGGCATTACTAAATTTGGCTCAATGCTTACATATATGTGTAAAAAGAAAATGTACGAGCTGTGATAACTGTTTCTGATAGAATGAAGAGTAGACTGATATATTAAATATTCCTTTATTGGGTGAGAAAATCAGACCATGTCATAACTGCTTTAAGTCATACAGAATAGATATCAGAGCCTTAAACAGGCTGACTTCTGTTAAATGGGTCAAACTGGGCAGAAAGTATACAAACACATAACATCCTTATAGAATATGATGTAACACTATAGATCAACTTACCTCAGAATATATAAAGCATATAAACAATTACAGCAATATGATACAACAAACACAGCAGTACTACTAATCCAAAATACTCAAAGCTTCATAGAACTGAAACAAACATTTATTTTTAGCTTCATTCTGCTGCTGATACGTACTTTAGATTTCTGAATATTAAACTTGTTTCTGGCTTTCATAGTGTGTGACTTGAAGGCCCTGAGTACTTTCTCCCACACTGAAAACACTGGAATGATCAAATTATTTGAACATTACCTAATAAGACTGATTCAGGACAGACAATTAGTTATGTTAAACTTTTCTAACAGTCCTTCACAAACAGGGAACAGTCTGTCTATTCTCTCCATCTGTCAGCTGCTGCTGGCTCTTCCTCCTCCTCTTCCTCACACACTGCTGAGTTTGTCCTGGTGGATCATCAGGGGTGCAAAGCCTCACAGATGATGTGCAGCAGTGGGTCCCTCAGTCTGTCCTCACTCTGGACACTTGCAGTTGTCAAACATGGAAATCAAATGTGTGATAAGCTGCAGGATTCAAACACAAGTGTAACTTATAAATACATGTTCATACTTTTATTACACAATCAGAGAGAAAGAGAGAGAGAAGGTAAATGCGCAGGACAGATAGATGAGTAAAGCACCTTTCTTTTAGCTTAACAAGTGAACCATCAGCTCGATAAAACAAAAGAAGTGACATAAAAGTCAGTACTTAATTTTAAAAGTTTACTCTTTGGCTGTCCCATTTGAGCTCTCCACCATTTTTTCGAAAATTATCCACAACCATCGCCAGGCCATGAATCCTGGGATAGGTTGAGCCACCAAAGAACCCAACCCATCCTTGAAATCCATGAAAAAGGAGGACGCATTTGTGGGCCGCATTGGGAGCAGCCTTTGAACAAGGACAGCCTTTGTCACCTGGCTGTGGCATAATCAGGCTTCAAATGCGGCCTATGAATTGGGACACAGCTATTGACTTATCTTGGACTTTATTTCATTTTGACACACAGTCAGAAATTTTTTGAGATTATTTAAAAAATGATATTGTGCTTTTATATATACTATTTGTTTGTAATATTGATTAGTGTGTAATTAAATCATCTAGTAAACTGATGCATTCTCATAAACGTGTTGGATGAATCCAGTGTGCATTTTAAATGCTCAGCAAACTTCAACATGAAAGGATGGTGTGTGTTACAACATGTTTGCCCACATGGGACAGTTGACTTCAAGTGATATTAAACTGTTTAATATTATATATGAAAAAGGCACAATCCCATCAGTCAGGAAGCAGATAATGGTAAACAAGTTAAAAACCCATCGTAGTGTTGGAAGACCATGGAGAGAATGAAAACAGATGAAGCTGATTTTTAGATACTAACAGTCTCTTCTCTGGGGATCAGAGTGGGTTTCATAAAGAAAGAGGGACGATGGATAGTTTATTATGTTTGGAATCAGAAATCAGGAAAGCTCAAACAAATAAGAAAATGATGATAGCTGTCTTCTTTAATACAGCCATACAACATGTTTTGGAAAGAGAGACTCCTCATTAAACTCAGAAATCTACGAGTAAATGGCAAATTGTACTATTGAATTATAAGATTGATGAAAGAATATAATTATCTTTGTTTTTCCTGCTATTCTCCTGTCCACACTCCAGTCCAGTAGGCGGGATTAATGCACCTGTAAGCTGATTTGTCAAACGCCATCAAGCCCCGAAGAAAAACGGTGGAGGACAGCACTACTGTGGTAGAGGAGCGGTGTGTGTGCAGACATGGCTGCCGTTGATGAAGCGGACTGAACTTAGAGGAGAGACACAAACTAAAGTATCGATCCTGTCACATCAGTGTGGATCTGATACCAACGTCTGTATCGCTTTTATCGATGCTTGTATCGATCCGCCCAACCTGAGTTGACGCAGCAATGAGTTCAGTTCAGTATCTGAGAGAGTTCATCAAGGAGAGACTAACTGCTGTTGGTGAAGAAATCTTCTCAGAAGTTCAAAAAACCATCGTCCAGTATGAGGAGGAGATCAACCGTCAGCACAGACTGCTGGATATCAGCTGGAAACCCGACAGAAACTCACACATCATAGGTATGGACGTGTTTTTAACTCTGTGCTGTTCAAGCTCAGATTCTTCAGTGTGACTGACTTTACTAGAAGATGTTAAACTGGGTATTTATCAGTGCTGTGGGTAGGGCTGCCACGATTCGTCGACTAGTCACGATTACGTCGACTATCAAAATCGTCGACGACTAATTTAATAGTCGATGCGTCGTTTGAAGCTTTGTAAGATCCCAAAAGACGCAGGAATAAGTAGTAGGATTTAAGAGTGTAATAACGGAATGAAACAGAAGATGGCAGCACTGCATGTACAAGGATGCCAGCTGCCGTTAAACCCCGAAGAAGAAGAAACTGTGTCCCAGAATTCATAGCGCGGCCCAGCTCAGTTTCCAACAATGGCGGCAGCTAGTTAGTTTTAATATTACTCTAATTATTCTTTCTGGGTCACAAAATGAATGTTTAACATATTTTCAGGCGAGAATGTAGCTGTGTAAACTTCAAATATCTGCTCAGTTTATCAAGACACCACATATTTTCAAAAGCGCTCCGACGTTTTCAGAGACGTCTGTTACCCAACAGCTTGATAGCTAGCCGGGGGCAAGGCTAACTAGAGCCCGTGAGAACAGCGGACTCCCGGCAAATTGTTTTCAAACCCACCGCTGTCTTTCACTACTCAGATTAAACATATAGAAGTCACTTCGATAACTTAAAAATATTATTGTTTGGCTTTTTTTTAGTATTTTATTTGTTCCTGAGTAAATCGGTTTGGCTGAGATTAAAGTTATAGTTTTTACACAGCTGAATAAACGTCAAGCAGACAACTGATTATCAGAAGTGTGAGATGCTCGAGAATATACTCCGGTGTCCTGTTATATTTTAGATAGCAAGGAGTTTATTAAACTTCACCGAAACAATCTGCAAATTTCATTAAAATTTAATAAACTATCATCTTGTCTTTATTTTTAGTTAGCACATACCTTAAACACTTAAAGCTGTAAGCTAATGATAGTTATATAAGAGCAGATGCATGCTGGTGCAATAAGCTGTACGTTTTACGTTCAATGGATGCATGACCTGATTAGTCGACTAATCGCAAAAATAATCGGTGACTAGTCGACTATCAAAATAATCGTTTGTGGCAGCCCTAGCTGTGGGTCAGTGTCCAGTGATGGACTATGTTGGACTGGTGCAGGTCCATGGTTACTGATAGGTTAGGTTTTAAAACAGTTTAATTGATTTATTCATTAAACTTTTTTTCTCTAACAGATTCCAGTGTTGAGTACATCAGGCGTCAGTGTTTTAGATCCTCTGTACACACTGAGACTGTGCAGTAAAGATCTAGTTAGATGTCAGCAGAAAACACATTTAACAAGTTGTTCACAGACGTCTTTGAAGTTGAAGTGAAGCTTCATTTAAAGAAGGATTTCACACAGTGATGTTTTCATGGTGTCACACTGCAGTTTAGTTTGGTGAACTTTGTGTCTTTGCTCACAGTGAGGAGCTTCAATGCTAACATGTTAGCGTGTAGCTGTGAGTGTGCACAACTATTTCCCTGATCTGTTGTGTGTGTGTGTGTTGTGAGAAGAGGTTATTGTAGTATTAGGGATTTAGTTGTATTAACCATAGTAAAGCATTATATTAATTATTTATTTAAGTAGGTCATAGGTCAAGCTACTAAACATTCACACATAGAGCACACACACAGAATTGGGAGAATAGGTCAGAGGTGTAGGTGAGAAGCAGAGCTGACAGCAAGCTGCCTTTGGTAGGATAAGGTGTTGGTAAGCCAAAGCCAGGAGAACATAGTGTGTGCAGAAGTGGGCAGCAAGGACACGAGATAGGGAGGCAGGAGATAGAGGCATTAGCAGGCACCTAGTTTTGAGAGACAAAGGTTGTTGATATCTGAGTATAAATGTGTGCTGTTGGGACTGCCCCAGCAGATTTTGATGTTTGAGGCTGAGCTGTGAACATCCCCATGTACATGTAATAAAATTAATTGATTGTTTATTTTGAGAAAAAAAAGGAATGGAATATTACACTGTTTCATGATGCCTTGTACTGCTGATTTATAAAGAAATACTGTTTGCATAGAATCATGGCCTCATTTCTCTGATTAGGGAGAACAAAACATACTGTTCAGGAAGCCAAGGTTGTAACTGAAGCTCACTGAGAGAAAGAATGTGAATGCTTAGGTTTTATGACTCGGGTGGGGGTTGAGGCTATAAGAGTGTGTGTAACTGTCAGACACTTCGAGATCTGCAGCACCCCCTCCCATGCACATGGCCCATCCGGACGATTGTATTGCTCAAAGAGCTGGTATGGAATAAAAAGAATTGTATTGATTAAAGAGATTGTTGATTGAGCATTAAAACACAGTGTTGTTCTTCCTTTAGCCCGGAGATCAAAGAATTGGGTTATAAAACAGTGTGTGGCTCATAGTGGGTCATGTGACAGGCTGATCACCATTTGTTCATGTTTTGATTCATGCTTTTAAAAAATAGTTTTTGTATCAACACATTTGTGATTATTGTTCTTGTGTTTCTTTGCTCCTCAAGACCTCCCACAACAACATGACTGTGAGGAAGAGGAGGGTCTGGATGAGCAGCAGGTCTGTAACCAGGAGAGGAACTCCAATCTGGACCAGGAGGACCCAGAGCCTCCACAGATTAAAGAGGAACAGGAGGAACTCTGCAGCAGTCAGGAGGGAGAGCAGCTTGGACTGAAGCAGGAGGCTGAAGGCATTATCGTCTGGACTGATGAAGAGCAGCTCAGACTGATTGAGACCATCCGGAAACCTGTGATAAAGTTACACAGAATAGGTATGTAAAACTGTGTTTTGTTTTTTTTAATAACAGTGAATATGTCTCATGGGCAGCACAGTGGAACAGTGGTTAGTACTGTTGCCCCACAGCAACAAGGTCCTGAGTTTGACCTGAAGTGACCTGTCCAAGATGAACCCTGCCTCTCCCTATGGTAGCTGGGATTGGCTTCAGCACCCTCACTATACCAGACCCTCATAAGGACAAGTAAATAGCAAATGGCCTGTATTTGTATAGCGCTTTACTTAGTCCCTAAGGACCCCAAAGCGCTTTACACTACATTCAGTCATCCACCCATTCACACACACACACTAGGGCTGTGCGATATGACCAAAATCTCATATCCCGATTGTTAGAAAGCCCACTGTTTATACGTTATTTGCTTGGTTGAAGTGTTGTGGTTTGTTTATAGATAGTGTTTGCACTGTGGAAATTGTTATGTCCTACGTCATTGAACTCACCATATATATGCTTACGCTCCTTGAATGCACCACTCTGTGCGTGTGCTGCTAGTCTGCCTTTGTAGCTGCTAATAGCCAGCATTTTTCCTTGTGTCCTCTCACCAGCATGTCGTGGTTTTTGGTTTATTGCTGTGTGTGAATGCCAGAAGACCACAGCTGAATAAATCTCCCAAACTTGGAAGCTGCCTCCGTGTTCTTTAACGGGAACACACCCACCATACCTTGCCGCTCTAAATCAGCTAAACCAGCAGAAATCAGCTAGACAACATTCTCTCCATTTTACTGATATTAAGACATCTATCGTCCGATAACAATATAAATCACAACAATTTAACATTTTCTGTAAATTCTGTGAATCTCGGGCAGCTCGACTTGCATGAAGTGTTTCCAGCTGGGCGTCATGGACCTGGAGTCGAGTGTTTTAACTGATGCATGAAACGATACATTTTTAGACATAAGTTGTAACGGCCGCCGTTTTCTTTGTGAGTATTTATTACACAGCGTGCTGCGGGAAAAAGCCTGTTCTAACGTTTGAGTCTAAGGTTTATTTTTTTAGCATCTGACGGCTCTTTTTTGCTTCTCATCTGTAAATACTCTGCATCTTTCACGTGATTCAGTTTATTTTGAAAAGTCTCAAAAGGATCTTGAGCTTTATTGTGAAAGGTTTATGTGGAGCAAGCGGACACGCGGTGGCTTTACCGTCGTTGTTGCTAACGACAACGCATAAAAAGAAGCGCTTGTCTGTCTGTAGTGTGGTTATATTAAATATAAGAGAAAGAGAGAACTTCAAGAAATTAATATAGCCGCTACAGTGAGCATCAAAATGATGAAAAAATATTCCCGTAAAGAGTTTATTTTGCGACACCACGAAACAAACGATAGCGTAAAATGAAACGATAGATGTTTTTATATCGTCATCCGATATATATCGTTATATGGAACAGCCCTAACACACACATTCACACACTGGTGATGGCAAGCTACATTGCAGCCACAGCTGCTCTGGGGAGCACTGACAGAGGTGAGGCTGCCGGACACTGGCACCACTGGGCTCTCTGACCACCACCAGTAACAGGTGACAGGTGATTTGTCTTGCCCAAGGACACAATGACCGAGACTGTCCGAGCCGGACACCTTCCAGGTGGACAACGACCCTAAACATAAAGCCAGGGCAACAATAGAATGGTTTAAAACAAAACATATCCATGTGTAGAATGGCCCAGTCAAAGTCCAGATCTAAATCCAATCGAGAATCTGTGGCAAGATCTGAAAACTGCTGTTCACAAACGCTGTCCATCTAATCTGACTGAGCTGTTTATTTGCTTATGAATGTGTCAGAACTTGTTATGTTCTTAGGCCTGTGGCCCAGTGTTTTGATTTTGCATTATTGTTTATTAGTCCTTTTTCTTCTTGGTTCTTGGTTACTAGTGTTTTGGTTTCTGTTCTGTATTTCTTAGCTCGTGGATTCCTTTTCCCCATCATGTGACTCTGGTCCTTGTACTGTGTTAGTATTGTGTCTCTGAGTTCAGTCTGTGGATTTCCTGCTTTACTTGTCTCATGTTAGTGTAATCTGCTTTACAGTGGCTTGCAAAAGTATTCGGCCCCCTTGACCTTTTCCACATTTTGTCACATTACAGCCACAAACATGAATCAATTTTATTGGAATTCCACATGAAAGACCAATACAAAGTGGTGTACACGTGAGAAGTGGAACGAAAATCATACATGATTCCAAACATTTTTTTTTACAAATAACTGCACAGTGGGGTGTGCGTAATTATTCAGCCCTCTTTGGTCTGAGCAGACAGTTGCCCATAGACATTGCCTGATGAGTGCTAATGACTAAATAGAGTGCACCTGTGTGTAATCTAATGTCAGTGCAAATACAGCTGCTCTGTGACGGCCTCAGAGGTTGTCTAACAAATTGGGAGTAACAACACCATGAAGTCCAAAGAACACACCAGACAAGCCAGGGATAAAGTTATTGAGAAATTTAAAGCAGGCTTAGGCTACAAAAAGATTTCCCAAGCCTTGAACATCCCACGGAGCACTGTTCAAGCCATCATTCAGAAATGGAAGGAGTATGGCACAACTGTAAACCTACCAAGACAAGGCCGTCCACCTAAACTCACAGGCCGAACAAGGAGAGCGCAGATCAGAAATGCAGCCAAGAGGCCCATGGTGACTCTGGACGAGCCCCAGAGATCAACAGCTCAGGTGGGGGAATCTGTCCATAGGACAACTATTAGTCGTGCACTGCACAAAGTTGGCCTTTATGGAAGAGTGGCAAGAAGAAAGTTGTCAAAAGAAAACCATAAGAAGTCCCGTTTGTAGTTTGCCGCAAGCCATGTGGGGGACACAGCAAAGATGTGGAAGAAGGTGCTCTGGTCAGGTGAGACCAAAATGGAATTTTCTGGCCAAAATGCAAAACGCTATGTGTGGCGGAAAACTAACACTGCACATCACTCTGAATACACCATCCCCACTGTCAAATATGGTGGTGGCAGCATCATGCTCTGGGGGTGTTTCTCTTCAGCAGGGACAGGGAAGCTGGTCAGAGTTGATGAGAAGATGGATGGAGCCAAATACAGGCCAATCTTGGAAGAAAACCTCTTGGAGTCTGCAAAAGACTTGAGACTGGGGCAGAGGTTCACCTTCCAGCAGGACAACGACCCTAAACAAAAAGCCAGGGCAACAATGGAATGGTTTAAAACAAAACATATCCATGTGTAGAATGGCCCAGTCAAAGTCCAGATCTAAATCCAATGGAGAATCTGTGGCAAGATCTGAAAACTGCTGTTCACAAACGCTGTCCATCTAATCTGACTGAGCTGGAGCTGTTTTGCAAAGAAGAATGGCCAAGGATTTCAGTCTCTAGATGTGTAAAGCTGGTAGAGACATACCCTAAAAGACTGGCAGCTGTAATTGCAGCAAAAGGTGGTTCTACAAAGTATTGACTCAGGGGGCTGAATAATTACGCACACCCCACTTTTCAGTTATTTATTTGTAAAAAATCTTTTGAATCATGTATGATTTTCATTCCACTTCTCACGAGTACACCACTTTGTATTGGTCTTTCACGTGGAATTCCAATAAAATTGATTCATGTTTGTGGCCGTAATGTGACAAAATGCGGAAAGGTTCAAGGGGGCCGAATACTTTTGCAAGCCACTGTACTTCCTTGTCTTGTCTTACCTAATAAGTTCCAGCTGTGTGTCCACCTGTTTCTCTTTTCCTCATGTTCCTGCCAGTGTATTTTAATCTCCTGTCAGTTAGTAATTGTTGTCGCATCGTTAACATTGGTTCACCTTTTTCTTATGCTGTGTGTTCTGTCTGCCTGCAAAAGTTTATGATTGTATATTCAGTTTTGTCATGTTGGAGTTGAGCATCCTGCCTGCACACAGCACACACCATTACAGAACTAAACATTTCCATCAGTGCCCTAATAATTTTTCTCATTTGTACACTTTAAATTTTAGTGGTATATGTGAGCAACATGCTTACTATGTAGAGATCTGCTTATGGTTCAGACTAGTAAACATTTTTGCAAATGTTTGTTTTGCTATCATTTTTCCCCCTTGTGCCTTCAGATGTCCTACGCCAACATGCTATTGAGGAAGAAGAGGCTCTTACAGAACAGCAGGTCTTTAACCAGGAGAGGAACTCTAGTCTGGACCAGGAGGACCCAGAGCCCCCACAGATTAAAGAGGAACAGGAGGAACTCTGCAGAAGTCAGGAGGGAGACCAGCTTGGACTGAAGCAGGAAGCTGATACCTTCATGAGAAAAGTTCCCACAGTGAACCAGAACAGTGAACCAGAACTAAACAGTGAGCAGCTCCTTTCTCACAGCTCTCCTGAAGCAGAGAGCAGATATCATGAAGAAAATGGGCATGTGGACTCAGGATCTACTAGAAATACAGAGCTGAAGAAGAGACGTCACAGAAAGAGAGTAGACAACAGTCCTGTGTCAGTGAGTCAAAGTAGAACTGACACAAAGAACAAGTATGTACAATGTGACGTGTGTGGAAAAACTTTAAAAAATAAATACAAAATGACTACACATCTAAGAGTTCACACAGGTGAGAAACCATATACTTGTAGCACCTGTGGGAAAGGATTTAATCAGAAGTCACATTTGGAATGTCATACAAGAATTCACACAGGTGAGAAACCATATACTTGTAGCACCTGTGGGAAAAGATTTTCTAACAAATGGAATTGGGAAAGTCATCTAAAAGTTCACACAGGTGAGAAGCCATATTCTTGTACCACCTGTGGGAAAAGATTTGCTGCATCATCTACGTTCAAAAGACACATGAGAATTCACACAGGTGAGAAGCCGTATTCTTGTAACACCTGTGGGAAAAGATTTGCTGCATCATCAGTGTTCAAAACACACATGAGAATTCATGCTGATGAGAAGCCGTATTCGTGCAGCACCTGTGGGAAAGGATTTAATCAGAAGTCATATTTGGAATGTCATACAAGAATTCACACAGGTGAGAAACCATATACTTGTAGCACCTGTGGGAAAAGATTTTCTAACAAATGTAATTGGGAAAGTCATCTAAAAGTTCACACAGGTGAGAAGCCATATTCTTGTAGCACCTGTGGGAAAAGATTTGCTGCATCATCTACGTTCAAAAGACACACGAGAATTCACACAGGTGAGAAGCCGTATTATTGTAGCACCTGTGGGAAAAGATTGGCTGACTTATCAACGTTCAAAAAACACACAAGAATTCACACAGGTGAGAAGCCGTACTCTTGTAACACCTGTGGGAAAAGATTTGCTGCATCATCAGTGTTCAAAACACACATGAGAATTCATGCTGATGAGAAGCCGTATTCGTGCAGCACCTGTGGGAAAGGATTTAATCAGAAGTCATATTTGGAATGTCATACAAGAATTCACACAGGTGACAAACCATATCCTTGTACCACATGTGGGAAAAGATTTGCTGACCCATCAGCATTCAAAAGACACATGAGAATTCACACAGGTGAGAAGCCGTATTCTTGCAACACCTGTGGGAAAAGATTTATTCAGAAACCAAATTTGGACTGTCATGTAAGAATTCACACAGGTGAGAAACCGTATCCTTGTAGCTTCTGTGGGGAAAGGTTTGTCCAGAGGATAAAACTAAAGAAGCACATGAGAATTCATACGGGTTTAAATGTTCATACTAAGAAAATGTGGGACAGCTGTGAGTCATCGCTAAACACGTGAGTGAAAAGATGATCCATATTCAGGCCATTATTTTTCTGTCTAGAGCAGTAAAGAACTCTCAGCATTGTTTGTTCAGTTTATTACATTATTCTATTAATTGTATCAGGGAAACTCTGATCTTATACTTCATGAAGGTTTAAGTTCAGTATGCTCCTGTTGGTTCATTGTTTAGCTATGTTGTTTATTATTACTGTTTTATATCCTATATTGGGACAAATGTCACAATAAAACACAATAAATAAACACAATAAAAATGAAAGAATTGAGCAACAGTCAAGAACTGTGTTTGTTCTTGTAAGGGAGCAAAAGTATCAAATACCAAGTTTCATGTTTGAAGGGGGAAGTCTCCAGTACATTTTGTCAGTCCCACCCTCCTTTGCCTTAAAACTGTCACACAATAACGCTTTTCCTTCTAGAGGCTTCTCAAAAGGGCAGTTATGAGTGTATGAACTGTAATGAGCAGATAAAATGTTTTTTGCAATCTTGGCATATTTCCAGGCACTAAGTGTATCTTTGACTGTCATACAGCTCACACCAATTAGAAGATTGCATAAGGTATTTTTTTTCCCAGTTGTCAAATCCAAAATCTACATTGGAGCTGCAGTGATTCCTCAATTAGTCAATGAATAGAGGCCAATTCAGCTGGGAAATATTAACTGCTCTTTTTAAGATGTAGTGTTTTAGCACACGAAACATAGAAAGAAAATATGGGAGAAAAAAGACTGATGTTCAGCTTTACAGCTTTTCTGCTCCAGTTAAAAAACTTCCTACTGTTGGAGCAGATTAACTGCAGCAAACCGAAGGTCAATTTACACGGGCACAAAATAGGTTTTAGTTTGTTTAGTTATTGGAGCATTAAACCACAAATATTTTAACCACAACCATGTACTTTATTGACAGTTATGATAGTGAACAGTGTTGAAACCTACATAACACTGTCTTGTTATACTTCTGCATGTACTTTATGTTGTACAGTTCAGAGACCTGATCAACCCTCTGGGTTTGTTCAGAATCACTACCATTTCAGCTTGTTCATGGCCAAAAGTGGCCACCAACAGACTAGGTCTGTAATTTTTATTATTTTTTTGGTTTTTTTGCCATTTTTTCTGCATAAAGCTTTTAAGTAAAAATAAAAATAATTATTACTTTTTACATTTTTAACCCTTTAAACACCAGTATGTTTGTCCACTGCACTAGCTGGAAGACAACCTCAAATCTCGCAATTTTATGTAATTGCATTGCTACTGAAATTTCTTGTATTATTAATAGTAGAGTCTGGGACATGTAATTGATTCACATCAACATTGATTATAATGCATTGTTATTTTTGTGCAGGGCTGAATGGCCAAAAAGAAAATCACAAATGGTGTGTTAGTGGCCGGAAAAGCAATTTAATGACCAAATAACCACTGCTGAAATGACCAATAAAATGATCAAAATTTATATTCCAGAGTGTATTCTTCTGTGTGCATCCTCATTAGCAGCAAGATGTACTAACCACATTAGAGTGGTTTTTGTAGGCACACTTTTACACCTGGTGCAAGGGGCTGCTGTTCCAATGCTGGAGGTGCTCCTTTTGCACCTTCTTCTCATTTTGATGGTGGGGTGTGGGTCACACTCTGGTTCAGACTACTGCATCTTGAGATCAATGGCAGAAGTGGCTGAGAATCAGGGAAAAGGGTGTCTTGCAGTTGGTGAGGTCACCAGCCTGTGCCCCAGCTCTCCCAGGATCACTTCATTTGTAGGTTGTAGAGAACTCCCCCACTTCAGTGAAGTTGTTTCCGGTGGGACAAAGACATTGTTTCCCAAGACATCCAGGAAATTGGAGAAAAGAGCCAGCAGCCATCAGTTAGTTTTCCTTCACCAACTCGAGGTGCCAACATCCTCTCTTATCCAAGCAATATTTGTGCCTATTGTAGTGCAGGATTGCTTTTTGTTTCCAGGCGTCCTCTATTCCCCATCACTGACTGCTGGTTTCCTGTGTGTTGCTGTCAGAAGAAGCACATTCCTCTGTTGCTTTGGCATGTGGGATATCGCCATGGTAGTTTTGGTGAAGCCAAAGACAGACAACAAAATCTTCCTCTGTTGCAACTGGAGGAGCTGGGGAAGAAGCTCTGGGTTGTCTGTGAAGGTTCTCAGTCATCCAGGTCATCGTAGTCTAAGGAGCTTGAAAAGAAAAGCATCTGGACTTCTTTAAGTTGCTTGAAGACGTTTCACCTCTCATCCGAGAAGCTTCTTCAGTTCTAAGGTCAAATGTCCGAGAGTCCCAGATTTAAACCCAGCGGGAGTGAGGAAAAGGGTGTGGGTCACAATCAGCCAGGGTTTCAGGTGAGCTCATTGTGAAACCTGGCCCCACCCTATCATGCGATTTCCTGAGGTCAGATGGCCCAGGATGTGAGTGGGCATCAAGGTTATTATCGTTAACTAAAACTAACGAAATAACGAAACCTAGAAGTGAAAAAACATTTTCGTTAACGGAAATAAAAGTAAAAACGAAAAAAGGAAAACTGACTAAAACTGTAATGAGTGTTCACAAAACTAACTAAAATTAACTGAATTTATAGCAAGAATGCGTTTAGTTTTCGTTGATGTGTGCGTGTCATACAATAGTCAAGGGTAAAAAAAGAAGTTTAGTTTCCAGATTTTTTTCGTGCTGTGTCTCATTATGCCAGCAGGTGGCAGTACGTTAGTCGAGTCGTCTGTGTTGGTGCCCCGTCCACGCGCAAACTCGTGTCAGGAAAAGTCGGGAGAAAGCGCCAGCTTCCAATTTGGGATTACTTTGAATATGACTGTGTTTTGGATAAAGCGAGTGTCTTGCAGTGGAACGAGACAAATTATGAGGGACATTTCTAAAGGGAAAAAAATCCCACAAACCTTAAAGTGCAGTTGAAAAGTTCACACAAGAAGGCTAACCTAGCTTACCTTGAGAAGGTAAGGGAGCACACTCAACCCTCATCCCCAGATAACAGAAGCTAACACCAGGCAAGGCAGCGTGATGCATTCCGAGACAACAGGACTGGGATATCTACATAACTGTGTGAGTCAATTGCCTTCAAAAGGTTTATCAATTCACTTGAACCAAAATTACGAACACCCGGTGCTGCAAGAGTTAATAGTCTCATTGCAGCCAAGATATACATTTTATAGTTGCCTGGTATCAACGGTTGTTCATCTGCCCTAATTTATTTATTTAAAGAACCCATAGGTGGGAATGTGAGTTGTCTGTCTCTGCATGTTAGTCCTGTGACAGACAGGCGACCTGTCCAGAATGCAGGGTATGGTAGCTGGAATAGCAACATACCTAAGGATAAGCAGAAGAGAATGACTGATATGATGAAACTGGGATTTTGTTACACTTAATTATTGCAAACACAACTAAAACTATAACTGAAACTAAGGATTTAAAAAAAAAATAAAAACTAAACTAAACTAGCAAACAATTGGTAAAAACTAATTAAAACTAATATAAAATTGAAAATCTGAAGTCCAAACTAAATAAAAATAAAAACTAATGAAAATTGCAAAACTATTAAAACCCTGGTGGGCATTAAGGCATCTGGGAAGGGATCTCAAAACTGGATTATAGATGGCAGACAGTTGGTGTCGTAAACCACCGCCTCTGTTCAAAGATGGTCACTCACAGTGGACGTAAATGGCTTCTTTCACTCCTCTTTCAAACCATCTGTGTGATGTGAACATGTGAACATTGGCATCCTCGAAAGAGTGACCTTTATCCTTTAGATGCAGATGGACTGCTGAGTCTTGTCCTGTGGAGTTGGCTCTTCTATGTTGTGCCATGCGCTTGTGAAGTGGCTGTTTGGTCTCTCCAATGTAGAGGTCTGGGTATTCCTCGCTACACTGTACAGCATACACCACATTGTTAAGTCTGTGTTTTGGAGTTTTGTCTTTCGGGTGAACCAGTTTTTGTCTGAGTGTGTTGCTGGGTCTGAATTGCACCGGGATGTCATGCTTGGAGAAAACTCTCCTGAGTTTTTCTGATACACCGGCTACATAGGGGATGACAATGTTGTTGCGTCTGTCTTTCTTATCCACCCTAGCTGGTGTCTGATCTTTTTTTCTGTGCCTCTTAGCTGACTTTATGAATGCCCAATTAGGATAACCATATGTTTTGAGTACTTCCTTTACATGTGTGCGTTCCTTCTTTTTTCCCTCAGACTTAGAGGGAACATGTTCTGCCCGGTGGTGTAGGGTCCTAATTACTCCAAGTTTGTGTTCCAGAGGGTGATGGGAGTCAAAGAGGAGGTACTGGTCCGTGTGTGTGGGCTTCCGGTAAACTTTGATGTTGAGGTTGCCATTCTCTTCAATGTGCACAGCGCAGTCCAGGAAAGGCAAACAGTTATCCTTTGTGTTTTTCCTGGTGAACTTGATGTTTTTATCCACAGTGCGCAGTGAAGGACTGCACTTCTTGTGTCTTGATTTTGACCCTGGTGTCATCTACATATCTGTACCAGTGGCTGGGTACGCTTCCTTTAAAAGAGCCAAGAGCCTTCCTTTTTACTTCTTCCATGTAAAGGCTCGCTATAATAGGTGACACGGGGGAGCCCATGGCACAGCCGTGTTTTTGTCTGTAGAAGCCCTCGTTGTATTTGAAATATGTTGTGGTACGGCAGAGGTCTAACAGTGTGCAAATCTGATCGAATGTGAAGTTGGTCCTGTCTTCCAAGGAGCTGTCTTCTTGTAGTCGTTTTCTGACAGTCTCCACTGCCTCCGTGGTGGATATGCAAGTGAAGAGAGAGACTACATCAAAGGACACCATGGTTTCATCTGGATCCAGGGTAAGTTTCCGGACCTTGTCGGTGAAGTCGGTGGAATTCTTGATGTGGCGTGTTCCCTACGAGAGGTGCAAGGATGGTAGCAAGGTGTTTTGCAATGTTATAAGTGGCTGAGTTAATGCTACTGACTATGGGTCTGAGTGGGATCCCTTCCTTGTGGATCTTACGAAGTCTGTAAATGCAGGGTATAGCATCCCCTGGATAAAGGCGGTGATATGTAAGGCGGTTAATGATTTTGTCCTCTTGAAGGCAAGCTATAACTTTCTTTTTGTAGCTGCTTGTGGGGTCTCGCTTTAAGGCTTCGTAGGTATTGTTGTCACTGAGGAGAGTAGTGATCTTTGTGTGGTAATCCGTAGTGTTTAGGACCACGGTGCACCTTCCCTTATCAGCTGGTAAAATAGTGATGTTGTAGTCTTTGCTCAGGGAAGTGACAGCCTTCTTTTCTTGTATTGTGAGGTTGGATGGAGGGACTTTGGCACTGGAGAGGGTGGCTGAGACTTTAATCCTGATTTGCTCTGCTTCTGTCTGTGATAATTTATTAATCCGTATGGCGGTTTCTGTGGCTGTGATGAGGTCCACTATGGGCAACTGTTGCGGAGAAATGGCAAAACTGAGTCCTTTGGCTAATACTGTCTTTTCAGGTTCAGTGAGATTCCGGTCTGAAAAGTTCTTTACCCATTTCTCCTGACAGTCTTCAGGTGTGTTTTATTCTCTGAGTTGTGTAGATTCAGACTGAGGAGTGTGGGTTTTTGAAAGCAAGGTGTGAAATTTCCTGCGTTGTCTTTCTTTTCCTTTAGTGTTGGGCCCGCTGAGCCTTGTCCACAAACTTGTAAACCTCTTCTATGATTGGAGAGGGTAGAAGGGTTTCCAGTTCCTGCAGAGTCTGGCTGATCTTGATCTGGAGGGCATCTATAGTGAAATGGACCTGTCTTATCCTTTCACTTAAAAGCTGATTTTGTGCTCTCTGTAGAATCAAGTCTGCTCTGTATCCCCTGACAGTGGATCCAAGGCGCAAGCTCTTAGGAACAACTCTGCTTTGTCTGCTTCTTAGGTTGAAACGGAGATGGTTCCTATAATCCGCTAGTTTCCTTGATTCCCTTTCATACTCCCGCACCAGTTGAAGGGTGTTCCTCCCAAAATGTACAGCAATATGTCTGTGAAGGTTCTCAGTCATCCAGGTCATCGTAGTCTAAGCAGCTTGGAAAGAAAAGCGTCTGGACTTCTTTAAGTTGCTCTGGGTTGTTTCCCCTGTGCCAGTTTTCATCTGAGGGGTTCCTCTGCCAAGGTTACTGAAGGAAAGACGTTGTCCTCGGAGTTCCTCTGTCAGTTGGAGTCTGAACACCTTTCCCTTTTTTACTTCCTGAGAACTTCCAGTGTTGTCATCCAACATGCTATGTATTGCTTTATTCTGGTGTAGGCTTTATCTCCATTTCATCTATAATCCTCCAATCCTCACACCTTCGCCTCCCGTGCAGGTTTGTAAGGGTGCACAGCAGCTAAAAGATCTACTTTGTTATAAAAAAAAAAAAAAAGTAGATCTCAGGCTGCTAATGCAGGGAACTGCATACAGGGTGACCCCTGGTTTGATACCAGTGGGTACTGGATTGTAGAGCAGTCTCTCTTCAGTAGTGGGACCCACATGGTTTTCCTTTCATGAGGGAACCACTCAGTTGCTGGCTCCTTGGTCTCAGAAAATGCTCCTATGTTCTTTTCCATCAGTTGCTCGGCCTCCACCTCCATGTCCCCAACCCCAATCCTCCCCCAAAGAAGAGGATTCAGGCTCTTCACCACTGATGATGAGTACTAATGAGTACTAATGATGAGTACTAACTCATCATCAATGGTGATGCAGTCAGCCTCTTTGGAGATTGGCCCCTAATCTTCTGGAGAGGAAGTTTCTTCATCTTGGGCAGATGTCTTGTCTTCAAGGGCAGAGGACTGCTTGCTGTCCTTGCTCTCTGACCAGATCATATAGACAGTGCTTGAAGCAGTGATGACCTTCTTACCATATTGCCAGAATAAATGATCTGGAAGCTGTTAGGCTTACTTACAGCAGGAGTAGTCTGCACCTGCATAAACTCCAGGACACGTTTACAAACAGTGTTTGTTGTTGTTTGTGCTGCAGCTGCGGTTTGAACTCTGCAAAATGTCCTGTGATTGGAGGCTTTTTGTTTTTGTTTCTAGAGTTAATATTTTGAGTATGGTATCTTTTTTATAAAAAAATACAAGAGTAAAAGTGCTTTTAACATGTGCTTCAAAGCTAAGTTTGACTGGGAACCTCAAAGCTCAATATCCTGCATCCACAGAAATTCACTGCAGCCTATGTAATGTTTGATGCGTCATTATTTATTCCAGTCTGTCTTGCAAATACATGTTTGTGCTGCATTGTCATGCACAAACACAAACTATTAGATCCTTAAGATCAAACATATGTCAAAAGTGTGTCATTCTTTTGGTCCATTGGAGTGTGGTAAGCGATCAAAGGCTGCTACTAAAAACTAGGAATATTCTAATCGATTCAATTCAATAAAACTTTATTGATCCTGAAGGTTAACCCCGAAGGAAATTGGGTTAAGGCTGCCGACCTTTGCCAGCGCCATCTTACCCTTCTGACCATACATACATTACACAAACATCACATGGGGAAGACAGGTCAGAGTGGTATAACAATGGAAAATGCAAAACACAAGGAAAGATAAGGAGAAAAAAATAACTCCCCCCAGACTGAGCTCCAACAGGGAGATCAGTTTGAACAGAAAAAAACACCTCTGCACATAGCACACTCTTAAACTCTTAATACACCAAAGAAACACATGACAAGCAACAGGGATGGGTAAAGGGTGAGAGACAGCCAATGTAGACAGTACATCCGGGCCTGCAGCATAAGCGCTGGTCTCCTTGATCCACCGTCAGCATCGGATGGGAATAAGCATTGAAGGCGTTTGGAGGGGGGAGGGGGAATGAGTGTATGTCTACATGTGTATATATATGTCTGTGTGTATGTGTCCAGAGTTCAGCTGAGACAGTGTCCTTCGCCCTGCCAGGCTAAGTAAACAGTCTTCTAGCTAACCCAAGTGGCCTTGCATAGAATGGGAAGAACAGTCTAAACACAGCCGTTATCAGGGTGTTGTTGTTCAGCTCAAGCCTTGAGACCGCAGCTGGCGCCGAAGGGGTATCCGCATGAAGTGATGGTGGTTTTTACTTTAGTGCGAACAACTTATATGAATTTCAAAGCTGTTCTAACAGTCCGACACTGGTCTCTCAATCTCCCGTTGGAGAGCCGTGAGCTTCTCCATGATGTTATCAAACTTACGCTCCATGATGTTGTCATTCTTGTGCTCAAAGAGCCGATTCTGAGAACTCATGATCGCAGTGAGCTTCTCCAAGATGTGATCCAGTTTGCGCTCAGAGGTTTTATTGTGAGTGTTCACGGCAGCCGTAAGCAGTGGTGGTCCTAGCCTGTTTGGCGCCCTGGGCGAACACTCCCTCTGGCGCCCCCCCCCCCCCCCCCCCCCCCCCCCCCCCCACACACACACACACACACACACATATGAAGAGAGAGAGAGCGTATGCATAGTATGGAAACGGCTACTAAACAGACATCATAATTCGTCATACAATGAGAACAGGACAAATCAACAATTGACACTGACTAATTAATATTATATTATTGTATATAGTGTTTGGAGTTTAGTCTGTTACTGTTACTATTTTTACCATTTCTTCTTGGAGGAACTGTAACCCACATAATTTCCTTAGGGATTAAGAAAGTATTCTGATTCTTAATGTTTTAGGATACATGACCTGCCATTATCCAATGACACATCTGCTTACCTGTATCTTTTGCTCGTAATTTCAATTCAATAATAATTAAATGTATTGAATTTTAATGATCACTGGGTTTTCATTTGTTTGGTTGCTATGGTGATGTGTAACGGGAGTCACGTGGGTGCTAGCGGCGACATTAAGAGGGCGTTGTCAGTCTGTCTTTCACTGGTTTGATTTTGACAGAGAGGAGGGCTGGGTAGCCAGTTTTTGTTGACCGCAGCACAACGAGTTTCCCCTTGTTGCATTAGAGCTGTGATGTTTTAAGAGTTTGAATCGCGAGCCGATCACATTGCTCTTTAAACTTTTCAAGCACTTTAATAAACAAGCAAACAATTCCACCTCTCGCATTATTGCGTAAAGTTGACAGCGCGTTAGGCAAATAGGCAGGCTCAGTCCCCGGCCTCTAGCGACTGTGGAAGTCGCTACACTCCTCCTCTTCTTTCTCTTTTTTTAAACTTTAAAAACGGGTTGTGTGTGAGACTTTAAATCAACAAAATATAAAATATAAATGTTAAATTGTTGTTGATCCCTTTACCCCGAGTCCTAAAGTGTATATTAATGTTTTTACTCTTAAATATTTATTGTTCGTTTACTTGCACTGCTGTAACCGGAGCCTCATCGTCTCGTCTCTCTATATACTGGACTGTATGTAGCGGAGATGACAATAAACTTTAATTTATTATTTTACTAGCGAGCAGGCGCACTGAGGGCTCTCACGCTCACTTTTCGTGTATAGAAAAACATCGGTGCAAAAGTCTGTATCATAATGTCTGGTGTTTTCGTGTTTGTTGGTTTGTTTTTATTTTGTTTTATTTTGCGAGTTGGTTATTAGATGCTGCTCCAGCCAGCCAGAGAATCCCCCGCCGCCCCGCCCTCTCCTCCCTGTGCCACAAGCAGCAGGCGCACCTCGCAAACGGAGGGCGCCCTTACTCCCAGCAAATGGGCGGTATGTCATCCCTAATATGCGCTGGCTGATGTCAGGGCAGCATTTTTTCTTTTCTTTTTTTTTTTTGCTGATGCCCGTGATGCCGCCCCCCACCACGATGCCGCCCCGGGCAACCACCCGTGTCGCCCGTATCTAAAACCGCTACTGGCCGTAAGCTTCTCCAAGATCTTATCCGTGCTGCACTCAATGAGCCCATTATGAGAACTCACATTGAGCTCATAATGAAGTCAATGCAGTATAAACACAAAGAATGTATGCTTAAATTCAAAGAGAATTTAAATAGTTTTCTTCAATCTTTTAGCACAGGTTCTCTCCTGTGAAATACAACTTCACAAAAAACAAAAAGAACAAAACCTGTATACTAATAGGTAGGTATGCACCAATATATAATATATATTACTGCTGTCAAACAATTACAATTTTTAATAGGATTCATCACAGGGTTACTGTGGATTAATTTTGATTAATCACGATTAAATAGCACTCATTTTTATTCTATATTAATCGCATTTTATTTTGCATGAGCAAACAGACTCGAGAAAAAGGGAAAATATACTAACTTAACATGTTTATTGAACATCTTGAACATTAATGTTAACAAACAACTGTAAACATTTATCCACTCTCTTTCTGTCACTCTTGGGGAGGCACTTCAAGTCCTTGAAACGAGGAACCAAAGCTATGTAAAGTGCATGTTCTCAGCGATATTAATATATGCAGTTTGTTGCAATCCACTTGGCACTTGTGTCAGTCAATATGTAAGAGGTAGACTTACTGAGTCCCCGATGCTCCATAAGTGGTTTGTTGCAAGCTGGGTGATGTGTTAGCCAGTCCTAGCAGCATCCCTGACTAACGTATGCTTCGTGTCAATGTGATATTTTAAGCTGGAAGTGCTTCGGTGAAAAGAAAAATCCTTTTTGCACAATGCACATAATACTTTATGTCGGTCGACTGTTCCGTCTTGTTATTCTTTTATTACTTAAATTTCCCATTGAGAGGGCCAATGTGTGTTTACCATCTTCCATATTGAGTTGACTGGTTCAGCTGCCCTTCACTACCAGATCAACTGCCCATTTGCACATGTGTGAAGGTAACTCTACTCGGACAAACTGCCCAAAATGTGTTGACAGAAACATTTCAGGAATTTTGAGTCATTGTGCACTGCAGATGCGTTAAATGCGTTAACAAATTTTATCGTGTTGACCGTGATGGCGGATTAATTTGCGTTAACGCGTTAATTTTGACAGCACTAGTAAATATTGATCAATAGTGACATTTTCTTAGAGTATGTCCCTTTTGTTAATATAATCTTTTATTCTTGAAACTAAATTGAAATTTGAAACTAGAATTATCCCAAGACTTAATGATTCTGTTCAATTATTTTTTTTAAAAAAAAAATTCCAAATTTTTATTATTAGTATTGTTTTTACAGCAAGAACAAGAACTTGGACACTTAAGTGGCTGTCAAGAGATTTATTCTAAATAACACTTCTTCAGCTGAGAGTCAGAGAGTGGAGACACACACACTGCAGAATTCACTTGCAAGCAAAGGGAGCTCTCAGAGCACTCGCACGGAAGCGAGGGCTCCAAGAGTCCGCTCTCCCATTGTCCTGCTCTTTATTATATACACCAGTGGGTGCGTTTGTTCATTACATTGGAATGTGAATGTTTAGGTGTGTGTGTGAGGTCAAAGTGTGACCCTGTGAAGACTTCCCTAAACCTGCTGGTCTGGAAAATCCAACAGTTTATCTAAATGTAAAAAAGGCACTTAGACTAAAACTGACATAGCTACGTTTGTCCTACCGTAAAACAATAAAAGAAGGTATTCCCTTTCCCATGCTCCTAGGATGTGGGGGTGAATGCCAGAACACTCTAAAGAGGAGTGAACGCACCCCCCTCTTCATGCAACACAGACCTCCTAGGATGAGACATTCTTTCAACATGCCATCAACTACATACTTCTAAACACAAATGATTACATGCAGTATTCTACCATAAGTAAACTTATATTATTAAAAGATTATACTGACCACTAAGTACAATTTTATAAGATAAGATAAGATAAGATGACCTTTATTAGTCCCACACGTGGGAAATTTGTTTTGTCACAGCAGGAAGTGGACAGTGCAAAAGTTATGAAGGACAATTAGAATAAAATAAAATAAGAATAAATACAGTACACAACTGTACAGAATAGAATAAAAATAGAATACTATATACAGTAGAATAAAATAGAATAAAATATACAATAGGATAAAAATAGAATACAAATGCTATATACAACAGAGTGAAAAATACAACGGTGCCAGAAAGATTATTGCACATTTGTGTTATTGCACATTTGTGGATGTGTGTGTATGATCAGTTAAAGTCTTTGTTGTGGAGTCTGACAGCAGTGGGGAGGAAAGACCTGCGAAATCTCTCCGTCCCACACCGTGGGTGCCGCAGTCTCCCACTGAAGGAGCTGCTCAGTGCTGTCACAGTCTCATGCATGGGGTGGGAGATGTTGTCCAGCAGGGATGACAGCTTAGCCACCATTCTCCTGTCACTCACAACCTCCACTGGGTCCAGAGGGCATCCTAGAACAGAGCTGGCCCTTCGGATCAGCCTGTTCAGTCTCTTCCTGTCCCCAGCAGAGATGCTGCCACCCCAGCAGACCACACCATAAAAGATGGCTGAGGCCACCACAGAGTCATAGAAGGTCTTCAGGAGTGGGCCCTCCACTCCAAACGACCTGAGTCTCCGCAGCAGGTACAGCCTGCTCTGCCCTTTCCTGTAGAGGGCGTCTGAGTTATGAGTCCAGTCCAGTTTGTTGTTCAGATGAACACCAAGGTACCTGTAGCTGTCCACAGTCTCAATGTCCATACCTTGGATGTTCAGTGGTTGCAGTGGAGGATGTTTGTGCCTGCGGAAGTCTACCACCAGCTCCTTGGTTTTACTGGCATTGATCTGGAGGTAGTTCAGCTGGCACCAGTCCACAAAGTCCTGAGTCAGTCCTCTGTACTCCTTGTCGTCCCCATCAGTGATGAGGCCGACTATAGCAGAGTCATCAGAGAACTTCTGCAGGAAGCACTGGGTGGAGTTGTGGGAGAAGTCTGCAGTGTAGATGGTGAAGAGGAACGGAGCCAGAACCGTTCCCTGTGGGGCCCCCGTACTGCAGACGACCCTGTCCGACACACAGCCCTGAGTCCTCACATACTGTGGTCGGTCGGTGAGGTAGTCCAAAATCCAGGTAGTGAGGTGATGGTCCACTCCAGAGTTCTCCAGCTTGTCCTTCAGAACCGAGGGAAGAATAGTGTTGAAGGCACTGGAGAAATCAAAGAACATGATTCTCACAGTGCTCCCAGCGGTCTCCAGGTGAGCGAGGGAGCGATGTAGGAGGTGAATGACGGCATCATCCGCTCCAATGCCAGGCTGGTAGGCAAACTGAAGTGGGTCCAGTGATGAGCTCACAAGGCGCCGAAGCTGAGCCAGGACCAGCCACTCCAGGGTCTTCATCAGGTGGGATGTCAGAGCCACTGGCCTGTAGCTGTTGAGGTCCTTGGGGCGTGAAGTCTTTGGCACTGGTACAACACAGGAGGTTTTCCAGAGCTGTGGGACTCTTCCCAGCCTCAGGCTCAGGTTGAAGAGGTGCTCCATCACACCACACAGTTGGTCCGCACAGGACCTGACGACCCTCGAGCTGATGCCATCTGGACCCGCTGCCTTCTTGCCATTAATCCTCCTCAGTTCCCTCCTAACCTGGGTGGTTGAGAAAGACAGTCTGGAGCCTTGTGTTGAGTGTGTATTGGATGCTGTTGTTGGGGGTGGGGAGGAGTGAGCAGGGTGAATAGAGGAGGTGTGAAGTGTCTGAGGTGTCAGAGGTGGAACAGCAGCAGTGGGGGTGGTTGAGTCTGCAGCCAATGTTGGAGACTGCCTCATGGCTGAATCAAATCTGTTGAAGAAATGATTCAGTTCATTTGCCCACCTCACATCCCTCCCAGGCAGAGAGTTCTGATGTTTGTGGCCCGAGATGGTTCTGAGGCCTCTCCAGACTTCACCAACGTTATTTTGCTGAAGCTGGTTCTCCATCTTCTGCCTGTAGCTATCCTTCCCATTCCTTATCAGTCCCCTCAACTCTCTCTGCACCCTTTTCAACTCCTCTTTGTCTTTGGATTTGAAGGCCCTCCTCTTCTGCTTGAGGACAGCTTTAATTTCTGGGGTAATCCAAGGTTTGTTGTTGGAGAAACACCGTACAGTCCTGGTAGGTACGGTGTTATCCACACAGAAATTAATATAGTCCGTAATGCATGTAGTAAGGCTATATATCTTATCTATATATATATATATATATATATATATATATATATATATATATAGATAAGATAGATATATGTGTGTGTGTATATATGTTAAACACAATTTTATTACTTTATTGTACATATTTGGCACATTTTAGAAAAAAAATCCGGGTAAATGAAATATGTGGACATGAAATGAAGTCGCAAAAAGAGAATCACCCATAGATTACTGTACTAAATTCAGTAACTATATTAGACTTACAATTTTATGGTTACTTGTGTTGCAAAGGTCCCTCAGTCACACGGGACGTATGGTTCTTGCTACAATCAGCTGATTGCAGGTTGTGTGCAGGGAAGACAGTAGTGGAGCGGTCTACAGGTTTGAGGAGCGGAGATATGGGAATTATTTTTGTTTTTATTGCACATAAGGACAACAGCACAATGGTAAATTACAGACTGGATCAATGACACAAACAACAGATCATGCTGCTAACAGAACTTTAACTCTTCCTCTGTACAGACAGCATGCCAACACAAAGCTAGCCAAGAACCCAGAGTGATGATGAAGCCAAGCGCATGCCGATTCAGATCCTGATCTTCAACAGGTAGTCAGGCTTGCAGCCTCCATTTCTACCTGTTCATGTTTCCACAGCAGAGTCACCATGGTGATTCCTCTGAAGTCTTGTTGGGCTGGTATCAGCTTTGCTTTGTGTTCATGTGTAAACACTAAGAGAGAGATCGTGTGTGTCCTCAGTAGGATAGGGATTTCTGTTGATGTGTGGGACTGCAGCTTTAGCTATATATTGTTAACTAGTGGTTATATGAAAATGCATTTCAGATCATGTTACAGAGTAATGCAAAAGTAAGGTAACAAGCAGTGTAACAAATTACTTTCTCTGGTGAGTACTTAAGTAACGTACTGCATTACAAGTAATGTGTTACAAATTACTTTCTTTGAGTAGCAACACCGACACTCTTGGCAATTCATAATGTTTAACACATTTAAAAAGCTGAACAGAGCACTTTAAAGACTCTTTGCTAAACATCTGTAGTCAGATACAAAGATCTAAAAAGTGGCTCTTTGAAGCAGACGTCCAACCTGGATCTGTTTTGTCCATCGATCCAGATTTTAACTGATTTTCACAAATACCAGAGTAATGTAAAAAAAAAAAAAAAGAGAAAAGTCAGATCCAGTCTATGGCAGATGAAAATAATCACAGCAGGATGACCCTGAGAGGAAAATCCACCTCTTAATCATCCAGTACTCAGATATCATGACCACAGTCACTTCAAATAAGTCATCAAACCACCAGCATAAGCTGAGTTAATTTTATTCTTTTAAAATGTTCAGTTTTTCTCACAAACACTGGATCAGATTCATGTGCGTGTCCGTGGGAGCACCAGCACTCCCTGTAGCATCGACAGGTCGGAGGTTTCCAGTTCCAAACCTCCAACCTGTTCAACAGAGCGGCAGCAAACAGCAGTTTCATTCTTTGTTTTCCCACATCAGACATTTCAGGATTTCCCTGGTCACAAAAGTGAAATGTAGTTTTTAGGCACAATCCCATGCTTCCCGCACACAACGCCCATAATCCACTGCTCATCCACAGCCTCCACCTGTGTGATAATGTCACCGACCTGCATAGAAACACAGAGAGAGAGAGCAGACATGTTATTAACCAAAAAAATCAAGACCAAAAACTAAACGCAAGAAATCTGACAGAGTATTTTATTTAGATGTGTAAGTACTTGTCAGTAATATATTGTTTTCTGTAGTTTTTCCCGCGTGCACCACCAGAGTGGATTTGAAATCAACCAGTCAACATGTGATTGAAGTGCAGTCTTTCAGTCTTAATTTAAGGTATTTAACAAAAACACTGGATTAACCACTGTTTTTATACTTGTGCCATAATTTTCAGAGGCTTAAAAATACGTGAATAGTTGACTGATAGTTTCATGGCCAGGTGAGGTCTGTTCTCTCATTATCCAAGGAGAAACTCGTCTGATAACTGGAATTGTCAACATGATGTATCAATGCCAGTGAAGGAGGGATTATGTATAAAAACAGCACTTTGAAAGTGTACAGAGGCAAGACTTCAGTGTGTTTGTGTCCAAATACTTATGGCTCCTCACACACCTTCAGTGTGAGCTCATCCTCGCTTTCTGCTGTGAAGTCAAACAGAGCTTTGGCCATCCCTTTAGCCACAGACTGCTGGCCTGTGATTGGCTGAGCTGGAGAAGAAGAAACAAAAAAAAATAAGTTTGATACAGTGTGCGTGTTTATTTGTGCATTTTTGTCATGTTTGACAATCTCTCTCTGACCCACACATGCCAGACTTTTGTACCTTTGCAGGGCTGTGTGAAGGCCACGGGGTAAAGCCCCTCTCTCCCCTCCACTCTTCCTCTCCTCCACTCTGCGTCGATGTGCTCCGTCACTTGGATCAGTGCCCCCTTGTGGAAGGACAGATCCTCTGGGGTCTGACCGGGGAAGTCAAACAGAGCTACGGCCCACTCCTCAGTCTGCACACACAGTTTAACAAATCAATAACTGAGAGAATCACTTACATTTTAAATGAAGCAAATGTGCAAATCAACCATAAATTACATTATATAATAAAACAGAATATAAAAAGAGCTTCTGCAGACAAATTCAGTGTTTATTCTGATGTCAGTGCAGCTGTCAGTGCAGTGGGACGTCCACCAAAGGCTCTGCCACCGTGTTTATTAAACACTTTGCTTTGGCTGAATGTGATTGTGCTGCTGATTTTAGTGCGTCTTAGTGAGCGGGATGTTTGACAGACATGATGAACAGGCTCGCTTTGATCGACGCCTGTGCTGATGCTGGGAGATTACTTTAGCTACCACTGCACTGATTCTTTGGTTAGAGTTGTGTTTTCAGGCTGCTGAATAGATTAGATGTATGTCTTTGTGGTGCAGGCACAACTTTACAGCACTCTTTGCATATGATTGGCATGAATCCAAAGTATTTTCAAACAGCAGACGCAGGCATGTCAGACATTTATTTGGCTTCGCTCGATTTTCTTTTTCAATATTACTCAATCAGGTTCATTAAATTAATTGTGCAGCCCTAATATGAAACATGCTGATTAATTGCTGTTTAACAAAATAACAACAGAAAATGAAAATTCACTCACCTCTGAGTTTGAGCCCTGTGAAGTCTTTATTCCTGCAGATGATACGTAAAAGAGCATCATTACATTCACGTCCAAAACAGAGAACATTTCTCTCTCGTAGCAGTTTGAAAATGGCCAGGAGGAGGCGCGAGAAGACTGATCAGAAGTTGTGCATAAATTCCCTTCCCTTCCAATTCACTTCCAGCATATTCTAGTTGAGTCATTTAAAGCCTGTTTTTTAGAACAGCTTCATCTTTGAGTTTATCTTCCCCATGAGAACAGGCATGAGCGTCTTTTTTTGTTTTTTAAACAGTGCATACAGAGAAGCTGTAGTAGCTTGTTAGGAGTCTTACACCATCACTTTGATTTATTTATGTAATCGCTCCAAAATGTGAAGATAAAACCAGCACAAACAGATCTTCAGAAGCATGCATTCTGGAGTTTTAAAATGTTGGCGTTCATCAACGAGGTTTTGGCCAAATCACCAGGACTGTGATAGAAATGTTTTACTTTTTTAAGTGTTAATTTTCCCATCATATAACAGAGTCATTGCAGAGTCATGCAGACGGAAGAAGGAGACCCAGAAAATGTGTGAAATTACCAGAATTTTAAGAAACCAGACACTAAGATTCACAGCTTCTTTTCAAGCAAAGGTGACATTCAAAGCTTTTTAAACCTCTGCAACCTTTGATTTAAAAAACAAAAAACCCCCAAAACTTTTGTTAGCAGTCGTCCACAGCAGTGACGCAAGGAGATGTAGAGATGATGATAATGCAGCCTTCAGCTCACCGGAGTTTTCTGTCATTGCCGTGTCCGTCAGCGCCACTTTGTCAGTTTCCCCCAGTTCAGTCGCTGACCTTGGGAGGGGCTCCACCACCTCTGTGAAGTTCAAGGGGAATTTACCGATTCGGCCGTGGATTTGGCCCCGCCCCCATTCCTGCCCGATGAGCTCCAGGAGAGCAATGACATCACCCTGGGAAAAGGTGAGCTCGTCCTCTTCCTCTCCCTCGTGGTCCAACAGAGCGACGCACCGAGGGCCGCTGCAGAATAACCAGCTGATTAGAACATGTGGCTCATAGAGAGAGAGAGAGTGTGTGTGTGTGTGTGTGTGTGTGTGTGTGTGTGTGTGTGTGTGTGTGTCTCTGACCTGACAGGAGGAGAGTCTGGTTGCTCCTTCAGCTCAACAGGCTGCACCGGAAGAATCGACTTAAGGATAAACAAAACATAACATCATTAATATTTATGCATTTAAAAACAGTTTACAGTTTTTACTGAATGCTTAAACCCTAACTGTGATTCTTATAGCACAATTTCTAAAACTATTAATACTTATAGCAAAACCACTCACTGAGTTTGCAAAAATAGAAGCACAAACACTGCTTTGCACTCAGTTTGCCATTTTGTAACACACACTTTGCAAAACTGTAGGCACAATTCACTGCACAACACTCAATTACCAAATTTCCAACACACTCCTAGCAAAATTATACACATGTATGGCTATCATTAACACTATTTTGCCAACTGTCTGGCACACTTTCACATGTGAAAACTGTCTTAGATAATCAGTCCACTTTGCAATCAGCCTAAGCACTATAAACAGGCCACAGGTAAGCTGTCTATGTGGAGTACAATGGAAGGAGCAGCAAGAGTGGGAAGAGTGAGAATCTGAGGAGGCCGAGGGAGAGGACGTGGAGGTGAAGAAGTTGGAGGAAGAGGATGTGGAGGTGAAGAAGTTGGAGGAAGAGGACGTGGACATGTTCACTCCAGAGCAAGAGACCCATATAGTGAACATGGTGATTGCCAATAATGCAATAAGACTGCACAAAATACAGCAGCGCATAATTGATAATGACACCATCTTTCAAAATGTACATAGTGTAAGCATTTCTGCACTGAGTCGTGTACTTGCGCGCCACAGAATAAGAATGAAGCAAATTTACAGAGTTTCTTTCGAGAGAAACACAGAACGTGTAAAGCAACTGCGATATGACTATGTGCAGGTAAGCTAGTGTCATTGGTTCTGAATTTGGAAGTGCATACTGTAGTGCTGTGCATGGGCCTGATGTGTTGCATTTGTTTTGTCTTGTCCAGAGAGCGATGGAACTAGAAGCAGATGCAATGGGACATGAGCTACTTTTTGTGGATGAGGCCGGTTTTAACCTCAGTAAAACCAGGAGACGTGGCAGGAACATTATTGGACACCGTGCCATCATCAATGTCCCAGGACAACGTGGTGGTAACATAACCATGTGTGCAGCTATAAGCCAAAATGGTGTTGTTCACCATCATGCAACCATAGGCCCATACAACACTGCACACATTATTGCATTCCTGGACACCTTGCATGACATGCTCACTGTTCAGAGACCAGAGCAGACCCGATATGTCATCATATGGGACAATGTTAGTTTCCATAGGGCTGCTTTGGTCCGCAACTGGTTTACAGACCACCCATCCTTCATGGCACTCAACCTCCCTCCATGGCACTCAACCTCCCTCCATACTCTCCATTCTTAAATCCCATCGAGGAGTTCTTCTCTGCCTGGTGCTGGAAAGTGTACGATCCTCATCAACAGGTACCCCTTTTACAGGCAATGGAGGAGGCATGTGGAGATATTGACCAGGCATCATGTCAGGCCTGGATACGGCATTCAAGGCGAAATTTTCCCCGGTGCCTTGGACTGGAGGATATCGCATGCGATGTGGACAAAATTTTGTGGCCGGACCCAGAAAGACGACATGATGTAGGCTGATTGTCTTTTTTTTTTTACCTTTTTTTTGTGAAATTCCTATTTTGTGTTCTGACTTTGTCTTAGTTTTGATGAGTGTGAATAAACACCAATACTTGAAGTTTGGATCCTTGACACTATGACAAAAGTGTGACCTCAAATTGACATCTGTACACAGAGAAAGCAAAAGCCAGATGTGTTTTGTATTCATACCATCAGTGTGCAGGTGGCGCATTGTGTGCTTAGTAGATGATGGCTTGTGTGTTCTGTTTGATACGAAAACACCATTTTTACGAAGGTGTGAAGAGTTAATCTAGCTGTGTTCGCTTTTGCAAGAGAACTACAATGTTTTGATAATTGGGTGACAGGTTTTCTTATTTGTGTGTAGAGTTTTGCAAAAATAGCCAATAGTTACAAAAAATGTGCTTAAGCAATCAGAAAAAACTGTAAAACCTTTGCAGTGACTCAAAATAAAAAAATTAATAACAAAATTAATTAATTAAATAATATTCCAGTAAATGCACCAAATATAAAAATGTATGATGACAATGCAAATTATTCATTGAACAAATGTTATTTTGGTACCGTTCCAGTTTCCTATAATTTATGATTTTTTGCAGTTTGGGCCTCTGTAGTCCAGAGCTACAAACCTGTCTGGTCTGAACTAACCCACCACTCCTGACAGGTGACCTCTGAAACTTTTTCAGAAATGATTTGAATAATCAACTAAAAAAAATCTGAAGCTGTACCTCTGAGCCTGACAGGCTGCGGTCCTCCAGGGCAGGTTTTGATTGGTTGTCCTGATCAGGGACGGAGTCTGGCTTGGGGTCCAGGTCCAGCAGACACTGTGATGTGTTGATTAGGGGGGTGGTGGTATTCTGATTCTGCGCCTCGCCTGGAGGATGCTCCGAAGGCGAGGGACTCGGGTCATCCAGGACGATCAGCACTTCCTGCTTCTGAGAGATAAAGTGGAATTAGAAACGTAATCAGAACTGTGCTTGTATCTTTGTGTGTGTGTGTGTGTGTGTGCGCGTGCAGGTTTACCACGTAGCTGTTGTACAGAGGGTGTCCAGGTTTAGGGCGTGGAGGCAAAGGTGGTCCTCGCTTTGGTGCCTTTTGTGCCTGTGTCTGATTGGCTGTTGGAGGAGGAGGACTGGAACTGGTCTGTGAAGGTGTCACCTGACTAGCAGCTGAAAGGGAAGGGCCAGGAGTAACTTTAGACGGAGTTGGATTCTGGCTACCTGAGGAGGTGGAGTTGATGGCTGGAGGCGGCGGGCGCCCGGGGATAGATTTGATTGGTGGTGGACGAAGGGGGAGGAGCTTCACACTGGATGGGCTGAAGGTAAAAAGAAAGAGTATTATAAGTCAGGTAAAGATAAACAGGAGGTGTCTTCAAGAGAAGACAGCAGCAGTCAGCTGTAGCCCACCTCTAACACCTACTACCTTATCTTCTTAATTTTGCTGGACCTCATTTAGCAGGTTCAGAGGTAATCACGTATGTAGACACAAAAATGCTTCGTCCTCAGTCTGTTTAGCTCTGGATCAAATCCTGCTAGACTGACTTGTTTGCATTCACTGTGAAATGCTGCTGGTTTATCTATATGCATTATCTACGGTGAGAAAGTAGAACAAGGTGGAGTTCTTGATGTGTACTGCTCTGAGGGTCGACTGCTGTATGTAGCTGAAAGAAGAGGGGCTGCGCCATACTGCACCAGAGGTTAGTCAAAATTCAACTGTAACCACTTCAGTATGTGCATGTATTATATGTTTTGGGATTTTCAGCCTTTTTTTTCCTTTTTTTTTTTTTAAATGGTTGTAGACTTGAACTTGGGCCTCTGCATTAGCCTTACAGCATATGGATCACCTGCTCAACCCAGCGAGCTAACATGGTAACACCTGCTTTGTCATTAGATCAAGAATTACTTATGTCCAAACAAGTTTAAACAATGCCAAACTGAGCCGTTTTTGTCTCTTCTACCTCTGCTGATTTTTTCTGTGATTAGTACTCATCTTCTAAATATGTTGTCCAGGATAAACTGCTGGAATTTCAACGATGTGAGAACGCAGCTCTGCCCCATCAACCCAGAGGCACCACAGCCTGGAAATTCATTGCTTTGCAGCAAACTTCCATCTTTCCTAAAGCTTGGCTCTCTTTCTTACCGTGGCGGCAGAGGAGGGTCTGAGGAGTTTGGTTTTGTAGTGTTGGCAGTCTCAGGTTTGGTCTGGACCACAGGCCCCTTCCTCAAGGCCGGAGCTGGAGCCGGGCTCGGGGGTTTGGCTGGGGCTGGTCCAGAAGGTTTAGGGGCTGCTGCAGGTTTGGCCGGGACTGGGTTTGGATCCAGAGGAGTTGATGAGACTCCAGAGGGTTTGGGAGCCAGATTTGGGGCTGCAGGCAGAAAGCAAATTAATTTGCTTTAATTAAATGCATACATGAAATCAAACCACTGAGATTAAAGCTGATTTAATAATCTGAGTGGTTTGATTAAAACAAACTGCAACAAGAGCAAAAGTTTTTAATGTAGCACTTACATAAAAGAAGAGCTCAACAATGACCAAGAAAAGGTGAACCAACATTAAACACCAAACACACACAAAAAAAATTCCAAATAATTTTTAGAATAATTTGAACAAAATCTTGAAATTTTTCCTACAATGTCAAGATTAAACGTTTAAGGACAATCTTTTTATTTTTGAATGACTTCATATGTTTTAGCCACATTTTAGTGTGCGATGATGCCATAATCACAACAAAAAACAAAAGCTAGACTTACGGAGACTCAAACTAAGCACCTGTCGTAGCGCTCTTCTTTCTGGACATGAGTGATGCTCCTGGTATGATGATGTTTGCTGACACAGACAGCATATGAACTTTACTTGTTTATGTTGAGATGCTTCAGCAATCATTTTTCTTCAGTTTGCATTTCTATTTAAACCTAAATCACTGATCAGTAAGGCTTTAAATGTCCTTTGTTGCCCTCTGCTGGCAGAAAAATGTATGTGCTAGTATGTGTGCTTGAACTGAGAACAGAAACATGGCAAACTAAACATGGTTAACAACTTCTAGAGGAAAAACAGGCACTAACATTTAATTTGCACAGTGCTTCAAAATAACTTCCCAAATAAATTCCCAAACCTGTTTTCAGGATGGTTGCCGAGCGGTGAGTTTACTGTTGCTGGACCTCCATATAAAGTCACCAACTCTTTATTAGCACACTATATTAATACTGAGTGATTCGGGCCTTCATTTGCTATCAAGCCTCAATTTCCCATCTCTTCTGCTGCTGTATCTCTTCCACGACAAGCTCAGACTAGTCGCTGACATGCTCTGATTATCTGAGTCATTCCAGCCAGTCTGCATTCGATTTGCTTCCTAAATAAGTTGTTTACATGTCCTGGCTTTTGCTTTTCCAGCAATCCAGAAGTGCTGTTATTGTTCCAAAACTCCAGGAAACCTGCAGTTTAATCAAACTACATGATGTTTGAGGTAGGACAGATTCACTACAGCTGTGGTCATGTATTTAATGTATGGCATACACAGAAGGCGTAATGACGACCAAATTCATTTAAATTTACGTAACACACACAGAAGAATCATACTGCTTCATTGCAACACAGCAGCAAACATCCTGAGTAAGGATAGGAGTCAAGAACAGTTTCCAAATGGTTGAATAAGTCAGAATGCCTCCAAGCCGATTAGCTCCCTTTTCCAGTGCTGTCATGTGTTTTTTTTCTGACAGCTCACTGCCAAACAGTGACGTCAGACTAACATCGGTGGAGCTTGTTCACACCTGAGTCACAAACGAGCTCTTTTTCTACTGTTTCTATTCTGTGTACAGTCTAGTGGAGACAAAACGGCGACCAAGGGAAAACCACAAGCAGTTTCATATTGGTTTGTTTTTTTAAAGTTTACATTTTTTAAGCATAGTAAACATTTTTCGCTGTGCCAAAAAATACTGTCGTGCCATCGAGGACGAAACTTCTGAGCAGAACTGATAAGGGCGTCGATATCCCTCAATATGCACTCGCCAATCTGAGGCTCACAGCGCATGAGTTACACAGCTGAGAGAAGGATAAATATATTTAATGAAAGACTATTAACTGACCACTGGTTTGCACAACTTCATGCTGCAGCCAATAAACGCCCTGGATAAAATATCATTACACACTTAAGCACACACACAATTCTGGTGCATCAAACTCACAGCACACCACCACAACAACAGTGGGGTCTTGTTTCTCCTTACACAATCACAGTCTTTTTCTTTCACAAGGTTTGGATTGCATAATTCAACACCCTCCCTCCCTTCAGCACACACAGACACACACTCACATGCAAAAACACACAAACCACAGAAAATCTCTCTGCAAGTTTGCATATTTCTAAGCAGGACAGATTTGTGTCTCTAAGCTCTCAAACACTCTATTGTGCTTCTGCTCAGTGTCCACACACGCACACACACACAGTTGTGTCTTACCACTTGCTCTGCGCGGTGCCATCAGTGCTGCTGGCTTGTTTGGGACGCCTGGACGAGAACTTCCAACTTTCACTGAAATGACAAAAAAAATTAAATAATTAATTAATAAAAAATTTGAAAATAAACCTGAAAATAAAGTTGTTGATGGAGATTTAATGAAATTCTGTAATTCTAAAACTGCTTGATGCTGAGACACATTCATTGCAGTGCTTGCAGCTTGATGAGGGAGAATTTCTGCTCATCTTCATCCTGTGTGATTATAAATCATTTTTAATCATCAGGATTTTCTGGGTTCTGACTTGTAGATAAGCTAAAAGACAACAACATATTCTGTCAGTTCAGTATGGGCTGTAAGAGTCACAACAACTGAGAAAATATCAGCAAATGCAAAGACAATGAAAATACTGAGAAGACACGGTGAAGTAAGGTGAGATTTGCTGTTTTCTAATATTTTACATGTAAGCGCTGTCACCATCAGCCACAATAACGAAGCCCTAATAACCTTCTATCACCACAGTTCAGTGGACAAATAATTAAACAAGAAAACAAAACTATGTTACACTTTTAGTTGTTTGGATAATTTTTCTGATTTTTCATGGTTCTGGACACAAATTCGTCCTCCTGCCACCTTATTTTTGTTTTCATGAACGCAATTTTTCATGAAACCAGTCTCACATCTACTGATTCATGTTTAGATCATGCAAGGAGCAGAAGTAGTCAAGGTAGGTGAATTTAAATACCTGGAGGTCAAACATCCAAAGCAGCAGACAGTACTCAAGAGAGGTGAAGAAGAGAGTGCAGGCAGGGTGGGGTGGGTGGAGATGAGTGTCAGGGGTGATTTGTGACACTAGGATAACGATAAGAATGAAAGTTTACAAGATGATAATGTGAAGGAAGGATGGTGGATATTAGACAAAGGATGTAGAAGCTGCAAAGCAGGAGAAAAAGAGGAAGGACATGCAGAGGGTTGGTGTGGAGAGGAGGTTAGTATGAACAGGGTGAGATGGAGGCAGATGATCTGCTGTGGTACAGCAGTTACCATGTTTTCCACAGCACTGTTATCTTGGTTGCAATCGTTATTTGTGACTATTTCACGAAGGGTAATTAAATGTCTCCAGTCAGTCCTCCCAGAAAGTCCCAGGCATTCTTTATTTCACCAGTAAAACCATTTTACAAAGCAGGAGGAAACATCCTGTAAATGGTTTATATTGGAGTTTTGTGCGATTAGCACTGATTCCAAAGTCAACATCTGGGCTGGTTTAGGGAATGTCCGCTCTTTCAGTGTCTTGGTAGACAGCACGTTAGGTTCAATTGGTGTCATTTAAAAATAGGTTAGTTAGTTTGTCTGCAAACTCAGGCCGAGACGGAAAGGACTTCACTGGTCCATGGAGGAGGAGTCACTTCCTCCAACGATTGGTTTCCTTACAGGGTGAGCTGAGACGCTTGCTCGTTGTGAATTCTGAGATCACAATGAATATGTATTCAGCAGTCAGCGAGGAGGCACCACAAACACTGACGCCACTGTAAATCCCTGACAGAGTTTTCAGGGTAAACAGCGGATTGTATTTCAAATGTCAACATTAGCACATTAGCTTCTCTTTTAACGGATAATGCTTCAGCATACACAAAACCAGAGGAGTGCCACACACCTTCAGGTGCTCCTTTAAGTGTTCCAACGCTTAAAACTTGATCAATATACTGACCTCAAAAACGTGTGCAGAGATATATGACATGCCTAAAGTAAACATAACTAAGCTGAGGCTGATGGTTTGATATTAATTAGAGGCGAGAGCTGCAATACAAAAGTCTGGAGCCAAGACAATAAAGTCTAATTTTACTGCAGAAAAATATATAACTATGCAATGGGCATTAATTGGGCATTTTTCATCTAAAGGGCATTTTTTATCTAAATATATCAAACAAGCTAATTTAGCTCATATGTCTTTTAAGCCAACTTCTTTCTGATTGGCTATCACTGGCAAACAGAAGAGTTAGGTGGAGCTGCTGTGCCTGAAATGACATCATCACGGTCCAATAAACACTGCTTAGAGCCAGCCTGGCCTCACAGTAAAGAAATCGATTCATCCCTGCTCATGGACATAGAGGTATTTTTTTTCAGTGCAGCTGTAAGCAGCAATAATTGCGGAGTATTCAGGAACGACAAGCCATGACTCCCTGTCTGATCATTTCTTTCCTGTTTACAGGACACATAGATAGCCGTCTACAGGTGCTGCCACCCTGTAACACATAGTTTGTCCAGGCTCTTCAGAGAAGATGTGTCACCGTGGCAACCACAAAAATAGCGCTTTAAAACAGCTGGCAAGAGTTAACCAAAACAATAACCTTTTTTAAAGCAAACTTTTTAGTTTTAAATGCTGAAATTTAAATTACTATTTTACTTTATGTCCAGGCTGTAGCCTAATACATTTTAAAGTCTAAATCTAACCAAAAAGGCACTCATGTGGTCATAAAACTGTTTGTTGTCTACTGTCCAATTAATTTTAAGCTTATGAAAATGGGGGAACCGTGTATATAAAGGCCATTTCTAAACAGTTAATATAATGCTTTTGTGAGAACCCTTGAATTAAAACTGCATTTCAGTTATATTTTGATGAATTTGAAATCCAAATTGGTGGCAAAACTGTAAAAACTTTGGTTTTATCCAAATACAGTCCTTAAACAGACCTAAATGTATAAGACTGAGAAACAGAAAAAGCATAAAGAAGTTCCGGCTGCTTAGCTTTTATTTTCACCCTGTTATCTTTGGGTTGTCACACTTAAAACTCTGAGTAGAATTAAAAGGAAAATGTTCCCATTTACTATCAGTAACACCGGCGATAGCAGATTATCACAGCGCAGCTCTCAAGTTCAGTCAATGCTTATCAGCAGCAGCTACACCATCGGGTTATCTAGTAGATAAGCAGCACGCTTCCCTCTTGTAAATATTTGTGAGCTCAGCTGCACTTCTGCACATGTGCAGAAACAAAGAGGTTTTTGTTTTGTTTTTTTAAAGGATGAAGTTTCTGTGTTCAGTTTACTGCTGAGATATGTGGAAAAAAAAAAACAAAAAACAAAAAAAAAAAAACAGGAAATGTAGGTCAGTGCAATTTAAAACCTTTGGAGGAAAAAAAAAAGACCCTGTAAAACAGCTCAAGTGACACATGGTCAGTCCCAACAGCCAGAGGCACACCTATCAGTAGCTGGAGGCTCTATTCAACAACAAGAATCCCCAAGTCAACATAATGAGCTCAATTCATCAATCTTCTTAAATCATATCAAGCACTCATGCTGCTCCAACCATGATCTTTATCAATTACTGATTACCAAGAACTTATTTTGCTATGACATTATGTACCCCTAACTTATTTCTGTGCCAAGTATAGTTTTCCCACAAATATATTTGGTTTGGCAGAACACCCATGTAAGTATTTTTTGGCTCTTATTTTGAAGGTTTAGTGACCGATAACCATGTCATTTATTTAGCACCAGGTTGCTGCTGTGGTGGTCCTCCATATCATCTCCAAACTCATCCTCTGTCTGTGACTACAGAAATGTTTATATTGTTTACTCTGACTGTGAGGTGGTCACTTCAACCAGAGCCTGCAGCAGACTAGTTCACCAAGACTGCAGATTAGTGCTATTATTAGTCCATTATTATTATTATTATCATTATCACAACCTATATAAGTAAGCATGGCTGCACCTCCTTTGTTTGCTAATAGCACAATTCTACTTTCATCTGCTTCCTTATTCACAAGCGGTCACTGAAGCAGACAGCTCTGCATGTTTGCTTGGAAGGTTTCCTGACACAACCTGGAATCAAACTAGGGCTCTTTCGACTTTTTAGGCAAATGTGTAAACCACTACAGTATGGGACTAATCTCTAGCTACTACCACAAATGCTAAGACTGCCATGTGAAATGTGAAAAACTGCTGATATTAAGGCACCAGCAGGTCATTATTTTTCTGCCACAGCACTCTTCGGTAAAGAAATTAAAACAAAGTAACAATTATGAATTAATAGTTATTAATTAATAACAATTATTAATTGTTTATAACAACTGCAGTAGTTCCTTGGAGCCACCTGTAGGGGGCAGCAGAATGTGAATTGTGTTGAAAACTCACCACTTTGGTTTGTGGCACTCTGCGTCGCTTCACTTCCAGTCTGAGTCTCTGTCTGTGATCCACCACCAACTTCCACCAAGGGCCTCGGGGTTAGAGTTGGGGTAGTGCATCCATCGGTGGTGCTCTTATCCGGGTGTGAAACACCCACGCTGGCCCTGGGGGTGACTGGAGGTCTGGGTGGGGGTTTAGGGTCACTGAGACAGGGGGTTAGCTTGGGTGGAGGGGGCCGCGGGGCTGGGACAGGAGCAGAGGAGAGGGTTTCTGTGCTGGACTGGGGTTTGGGTGTTATTGTGGGTTTCTCTGTGGGTTTAATGGGCTGTGGCTCCAGGCCTGGAGCAGATTTCAGTGATGGTTCTGCTGCTGTTTGAGGTTTAGAAGAGGGGGCATCAGTCGAGTCTGCTGTGGCTGCTGTGAAACCTCCATCTTCCCAGAATCCCTTGGTGGACGGTTTAGGACCAGGTGAAAAGTTTTTGGGTTTGGGGGCAATCGTAGGAGGGCTAGATTTGGCTTGTTGCCCCTGGAAACGAGGGCGTGGTCGAGGCTCGGGCTTCTTTGTGGTTCCGCTTTGTTTGTTATTACCATCACAGCTCTCACTGCTCACCTGCTGCTGTTGCTGCTGCTCAAAGGCTTGTATCCTAGCTTTCAGTGTTGCCATGTCCTCCCCGTCGTCTTCGTCCTCCCCTTCCTCACTCTCTGATTGGCTCAGCCCGCTGGTGTCGCCGTGGTTATCAGGGAAGCCCCACTCGTCTGAACTGAAGGCCTCGAGTAACTCCTGAGAATATTTCCCTTGAGTGACTTGTTGATTAGCAGCGTCACTCGCTGCACGGCTGGCTAACGTGGCCAAACCGTCCTCCCGCAGCTTCACCAAAGTCTGAACTTTAACCTCGCTGCTGATTGGTCGAAGGCCAGGCTTAGAACGAGGACGTGGCCTGGGTCGCTCCAATGGGACTTCAAAGGAAGTGGTGGGAGAAGTACGAGGAGGAGGCACATCCACAGTGGCAGAGCACTGATCCCACTGGTCAGTCTGAACACCAGAGTTCGAGGTTGAAGGTGAACCCAGATCAGTGAGGTCACAGGACTGTGTGTGTGTGGAAGTGTGCGTGTCACTGCAAATGGGGGCAAGCGCTGATTGGCTGGCAGTGCTGGTGATGTCATCAACGTGAGATGATTTAAGGGGCTGGCGGCAAGGCGGCCGAGGCGGTTTCACTGCTCTTCTTACTGCACACACAGACAGAAGTTACTTTTACTCGATTACTTACGTATAAAATAAGGCTAAAGGCAGACAAAACAGATAACATCCTGCTACTTTATGAAATGTAAAATAACAGGCGGCACATCACTCACTAGTTCCCAGGCACAGACTGTATTGTATTGTACTGTATTTAAAACATGCACATAGTTACTGTGACATTACCCACTGAATTTGGCATTTTGGCTGTCACAATATAGTTTTGTTGTTGTTATTTGGGGATTTTTTTTATGAAATGGTGGAGTACATCAGCTAAAGTTAGTGAACTTTGTTAGAAAGCTCCACCCATAAAAAATATGGGGGCAATTAACAGAAAATAGTGTAACAGACTAATACAATTCTAGAAGTTAAGTCACTAAAACTCAAGTACAAGCTTCTTATTATCTGCACCACACAGCAAACCACATTATTTGTCAGATAATACTATTTAAAAATGCTATTAAAGTCACCAACAGCATAAACATTAAACAGCGGCCCAGGTAAATGGCACACAGTGTCATTTACATTCCACACTTGCTGTGAAAGAGATAATAATACATGAAGAATATATAAACTGAAACACAAAAAGCCAATAAAAGTGCTGAAAGCAGAGCGACAGTGCGGGAAATCATGAACCTTATTCATTTATTTCAACGCTTGCTTATGTCTAATATGAACAGACTTTACTGAAACTTTAAACATTTACTACGAGTGTGTTGACGTCTGACCCCCCACAGCCCAACAATGGAGATGTAGAAATCAGATTAGTTTTTCGCTACAGGTGAAATTCATGCAAAATAATTTTTAGTGCTTCAATATTCTCCACAATAAATAGCTTACAAGCAGCAAAGGCCACCTCCCTGAGATTTTGGTGCAGCTGGAAGGTGGGGGCAGGGCAACACGAATGCAGATCTGGAACAGCGGCACTGTTTAACTCAAGACTGTACTGATATGTTATTGATATATTATTGACATCACCCAGCTTTACACCCCCTCCCCCCCACCCCCCCAAAAAACCCCAAAAAAACCCCCTCAAGTTTCCTCTTGCCTTGTGGTTCTGGAGGATCAGGATCAGATCCTGGATCGGTCTGCGTGGAGATGGTTACTCTGGAAACAGGATGTGAGGGGGATACTGAGGCAGAGGAGGAGGAAGAAGTGGAGAGAACCTGCTCCTGTGTCTTCTCCCTGATCACCTCCTCGTAGGTAGGAGGCGGCTGAGTGAGAGAAAACCAGCAAATATAAGACACACACATGCACTGAACCCACAGGTGGGACTATGAAACTTAATAAAGCCAATTATTTAATACAAAAACACCCCTGAATAAACACTTTACCTGTATGGCCGGAGGGATCGTGGGTCCCCAGATCTGTGCAGGAGGTGGAGGGGGAGGTGGGAACCCTCCAGAAGCTCCAGGAAACCAGGAAGTAGAGGTCAGCGGCTCGGCTGACAGGATGGTGATCTCCGGACGCCTGGAAACACGCCACATGTTAAAGGAAGGTTATAAAAAGCAAAATCTAAACAGGACAACAGCAGACAGGAGGCTCTGATAGTTACACAGGTACAAAGTTCAGAGACGAAAAAAAAAACATTACACACATCACACAAGTGTTTTAGAAGCAGGTATGGAAAAATACATTTTATCCTCAATAATTCAATAAATTCATTAAATATAAATGTATACATTTTCCTGACACATGGAAATTAAGCAACTTTAAATCATAAAATAAAATTCTTTTCAAAAAGTTCTCAATTTCAGTTTCACTGAATCTAAATGGACGTTTAACTTAACTGAAAAAGAAATTAAAAAAAAAAGTTAAAGAAAAACTGTTTTTCAAAAAATGTTTTCCTGATTTTAGCTTCAGGACTGTAATGATTTTTTTGCCCATATTTTTCTAAAACGATAACAAACTATTCTAATTTTCTTTTACGTTTTATAGCCCAAACTGTTTAATCGGTTAATTAAAAAACAGTTGAAATTTTTAGTCACATCAAAGATGTCAATTAAAACTTAAATGAAAACATAACTAATAAAAAAATACAAATTTTAGCTTTTAAATGAGCCTTTTGAGACACAAATATAATTTTGTTTCATTAATTAAAAACCCAGATGAATCTCAGAATTCATAGTAAATGGTTTTAAAGTACCTTGTTAAAGAAGAAACAGGCAAACACACGCAGCTCAAAGAGTACACAACTATTTTCAAATGTTTACACGGGCTCAGATCCAGGAACCATCCAAGTGTTTAAACGTGACGCAGGAAGGAGCTCAGTGATGAGCTTCCCCTCACATACACACCCCTTACATGAAGCTCATTTACTCTAAAAGTGAAGATTAAAGCTTGTCTGTTGACTAAAGTGTTAACATATTATCCTGACTAAATGTAGTGACCATAACAACAGAATTCACAGCTGGATTCTACTTTTATTTTCCCCGTTTCACTTCATGAAACATCTGCATGTTAAATATGAACCAGTGATGATGATGGCACAGCAGACTCGTACCTCCTGTCTCTGTCTCTGTCTCTGTCCCGCTCTCGGTCTCTCTCCCGGTCCCGCTCTCTGTCTCTGGGAGCCTCAGACAGAGTGGTCGACCTGGAAGAGGCTGATAGGAAAACAGAAGCCGCTTTAGAAAAAAGAAAGGCAAGCAAAACAAAGCAGAAAAATTCCCACTACAGAGAAGATAACAGTGTGGACACAATCAAAATAGGAACCAAGAAGATGTTTTCCATCACTGCTAAAAGAAAAAAAAAAAAGTGGATGACTCCAACCCGACCCCGTCAGAATCAACTGATTTTTATTTTTTTGTGCAATAACAAACAAGAAAAACAACCCTGTCCTTAAAACTATGATTTATTTTTAGAGTTAAAGCCCTCAAAAAAATTAGTGGATGGAAAGTTGGCACTTTTAGGAACCGTAAATCCAAGGTACAGGAACTATCAACTCTACTCCAAACACTGTGCACATTTTGTTTCAGTCTTTCTTGGTTCTATGTTCATTTGTGAGAGTGAATACTCACTTCTCTTGATGACGGCTCTGATAGATGACAAAGGACCCTGGCTGCACAGAGAGGACAAAAAGGAAACAATGAGACATTTTATTTCACCTCTGCTACCTCACCTCCTCTCTCTCTCCCTCTGTTTTCCAGTGACAAACATAGCTCGGTCGTCCCAGTCAGTCCACGCTACTTGAACTCCACACATGAGCTAAGCATTCGCTGCCTTGCCCCTGGGAATCGCCACAATACAGGCAAAAGACAGATCTAAATGATGGGTACAGTTCTCTAATTACAAACAATTCATCTGCTGTTTGTGCAGGAAAGAGGTCTCAAACCTTTGCCCCCCACCATGTAAAAACATTTCCTCATTTGACTTCATTAACAAGTCAAGAAGAGTCACAGATTTGGTCTTCTGGAAATGCAGGATTTATGACTACAAGTTTGTTTTTTACATCTAAATCAAACACATCTGTAGACATTTTCAGTCCCAACAGTTCTGGGACACAGGGACACAGAGAGACGTAATAGTTTAATAATAATTTAAAACAAAACAAAACAAACCACGGTTCAGGTAATATCTCAAATTTTCATTCCAATGTCATTTTCTTTTTCCCCCCAGACTTGTTAAACCCTACTACTATGACCTCTGACGTCACTTTTTCTACACACTTTGTGTAGGATGCTTGACTTTCATACTCTTGTGACTTTTATGATGTACTTCCTCCATCAAATAAATACGTGGTAAAACCTGGACTTCACTTATAGTTGGTTCGTCCTACTTTTGTTTCATTTCCAAGACTAACATTTAAAGGTATTGTTTGTTTACATTAATGTTTTACTGGTGCAGCATTAATTCATTTGAACAATCACAAAATATTTATGTCACATGACATTCATTTTACCTAAGGAAAGTGCTTAATTTATGGTAGGATGAATAAAAGACTACAAAAAGTGAGTTTTAAGAAGAACGATGGTCTCCAGTCCCTCTAGATGGAGACCGAAAAGAGAAGTATGACCTCCAATAGATACCAAAACTAAAAAAAGTTCTTGTAGTTAAAAAGCACCTCTTTGTTGCTTACATCACTCAGCTCTGTTACAACAACACTGTCTGTGCTGTGATTAAAGGGCCTGTGTTACTGCATGTGGATGTTTATGCGTGTCTCAAGTGTAAATGCTGCATCTGTTTTCTCAAACACTGGACGATGAAACAAAAGGACAAAATTCTATGATACTTCCTCCATGGCTTATTTTATTTGCTTCAGTGCCTCATTCAAATATGGTAACACTTCTGAAAACAGCGTCATGTAAATAAATCTAATGATTCTTACATAAAGCACTTCTACTACTTCTACTATCCAAGAGCATTCAAAGTGCAAGCCCCATTCACCCATTATCACCCATTCATACAAGCACTTTTTCCTATGCTTAAACTGAAGATAACTACAAATTCAGGATTTCCGTTGACTTGGCCAGTAAAGGGCAAAAACCAGAAGGAGCGAGCACTTTGGCGACAGTGGGAAGGAGAAACTCCCTTTTAACAGGAAGAAACCTCCAGCAGAACCAGGCTCAGGGAGGGGCGGGGCCATCTGCTGCGACCGGTGGGGTCGCCCTAATGTTGACCATTAGGGCTGAATTCACAAGATCACTAACCACATATATTAAAGAATAAAAAACAAAACTGATCTGTTTTTAGTGTGAGTTTAGTTTTCAGTCACCTGATTCCTGAGACTTAGCTGGCTATACTTTAAAGAGACATATATCATATACTCATCATATACTTAGAGTTGGGAACTCTGATCTGTACGCTTACTCTTACATAACACTGCATAATTTTATGATTCAAAGCAAAACTCACGTGACTCATTCCTCAGCTAAAGGGTGCAGAATCGGTCACTTTCATGGCAGCTCCCTTAAATGAATCTTATTTGTCAGTTAAATGTGTTTTTTCACCTTTACAATCTTCTAGAGCCACCCAAGGACCCAGTCTGCACCACTGTTTAGCCAAGAATTTGCAGCAAAATCACTAATAACTCCAAAAAGAGTAAAAAAAAAAAAAATACAGTTATTCCTGCTGTGTGGATACTGGCATTATTACACAGTAGGGAGAATGTTTGAAAATTTCCACTGCGATCCATACATTTCAATACAACACACTTACTGGACTCGTCCACTTTGAGGTCACATTGGTCAGATGAGCTGTAGAGCAAAGACACTGCTGAAAGCACGTTTGGCTAAAATTCCAGTACAAAAAAAATAAAATTGGGAGAATTCCTTGGTATTCCCAAACTGGGAGTGCGTTTATCAAGTAGATAGAACGTTTGTCCAACTGTCAGCAATCACATCTATCACAGTGGTCTCAAAGACGTTTCAGAGAAGCTGAGCCAAAGCTCTTCCTTTTTAAATGGAAAAGTAGTTCCTAATATAGGAAGGTTATCTAGCCAGACTCACCAAGACGATAACAGGACGCGAGGACGGTTCTTTCCCTCTTTTTGTTGTAGATCAGCCTGTCTTTTGACTCTCTCTGCTGCTCACCCTCTCTCTTTCTGCCACGGAGCTGCTAACTATGAACAGACACACATGACTCACCCCTGACACTGCCCAAACACACTGCTTTACTTTAAACTCTGGTGGAAAAAAAATGTTCCTTCTAGCCTCCTCTTTCCACTTCTCCCTGTTTACTGCAGAGAAAGGTTGAAGAAAACACGATGCACTTATTAAATGTCAGTGAAATACGCCTCTGCTCAGCAAACTTTGTTTACACCGCCAGAGGTGTCAGTTTGACTGGGAGGAGCTCATTTTTAAGGCTATGATTTGTAGTTTTTAGGTCAGAGTCGGCGGGAACAATGAACCTCTGTGCTAATGTAACTTTTCTATGTTTCAAAAAAGTTTTCACTGGTTTTCTTCTTTTCCCATTACATCATTGTGGGGCGTGTGCAACTGATTGCTCAGCAGTTCAAAAAACATATAAATGCAGTAAGACAAGTGAACCACTTGTTATCAAAACAGCAAGTGTTTTAATGGCTCCTAAGGGCCCAGATTCCTATGTGGATTTAAAAGCCTGCTGGCACAGAGACAAACTGTGCAATAAAGAAAATGTTGTACCTTTGGACAACAGCTAATTCGTAGATGGTCGTCCAAAGGAAAGGTGACGATTATGAAGTTTTACTTTAACCCATAAAGACGACATTTGACGACCTCCCTGTAGCCTCAATGACGAGTTTTGACACCTCAGTTTATATTAGTAAAGACTTAGTTTCACGACCATTAGAACAGGTTCTGGGTTTTTCAAGGCTAGCTATGGTAAGGTGAAGAGGCAGGGACTACCCTCACCAACATTGCAAATGTTTTAAGAGAAGATCCAGAAGTGGACTGGTCGTCTTGAGCGCCTTGAAGTGTGAGGTCGCCAGAGGTGATCTTCTGACGTTATGAAACCAACCTGCACCTCTGTAATAATATAAGCAAAGTCCTTGGCACGACAGATGGTCTTTCCTGGTGATTTTATGGCCTCAATCACTAGTTCCAACTTGCACTGATATTAATATAATGTTTATTTTGTAAATTATGGCCCTCTTAGTGTCCAGTAGGACAATAAAGCTCGAGGCTACATGTAGTGATAATAACAAGTCACTACTGTATGAGCATCCCATATCCCGTGTCTAATGTGACAGTTAGAGAAACTACTGCTTTTGGCACTTCTTTGGTTTTAAGTTTTTATTCAATGAAAGTTTGAAAGACAGAATCAGTTTTAAAAACTTGTTCTGCTTCAGGTGAAGACACTTGGCCAAATATCAGTTGGTCAATACACAAAATAACGTCTCAAAATTTACTTAATGGAGATTCTTTGACTTTCCACTCGCTTCTGTACTCAGTAATAAACTTAACCTGCCATATATTTGTGCATTTGGATCCTCTCACAATCACTTTGGATTCTTTGTTCGACGTCTTTTAAGTGATATAAGCTCGACAAAAGCAACACTTTGTCTTTCCCCCCCCCCCCACACACACACACACACACACACACACTTTTTAAACCCGGTGACTTCCCCAGCTAGTTGCCATGCCCACCGGCCAACAGCCAAAATACTTTCAGGAGTGTGTCAGGACCACAGACGAGAGGGGAGAAAAGCAATCCCTGGAAGTCTGCAGGGATACTGAAGAAAATCCTCCAAAGCTGCGCCTTTAACCCAAAGACGTGCTGATTCGTACTGTAAGGTAAATCTTTTAGAGGGTCAGATCAAAGCAATCAGACCTTTTACCTGGATTCAACTTCAAACACACCTCTCCAGGGCAAACTGTCTGTTAAATGTGGGAGAGATTAGACGCACCCTTCTTCAAAGCACTTAGTCATTTTTGCATATACTGCCAGCAGAGACAGTGAAATTTGAAACCTCCTACCTGTGACGATGCTCTGGCTTATGTCTGTCAGGACGACCTGGGGAGAGAGAGAGTGATTGTAAACCAACAGGCACTGTTTAGTCTACAGAACTCAGCAGTTCATGTGGGCAAAGGGCTGAAAAGGCTTTAGACCAGCTCAGTTATTGCTTAGTAAAAATAACTTATTAAAAATGTTTTTTTATGTGTCACAAAGGTAGAAATGTTTAAAAAAACTGCACAACTAGCACAGCTTTGGTTAAATTGTTATTTAAACATTGAGGCTGAATGTGTGGGCATATAGAGTTTACATGGTACCATGTATGCACATACTTCATACGTCTATGCATTTATTCTGGTTTTCTTGTGGATCATATGACCTCATTTACACCGACCATTCAATTTATTGGCTACATCTGTTTAAATGTTCATTAATATAAATATCTAATTAGATAAGCACATGGCAGCACCTCAGTGCATTTACACATGAAGACGTGGTGAACATAACCTGCTGAAGTTCAACCTGAACATCAGAATAGGAATTGAAGGCAAATTAAGTGATCCTGAACGTGGTGTGGTTGTTGGTGCCTGATGTGCTCGTCTGAATATTTCAGAAACTGCTGAACTGCTGAGATTTTCCCACACAACTTTTACACCAGGGATTACAGAGAATGGGCCTCTTTGGGCCTCTTACTACCAACTGATCATCATTTAAACACCACAGCCTATTTGAGTATTGTTGCCGATTATGTCCATCCCTTTACGGCCGCAGTGAACTCATCTTTTGATGACATGATGAACGCACCATGTCACAAACCATAAATTATCTCAAACTGCCAAATTGAATGTGACAATATGTTCACTGTACTAAAATGAGCTCCACAGTCACCAGATCCCCTATTCAATAGAGGACCTATGAGATGTGGTAGTAGCAGGAGATTCACATCATGGACGTGCAGCTGATAAATCTGCAGCAACTATGTGATGCCAACATGTCAATATGTACCAAAATCTCTGAGGAATGTTTCGGGCAGCTTGTTGAATGTAAAAACAAAGTGTTTACATTGACCAAAAGTCATTATAAGTTCCTCTGATTATAATTTAATGTGTCCTACATTGAAATGAGAAACAAAATTTAATCTTCGACCTCAATAACGTCGTTTTGCATTCCAAAGTTTTAGGCTGAAAAGACGGCGACAAAACTGTTTTTATCTTGGCTGGAAAATACAAAAATAAAGAATGATTAATCCTGGTTTAGTGCAGACGAAAAATAGTGCCACCTACAGAAACTAAGTGAAGACAATAAAAGGAAGAGGATGTCACAATCATCCTGATAAGTCATGTGATCACCACAGAAAAAGTTAAGGGAGCATTTGAATTTTTAAAAATGTGAACCACCTCCTATAACGCCTTCAACAAGATGAAGAAAGCAAGAAAAAAGAGAAAGGAGGAGGAGAAAAGCCAAGAAAAAGCAGAGCTGCACCTCTGTAAATGTGTATTTTTCCATTTCCTACCTCCTTTTTCTTCTTCCTTCCCAACCCAAACTGATAAGCAGGCCACACTGATCTGGTTAAGTCCAGAAAAACTAGATGCTGACGTGTGTGCAGAACTTGCTGCAGATAGTTCTTCTTTTCAAAAACTCAAAAAAATGTCTCTCTTCTCCCTTCAGTGCTTTTTCTTCTTTTCCTCTACTTTCTCTGTCCCTGAAAAACTCCAACTGGACAGCCCGTCAGCTCTGGCTAGGTTCCTGATTGGCAGAGGACATCCAGGAAGTGAGGCTGCGATTGGCTGCAGACGGATTCTGGTGGAGTCATTGGAGTTTTAATACTTCCAGATGTTTGTCCTGCGCAGCAGGCTGGCTTAGCTTTTTGCTGGAGCTGCGTTCAAACACGTAAGATGCACACCGCAGCAGATTTCAATCAGCGCTCGTCATCCACTGGCTTTCTTGTGTGCCATGAGGAGGTCAGAGGTTAGTGAGGAAAAAGGGATTTAGAGGGTTTTTTCCCCCAAGGAAGCTTCCTTAGATAGTAGGAGGAAAGAAATCAACACTCCATTAAAGTGGACATGAAACACTAAATGTATTAAGCTCATTTACACCACGGAAGTTTAAAGCATTTTTTAAAATCTAATTTGATCTTTGATTTTATTTAAGCACTTTCTTTTTCCAGGTGACAAGTGGAATTAAAGCTGCAGCCTTCTTCCCTTTCATTTAGAACAGGGAGGCTTCTGCCCAAATAACTGCCAAAAGGTATTGCCAAGATGGCTGCCAAGTGGCTGAAAATTCAGTTACAATGCCAGTTTAAAGTCTCCAAGAGGGAATGTTTATCCTTGAAAACTGGGACACTCACATGAGGCATTTATCACCTGTCACTCTCACAGATGAGCCTGTGTGGAAAAACATGTGACTGCTCAATAAAGCCTTTAAAAATATGCAGTTCAGATTTTTTTTCCCTTTTTTGCAAAAGGTCAACTACTTTCAAACTTATTATTTTTTAAAATCTTCGCTGTTCACTTTAGCTTCTCATTTAATGTATAAAAACACTAATCAGTGCTGGTAAAATAAGGTTCTTCATTAAGCTGCATGTCCCACAGCTAAGAAAAGGCTGAACACGATCCCTAACCTCAGATGCCAGAAAAATTATTAACAGACTGTTGTTAAACCCACAGAGAGACAATAAACCACAGTCCAGGAATGCTGCACAAACAGACACACACACTGTATTTGTTGTTCTGACTCTAACTTAATGTCTCCATATGGTTTACAATTTTTAATAAACAATGTCTTCATGTTGCAAAATATTCTGTTATTCAATTTCTCAAATTAGAAAAAAAAGTATCTGAAACACATTTAATGAAAACCAAGTGAGCTCAGCTCATCAAATGGTTGGGTTTCATTGCACAACAACAACAATAACCAACTCAGACTCTCTCACACGCTCCCTGATATATGTATTTTGTGGTTTAAGCCTATATTAGCTTATATAGCTGATGAGTTGTCTGGAAATTGTGGATGTGTTCTGTTGTAGTTCAGTACGGAGTAAAAATTCACCTTTGGATATGAACTTCCTTTATTAATTTGAAAGCTAGTCCTAGCCTGTCCATGTCACGCTGCCCGTTGGCTCCATGGCCGGGCTGCACTTGTGGTGCTGCTCGATATCATTCACCTCCTTCCTCTGACAGGATCTTATCTCACAGTTAGACTCCACCTCCATTTTAGACTCCAGCTGGCAAGAGGAGGCCAGTCTAACTTAACGGCAAAGAACCGGTTCATACACCACTATGCACAGCAAAACTTTCATTGCCAGCTGCAGTCCAAGATGGTCAATGCGTAGTTTAAACTCAGTATGTAAAACTCACTGATTTGCAAAAAGTGGAATATAAACCTGCGGGAAAGACATATCCCTTTTACCTTTTTTTTTCCCCCCTACACACAAACCACCTGCAATGCAGACACAGCCTGCTCAAACATGTTTGGCTGATAAAACTACAAACACAAACCAGAAGCTTCCTGCACAAAAATCCCATCCCTTGCCTTCAGATATTTGTATATTCAAATTCAGAATTTGTTCAAAGAAATAAAAGTAATCCTAACTTCCCATTTTCTCTGTTTCCTCTTCTCTAAACGCCATGAACAGAAATTGAAGAGGTAGTAGCAGGTCTAAAAAAAAAGAAACAAACAAAAAATTACTCCAGAGCAGATGAACAGTATCTGACACTCATCTCCCTAAGAAACAGGAAAAAATATCCAGCAAAGACCTGACACATAGATGCCTCTGGACTTTCAATTGATCCATCTACTATTTTATTTAAATATCCTTAGTGGAAGAATGGCTGTCAAGAAGCCATTTTTAAGGAAGGGAAACAGGAAGACAGGGTTGAGGTACACAAACCTACACAAGAAATGGGCTGAAAATCAGTGGCAACAGGTCTCGTGGAGTGACAATCCTGGCTCCTCCAGGCTGCATGCCAAGAATCGTTCGGCAAGATACTAACCCCAAGTTGTGCATGAATGTTAGGTGGAAACCACTAAAGGCTTAGAAAAATGTGACTGGGTGAATTTATTTGATCTTTGAATGTGGCATGTTGTATATAGCGCTTTGAGTACTCTGGGAGAGTAGAAAAGCTCTATATAACAATCAGTCCATTTCCCATCACGTTGTCAGAGAATGGAACAAAAGGCAGTCAACAAAGAAGAGCTCTGCCCTTCATGAAGCCTGGAGAACTATTCCTGAAGACTACTTAAAGAAATGACAATAAAAAAAATAAAATTAAAAAAAAATTAAAAAAAAGAAATGACAATAAAGCTTGCATAAGAGACTGTGTTGAAGAATAAAGGTGGTCACCTCAAATACTGGCTTTCAAGAATTGTACAAACTCTGTTTTTGCGTTGTATGCTGTATTTTCATATTTGTTTCTACATTTCAATAAACCTCTGAATCTATTTCCCATTTTTCCAGCAAAATATAAAGAAATGAGGATGGTTCAAGACTTTTGCGCTGAATATGGACAAAATTATTCTGCCACACTTTTTGAATTCAAGAGTTTTCAGTCAGACTGCCACAGAAAAACAAAAATTAAATAAATAAATAAATCACGCAGTGTGTCTTTACAAACATGAAAAGGATGGGTCGCTGTAAAGAGTTCAATGAATTTGTGACTGGTGCTGTCATTGACGCCGCTGTCGCAATAAGCCAGTTGCTTTCTAGATCTTCCATCATCAACTGTAAGTCGTGTTATTGCAAACTGGAAGTGTTTAGGAACCACAGCAACTCGACCATGAAGTGGCAGATCAGATAAAGTTACAGGGCGGGTCACCGACTGTGTAAAGGTCATCAGCACACTGCTGACTCAGTAAATGCAGTACTCCAGTCTTCCTTTGACATCAACATGAGCACACACACGGTGCACTAGGAGCTTCATGCTATGGGGTTTCAATGTTCAAGCAGCTCCTGTAGGTGTCCCACATAGCAAAATTGGTATGGCCCGGATCTGGCCCACACAATGTGCTTACACATGGCCCACATACCGCTAAGAATGACGGCCCTTTGGTGGCCCAGATCAGGTTTCCCAGAGGTGGCCCACACATGGGCCAGCACAAGGCCAGTTGCAGACACGCTGCTGGTCCTGTGCTGGCCCAGAACAGTTTCAGCTGTGGCCCCAGATGTCAGCCTAATGTGTACCTTAATCAAGCCATCTGTCCAGATGAACAGATTCAACTTTTGGAGACATGTAATAACAACATGTAGTGCTGGGCGATATGGAAAAAATATTTATCACGATATGAATTATTTTATATCACGATAACGATATATATCACGATATACCACCTGACCTGTGGTCATCTGGAAAGTATGCAGTCTGTAAACAGCGAGTGGAGAGGGTGCAGTCTTTGTTTTGAGTTACTGTAAAGTATGTCGCAAATCCGGGTGCACGTAAAGCAGCACCATGTCGCAAAACCACAAGACGACGTTTCTTTGCGAAAAATATCATTTTTTTATACTTTATTTTCTCTTGCATAAAGTTAAGAGTATGTATAGTGAGAAGGCAACACTAATATATTTGCCACAGGCTATTTAACCCTTTAAGACCTACCATAGAACCAAGTCCGCCAGAGCTTATCTTTACATTTTACATGCTGTAGTGCCATTTGTGGGAGCATTTCAAGTTGCTATACATCAATACAACCGTTATAGCCCAAATTTTAATAATATGTATGCATTAAGTCCATAGTAACTACATAAATTGCAAAAAAGTGCAATAAACTACAAAAAAATTGAAAATCTTTTTTTTTTTTACATATATTTCTAGTTTTAAGAGGCTTATCCCTCAAAACTGTAAATACAAAAAGTTGCACAAAATAGTTTCCAACCACGAGAAATTTATTTTGAGTGTCTTCATAGTTGTATTTTTGAGATACACAAATTTTTATATACTACAGGGAAAATGAATAAATGCAAATTTGCAAAAAAACAGCATGTGCATCAAAATAAACTATTTCCAACAGTGTAATTTGACTTCTAAGCATCCCAGAAACGATACAGAAAAGCATAAAGTCAAACATGACTTTTAAAAACACCAACATAGGCTTTGAAGCTAAAAAACTACATTTCCGCGAAAATGACATCACTTCCGGTTTCGGACGGGTAATGGCGGACATGCGATAGTTCGCGCTGACTTATATTCCAACTGTAGGAAGTGTTATGAACAGCTGATCGGATCGGCAAAGCGTGTTAATGGAATATTATGTTTTTGTTCCTGCAAGTCTGGAATATTATGTTTTTGTTGCTGGAAGTCTGGAATATTATGTTTTTGTTGCTGGAAGTCTGGAATATTATGTTTTTGTTGCTGGAAGTGCTTTTTATGCAATTTTTGCAAAGTTATATGTGGAAGGAAACCGTGACCTAGGGCAAGCTAATGGAATAAGATGTAAGTACAACTCCTACGGTTTCATATGCAAAAAACATTATTGCGCTAGCTTACGTGGTTCCAGTTCTACAGGGATTTAAAAATAGTTAGGGAAAACGGAGTGTGGCTGCTCCGACTGGTTGTAAAGGGTTAATGATATATTTTATGTAATAATTTATAAAATTAGGGTTAGAAACGATAGAGACGATAGAAGACAAATGGCACGATAGACACTTTTCTATCGTCCACACGATATATATCGTCATATCGCCCAGCACTAACAACATGTGCTGGAACATAATAGTGCAAAAGTAACGAAACTCTGTTCAGACAGTGAATAGACTGATTCTTATATAGCGCTTTTCAACTCTCCCGGTTTACTCGAAGTGCTCTTTACAACATGCCACATTCACCCAATCACACACTTTCTCTAAACTGAGTGCTTCCTACATGAGTGCTACCCATTCGCACTCTTGACATGCAGACTGGAGGAGGCAGGGATCGAACCACTAACTTTCCAATCAGTAGCTGATCTGTTCTACCGCCTGAGCTACAGCAACCCAGTGGTAAACATGAGTAAACCCTCACTAGGTTTTGGATAAAGAGTACACTCACAAACCTGTCAAACCTGCATTTGAAACTTTGGCTAACATGGCAGTATAGTATTGCAACATGGCATTTGGGTCTTCTAACTAAAATAGGAAAATAGGAACATAAACAGTGCCATCATTGCCAGATCTGGCCAACATCTGGTTGACATACACCCTGCCATGACATACACCCTGCCATGACACCAGTCAGTCAGAAGTGCCAGCTTGATACCAGATCCGGGGAAGACCTGTTTTCTATGAGCCTGGGCCACATAAACTAAACCATAATCAGGCCAGATGTGGCATGCCATCACATAAACAGTGCCATCTATGCTAGGCCTGGCCCATATCTGGATGACGTATCACTTACCATGCCAGAAGTCAGCCGGCAGTGCCGGCTTGACACCAGATCCAGGCCAGATCTGTCTGCTATGTGGGGTAATGTCCATGTGGCCCAGTTCTTTGGTCAATGTAGTGCACATGTGCCCGTGTATTGACCATTCGCAGCTTGTCTTTTTCGAAATCCAAAGTCCAAGACCACCGATGTTATGGTCACCCCATCTACCTTTTCCACCATCTCTTACGTATGATGCAGCATAAGGCTGCTGATGAGGAATGTTTGCTAAATTAGGGCAAAAGATGCGATGATCTCACATTTAAATGAACAGCCTTGCTTTGTTTTGGTCACAGATTACAGTCACATTGTGCCAACCCTTCCTCAAAGTACAGTATATAAAAGTTGTTTTTGTTTCTTGTCTTAAAAAAAAGGTATGCTATATATATATTTCTCTTTTTAAAAAAAAAAATCTAGGCCTTCTGGCTGTACACATACATAAACAGCCACTTCCTTGCCACAGGACAGTTAGAAAACATACAATTTTCTACCTATGTACTATAAATAACCATCATTTGTCATGTTAGTGAGTATTTGGTATTTTAAAGTCAAAACAACTATGTAATAAATATAATTACCACTTACAGCTCTGTGTTTAGCAAATGAAATCATAACAGCACCAGTATTCCTCTCTAGCCACCACAAAAATATCACCCAGGATTAAATCTAATCTCACGCCGTCTAATCTTTAAGCCTGACATTACTCCCGGGATGACTTAGAAACTTTACATAACAACCAGAAAAAGACACACAGGTGGCATTGTGTCAGTTAATCATGTCAAGAAGCGGTGGTAATTTTTCCAAAAATGTACCCCGCCCTAACCACAGGGCAGAAGCGAATGCATCATCTGAAGAGTTTCTGAAGAATTACAGACTCACTTTACTCACGCACTAACTGAGAAAAGCCTTGAAGAGTCAGGACAAGTTATAATTTAACTTGCCCGAGAGAGAGACAAAGAGGAAGACTTGGTCATTAAACTAATGGTTATAAGCCCTGGCACAGGCATACACAAACTTTGACCCCAGTGTCGGCAAGTTCACATCATGATATAAGAATTTACAACCCTGAGTTCAACCAGGCGACACACACACACACACATCTACATCACGGCTTTCTAAATATTACAAACCTTATCAGAAATGTGTTTGTGATTTCCCTCAATTCGCTAAACAAAAGGTGGTCTGAGGAAAAAGTGACAAAGCACTCAAAAGCTGCCAAATCTAAACTGCCTGCTTGGTCTGAGATTAGAAACATAAAAGAAAGCCAGCAAATAGACACACATTTTAGCGTTTATGCTTTAAAAATAACTATCAAAAACGTTGCCAACTAATTTTCAATCAGATAATCAGCTCTAAACATTAACACGCTTCATAAGACTTCTCTTATTTAAAGGTTTTAGACCTGAAATGCACACCAAGTATCATAAACACTGTCCACACTGGATCCGGGCTTCATATTTTGCCTCTTAAACCACTAGGTGAGCGGCATTTTGCGCCTACACTGCACATTATATGCATGTCAAGGTGCAGTTTTATCAGTGCTGTGATAGATTTTGCGGGGATGCTAAACATTCACAGACGAGGAAGGGAGGGTGGATCTGGGATCCCTGAGCTGCTAAATAGTATGTTAAGATACCTTTAAATAGAGCAAAAGTGAAACAGAAACATTACCACAATGTGAAAATAAAGAATAACAGAGAATAAACCTGACAGTTTGTTTGCTTTGAGCTTTATCGGTGGAAATGTGGTCATATAATATCAAACCTCGGGGGTTGTGTTTCCTTCCAGACTCGTGACAGCTTATTTCTTCCTTATGTATTAATGAACTGGATGTCTATCAGGTGGAAACAGTTTAAAGCAAACGCATAAAGATGATGTTTGTGGCTCTTTCTTTACCTCTGGAGGTGTTGGGCTGTCGTCGGACCACTTGCTCCCGAGTGTCCCTCATCACGCTTTCCTCCTCTTCTTCTGAGCGTGCCTCGGCCATTTCTCCTTCTTTTTTACTGCCTTATTTTCTCACTTTCTGTCTTCCTCCTTCAAATTGCTTCTCCTGAGTGTCTGTGGGAAACTGGAGCTGTGTCAGAACAGAAGCAGCGGCGGCGACAGGCACATTATTTATTCTTCCTCTTGTTTTGGCTTCGTCGCTAACATGCACCGTGAAAACTCAAACACCGTCAACTTTAAAGCCCCAACATGACTTCCAGGGTTAGCTGAACACTTCCACCGCGTGTTCGGAAGATTTCGAGGCGAGAGAAAGCAGTCTGTAAAGTCTTCTTATACAGACAACAACTATCTTTGCGGCGAGTTTCAGATGACACTTTCTCCAAGCTTCCCTGTTTTCCCTGGTCGCGAGCTCTCCGCTCTCCGGCGGCGTGACGTCACCAACAGGGAAAAAAACGCGGAGAAGAAGAATAAATAAATATGGAGGACTAAACGGTTAGTTTAGTTATCTTAACGTCATGATGTGCTGCGAGAAGTAACCAGGTAGAGAGGCGGAAGAAGAGGATGAACATGGGCGGAGAAAAGGTTTTTTCAAAAAGTGCACCTGACCTAAACTGTAATATACCAACACGCAAAACGGCAAATATATAACTGCAAAGTAACAAAGGGGCCCAAAACAACTAGAAAGGCCTCAAAATTCCTAAACGCCCAGAGACAAAAAGTGGGAGAAAATGTTCCCCCATGCGCAAAAACATGTGCAAAGAAGCCCAGAATTTGGACAAAGAAGCACAAAAATCATTCAAAGTGACACAAAATAATCTGAAACATCCTCAAGGGGGCTCAAATAGTGGTGCAAAGTAGTACAAAATAAACCAAAATGTCTTAAAATAGAAACAAAAGTTTGACAAAGAGATGCAGAATGCCCCAAAACTCCTTCAAAGAAACAAATAAACAAAAAAATCACACAAAGTGACTCCAATGCTCTGAAACCCCATCAGAGGCACAAAAGTTGGACAAAGACACACTAAATGAACCAAAACTTCTTCAAAAACTCAGAAACAAAATACCTCTGAAACATTTACAAATTTACAAACTACATAACACTGTGGAACAACCTTCCCATCGCTATCCGTGCGTCAGACTCAATTTTATCTTTTAAATCCCGTTTAAAAAACTCACTTATTTAGCATAGCTTTTCCATCTAGTTAGTGTCCCTATTTTATATTTGGTTCAATTTTTTATTTATGTACTTTATCTTTTAGCTATATCTGTTCTTAGTAACTTTGTTTTTATATTCCCTTTTATTCCTGTATAATTAGTGCCCTCAACCTGATGACATATGTGGTACTTTGTTAATAGTCTTTTATTTAATCATGTTTTAATTTTCCTGTTTTTATTGTAAAGTACTTTGGTGTACCGCTGGTTTTTTAAATGTGCTATACAAATAAAGTTGTTTTGTATTGTATAACACATATAACGCAGACATAGGCATCATAATATTTACAAAAAGGCATACATGCACCACAAAGTATGCAGACAAAAGTGTGGGATAAAGAAATGCGAAACACAAAAAAGAGAGGCAGAATGACCACTGTTAAGGGCAAAATGACCTCCAAGAGGTGCAGAAAATGTAAACATGCTCAAAAACACAGACAGAACAAAAGACTTCAACGACAAACACACATACACAGAACTGTAAAATGACCACAGTGATGTAAAATAACTACTTAGAATGCAATGCTGCTACAGTGATGCAAACACAGTAAGTAAAATCAGTACAAAGACATGCAAAGCTGCCACTTAGTAGCTACAAAGACACCAAAAGAAAAGAAAGAGAACCAAAAAACCACCAACTGCTGTCCAACAACGTGAAAGAAGCCCAAATCACAAATGTGAAACTACAAGATTTTGATGCTGAACAACTTAACATGATCCACAAAGTGACAGTAAAAATGTGGAAAATTACGACAAAGGTTTAGGAAGCAATATTAAAGAATTTAGCTGATAACAGCATACATACTCTAAATACAGTCATGACTGAATTTGAATTGGCACTTTGGTTATACTTGCTGGGAAAATTTGCTTACTATTATTCACCTACCTACTTGATTTCCACTTGACATCCGCACAGACTCGTGGGATTGTTAATGTTTAACATGAATCCTGAATTTATTAGTGTTTGCATCATTAATTCAGTTATGTAATACTTTGATTCTTGTCAATGTGTAATGGGTTTCCAGTGTGCGTGTGGGCAGGAACAGTGGAAAGGTCTGGCTTTTAATAGAGAACATGAGTGAGACTATTGTATTGTTAAATGAGCCATGTAGTGGTAAGCTTCAGGGATATTAATTAAATCTTATCGAATGCATAACATATACTTTTTTCATTCACCGTGTGTTTTAATGATTTGTTATTATTATGATGAGCCTGGTTCTGGCTGAGGTTTCGTCCTTTTAAAAGGGAGTTTTTCCTTCCCACTGTCACCAAAGCTCTTGCTCACAGGGGTCCTCTTGTTGTTGCTGTATCTCTGTATTATTGGAATACATTGGAATTGAATTGAATTGAATATCTGCCTCTTAACACATTAAGCTAATAACAAGTACTCTGAACTCTCTACAACTTTCTGCTGAATTTTTTTTTTTACTCACAAGACTCCAGTTACCATTACGTCATATTTGTGAGGTAATGAGTTTGCAACATGTTTGTTAATTTAGCCAACTTAGAAATTTTTACAGCTGTAGGATTGTAATTGCACAAAACCCCAGGTATCAGCATGTGACTGTTTTCTTGTCCCTTCTACGTCAAAGTGCTTATGATGAAGTGACATTAAATAACCTTGAAGTTAGTTTTGTTACACACACAAAGGGATACATTTTATGCTTGATTCATCTAGAATTTGCAGCTCTCTGAGAGTTTCTACCAGTGAATGACCACATTCGTCCTCTGGAAGAATGTGGCCATTTGTATGCAGGCATACAAATGACATACATACAAATATACAGCATGCAGGCCGGGTTTAGAATAAAATATGCAAATGAGCACTACGGAAAGTTCTTTATACTGTAAGCGCCTGTGTGCGCTGAGCTTTGCTGCAAACAGAACCTTCTTTATGCACGGTAAATGTGAAGTGAAGTAAACTGAAACTTGGCACAACGCAGCTAAAAAACTCTCACATGACTAACACAGTGGAGAGATCAAGAGCCTGAGTCAGAATAACACAGGTGAACACACAGGAAGTATGTAATCAGATATTAACAGTGTCTAGAATAGCAGTGAAGCTAATGTGTTCTCTTTTGTGCTTTGGAGTTGAGGGATTTTCAGATATCTTTTCTATTTTCTGTCTAGCTCCATTGATCTGGTGACTGCCTTTGACAACTGCCTGGTGACATTTAATGAGTGGGATTTTCCAAGACGACAATTTAAATCATCACAATGATGTTTCTGTAGCAATTACACAGTGCAACACTTGAGCAAGTTACTTTATTAAAATGCTCATCATTATCAAGAATAATACACAGTCAGTCCATAAGTAATCAAGTGCAGTTCCAATGGTTTGCCACAAGAGGGCACTGCTGATAAATGTAGAGGACTGTTTATCCAAGATATGGAACACACTGGTGTCCAAACTTTGGGGTAAAAACTAAAGTATTAAAATATGTGCACGGCTTTACCAAAGCTGAAGCTTAAAGAAAAAAAAAGAAAAAACAGCGGAGAAACAACAAAAACACACAATCTATAAACATCAAGTTCTTCTACAGAAGCCCAAAACTGCCAAAGTAAAACCTACATAAAGAAAAAAAATGCAAACATGAAACAAGTATATTATAGAAAAAAAAAATATTGGCAGCAACACATCAATGAAATGTGATACAATTTTTATCTTTAATTGTCCTTTTTTATTTCCTCCATTTATATACTTTACCATATATTTATTTATTTAATTTTTTACCTGCTGTTTGTTGTTTATTTTTGATTTTGGTTGATTTAGTCCTCCATTATCCTGTCACTCTGTCAAGAAAGATCACACTTTAAGTTCAGTCATGAAAACTGAAAAAAAAAAAAAAGACAATTAATAAATAAATAATTGTATTCCTTTTATGGTGTCAAATAACTTTTGAGGTGTTAATGGCGCCGTTGTTGCTACATTCATACATTAAGCTTTCTGAATTAATAAACTTTTTACCATCTTATTTATTTATTTTAAATGAGGCCACTGCAAAGCAGCTGATGTGGAGGAGGTTGGTAGGCTGGTTTGGATCCAGATGACCTGTGTGTGCATTGATTTAACAGTTCAGATTAACACTTCCTGCTGTCCTCAAACACCCAGTGTTAAACTGTGGTTGCACGGTGATTAACAAAGCTTCATTAAAGGAATCACATGGGTGAGGCGGGAATACACTGTGTGTGTTTGTGTGAGTGTGCGTCATTGAACATTTTGTGTTCACATTATTTCCATTTGAGGAAAAAAGCAGGTGAACTATTTTGACTTTATTTAATACTTTCAGTATTAAATTGGAATATTTATAATCCTACTTTGACAATTTAACATCCCATCTTATATAAATATCTGTCTCGAACAGTGTTTCCCAACCACTGTGCCGCGGCACATAGGTGTGCTGTGAGAAATGACCAGAGTGCCGTGGAAGATTATCTGGTTCCACCTGATTGGTACACTAAGTGACCGGCGTGAGTAACAGGCAGAACAATTACATTCTCTTCCACTAGAGGGCGGTACAATTACTAGCTCTAATGAAATTGGTTGCCAACTGCCAGTAAAACAGAGGAAGACGAAGAAGAAATTACAAGATAGACAAGGGGCGTTTCTCAATATGCGTACTTGTGCGTACTTGCGTTCTCGTGTACTCGTGATACGTCATCAGTCGGAGACCAAGTACTGTTCCAATTCGAAGTACGCATCAAGCCGAGAACGCGAAAAAGTCCCGGATGTGTTCTCGCTCCGCCCGTTTTATCGAGCATGCATCGGTGTGGACTTGGTACAGCTAAATATCCCAGAATGCATTTCGTCCAGAACAGCGGACTCCCGGCACATCGTTTTCAACCCCCCCCCGCCCGCGGTCTTTTCGCTACTCAGGTTAAACAAACCCCAGCAGCTGTCTATAGTATTGAGTGTCCACTAAAATAAAAATAGAAGCGTTCCAACATCTCACCTGCTTGTTTTTATTAAGGTATGTACATGTATGTACATGTACACTATTTTTATTAATAGAGGTTTCACTACTGAGGTTAAAAATGATATATAAGTCACTTAGATCACTTCTAAATGTTAATGTTTGGTTTATTTCAGTGTTTTATTTGTTCCTGAGTAAACCGGTTTGGCTGTGATTAAAGTTAAGCTTCATAACATGTTACTCACAGTTAAATTAAGAAGGGACGGCAGTAAAAACTCCGGACCTGTGACATCATCACGTACGCTGGTGTTCCAATTGTACAAATCACGAGTCCGTGCTCGCGTTCTTGGCGAGTCCGTACTCCCGTGCGTTCTCGGCCAGTACGTACTGGCCGAGAACGCGAGTACGTACTCGCATACTTGAGAATTGAGAAACGGCCAAGGGCTGTGTCCTAATTCAGGGTATGCACGCTTGAAGTACGCACACTATGCGTACTACGGACGGTGCGTACTATAAGTACGGGAAGTGCGGAAGTGAGAGGCTTGTGAAATGGGACGGTCTAGCCTTCGTCGCGCTGTTCAGGTTGCCTAGCAACCATGATACTAACCGCGAGAAACGTGTCATACAGCAGTGTGTGACAGAAATGAAGGAGAAAAAATGTTTTGTTGGTCATTCATTTTTGTCATGACATCACTTTGATTAGTGGAGAATCTGAGGCTGAGACCACGGGACTGTAAAACATGATAGTTGGGCTTCATTTCTGTACTGAACAGTCATTTCAAGATTAGTTAGTAAATAACAATCAGCTAATGTTGTTCATGAGACTAAAATCATCTCACTGTGGTAATGTAAATATAATATGGCCAATATTATATGTATTGTCAGATTATTATGGTATATATATATATATATATATATATATATATATATATATATATATATATATATATATATATATATATATATATTACAGGATATATTACAGCAGTGAGCTTGAACTCTGGGTCAAAGATTAAAGTTGCAGTTATTTATATTTCCTATCACCTTAAATCTTCACTCAAAGACAAATATCTTTGACAGTGTATATATAGATGTATTATACATAAGAGACAAATATTGTTCGTCTAATATGTTTGCATTATTACATTTGGCTCAATGCTTACATATATGTGTAAAAAGAAAATGTATGAGCTGTGAAAACTGTTTCTGATACAATGAAGAGTAGACTGATATATTAAATATTCCTTTATTGGGTGAGAAAATCAGACCATGTCATAACTGCTTTAAGTCATACAGAATAGATATCAGAGCCTTAAACAGGCTGACTTCTGCTAAATGGGTCAAACTGGGCAGAAAGTATACAAACACATAACATCCTTATAGAATATGATGTAACACTATAGATCAACTTACCTCAGAATATATAAAGCATATAAACAATTACAGCAATATGATGCAACAAACACAGCAGTACTACTAATCCAAAATACTCAAAGCTTCATAAAACTGAAACAAACATTTATTTTTAGCTCCATTCTGCTGCTGATACATACTTTAGGTTTCTGAATATTAAACGTGTTTCTGCCTTTCATAGTGTTTAACCTGAAGGCCCTGAGTACTTTCTCCCACACTGAAAACACTGGAATGATAAAATTATTTGAACATTACCTAATAAGACTGATTCAGGACAGACAATTAGTTATGTTAAACTTTCCTAGCAGTCCTTCACAAACAGGGAACAGTCTGTCTATTCTCTCCACCTGTCAGCTGCTGCTGGCTCTTCCTCCTCCTCTTCCTCACACACTGCTGAGTTTGTCCTGGTGGATCATCAGGGGTGCAAAGCCTCACAGATGATGTGCAGCAGTGGGTCCCTCAGTCTGTCCTCACTCTGGACACTTGCAGTTGTCACACATGGAAATCAAATGTGTGATAAGCTGCAGGATTCAAACACAAGTGTAACTTATAAATACATGTTCATACTTTTATTCCACAATCAGAGAGAAAGAAACAGAGAGAGAGTGCAGGACAGACAGACAGGTGACAGTCTCAGGTGTATACACTGCTACAAAACAGCACAAGAGAAGGAGGATTTAGTGTTTGTGTTATTACGAGTGCTAAACAAGAAGAGTTCCCAGATGGTACAGTGGACACATGTGTGACTCCTGTGATTAAAGCATCTTTCTTTCAGCTTAACGAGTGAACCGTCAGCTCGTTCAAACACACGTTAAAGTCCGTTTGGCTCGACACCACCGAACAGAGGCAGCAATATAACATAGCTAACATTAACAGTGCAGTGAATCCTGCTTGTGCCGTGATATTCAGGACTGCAAACCGAGCAGCATCACTGACTTTCAGCTTGTTGTGTTTGTGGTTATATGACTGACTTTAATTATCCATAAAATCATCACATTCTCTGTAAGATTAAGGTCGACTAGATATATATGTTTAGAAGTAAAGGCTTTAAAACCAAGTTAACGCTGAAAGTGCAAACATCACTAACGTCACATAACTTTGCCGACATGTGGCCAACAGTAATGTTTTAATGTTCTTCATTATTAAACATTCGCACATAAATAAGTGACATCATATTCAGTACTTACTTTTGACAGTTCATTCTTCGGCCGCTCCCGTCTGCCGTATTTTGCGGCAAAATTATCCACACCCACCGCCGCGCTATGAATTGTGGGATATATGGGACCACGAAGCGTGCACCGGACCACGCTTGATATTTGGGGAAATCGACGGCGCATTTGGAGTATGCATTTGAAGTACACTTTGAATTGGGACAGCCGTCGTCGCGTGGCGGTGACGTATTCGCCCTTGAAATGCGTACTTCAAGCGTGCATACCCTGAATTGGGACACAGCCATACTGTGAGTGAGATAACGCAGCTTGTAATAGCAATAGATAAACATTTCAAGAGAAAAAGTAGTCAGTCTGACCTGGGACCTGGAAAAATTCCAACCTTGATGAAGGCCCTAGCATGATGAGTGGTCAGAAGAAAGCAAAAAAGGTATACTGGGATTAAACCGAGCCAATTCCACTCTGCCTGGTGCAGGGAAAGATTATCAATATGTATTTTGTGACATTTTTATTTGGTGGTGTGCCGTTTGATTTATCTAATGTGAAATATGTGCTGTGGCTCCAAATGGTTGGGAAAACTGATTTAGAACATTAATTATTTGTTTTATCGTAAGAGTACAAATTAAAAATAGATAAAGTTAGTGTCAAGATTTTAGCAACTTGCATGAACTCACTGGACTTTTTTACTTTGCTATGAATATATCAAAGGTGTAAAAATTAACATTTAATATAAAGTTCTAAAGCTCCTATACAAAATGATGAATGCATTTGTCAGTCACTCACCCAAGATCCAGATTAATACAAGCAAACGAACAAGAGCACAAGACTACATTTAATAATAATTATGACTCAATCACTGAAATAATGATTTTAATAACAATTTATTTATCTATTGATTTAGACTTTCACATATTGAGCTCCTTTAATTTATTTCACATTTTCTTTTTTCTACTTTCCTCACCTTATTTAACTATTTCATGTTTGTAATATTTAATCTATGTTATTTTATTGAACTATTTTGTTTTATTCAAATTGTTTTATTACTGTTTGTGTTTAATGATTTAGCTAATTTCTTAATAATTAGATAAACTGAAGCCTTTCATGGTTGTTAACACTTGCTTACTTTATTCTTTATGTATTATTCATGTCATTTAGCATTTTAGGTTGTTGTAGCGGACACCCTGTGAACCCATCACTATGTAATATATTTCTAATTTTTTTCCCCCCTCTAAATAGTAAATTCTGCATTTTTACGAAGAAAAAAATGAACTGATTAATCAGGATTTCTTAAATAAATATAACCATAACCATAAAGTAGTTGCCTTGTAGTCCACAGAATGATAAGCAGAAAGAGAAAAGCTGCACAGACACACATATGTATAAATAACCCTTTAAACATGTTATATGCACTGTATAAAACCGTTTTAGTCTCTCTCGCGCTCTGGTTCTCTTCCGGGGGCGTGGTCTTGTAACGTCTATGGGCGTGGCTAAGTGCTACCTAGAGCCCAACAGCTAAGTGATTGACAGCTGAGCCGCTTAAAGCCTCAGAAACTCCGCCGCGCTCAGAAACGGCAGAGCCGGGCCGCTTTAAAACTGCAAACCTAAGGATTTACACACGTTTCTGGACAGTTACACGCGTTTTAACCGCTTTTCTTCTCACTTTGGGAATAACGAGCAACAGTTAGAGAGGCAGCCGAGGTAAGAAACGCCTGGTTCAGGTTAACCAACTAAAAGTGCAGAATATTTTGTGATTCTCAGTGTTTTCATGCTGCAGTGTAGTGTAAACCAAGAGGATGGTTTACTGTTAAACGACTCTGGATAGACAAAATATAATAGTTAAAGGAGCGCAAAGTAGGTAAAACCTGGCTTAATAAAACTTAATAAAACTGCATTCATAGATTAGATTTTTGCTTAAAAACTGTTATAATGAATAAAAAGAATTTAAAAAATGATTTTATTTTAAGGAAACAAGCATTTATTGGGAAGGAAAGCATCTCTTAAATATGAAATGTCTTTTTAATGCGCTCTATGTGTCCAGGATTTATTTATTTATTTGTTTTTGTTTTTAACTGTTTTTAATGCCTAAGTAAGAACTGGTAAACACTGATATCCAGGCCCTGTGGCCTCATACAGATGCATGAAACGAGTCCTGACACTGAAAGACTGAAACTACTTTTATTGAATAACTGTTAGCTCTAAAGATCCTTAAAATATCAAAAGTAAATTCAGTCATTAAGCAGAATCATACATGTTCTATTTGTATAATAATTATATATTTAATTATTGATTTATTAATGGGTGTTTCACATTAATGTTGCCGCTGGGGGTGATTTTATTAACTTATATACATGCTGCACAGTTTTGTTTGCAACAACAGAGCAGAATATATAAATAGATTTATAAATGATTGATATCTAGTATTGTGTGAAGAAACCAGAGGCAGAGTAGCATCAAAAACTCAAAAAGTAAGCTAACTTATCTACACCCAACTATTGAATTCTGTTATTAGGTTTCATCCTAACAGGGACAATGCAACAGAAACATCTGAGTCATGGCGTCTGTTGTCTTCCTGGCAGTTTTAAAATCTTCCATGTCTAAGGGTGAGAGGAAGGAAAGGCCATTAACCTCCGTTGACGTCACTCTGATCTATAGTTTCAGTTTACATGGGTGTATGTTTATACATGTATTATATTTTTAATCTGCAAAACAATAAGTAAGCAAAGCTTTAAAATAAATAGTATGGAGTACACAGTAAAACAATTTGTGTCAAAGATGCAGTAAAGTAGAAGCAGAAACAGTACTTCAGTAGCATAATTGTGTAAATGTGTTATGCTACTTTGCACCTGTGGTCCAATCCATGCTCTCATCCAGTGAGGCTGGACGTTTTGAGATATTAACAGTACGCGAGTCCATTTGCATCGCTGGAATGAACAAATTTTCCCTCATTCAGAAATTACTTTTCAGGAGACCGAGATGAATACAAAGTGCTACAAAGTGGTGAAACTTGCTTCGGGAGGGAAGGAAAAAAATATCCACTCGTGTTGCAGAGGGTATCCTGAGTTCTGAAGCTCTAATCTCACACATAATTTCATATATCTGGTCTTGCATCTACCCTCCAGATAAGGAGCACACAGTGTGTTCCTGCACTGTGAAAAAGCAACCAGGGTATCCTTGAAGCTCGTCGTAAATCCAAAACAAACAGAAGACAGCTCATTGTGCTCCAAAAGGCTCCCCATCCTGTGACCTCTCTCAGGCCTACTTTAAATAATGTAACCTCACCAAACACAGGTGAGGCTTCACTCCATTACAATGCAGGTAAACAGGTGTGTCTGCAGTGCTCACAATTGCTGGTCAGTGATCCTTGCTGAGTTTGAGTGATTAACAGCTGCATAAAACTGAAGCCTTGAAAATAAACAATGAGCAAAGACAGCCCTGAGTCACAGATTACATTATGTGACACTGTGTGACATCAGAGCACCCTTTTACACTCAGTCCATCGATGTTATCAAGCAGGTTTGTCATTGATTCAATGGCCCCTACTCTGCAGCCCCTCATGTCATCTGCTGTCACAGAAAACAGCCATTTTAACTCCAGATTTTTTCTGATTGGCCGCCACTCGCATAAAAGATGATTGTGACATCACTGACATCATATGAAGCTCTAATGTTTAGAGCAATCTGAGAGCTTTTAGCTAGAGGTTGGCTATGCTAAATATGAACATTCACTCCTATAACAGTATATATGTGGTCAGAAATAAGGAAAGGCATAAGAACCCACCCTCTAATGAAGTTTAATGTTGGCAATGGCAAGATTTAGAAATAAAACATGAATTCATTGGGGATACAGAAGAAACAACTTGTTTCTGGGCTTCATTTACACTATGTAGAGAAAAATACTGGACCATTACACCTACAGGAGCTGCTCAGCTATGAGGCTCATAACATTTTGTTTGTTTTGATGTTGATGCCAGAGGAGGTTTGGAGCTCTGCAGTTACTGGGTCAGCAGAGCTTTGACAACTTTTACATACTCGGTGAATCGGGTCTGTAACTTTGCATGGTCTGCCACTTTATGACTGAGTTGCTGTGATTTCTGAATGCGTCCACTTTGCAGTAATGTCACTTACAGCTTATTGTGGGTTATCTAGGAGGGAAGCAGCTTCACTAACTGTTGTGAAATTTCACAGACATCTTTAACGGTGGCCTCCTGTTAGCACCACACTTGAATTCAGTGAGCTCTTTAAAATGACTCAGTCTTTTACCTGTTTGTAAAGACTGCATGGCTAGGTCCTGAAAACACCTGAATGCAACAACTGAACTCAACCCGTTAAACAACACAGCGTGGTGTGTTATTTGCACAATTAAATTAAATTAAATCTCAATCTGCTAAATGCCTGAAATGATTTAAAAACCAGGTCAGAAAAGACTTCAGGTCAGTCTGCTTGTGCATGTGTTTAATCCCTGGTTTGTGTGATGGCATGTGACCGTCTGATACACACAGAAAGAGCCGGGCTGGGATTAAACACCACCGTCTCATCTGAGATTACCTCTTTTTTTCTGTCATGCTCTCAGTCACACACACACACATTTGTTCTTCTGTCTTTGTGAGGACAAATGGTGAAGCCATGCACTCGGCCTTGCATACCTCAAACTAAACCTGACTCATAAAATTGGGTCTGAAAGCAAGCTGGAAACTCCAGGGCTTAAAAATTTAGTATCAAAAACTGCATTTCCTCTAATGACCACTTGAAGCTCCAAATGTGAGCATATCTCCAAAGACTCCCATTATAAAATGCCCAAATTTAGAGCTTCAAGCTAATTTACCCCTTCATATTCACTCTGGCTGTTTTTTTTTTCTCCATTTATCTCATCCATCTGGATACTGTTAAAGTTAGGGGCGTGGCTGCTTTGAATGACAGGTGTCTGAATAAAGGTTAGCTGACATAGGCCAGTACCTGCTATCTGTCTACTCTAATTCAACTCAGTGAACTGGACCTTTGTGCAGTTTACTCTTGATTTATGCCTTTTCATTGAACTTATCTAGGGATGGTTTGCTTATTACACAAATTTCTAAGTCACCACATTATGGAGCCAACTGGAGCATTTTATTGTAATTATGTTAAAAATTATCTGGGTACAGTTTGTGCATTTTTCCGTGTAAAGTTTATCAATGCAGCTTGCTTGGTTTAGCTGGTAACTTAGCAACACACATTTCTTGACATATGGACTCTTCTGGCTCGACAAATGCAACACGGGAGAGACCAAAGTCCTTTAAAATTTGAAGTCCAAAACCAATGGGTACAGCCATCATTTCTATACAGTCTACAGGTTTTATGAATGCAGTATGCAGAAACTTATAAATATTACCATTTGAGCAGCTGGTACCACGTGTATTTGACATTTTTGCATAAAATATTCTAAAAGAGTAAATTGATATAGTTTGATTGATTTAGCTTTAGCTCTGGCTGCCGGAGAAATTACTGAAACAAGCAGTGGAAGAAAATGGGCCCCCTCTGCTATTGATTGTTTTTACCTTCTGCTATTGATGGTGTGATGTAGTTTTTTATAGGCAGGTTCAAACTAAGACTATAACTTATGTTAGGGTGGCACAAAAACAAAAACAATGATTATTTCAGTGTCACACATTGAAGGCCCAGATCTAAACACAAAGAAAAAAATAATGTGTCACAAAATGTTTATTAAATGCTTCAATGTCTCCACAAAAAGAAAAATGTTGATACTTCAAAGGCACAAAAAACTTAAACTGGTACACAAAAATAAAGACACACACACACACACACACACACACACACACACATGTCTGGTTTGCTATCCTCGTGGGGACATCCCATTGACATAATGCTTTCCCTAGCCCCTTACCCTAACCCTAACCATTAAAAATGAATGCCTAACCCTAACCCTTACCCTAAACCTAACCATAACCTAATTGTAACCCTGACAGTAAAACCGCATTTTGAGTGTGAAAATTGCTTTCAACCCCGAGGGGACCTGGATTTTGGTCCCCACGGTGCAGAAAGTCCCCACCAGGATAGTAAAAGTCAGATTTTGGTCCCCACCAGGATAGTACGAACCCGTACACACACACACACACACACACACACACACGCACACACACACACACACATGCACACACACACACACACACACACAGATTAGAGTCCCAGATGGTTAAGGATATAAACTGTGTGTGTTTACTTGTTTTACTCATGTTGTCAGGACATAAATCAGGCCCTGATAGTGTAAAGCGTTACATATAGTACTGCTCTCTGTGTCACTGCGTGTGTTTCTCTCTCTCTCCATTAGGAGTGCAGACAGCAGGCTCGCTCATCCATGACATCACAGCAGCAGCAGCAGCAGTGCAAAGGTAGGAATACTGCCGGGTGATTTCCTCGAGACCTCAATGGGAATTCACGGAATGTCCCGGAACGCCCAGGGTGGGCCTCGTTGTCATTTTTCCTGTTTGCTTGTTTCCACTGAAGAGCCTTACTTCCTGCTGCTGCTGCTAGTTTACACACACACGCACGCACACACACACGCACACACACACACACACACACACACACACACACACACACACACACACACACACTGATACAGAGTAAGGAAATAGCTCTGTGATTGTGAAAGTCAGATATATACACAATTAAACTAAGAGGATTTCCTCATGAAAAAGAAAATCCTCTCTGTTCAGCGACCTCTTGTTGGAGAGAATCAGTGCTTTACGTAAGACATGAAGACTTAGACAAAAAAGAATCACAAAGCACACGAGTGGATGTTAAACAAATGGTTTTAGATCATCAGTCAGATGGGTAAAAAGCTGAAAATAGGTTTCTCGCAGTGCTGTTTCTATGTTAACTTCAAAGTTGGACATCACAAATTTCTGTTACATTAACAGAAATGGCTTTACTAGAGCTATGCAGCCAGCACAGCTTAAAATAAATGTGGATTACCTTCCTGCAGCCTTAAATCTCTGGGAGTTGATTGTCATAATGTAGAGAAATGAACAGAATCTGGCGGTTGCCTGGAAGGAAGAAAACTAAGCTAAAAATATTTGTATTCTTTGGACAACAGGTCACTATATTTATTTATTCCAGCACCCTGCACATGTACAACCTGTGTGTTTTAAGTTAAAAAAAAAATAGAGAGAGAAATCCACACTTTACACAGCTACATATGCACATGCCAGGAGTGGAGGAATCACAATTCCAGCAACAGTTAGAGTGGAAAACCTGCAACTCCTTCCAGTGCAGCTGCTGTTCTTACGTTGCAGTCCTTTTATGACCGCTTACACTGGAGCTTCTACTGTTTCATCACAGAAAAATCACAAATTCGTCACAAATTCGCTGCGCCTCAGGGCCCAAACAGGAGCTTTCAGTCAGTCTGCAGTGTCCAAGCCCTGTGATGGAGCATCACGCTGCCAATGCTGTCTTCTAGTTTAGCATCCTCAGTCTTCTGAACATTATGGAGGAACATTCAATGATGTTTGAGGATCATCACACATGTGAGTTGGTTCTCTAGCCAGAACTTGGAGAACCAAACAGAAACTTTGTTAAAGAAGATGCATAGCCCAATCCTGAAACTGGTGTATCAGCTCAGGAGCCTGATCCTAAAGTGGGTGTGCACCTTAAACGTGTCCCTCATAGTCACACTGTCAAAGTAGAGTTCCACTATAATTACATGACATGGAAACAGTTTTGGCCCTTCAGATGTAAGATTTTTAAGACTGATACTGATACCAATATTTGGTGATTTTAAAAAATCTGATATACCGGCAGATTTTTTTCTTTCAGACACATGAAGAATAAACAGTACACGTAATTATTTATAATTAATTACTAAGATGATACGAGAGTGCAGTTTAAAATTATGTTGTTTTACTGGCACAACAAATTGCGGATTACTCGACTCTTCTAGCATCAGCTGGCTATTGTGTTTGTGGAGTTCAAAACATGTGTTACCTATGGGGAGGTTGCATAGTGCCCTCTGGTGGACAAACTATGCAATTGTTCAACTCACAAAATAGCTGAAGGGTGTTTCTCCCATCTTCTCTACTTGTTTATTTAGATTTATCCACCATTAAAAATGATATATCAGCAGGTAGCTAATATTGATCCCACTGATATATTGGTCAGGCTTGGTACAACAACCCAAACTTGGTATCTGGCTAACAGTAACTGCACTGTTCTCCAAAGAGAATATTCATGGTAAATGCATACAGTGTGTAAACACTGATGGAGAGCCAGCAAATGCATAGGCGCAAGTGGTCAAGATGGGACTCCCAAAGTAATCTGAAAAGAGCAGCCACACTAGGAATTATGTATGTCATTAGGAGGGCTAACAACACCAGCAACAACTGTAGTATAAAGACAAATTTTTATCATGAGACGAAAGACGAAATGAACAAACTTTCCACTCTGTCCTTCTCCATATTCTGCAGGCTAGCGGCTAGCTGCCCACTAAGCCCGGGGCCAGAGACTGATTCTGAGCAGAGGGAGCCAGGTAATGACCCTCAGTCCTTCCATCAGACAGCCTCCACGCATTGAGCCGGATCATGCTTTAGCTCCCTGACAGTCAGTCAAAATGATGGCCTCGGTGGTAATCGGGGGACATCGGAAGAAGTCCCTCACGTTAAGAGGTGTGGACCCAGAGACCTGCATGATCGTGTTTAAGAACCACTGGGCACAGGTGATCTTTTTATCTACTCCTGCATCATCTTCATCTTTATTGGTTAATCAATGCTTTGCTTCACAGATAAAGTCACTACTGACATGTTTTTTTAGCTGCTCTTTGTCTCTTCTGCCTATCTGGCCTGGCCTAATTTCACTTATAATGACTGTGTGACTGTCTGTGTGTGTCTATGAATGTGTGTCAGCATTACTGGCCAGACTCTGGCCCTTAAACACAGGATCCATTTAGTACAAATCACTCTCCACAGCTGCCAAGAAAAACCCTCACACACTCTGCATCGTCTGTGTGTGTACAAGTATTTTGTGTGTGTTTGCAAGTGTGTGCATGTGGTCCTTGTCTGAAGCAGCCAATGTCAAAGGTTAACACAAGTCCAGAGAGTGAATTGCATTCTTGTTTCATTCATCTCTTGTTCATCCCTCCCACGGCTATCTCTCTGTTGTGGCATCTTAAATGTTTTACAGCAATAAAATTATTTTCTTTATTAGACAAATTAAAAAAAAAAAAGTTTAGTCCATTTTATGTGAGCTCCAGTTAATTTTCCTCCTTGGCGTGTTTCATATGTGGACATTTCAACACAGTCATCGCACTTGGGTGAGGACAGATAAGGTTGTCTCGGTCTAGTTCCAAATAAACTCCCAAGCAGTTTATTTATGATGACAATGTGATCCCACCTCAATCCTTCACAGCTGCCACATGTACTCAGCAGGTTTCAGCCGAGTTTCAGTTTCAGAAATTACGAAGAAATTAAATACGAAGATTTTGGGAGTGAATTCTCCATGTTATCCATGTAGTCTGCAATGCAGCACTCTCTTCCTGTATTTCTTTTCTTTGCTCCCAGCATAGACGCATTCTGCAATATATGGACTGAATGGCCTTGTGTGGTTTGTAGCAACACATTTTGGTTTGCTTGGAATTTCTCTGTGTGACAAAAAGCAAAAGTACAGGAAGAAGTTTATAAACTCATTAACTGATTCAGACTAGAGTAAATAAACAAAACACACTTTTTCCAAAGGCTGATCGAGGTAAGCTCAACTTTGTCCACAAACTCTAGGGAAATCAAACAAATATACACAGGTCAAAATTGCTCAGAATTACAAAATTACTCCTCAAATAGAACATTGAAATTGCCACTCCATATGTTTTTGTGGTACCTAGTGGCCATTAGAGGAATTACAACTGTAGTCCTTTAACATTCAACTGAGAAGGGTCCAAGACAGCTGGATATGAATATTATTTATAATGCATTGAGGTAAAGAGGTGATAGCAGTAATATCCAGTTTGGTACCATTTGAAACTAAAGGAAGCCAAAATTAAAAACATGATAGAAATAATGCGTTTCTGTTTTCTTCATGCATTAATTTAAACAGCATTTTGCCCCAGTGACATTTCTAACCTGGAAGCTTGAGAGATTATTAAGTGACATGCATCATTTATGCCATGTTTCATTTAATAAATCTGTCTCCAGCTGTTATGTTTGTGTTTGTACCAGGATAAAGCTTTGGCTTAGTTAGTTTAGTTTTTTTAACTTTTCCATGCAGAGTTTTAAATACATTAATTGAAAATGTACTTTAAAAAAATCTGAATACGCTTTGATAAAACAGGTATGAGTATCTACTGTTGTGTAGATTTGTCTATTTCCTTTAATCACTCTCATTTTAGGTGTTTGTTTTGCTTGCCATATAAAGATGGATGTAAACACATTGTCTTTTACATCCTTGGGTTTCTGTTGTTTTTCAGGTGGTGAAGATCCTGGAGAAACACGAACCGAGTCGCAGCAGCACCAGCGCGCTGAGTTTCCTCACAAGTCATGGTAGCAGCAGCGGCAGCAGCAGCTCCGGAGCGCTACGTCTCGGCCCCATCCCGGCCGACGAGGCCAGCGCCGTCCAGAACTACGTGGAGCACATGCTCTTTCTACTGATGGAGGAGGAGGCGGGCCAAGGTAGGAATAAAGAAATCATCCCTCACTGTGCAACAAATGCAGTAGTATACTGAGACTCAGGAGTGTTTGTGCACCTGTACCAGGGGGAGCAATGGGTCCGATCCTGGAGTTTGTGGTCCTTGAGGGCGTGATGGAGAGGCTGTTTCTGTGGAGTCTGAGGAGGCAGTTCACTGAGGACATGAAGCTAGAGCAACTCAGGATGTACCAGATGCTTTTGTCTCAGGCCAAACAGCCTCTGCTGCACCATAAACCGGTTCTGCGGCCGCTAATGATGCTGCTCGCTTCCTGTGCCGGAGCTGCAACCGGTGAGTCAGAGGTGAAAGTGTTGAAATGTTTAAGATTTGACTTGCCAGGCCAAATAAAGGTTTTGCTGATTACTACACCATCTAGTGGTACAATGTGGTATTACATTACAGTGCAGCCCAGCCCAAGTTCAAGTTCAGCTGTTATCTCTTCCATACAATACAACATATATATATATATATATATATATATATATATATATATATATATATATATATATATATATATATATATATATATATATATATATATATATATATAAATATATGTATATATATATATATATATATATGTATATATATATATATATATATATAAAACAGATGTTTCTGACATAAAGTAGGGGCAATTGTTTAACTGATAGCTTCAGTTATTAAGGGACATTTTTAGGTTTAGATTTTTACATTAAGTACCTGAAGTGTCACTTGAAGCCTTTTGCAGATACCGTGAAAAATAAAAGCAGCAGTACACACAGTGTAACCACAGCAAACAAAGAATGGTATTTCAAATAAGGTGATTTTTTTCCCCTCGTCTTTACTTGAACTCTTTCTGCACCCAGTCCTGCAGTTGGTTTAGCTGTCTAATTACATCAAAATGGGTTTAAGTGGTTAATTATGAGGTCATTTCTCAAGCTGGAGGTGCAACCACTAGCCAGTAAGACGTTTAACTGGTTACCTGACCCTTTAATCACCTGCGGCCCTCTGCAGACACCGGCGGCGTGGTGGAGGCGGAGCTAGTCCTCCTGCTGAACCAGCTCTGCGCGGCTCTGGTCAAAGATCCCTCAGTGCTCGAACTGTTCTTCCACACCAGCGAGGACCAGGGAGCTGCCAACTTCCTGCTCTTCTCCCTGCTCATCCCGTATACACACAGGTAGGTACACACACACAGGTGCATACACTCTGCTGGATAAAAAAGGGTAACACAAATGTACACATTTAATGTATGTACTTCAGAAGTGCACAAAACTCATAGCCTGTGCTATCTCTGTCTCTCAGGCAGGGATTGGTAGGTCAACAGGCCCGAGATGCTCTGCTGCTCATCATGTCTCTGTCTGCCTCTGAGCCTCGAGTCGCTCAGCACATTGCAGAGAACACGTACTTCTGTCCTGTAAGTAAATGCACAAGATAAAAAGATAACTGTTTAGGAATTACGGACATTTTCATACACAGTCCCCCATTTTCAGAGGCTTGTTTTTAATACTTGGATGAAAATTCCTGTTCCCTGCCTTGAGATGCTCTGCTCAGTCTTTACTGCTGCCACCTTCAGCTGCTGCTTGTTTGTGGGTCAGTTCTGTGTTTAAAAGGCTGGGTTGAGATCATCTGAATTACTTGGCCAATGAAGACTATCCCATGTCTTTGCCTTGAATAACTCTTGGGTTGCTTTGGGTCATCATCCGTTTGCACTGTGAAGCTTCATCTGTGCAGTTTTGCAGCATGTGTCTGATTCTGGACACTTTACACTTCATCCAGCTGTGTAAGATACAGTGAGATGTAGGGACAGTGAAAATGTAGGGAACAGGAGTAAGATACTTACTACTGTGTGTGTGTGTGTGTGTGTGTGTGTGTGTGTGTGTGTGTGTGTGTGTGTGTGTGTGTGTGTGTATGGACATACTTCCTGTTCTTGAGTGGAACCGGTTATTTGCACATTGTTGTGAACCTTCTGTGGTTGTACTCGTGAAGGCGTTTCCTGACTGTAAACCATAATGATGACACACCTACCTGTGTTCTTGACTCGACTTGATGTTGTGATGGGATCACAGTTTTCTTTTGGTGTTTCAGCCAAACGATGACCTCATTCACTTAGATTGACACCTGACTGACAATCAAATGGAGAATTCCAGTAAAAAGCTAACACATACGAGTTCAACTCTCTATTTTTTTAATCTGTTTTAAACAAAGGACCAGGCCTCACCTGGCCATAAAACTGCTTGTCAGTCAACTATTGAGTTATTTCTGGGCTCTAATAGAGCTCAAAACTGCGATATAAGAACCACTTCATTTAACACTGAAGAGACGACCAATCAGGGTGAAGGATACTGCTGATTAACGAATCACAGGGTAGTTAATATATTACAGGGGTACCCAGGTAACCAGAGCCTGTTTTCTCAGTTTTCTCAACGATTGTGCAACATTGTGAATATGATGACAACAAAGTGGTGTTAGGTTAAGACTTCTGTGTTTGCATTATGCTGTGAAACTTTAAATACGTGAGATTTATGTCACATCTGTAAAGTGTTTAAAGCTATTCTTCACAAGCTGAGCCACCAGTTTATCTCACATAGACCCCCATTAGCCCAGCTAAACTGGGTTAATCTCCACATGCCTTCCAGCCTGCAGACAAAAAGGGCGTTTATTCCTCTGCTGAAGTGAAGCAACTGACTGTTTTCTGTTTCTCTGTTTGTCAGCAAGATTATACACACACTTTATAAAACTTACTTGAGAGGATTGAGCACAAACTAAGAAAGAAAGAATCAAATACATGTTTCTCGCAGATCTGGGTAACTTTTATTAAAAGTGCAAACTGCACGGATAAGAAAGGAAATGAGAGGAATTAGGAGAATAAAAAGGCCCTTTAACAGCCTGACCCTTGATCATTTAACAGATTTTTTATGAACCAGATGGTTGTTTAATGAATACAATCAGTAGTTTTTGAGCCCAGTGTATGAGCTCCCCCCCCCCCCCCCCCCCCCATTCATCTCCCCTCTGTATTGTAATCTCATTAGCGCAAGTTATGCAATAAACTAATGAGCTCATACTGCTTCCTCTGGGACTGTGTGTGATGGATACAGAGAGAGAGGAGATAACTGAGGGAAAACTACTGTGGAAAGTGATGAAGGTGGCTTAAGAGGGAAACCCAAAGAAACAGCAAAGAGAAATAAGAGAAAACGGGAACATTTGAAGAAAAATCGTGTTTCTACAAAATTGAATGAACCTTACTATTAGTAAATGATTAATTAAGGAGTCAGTAGTTTGAAAAAACCATTAAAGTAATGAAAGAAAATATAAAAACATATGTATATGTGATAAAATGTCATAACAATAAAAAAAGACCCTTAAATGTTACAGTAATGTAAGTACATGTTTGTGTGTTTCAGTGTTTATCACTGCGTCAGCCATGTTGGCCCCAACCCTCCCAGTTCCTGACTGTGTGTGAGAGAGAGACCCACGGTGGGGGGTTTCATATGTGAAAGGGCGAGCAAAGACATCTGAGCACGTGCCACCTGTGTGCGTGTGTGCTTGTGTTTGTCCATGTGTCAGATTTAAGCCCATGTGACCACTAGCTGACCTCAATCTTTATGCAGAGAGCAGATTAGTAAATCAGCGTGAGATTGGCCCCAACACAAAGAGGGATTAGCAAGTCTGCACATGATTGGACGCCTGCCCGATTGCTAACGAGACCCGAGACGGCAGCTGTTGACGACCAGCGCCGCCACCACTGCTGCTGTTTATATTGATGTTGATCACTAGCTCTCCTCCTCTCTTCTTCCTTTTTCCTGATATCTCATCCCTGTTTTTTTGTCTCAAATGAAACAATATCTTTCTTTTCTTTTTAGAAACAACTTCTTGCTCCGCAGGCTACTTCTTCGCTCACCTCTCTGTTTAAAGGACCAGTTTGTGAAATGCCATTTTTAGTGTGAGCCATTTACCATTTAGCTTAGCTTAGCATAAAGACCTGAGACACAAGGAAAGGCCTCTCATGGTTTTGTCTAAAGGCTGCAGCTCTTGGACTCACTTACTAACAGCTATATCCATTTTCTTAATGTATGATAAATCAAAAAAGACAAATAAGTCCCACTGAAATATTTAGACAAGCCATTACCAAAGTAAAGAGCGCTGTGGCCCATTTAGAAACCAGAAACTCTGAAATCTTCACTTTAATCATTATATAGAAGAAGGTGGCCCCCCAAAAGCATTTCCAGACTTTAACACAGCTAAAAAGTTTAGCAGTGCCTGCACCAAGACTGAAGCTATTGTCAATGGTTTGATAGTGCTACATTCAGTGGAAATCACTCTTGAAGTTCTTAATGAAATCCAGTACTGTGGCATTTCTCAGACTTAAGTAACCATGGAACAGAGAAAATATTCCCAATCATACTTTGACTGGAAGAATGGTGGCGTGCCGACAAAATTAATTGAGGTTAGAAACGCCAAATGAGACAGCAGAAACCATTGCCTCACTGTTACCTCACTGGTAAGTTTTCTTATACAGATGAGGCATTATTTCTGTAACATTATTTAATTCCACAGATTTTTAAGTTATTTTTTTGCACTTGTTGACTTGTAAAAGCCTATATGACATTTTTTATTTCACCATTCATTAACCGCACAGAGAAGGCATCTTTTAAATATGTTAAAATTTTCTTTAAACAAACAGTATTATTAAAAGTCTTCATGACTTGGCCAAGTGTCCTCTTTTTTGGAAATCAAAATATGGTCGCCTTACATATGCAAAGTGTCATGGCCAATGTGTGACCAAAACTCAACCTGCAACAGAAGAGCAGCAAATTTCAGTCAGAGTAATGAGTACTATCACAAACTAACCACCTCCCATTTACAGTTTTAATACACATGTTGTATAAATACATACTATTATATAGATATGCAACTGTACATAGTTTCTATGAGTAATTTTCAAACTGAACTTCTGTTGTTGCTGCAGTCCACCAGGGGGCGCCGGTCCCTGATTTACAGAAAGAAGGGAAGCAGTGAAGGCAGGAGGAAATGAACAATCTAGAAATACAAAGAATCATAAAAAATACAACAAATATAATACGGACCACGACAGTATTTGCCACAAGTCACTTCCACCTTTAGTCAAAAGCATCCAGTAATTCACCAAGTATTTACTTTTGTTGTGTTTCTGGATGAAATAAAAAAAAAAATCAGCAAGCGGTAAAAAAAATTTCAGCAGGAGTTGTGGCTCCAAAGTCAGCATGGATTTTTGGGATTAGGGAACCAATGTTTTCAGGGACATAATAGTAGTGTTAAATAGTAAATAAAAATATGGTAAAGAAATCTATAATGTCAGTGAACTTATCATTTAAGATTGATGAACCCTTATAAGCCAACTTGGGGTTACCCCCACAGGCATCATCAGGGCTGATGCCCGTGCAGCTACCCTTTGGGAAACCTGAAAACTATTCTAATTTGAACCGTGCCTGTTGATTTACAATGAGGTGTTAAAATTGGTGGTTAAGGGTACGGCGAAAGTCTTCAAATGTTGTCTCTCTTTTTGTTTCTTTTTGACCAAATCAGAATGTAAATTTTGAACACCTGCATGTGTGTGTTTGCTGCAGGTGCTGGCCACGGGTCTGTCCGGTCTGTACTCGTCTCTTCCGGCTCGGCTGCAGGTTTACAGCGAGGACTGGCACTCTCTGGACCAGGCGGACTGGCAGCAGGTAACAACCAGCGCTGGGGTGACAGGATGAAATGAATGAGTGAACCTGTGAGAGAAACCAAAAGTAGTGACAAAAAGAAAGAAGGATATTTTCCTGTCTGGACTTGTACCTTTATCTGTGCGGGGTGTATTTCTGTTGGTGCCTGGGAGGTTTCAGTTTTAAACCCTTTAAGCAAAGTTTGTGGTTTTTCCTCATTACTTCAGAGGACTGAAGATAAAGAGCTTCCACTTTAAGTACAGTTAATCTGTACTATGCTCAAGCGTGAATGCCTTCCTGCCTGACTTGGCCAGACAACTAATTTTCCAGTATATCAATGCAACACTTGTGTACAAAGTAACAGCTGTGCAATAGTAATCTTAAATCTAAAAACTGATATGTGCAGTATAATATGCACAAGTATGCGTTAGATAAATGTATGAAAAATAAAACTATATTAATTAATTATACAAGTTAGTAACAGAATTAATGAGAATAAATGAATGAACACTTTGTGTTTGGGTCAACAGGTTCCTGCTCTGGTCCACTTTTTGCACTCTCTGGACTTTTGTAGTGCTGTTACCAAGGTAACACACACACACACACACACACACACACTTTATTTTTACTCTGTAAGTGTACATCTTTGTTTCCCTCAGGTGGCTCATCCGTCCGTCCGCTCCCAGCTGCTGGGCTACATCTACAATGGCTTCCTCGTGCCTGTACTCGCTCCGGCTCTGCACAAGGTATCACATTTCATCACGACACTGTAAAAAATGTCCCTGATAAAGTGCCGTAAAGTACAGGCAGCAAACCAAAAGAAATCTACAACAGGAACAGTTGCCTGTTATATAACACAGAGTTTTAAAAGATGATACTGTCAGAGGTTTTTGGTTACCAAACACAGTTACATTGGTCTTCCTGCTGTAATAACCATAAATACTTTATTTATTTATGCAAAAACATTGCACTTATACTCTATAGAGTGTAAGTTTGACCAAAGAGTAATTTCAGCTGTTTTTGTAGCCACTAAAGTTATTAACCTCTTAAGCCCCAAGGGGGTTTCTGAGCTTCCTGCTCGAAAATGCAATGCCTAAATTAAATTGATTATTTCTCTGCAATTACAAACTCTGTCCTTACAATCTTGGTATCAAAATGAAGCTAACACTTGGGACATTTAATCAGAGGTGTAAATATTAAAGCAGATATTACTCTGTCAAAGTTACTGAGACTGGAACACAGAAAAAGTAAGTAGATTTTATTCTCGCCTAATTTTTTTTGGTAATTTTTAGCATATAACCCTTTTAAAAATATGCCTCAGATCATATTTGGTTCCAGAAATCCAGTAACCAACATATAAGCATAATCTGTGCAAAGATTTGTGTTTCTAAAGTAAAACAGTGAAAAACTACAGCCCTGTCAATACATGAATATCCAGACGTTGTACAAAAATGTCCAATTTTGGCACACAATTGGACACCATGCCAGTTAATTTTTTTAGGTATTAAAGAGCAGAAATTAATAAATTTTATTAACAGGCCTAAAAATGCTTTTTTTAAAAATATATTTTTGAAGAATTAACCACACATTTACATGGTAATGGCCCTTTTCTGCCGTGCGCATAGAGCGCTTCATTGGCCTCTGGCCCTTTAAACTCTGAGGGGCTGTAACTTTGGTTTCTTTTGGTCAATTTGCATGATTGACACCTCTTTTTAATCGTTTTAGCCAATAGATTCAAAGTAACGATGCCACGTTCACGTCACTTCAACCAATCAGACGTTGTAATGCCAAAACCCACGTGTGTCCAAATTTACTGCATGTGACGTCTGTCCAGTCACGTGTCTGTAGGTGGGTCTAAAATGGAGGTTGTTGACGGAAGATGGCTCTGATGCACCTAGGTAGGCATGGTAAATAACAGCAATCATGTGGTTACCGGCTACCAGCGAAAATAACGGAGGAAATCGGGACGGTAAGCCAATTTCTGTGTTAGCGCATTTGCGCCGCTGTGTGTTTTTGTGGTCTTCTTTTGCGGCTAATTCAGTGAATTCTGGTCTGATCGTGGTGAAACTTGGTGTGTGGAGTCAGTGATAGCTCTGGGAGCTAACCAGCCTATTTTTAACCGCTTACATGAAGTCTGAAGAATTTCTGGTTCGGTTTTGTGTGTTTAGCGGACTTCTGCGCATTTACGTAACTGCTCGTTTAATCGCGGCTTGTTTTCGGTGTGTTTGGTGGTTGTAGAAATGGTTTATATGACATTTTAGCTGAGATTCTGGGGTTTCTGTGGATACCACACATGTCTGGATTTATATTTCTCAACCGGCGTTATAACCGATTAAACGTGATCTCCTCCTTTTTGCCCCCAATGCCGGGGGCGTGGGGCTTAAGAGGTTAAAGTGACCAGACAGGACATTTATTTCCTCATCTTTTACATTTAGTCACCAGTAGATATCTCACAGGAAAGCTATTAATACAGCATTTTTACTGTAATTCCAGCAGGATAAAAACACCTGCATGGAATAGCTATTACTTAATCACATTCTGGTGTATGTGATCATTTGTCTGTCTGTGAGTAGCTGACGGTGGAGGAAGTGATGACTACCACAGCATACTTGGACCTGTTCCTGCGCTCCATCTCTGAGCCCGCCCTCCTCCAGACCTTCCTCTCCTTCATCCTGCTGCACACACATGACAACGTTCACATCCTGGACACACTGGTCAGCAGGGTCAACACACCTTTCCAGGTATCCACACAGTCATCTAATACAGCTGCTTCATGCTCTGACATGCAATAAATGACCTTTGACCTTTTGCATGTCCTTCAGTTGGGCACGGTGTCGCTGGCTCTGTTCAGGACTCTGATTGGGCTCTTCTGTGAAGATGTCATGCTGCAGCTGGTCTTCAGGTCAGTCTAACAGCAACTCACAGACACACATCTTTTAATTAGCGCTAATAAAATATTACAGTTTCACTAAAACTGGAACTTCACTGCAGAAAATGTATTATTTAGACGATCCATTTAAAACACCAGCAGCACAAACACTCTATCTATGATGGTAAGACCTCACTGATCATTGTCAGCTACAGCTTCCTTTATTGATAAAAGTGTCCAAGCTCCCAATTTTACGCTGTAAAATGTTTACCCACAGAAATATCCATTTTTTGTATCAGACAGTGAACATGATTTTCTGTCTATAAAGCATTTTAACATGGGGAAACTGCACCTGTATGCCAGTTGTGTACAACATGCTTGGACTGAGTGTAACTGCTCTGTCTCTCCTCAGGTATCTGATTCCCTGCAGCCACCTGAGCAGGAAGCAGCGCTGCTTCTTGAAGCAGAGGGACTGTTACTCCTCCAGTGCTGCCTCCTTCCTACTGCTGATGCCCTCCTGGTGCCCTGTGCAGCTCCAAAACTCACTCACACACTCAGAGCACATCCACTGGCCCAAAGGAACCGGTCAGTATGTTAGAGGGTAACTGCTTATTTATACATTAACTTTGGCTGTACTGACCTGTTCCTCCTGAACCGTCTGTCAGATCTGTCAGTGTCAGACAGCGTTGGTTACTGTCGTGGTTCAGACTTCCTGATGGATGTAAACTACCTCCATTACCTCTGGGATGCCCGTCAGGCTATCTCCACTGCCCGCAGGTTAGTGTGCCTTTCTTCTTCTTCTACAAAAACACTATGGTTCAGCCTGGGTCTGATTACTAAAATTAAATGTGATTTGGGGGGTTTCTCATAACTGGTGTACATGGTATGTTGCACCACTTACTGGGAAACATGCAGCAAACCAGAGTGTGAAACAGTGAAAGTGGTTCATAGTGTTATGGTGGCATCTGCTGGTCAACATATGCTATTACATTTGTATTAAAAACCCTAATGAAAAGAATGAATGAACTTTGATTGTTGTTATTGTATTCACTGGTGGTTTAAAAGTTCATAGTTTTGCTTTTCAAACTACAATTAGATAAGTGCGTACTGAAAACCAGCAAGGCACATCTAGGGAGGAGGACTGAGACATTTGTGGTAATAGATAAATGTTGCCACAATAATGACTTTGGTCTTTTATCTGATGGTGAAACCAAAATCAAACAAAAAAATGCACTCCTTATCGTTGTAATCTTAGGTGCAAGAAAAGGTGCAGGAAACAGACTAATCAAAGAAACGAGAACAACAGCTTACAACCACGCTAAGACTGAGCAACACTTTAAGTTACATGCTAATGCTTACTTGTTTATACTCTTTGTTTTGTGGGTTAGCATGCAAATATCTGATAATGGTTGGCTAAAGGGAATGCCATTATTGTTTCAGATCTGAAAGTCTTAGTGTAAAAGTTTGCATAAATACATACTTTTAAGCTACCTGTCACGGTTTGCGGGGGCGTGTGAGGGAGTGTGCGGACCCAGGAGCAGACACAGGTGAGGAGACCAAAACTAACTTGAACAAAAAGCGAGTCTTTTATTACAGCTGATAATCAGGGCAAGTAAGCACAGAGGCAAAACTAAACTGGAACCTAAACTGGGGAAAACTGAGACTTCACTTTAAAAAATAGGAAGACAATGACAAGGGAACTGTGATGACTATGAACAGGACTTCGTGCAGGAACATGAAGGAACTATAAACTTATATGTGAACAAGCAACATTACCTGTCCTGAAACTTGACATGACATGAGGGGTGACACACAGATGACACAACGCTGAACACAGGAAGACGGAGGACTTAAATACACACATGAGGTGATCAGGGGATGTGGAGACACATGAGGACACAGCTGAATAGAATGAAACATAATGACAACAAGGGGGGGGAGTAAGACTAAACACGTAGTACAAAGAAACACAAGACCTTTTAAAATAAAACAGGAAACATGGGGACACGAACCAACAGGGAATACTTAACACAGGGGTCTTGACATAAAGGGATCTAATAAACATGGAACTAAAGAAACCTAGAAGCTTATACCAAAAGAATGAAACATAATGAATATCAAAATACAAGGAAAACACAATTCTGGGTCCTGTGACGGTACGCTCGGGACACGCTTGTGTCCCTACCTTTACCAATCAGAATATGGGCTCAAGATCATGGACTGCCTTGCACTGGGTTTCATCACTTTGGGCCTCCATCCATGATCAATCCAGTGAATGGATTTGACTGGGATCTTAGTATTTATAATGTTAATTTAGAACATTGCTGTGACAGAGCCCTGTGGTTATGATTTGGGGATTTTTCCAATTTAAATAAAAGTTATACACTGAGTAATTTCAGAGAAGTTTATTGAATCTATATATATATTTTTTTGTTGGCAGGGCTTGCCGTTTATGGTCGGCTTCTTATGATGGCATCGACCCTCCACTTCAAGAGTATCGATCTGATACACCTGGTAACAACATGGAGGATGAGGAAGAGTTCATGCAGCGAGTCAAGAGCGACTCCATCTGCTCACTGGTTATCAGTCCTCCGCCCTCTGCACTCTCCCCTACACCATCCTCTTTAGATAACAGCCAAGCAGGCAGGGCCAGCTCTGCCCTTGACTTGGAGTGGGATGACATTTTTGCAGATGAGAATCCCTTGCCTTCAGCTGTGGTAAACGTGGTGCTGGCGAATGGCGATGTATCATTAGAGGCAGATACATGCACTTTTCCAACAGCACCTCCCCCACTGCCTCCTCGACACATCCAGGAAATGCGGCGCAATGCAACCAAGCTGGTGCGCGGCTCTTATGTTGAAGAATCCGAGTTTCAGGATGATGTTCTTGTCTATGATCTCATTGCTAAAAAGGATGCAAAGGCGGCCATTTTGGATCGGATCATGCTGACAAATCGCCAATCCCGTGGGAGCATCTCAAAAGGACAGCGAGTTTCAGCAACAGCGACAACATTAACAACGATGTTAACAATGACAGGAAGGACGGTGATGGAAACTGTAAACAGCATTATGTCGACGAGGAGGAGGAGCGAGGATGCAGGAAAAGAGGAAAGAAGAAGGAGTGAGGACTGTGAAAAGGAGATAGGGAGAACAAAGGAAGAAGAAGAACAAGAAACCAAAAGGATATTTGGACACAGAGGGTCACTGGGAGATCAGCTCTTTACCAATGGCTTTAATGTAAACAATGACATCATCGATGAATGTGATGATGCAGATGATAATATAAAGTCTTTAAAGCAAAACTGTCAAGTGATTGACATTACAGCTCATGTCAGCCATACACCTAGAGCACATCAGCAACATGTACATGAAGGCATACAATCACCCTCAACATGTTTAGTAAGAAACGCTTTAACCAATGGCCATCATGAATCTGAATCATTTGACCATCCCGTATCTCCAAGTCTGCCTGACAACAACACAAACAACAATGACTTCCTGTCCCAATACTGTGAGCTCATGCTGTCATTAGGGGTAGAACCAGACTATGAGGACATCACAGATGATATTGACACATTCAGGAAGCGTGTCCAAGTGCTAAGGCAAAGACTTGAAGAGGACAAGGAAGAGCTTTGCACTGACTTTGGTTTTAGCTCCTCCGGGGATGACGCTGGGGCAGAAGAAGAGGAAGAGATGATGCGAGAGGAAGAAGAAGCGGAGAAGAGCAGGAGCGACACAAAGAAAGGCGGCAGGAGACATCAAATTCCATTTACAGGTCTGTGCTTGTGTAAGATTTAAAGCAGCTTTGCTGATTTATTAACCTCACTATACACATTTTTACAAGACAGAATGAGAAAGTTCCTTTTGTGTCAAATATTCATAATTTTTTCCAATTAATGCTTAACGCAATGTAGGTTTGCAACATGGTAACGTGGTCAAAAATAAATGTAGCCACTGAAAATTGAAAGTGATGCTTAAAACTGTTGGTTGGAGGTCAGTTGTAAGACTAAAAGACCCCCTACCCCCCATTATTTTACACCTGATGCAATGCATTTTCTCTTGACGTACCCTAACTAGGTCCATTCATCAGTGTGCTGTTGTCTCGGCTGGAGAACCTTCTCGAAAACTCTATTGCTGTAAACCTGCTTGTGACAGGCATCCTGGCCCAGTTGGCATCATACCCACAACCTCTCCTGAGATCCTTCCTGCTCAGCACAGACACACAAAATCAGCCTAACGTTCGCACACTTTACCAGGTAGGAGTAATACATCTGACACGTCTCATACATGTCAGATTGGATTTCGTTAATAAAAATGTCATGTTCATTTTCATTCTGTAGGTGCTGGTGTCGGTGCATGCTCAGATAGAGGGCTATGTGATGGCCAGACCAGACTATCCAGCTCTAGTCACTCAGGCCTGGAGGTTCTTGTTGGCAAAAGACCAAGATGGCAAATTCAGAGGTTAAGAAGTACACATATAAACAGTATACAAAACAACATATCTTAAAGTTAAAGAAACAAGTTAGATAGTCTGCTTTAAATGGGCATTGTGATGGACAAGAGCATGCAAGAGTCTGCATCAGCTATGTTGTTTGCAGATGACATAGAATTGAATTGAATTGTATGGAGGACAGTGGAATATTGAATGTAGATGAGTTTAAATAGTTATAGTCAACCACTCCAAGCAACAGTGGGTGTGGAAAAGAGCTGAAGAAGATAGCTCAGATAGGGCAGAGTGGGTTTTTTTTTGTGGCAGCAGGAATAGAAGTGAATGATTCAGGGCAGACAGATTCAGGAGTGAGGATATGGAGAAACAGCTCAGGTTGGACAAAGTAAGAATGACTGAATGTGTTTAAGCAGCTGAGGAGCTGTGATGGCATGACAGAGGATAAAAAAGACAAAGAGATGATCCATCGTGAAAAGTTGTACTTAAAAAAACGTAAAAAGAGTGTTTAAGTCGACAGCTCTTAATTTCACCAATTTATTCTGGCCATGCCAACAAACATCCTAATGTTTCGGCCTTGTGGCCTTCATCAGAGAAGATCTGGACTAGAATACATTTGTGAAACTGAGATTTGTTCATTTTTTACTCTCGGGTAGTCAACACTGGAGTCACAGATGAGTACATCTGCTTTTCTTAGCACTGATAGTGCTGGGCAAGCCTCTAAGTAAGCTTGAAATACATAATTTGTAGACGTTGTCAGGCCACATCTGAAAGTGTGAACACAGTCATTTATTAAATTGTTGCTACGTTAACATTATTGGCTTTACAACTCAAAAAACAATTATTGGAAAGTTACAGATAAAAAGTTTTTCAGTTTATGATACTTGTGTGTGTCCCTCAGAGTGCCTCCAGTCTCAGGGCGGTGACATCATCCTGGATCCATCGCTTCCCAATGGCTCTGTGAAGAACGCTCTGCCTTTGCCTCCTTTCAGTGTCTTGCCCCCCTGTCCTACTATTGCCCCTCAAGCCAAGAGCCGAGTCTTCGCCATTATCCTGTACGCCGAGTTCCTGAAGGAGTTGGCTGCCTTGGCCCAGGAGCACAGCATCGCCTTGGACTGTTATTCTGAGGAGTAACAAATGCAAACCCCTAGTTTAACTGTAAAAATCTGCCTCCCAGATTGCTGCTGATAAGATCGAGGATATGCTGTGACCACTAGCAAAGACTGAGCTCAAGGAGAAAACATATAGCATGAACTACTTTCCTCATCAAGGATTAATATAAGTGAATAATTTAAGTAGCTATAAATATTCAGATGTTGTGTATGTTCCTGACAGCACTTGAAAACCTTGATGCTTTCTCCATATGAATATGACTGATATTTATAAAATGATTTTGAAGGAGATGATTTTGAAGAATCAGTACTGAGTTTTATATATTTGTGGGATCCGTGAAAATAGTTTTCTACCATATTTTCTTAAATCTTTGCATGGTTTTGTTGAGATGGAAAAAGTTAAACATGTGGTTCAAAATGCAGAGGACCTTTTTATTCCTCCTCCTCAGGAAGGACAAAGTGCTGCAGAAGCTGGTTGACAATAACTCTTACCTTACATGCACTAAAGTGACTTTGCATCAAATAGATCTAAAATTTAATTTATTTTATTGTGTTTTCATATCCAGTAAACAATTCACTAATATTCAAAATGATTCATTAAAATTGTTAATGCAAGACATTTTTTTCTTACTTTTAACACCAGCAATTTGTTTTTCTCTTATAAAAGGAGGCAGTAAAATTTAACCTTGCTTATATTCCCAACATTTTGAAGTCTTCCTTTTTTTTTTAAACGTGTACGATAGTTCAAAGACATTTCTAAACCTGAAATATCCGTCCAACATCTGACATTGCAGCTATGAAAAGACAGAATAAAAATGGACAGAGCTTTGGAGTCTGAAGTTAAAGCAGACCTGTCTTAAATCTACATTCTTTTTACTGACCACCAGGGGGCGGTGCATGTGGTTGCAAAAGGATTTCTGCTCCTAAAGAAATCTATGGGAAACCAGCTCTTCGCCCTTATTTCACTAAACACTTCCTAATGAATTTATAAGCTCATTCACTAATTTGTTGTGATAACGAGTAAAGCAGTAAGTTCTTTTTGCAAATTATTGTTATTTTTATGGTCAGATGGTCCTTTGATTATGGATGTTAGTTTGCTCATTTACTAATGACTAGTCATTATTTCAAGAGCATGTGATGTTTCTTGGTTTTATAGTCATAGTCGCATCCACACCTTTGGTTCCTGCGATTAATTATAAAACCCTGAAACATTGACTTTGAGGCTTCTCAAACTGATGGGCAAAGTCACAGTGCCTACATTTATCTTTTATACCATCTGTGGTTTGTCAGTGACAAACCCTCATCTTGAATCAGAGACATAGATGTCATAAAAGACAAGTGCAGACAATGTGGTCTGTAAAGTCCCAGCCTTGACCTGACTGTATGTACTGTCATCATCTGGGTGTTTTTCAAACTGCATGCGATAAACGAGGGGTGGATCTGACTGAGAAAGAGTCAACCTGTCAACAGGTCAATCATAAAATGCACTTCATCTTCTATTCAATATGACCTGATGACCAGCGATTGTGACAATAAAGTCATCAGGGAAGTGTTCCCAAGGTTACAGAGCAAGGAAGCCCTTCCCATAGATGTATATGCAACCAGTCACCACAACAAGAAAAATGGAAGATAAGGTTAAAGAATGGTAGAATTTTTACTTGTTTTTTTAGTGAGGTTTTACTAAACCTGATCATGAGTAAAAATGAAAGGTATTTCAACTAGGTCAAGATTAAAGGCCTCACACAGGATGGAAGTCCCAGGCAGGAAGGTGTAGCTCATGAGAGAGATTATATCAGATTTTTTTACTTCCTGATAACACTTATCTACAGCACGATCAGTTGCACTACATAGCATAGCGGAAAATAAGGCTGTAGTGTTAAAATGAATAGATGTTTCATCAGTACTGTCTTTATTATTCTCATTAGGGTCCTAAATATCAGTACTAATATACCAGGCACTGAGTGTTGTGAGATTAAGCACCTTATTTGTCCTTACTGTTTTATTGCTGTTTGTATTTACCAGACTGGCTCATGTGCCTGTCAAAGCCATTCTAGGTGTACAGTAATTCATTTTAGTTTTGCTTATGTGTATTTTTTGAACATTTTGAACCAGATGGAGGAAATTTTAATGCTGAAATTCAAACAAAGTGAGTGACAATCCTTGAAACGGTATCTAAAGTGTCAGTATCTAAAGTGTTGCTCTGATCAGTTGTGTCTTCCTGTTTATGTGTTTTTGCTGCTGTCTTCATATGCAAACGAACACACAGGTAAAGTATCAAAAGCCTTACTTCAGCTGACTAAAATATTAGTGCAATATATAATGATGCAAAGACAGTGGATTTTGATTTCCCATGCAGATATCAGATGTTACTTTTTCTTTTAAACCTCTGTGAATATGTTTTGTTGATGTTAATATAACATTTTAAACTTCATGTTTGTCTTTAAAGTGAAATTAGTCCACGTTGTGATGCTCCTGTGCTTTTGTCTTTGCTGTGTTGTTAGTTAGAAGAAAAAGAGATTTGGGTTCCTGCTTACATAGTTTTCAGGTGGCAAACACCGTCACCGATCTGACTTCAAACACTTAAGTCACAAGTAAGAAACCATGTTTCTCTCTATTTTTAAGCAGTAATGGATGAGGTCTGTGTGTAGAAACCACAGTTTCACCCATGTGCACACTGTCTGTGAATGCATCTGTCAGATTCTTCTCCAAATGAGAACTGTTATTCAAAACCTATACTAATAAGTATATTGACAAAAGTATTCCCTCATCCATCCAAATCATTGAATTCATATTGTTCAGTCACTTCATGGGCACAGGTGTATAGATTCAAACACCTAGGCATGCAGACCGCTTCTACAAACACCTGAGAAAGAATGGGTTGCTCTCAAGAGCTCAGTGCATTCCAGTGTAGTAGTGTGATAGGATGCCATCTGTGCCATCCTCGCTACTGAATATTCCACAGTCAACTGGAAGTGATTGGGAATTACAGAAACACAGCCACAAAGTGCTAGGCCACGTAAAATCAGTGGGGTCAGGAGATGCTGAGGCACATAAACTGCTGAGGTCTCCAACTTTCTGCAGAGTCAAGTGCTGCAGACCTCCAAACGTCATGTGGTCTACAGATTAGAATGGATTTCTATGGCTGAGTAGCTGCATCCAAGCCTTACACCACTGGATTCAGTGGTGTAAAGCATGCTGCTACTGGACTCTAGCACAGTGGAGAGGTGTTCTCTGGAGGGACAAATCGCACTTCTCTGTCTTTCAATGTGATTGACGAGCCTGGGTTTGGTGGTTGCCAGGAGAACAGTACTTGTCTAACTGCACTGTGCAAAGTGTAAAGTTTGGTGGAGTTTGGTGTGGAAGAACTTGATTGGCCTGCACTGAGTCCTGACCTCGACCCAAAAGAACAGCTTTGGGATTAGATCGGCAACTGCGAGCAAGGTCTTCATCAGTGTCTAACCTCACAAATGTGCTTCTGTAAGAATTGTGAAAAATTCCCATAAACAGAATCCTAAACCTTGTGGAAAACGTTCCCAGAAAAGTTGAAGCTGTTATCGTTGCAAAGGGTGAGCCAACATCATATTAAACTCTCTCGGATTAAGAATGAGATGTCACTCGTATGCCTGTGAAGGCACATAAGATAATACTTTTGGCAATATAGTGTACCTGACTGAAGTCTGACTGAAGCTGCTCTGCCTACTGTCTGATGCTGATCTGCATTAATCCTGGCACCGGCTGGTGAGCGTTTGCTTGGATCTTATTCTTCTTGTCCCCAGTGGTAGATCATCTGCTTTGAAATAAATTATTGCCAAGATGATACAACTTGACACATCAGAAAAGATTTTTGCTTTACGTCTTGGTCATTTTTTCTTGTGGCATAGATAATATTTGCATTTTAGCTTTTGCAATCAGTGATAAAGTCTGGTGCCTAACCCAAAAGAGAGATTTTTGCACTGACATTGTGCAAAGTATTGCTGTATTATCACATTATCAGGTCCTGTACATTTATAATCTGGTAACACTTAAGTCATGTATATATAGGCACATATATTTAAATTAATTACTCAACATGAAACAGTGTTAAAAGGTGAGAACAATCAGGGAATCGGAGGAAGACAGACACAGGAAGTTAAACATTACACATGGCAAAACTAACCTTCAAAGTAAAATCTTTTGAAAATAAGTCACGGAAAGTCAGAGGACTACTGGAGTAAAAAGTATTCTCTGGATAAACATGTGAAACCAGTACAAAAGACCTGTAACAAAAGCTGCAAATATCGACCTCATGGTGGCCCTGATGTGAAAATCTAAGCTTTACATAAGTCTGCAAGCAATAACAAGCCAGCTGATGTAGTTCACTGTGGTTTAGCTAGTTCCTGTTTTTGTATATACAAGACTTACTCAATGAAGAGTTCAAGCAGACATCAAGGTGACAGCCGTCAGTCACGAGGAGAAGCTGGTTTGAAACTTTCACATCAAATTTGTCAGAGAAGAAGAACAAAGCATTAACGGATGATGCTAACGATGACACTTTATCTGCTGTTGTGGGTTCTTGGTGAGTGAGTTAAAACTGTGAGTGTGGTTTATTGTTTTGCTTTTAAATGGTATCATGGTAGGGTGTGTCTCAGTCAAAATTTGTATAGATTTGTATAGGTTTTCAAAGGCAAGAGCTGGGGAGATGTTGATCACTGAAAGTTAATTTAAGCATTGGGAACATTATATTTCTTCTCTGCGACTTCTGAAGTTCAACATTTGAGCACGAGCAGATTTTGTTGTGTATTAGTGTGTATTTTCAGATCTAAATTTACCTGAAAGAATCACCTTAAAAATGCTTTAAAATCTCTTTTCTTTGGCTCATTCGCCTTCAATACTTTTCAAACAGCTCAGATAAAAGAAGCACTTATACTAACCGTTGGTAATTATTGATGAATTAATTGTGTGAATGTCGCAAGGCATTCACACAATTGTGTTCCTGTTTCTCTGTATACTTTATTCTTCTACCTACTCCTACAGTTTTTATGCAATTTTCACCATTAAAAATTTAAACTGTTCTGCTCTTTCTGCTAATGCCAGCTATATTTTTTCAGTTGACTGTTTTTCTGTTCAGTATTTCTGCTAAATGATTACAATTCTGCAAAGTTTTTATGATTTCAGCAACTTTTCCAATATCCACGTCAGCTTCTTCACCTGTCTTCAGCAGACAGTACAGCTTCTTTACCTCTTTTCAGCAGACAGCAGCCAATTTCTCACCATTCAACAACTACTACCTTTGACAGAACTTGTTCAGCTTTTTTCAGCTGACTGTTTTGCTTGGTCAATATTTCTGCTAATTTATTACAATTCTTCAAAGTTTTTATGAATTCAGCAACTTTTCTAATATGTACTTCAGCTTCTTCACCTCCATTTCCACTCTCTCACGCAAGTGCCTGTTTGGCTCACTGAGATGAGCAGCCGCCCTGAGATCGGGCGGCGCAGGTTCGAATTCTCACTGTGGCAGTTACTGCACATCTTCCGCACTCACACTAATTCTGCTTTCTTGACACTCTTCTGTGTACCCTTTCAAATAAGGCTGTCTTAAGCTCTTTTCAGCATATAGTTCTGCATTTTTCGGCGGATAATTTCCGCTACATAGCATTCACACTGTATTTTCGCAGAAAATGCAAATTCTTCTAGTAATTATTTAACCCTTCATGTGGTTTACGAGTAAGAAAGACTACAATTCTAACCAATAATACTTAGTTAATATATGATAGGGTTATATGTGTTACAAAAAAATGAATTATATACAGAATTTATACATATCCTAGCTGTAAAGAGACAATATTAAATGAGGTACATGTTTTATACACATCAAAAGAAAGTAAATCTTTTCTCAGGTCAAAGAATTTATAAGTCAGGGCATAATAAAAATCATATGGTCCTCAGCAAGTCTTAAAATTTTTGAGATACATCCTCAAATGAACAACATGTGAAATGACACCATGTCACTATTTATAGAACAAAACCTAAACCAAAATACAGAAGTGGAGTGTGAGAAACAACCTCCCTGAAAGCTAGGCGCTATATATAAAAAAAACAAAACTAAAAGCAATGATTTGTCATTCTCATAAACCCACATTTTATTCACAAGAGAACATAGAAAACATATCCAATGATTAAACTGAGAAAATGTGGCATCTTAGGAAAATATACTAGAATATTTTTAGAATTTGATGGCAGCAACACGTCTCAAAAAAGTTGCAAAAACAGGCAACAAACTGATAGAAAAGTAAGTGGTACTGGTAAATGGGTTGGTTCTTATCAGTGTTGGGCAAGTTACTTTGAAAAAGTAATTCAATTATAGTTACTAGTTACTTCTTCAAAAAAGTAACTGAGTTAGTAACTGAGTTACAATATCCTAAAAGTAATTAATTACTTGAAAAGTAACTATTGCGTTACTTTAAAAAAAAAGTTTAACCCTCTGGGGTCCAGGGTATAATTGGCCATTTTAACTACTTTTGATTTTCCTTCCACATTTTACCTTTAAAAACTATTTACTTTGCCTTGTTTGGTATCATCCTTTTCAGCACAACCTCACATGTCTGAATTTACAGTAATGTTTTCATTTTGACATACTGTATTAACACAATTGATCTAAAATCAGACAAAAACCATAAAATCAGAGTAGAAAAAGTTTTATTTTTTACTGTAACAACCACAAACATCTTTAATGAATCATATTTCATAACTTTAAATGCAACTATAAATTGTCAATTTTAAAATCCTATGCACAAGTTTACTTTTACCCTTTTTTTAAATAACCATTTCAAACTATTTACAGAACAATCAGCTGTTCTTCAATAAGATGCCACACAAATTATTTGTGCCACTCCAAATATTTCTGTCCACTATAAAGGAGAACATCACAGCCTGATACCTGCAGGTCTGACAGCAGCAGGTGTATCACTCCTGTTTCTACCTGGAGACAGCACTCGCCTCATTGTTCTGACACACAACACAAAACTATCCACAACACTGCACACTAACTACACAAGACAACACATTAACTACACACTCCAAACACGCTAAACGTCACAAATCTCACGTCTCAAAACTCGCTCTCTCACTTTTTCTGCTCTCTCTCTCTCTCTCTCTCTCTCGCCGTCACTCCTAAAACTTCCGCTGTTTTTTTTTGTTTTGCTCATAAGCAGAGAGTGCTTGCTAGCGCTGTCCTTAGACAGTAAACGTGACGAAACTATTGAGGAAAAAACGCCGCGTATATATTGTTTATCATGACTCTGGTTTTACGTGGCCTATCAACACAATTTATAAACTGGTATATATCACCTTGTTGCTTTGTCTTTAAGTGGTCGTGTGATTAGCTTACCACGACTACTTTATTCTTCCTCAGTCAAACAGCAGCACTCATGCGATTGTTTTGCCCCCTTAGCTCCAGGTGTTGTGCTAGACAGTGGTCGTGATTTTCGCGTCCGCGGGAGCGCCCGCAGCTGCTTAAAGCTGTAGCGTCCAGATTACTTACGTAGTCAGCTACTTCCGTGCTACTGATATAAGATGCGGTAAGCTGAACACAGCTTCAACCGTCTGTTTGTTGAAAAATAGTAATGGACCGCGTTTCCTTGTTAGTAACTGTAACGGCGTTGTAACGATAGGAATAGTAATTAGTTAGATTACTCGTTACTGAAAAAGTAACGCCGTTACTTGTAACGCCGTTACTTGTAACGCCATTATTCCCATCACTGGTTCTTATACAGCGCTTTTCTATTCTATCCCAAGGGTAGTCATCCTAGAACACTAACTCCAAGGTCAGACAGACGTGCAGTGCTGAGAGAAACTAAAAAAAACATACAAGAGACACATGTCAGACTCTATAGGCCACTGCACGGTGGTGGTGGAGTAATGATTTGGCCTTGTTTTGCAGCCAAAAATAAAGTTTAGTTGAAACTGCAGGAGGAATCTGGTCCCAGTCAGATCAGCAAATCTGCAACATGATGGCTGAAATAGAAAAGACCCAAGTTCAGATCTTAATGCAATTTAAATGCTGTGGAGGGACCCTAACAGAGCCGTGCATAAATGAATACCCACAAACTTCAACGAACTAAAACAACAATCTTAAAAGTGGGCCAAACGTTCTCAACAGCAATGCGAGAGGCTAATAAAGTTACACCGAAAACAATTACTTTAAGTTATGGCTGTTAAATGTGTTTCTACAAGCTACTGAATCATGGGGAATATTTGTTTTTCACTGCTTCTTCATTTTGTGTAGTGTTTGTTACTGTAAATGATGTATTTTCTTTCAGCATAACTATACTATGTCATGAAGGTTTCATTAATGATCAGTGATCCTGTCTTCAGTGCCAGACTGTCAGACACCGGTGTTTAATGAAACATAAAGTGCCATGTACCACCAGCCCTGGAAGGTCGGACGCATTTTAACCGAACCTGCAATATTTCCAAAACCCGAATCAAGTAAATGAACATATAAAAAACAGTAAATGGATTTTTAGAGTTCACACCTGCATGCTATCCAGACAGGGGAGTTTCTGTTGACGTTTGTAAAATACGTTGACATGAAGATAGAAAAAAAAAAAGAAATAGCAAACACTGATATGCAGCCCTGTGACCTCAAGTATTACATAAGAAGCCTAAAATTATATATTATGTAATATCATGTATATGATGTTATTGGGTAATTATCATTGGTTCATTAATTCGTCTATCACTTTAATGTTTGAGCTGGATGTTATTTTAAATCCTTTATAATGTGTGCTAGCTTTATATCTCTAGCATACACTATAATATATTAGCACATCTATAATTTATTTATCTATTTTAAAACTTAAAAATAAACAGTACAAAATACAATTATACACCCAAGCCATACTATATTTTGATTCTGGTATCACTTCGTTTTCAGAAATTTCATGTCAACATGATTTTTAATGCGTGTATTTGAAACCATTTTTCGAGTTAATTTTAACCCTGTTATAAAATTATAATTGAGCTGAAACACCAAAAGCAGTGAGCCCAGAGATATAATCTCTCCAGGATGCCCTGAGTTTACCTTCCTCATGGTAGGACATGCCGGAAAAATATCAAATGGTAAATGGACTGGTTCTTATGGAAGCCCGTTTCCACCACTAAAAAAAAAAAAGTATCCATAACTCGAAATTTCAACTTATTAACTTATTAACTCGAAATTTCGAGTTAGCTCTGCCAATCAATAATCTACGTGGAATGCGCACTCAAAACCGAATCGCAACAAATTGGCGCTTTCGAGAGTACATTTGCTGATAGTAATGCCATGTGATGCAGCTAACAACACAAGGATTTCATCATTTGTGAAGCCCCATCAGCAATTTGTGCATTCATGACTGGCTGTAATACTGGTAGCTTAGCTGTAGCATTTGTTGCTGAGGGCTTCAGCTTCCGGATAACAAGGAAATGACGTCATTCACGTAGATTACTGATTGGTAGCGCTAACTCGAAATCTCAAGTTATTAACTCAAGATTTTGAGAAAACTAAGTCAAAATTTCGAGTTATGGATATTTTGTGTGTGTGTGTGTGTGTAGGAAACAGGCTTCCATATGTTCTTATATAGTGCTTTTCTACTCTGAGTGCTGAAAGTGCTATACACAACTTGCCTCATTCACCCATTCATGCACACACTTTCTTTTATGTCAGTGCTTTCTATCAAACATTCACACACATTCATCAGGTGGATGCATCTTGGAGCAAATTGGGTTTAACCCTGGAGAACCCATGGGGTCAAATGCACACCGGAGCAGACAGGGATCAAACCACCTTTCAGATTAGTAGAAAACCTGCTCTACCACGTGAGCTACAGCCAATGATCTCACCTAGGAAATGCCCAAGAGACATGGTGAGTTGGCTGTATCAACTCCTGTGGCTCCTTTCAGTGTGGAGGAGTAGCAGCTTTACTATGTGTCCCTCTTAAATTACCAAACTCCTCTCTCTGCCTGTTATGCTGAGCCCAGAAATCTTCAGAGGAAACTTGTATCCACGATGTCATTCTTTTGGTCATAGCCTACAGCTTGTGATCACAAGTAAGGAAAGGACCTGAAAATCATCAACCTCACTTTTCACACATAGCTCTCTCTTCACCACAGCAAACTGGTATAGTGTTGCACCAGTCAGTCTCCTGTTCTACTCTCTGGTCATTCATGAACAAGACTCTGAAATACTTAATCTCCTCCACTTAGGGCATCAGCTATTTCTTTTTTTTCATTTTTCATTCACTTTTCAATTATTTAAATGAAATAATAGGGATTGGTATATATGTGTATATGTATATGTATGTATGTATATATATATATTAGGGGCTACAACTTTACTTGATCTGCTATTTTTGTTCTTATTTCCCTGAAGGTACTGGAGTTGTTTTATCAGAGGGAGATGATCCACCTGTTGATGATGAAGGTTATAGTTATTTTTTTTTTACTTCTGGCGAAATAAATTCAACCCTAATAATAAATGACACTGAAATACCGTTTTCTCTACTGCCAAGTAATATCTGTCTCCTCTGCTCTATGTTTAAATTTCTAATTTTTAAATATCTTTACATGATGCTGACTCCAAACATACTGTACTTCTGACATACTAGTGAAATAGACTGCTTAACAAATTTATTGGACCATAAGTTGCACTAAATGAACAGTATTTGTAATGACCAAAATAGTTGTATGTGTTTCTGCAACGTTATCATTTTAATTAAAATGATATTTTGATGGCAAAATAAAATTAGGTCCATAAATAGACAGAGACAACTTTTTTGTAATTCTGGTTCTGTACATTACCACAATGAATTTTAAGTGAAACATCTCAGCTATAAATATAAATATAGATCCATCCATCCATCCATTCTCTTCTGCTTATCCTTGTCAGGGTCTCGGGGGGGCTGGAGTCTCTTATTATTATTATTATTATTTATTGAATGTTTAATGAGTAAATGTCACAGCTTAACTTAAGCTGTTATTTCATTTTCAGATTATGAAAGTTTTGAAAATGTTTTTGGCAGTGGTGAAATTCCAGAAAAAGACAGCACACCCTCCAGTCCCTCCTCAGGTAATGTTAGCCTGCTATGGCCTGTGTTAACAATTCTTGGTTGTTTAAGTCGGATGTGGATGCTTCAATATGGGATTGGGGTTCAGTTTGAAGGCCTGAAAAAATAAAAACCAACCAACCATGGTGTGCTTAGTAAGGGATGGAATGTAGACTGACCTGGAAAATGATCAGCCTCACTTTTCTCTCTTCACCATGACAAACTGGTAAAGTGTTGCACCACAAAACCAGCCAATCACAGACTTGAATGCAAAAAAATCTGATTGGCTGTTTTGGTCTCCAATCAGCTCGAAATGACGAAATGCAATATCCCAGAATCGAGGCAGTGGTGAAGAAACACAGAGTGGCGGAGTTTGAAATATTACTCTTTCTGGGTCACAAAATAAACTTAAGATATTTTCATGTGAGAATGTAGCTGAGTAAACTTCAAATATCTGCTTGATTTATCAAGACATAACATATTTGCAAAAGTGCTCTAACGCCGCCACTCTGTGTTCCTCCGCCACTGCCTCGTTTGAGTTTCGGACGAAATGGATTCTGGGATATTGCATTTCATCATTTCGAGCTGACTGGAGGCCAAAACAGCCAATCAGATTTTTTTGCATCCAAGTCTGTGATTGGCTGGTTTTGTGGCACAAATATAACGGTGTACAGAAAGAGTTGAACCTGCACGGGCAGAAATGTTGAGAGCGCAAGCAACACATTGCGAGCAAGCGCAAATGCAAAAACTGAGCGAGAGGGGCTGCTATTGTGTGTGTGTGTGGATAATAGCAAACACTGAAATACATTTTTTGCACACAGCAATGAATTTTGTTCACTCACATTTAGCTTTTCTTCGCTCAAAATAAATTTCTCCTCAAAATGCAACACTTGCACCTGCAAATTTTTTTTTACGTGCGCTCAGAATAGTGGCACAAAAATAACGCCATAGTCATCTACCACTCTGAATATTGATAATTTGTTCCTGAGCTACTCCTATAGTAATACATAATCAGGGAATATAACTTAAACAGATACAAAACACTGGATCACTGACCCAGGATCGTGACAGTTTTCTTGAAGAAGTTTTCAAACCCCCAGAAGCTTTTTCAGTTCTAAGAGCAATTGTTGGAGAGTCCCAAATTTTAAGCCCTATGGGAGTGTCCCCAAGAGGGACATGGTCCCCCTATGAAGAAGTTTCTCGGATGAAAGGTGAAACATCTTCGAGGAAACTTAGTCCAACAAAGTCCAGACGCTTTTCTTTCCAAGCTCCTTAGACTAGGATGACCTGGATGACTTCACAGATAATAGGGACTAAACTACTCTTTTACTAGCCTGTGTGCTCTTAACCTTGAATTGTCCATAGGCATTGTTGGCATGGATCATGCCAAATTTGTATATAAGAGTTTATTCCTCCTCCTGACAGCTAGCTAGCTCAGAATTAGGTGTGCTAGCTGTTTTTTCTGCTAATGAGGAAATGTTGTTTTGCATGATTGCCCTCTCTCTCTCTCTCGTTGCAGCTCCCAGAAGCCATGGACTGAAAACAGCTGGTGCTGAAAATGCTGACCTCAGCTCCCTCGGCCTGAGCTATGCTCTTTTAGCTTTGTGTATGCTAGTATAAAAAATTGTTTGTTTTTTCTTTTAAAAAGTGTGAGCTACTCGTAAATACACTGGAAACCTGTTCACCCCCCCCCCCCCCCCCCACCACCACCACCACCCAGAGCATGATCTTATCACACATGTGTTAATGAGCTACTGATATTCAGCATCTGCAACCACAAATCCCACAAATCAAGAGCGAGGTACTCCTCACTCCTCAGAACAGTGTTCTATTTTATTAGTTTTTTTCCTGATGAATAAGCCGTTAGAAACAAAATAATCTTTATTTTTCACCAATTCTAACCATGAAAACTTCAGATTAGCACATAAGCTGCACACACCTTACATATAAATCCTGAAAACTGCCTTCTTTATTGGTGCAGTCACCTTTTCTAGGTATGCAAATTTCAGGGTTAAATCCCACAGTTGCCATCGTTATAGTTACTCATGCATGCATGTGGTATATTTTAAAGAACTCACTGACATTTGCGTGTGTGCAGTCATCTTGGACGGGCAAGGGTTTGAAACTCAAGTTGGTCCTCAGAGTACACAAACTGAAACCTGCTGGTTTCAAAGTGCAGGTGAGCTGCTGTAGAAACAACAACGTTTACCCATTGTCAGGTGTACATGAAAACAAATGAGAGAAGAAGATATGTCAACTTGTAAAGCCCTTGTAAACTTGTAGTAAGTAGTAAGTCTAAATTCAAATATATATAGGGTGTAAAATAATGGATTGCATTTATATAGCGCTTTTCGAGACCCTCAAAGCGTTTTACAATTCCACTATTCATTCACTCTCACATTCACACACTGGTGGAGGCAAACAACAGTTGTAGCCACAGCTGCCCTGGGGCAGACTGACAGAAGGCTGGCTGCGATATCGTGCCATCGGCCCCTCTGGCCATCACCAGTAGGTGAAGTGTCTTGCCCTAGGACACAACAACCAACACCGTCCGAGCCGGGGCTCGAACCGGCAACCTTCCGATTACAAGACGAACTGCCCACTTTTGAGCCACGATCGCCTGTGAAAATGACTTTAAAGTTCAAATTTCCTGAATACTGGCCTGCACAGAGTCCTGACCTCAACCTGATCGAACACTTCTGGGATGAATTGAAGCGGAGACTGTGAGCCAAGTCTTCATATCCAACATCAGTGTCTGACCTCACAGACGCACTTCTGGAAGAATGGTGAAAAATTCTCATAAACTCTCCAAAACCTAAGTTGAAAATGTTTGGGCCAACATCATATGAAACCCTGTCACTCAAGTTCACATGCATGTGATGGCAGAGAAGTAAATACTTTTGGTTATATAGTGTATGCAGATCTGACCACTGCGCTATTAATACTCATTGTATATAAAGGAACAGCTCAAATAATAAACAGTAAAAATACACTTTGTTCACTTTGTGTCAGGGGCTGTCTCTGTGACCCAGCGCTTTCAGTTGGTTTTGATCTCTTGTTATATTTTGAAGATTGGGATTTTTAATTGGCCGTGAATTTTAGTTTAGTCTGTTTCACCCAGACTAAACTATTTGTTTATGTATTTCTTGTCTGCGTGTTTCATGTTGTCAAGTATGTGTTGTCATATCTACGTCTTGCCATGTTTCCTGTTTTATTTTGAAAGTCTTGTGTTTCTTTGTTTAATGTGTTTAGTTTTACTCTTCTCCTGTGATGTCATTATGTTCATTTGAGTCACCTGTTTCCCCGTGTGTTTCCACTTCCCCTGTGTGTACTTAAGTCCTCCTTCTTCCTTTGTTCAGTGTCACGTCGTCAGTTTTCCTGCCCTCCGTGTCACTTCAGGTTTCCAAGGTTTTCATGATTTTGTTCAGGCCATGTTCATGTATCTAGTTCATGTTTGTATTTCACAGTTTCTTTCATGCCTGCACAAAATCATGTTCATAGTCGTGATAGTCATTTCTAGTGTTTCCAGTTTAGGTTTTGGTTTAGCCCTTGCCACTGTTCATGTTGTTTTGTTTTGCACTCTTGTCATCAGACCTAATAAAGGCTCACTTTTTGTTTAAAGTTCAGTACCGTCTCCTCTCGTGTTCTGCATTTGGGTCCACTATTCTCGCAACACACAGTCAGCTCCCGCTGGCTGTGACACTTTGTCCTATCTTACTTATTCAACAGAAGAAAAATTAAACATAAAGTAAATGTTTTATACACAATTTTTCATCACAAAACAATTATATGTCTCGTACTATGATTTATTTATAAAGTAGGACAGCTTCATATGTATTGCTGCTGTTATTCATGACGTCACTGTTTTCCATCATCCTCACTGCTGATTTTTCTGAATAAATAAACATGAAAACTGGAATTATGTACTGAAAACACAAAGCTGCTGTGTGTCAGCAAAATGACTCCAAGCTTCTAACTTTAAGCACAATTCCACTGATCAAAACACCGCTTTAGAAACAAATCAGCATAAAGGTCATCATTTAGCACTCGTCTTTAAAATACAGCACAGTGGTTTCATTACGTCTCAGTCAAGTTGCACCTGTTCAAACTTGGAACAACAACTCAGTCACGTGTCAAAATATTAAAGAGACCTCAAGTGACTTATGCAGATGTTAGATAAAAAAATAACAGAGCAGGAAGAGGAAGAGTAGAGTAGGAGTAGGGTAAGGGTAAGAGCAGACCTAGGAGGAAGAAGATAATTTACAAATTTTCCTTGTTCAGCTGAACACTTTGAATTGCTATAACAAATGTTTCTTTTAGTACCTTTTTACAAATCTGGTTTTCTTTGTGTTTCTAATTTTACTTAAATTACATGGGTGGGTTTTGCCACATACTGTGTAAAAGAGGTAACATCCGTGCTACACATTGAGTTGGGAGCTCCCACCAGTCCTGCTTAGATATTAGTTCAGTTCATTTATTTTAGCTTTGGGGAGAATCCTGAGTCAGATGATGGCTGTCATATGGTGTTCTTCCTCTCTTTTTTAAAACCGTGGGTCCCATCTCTTATTTTTTCAAGTACATTAAGTTTCTTCAACTATGGTTGTGTTTCCTTTAAGGCATGGTGTTTAGCAACATGTAAAAACTGTGGATGCTGGATGTTGCGTTTTGTGCTTGCAAATAAGTCAATCACATGGCAGCAGCTCAGTGAATTTAGGCATGTAGACATGGTCAAAAAAACCCTGCTGAAGTTCAAACTGAGCATCAGAATGGAGAAGAGGGCTGATTTGAGATGGGCTATGTGAGTATTTCAAAAACTGTTGATCTGCTGGGATTTTTCCACACAACCTTCTCTTGGGTTACAGAGAGTGATCTAAAAACGAGAAAATATCCAGTGAGCAGCAGTTCCTTTTTAGACGAGAATGCCTAGACTGTTTCACGCTGATAGGAAGGCAATAGTCACTCAAATAACCACTCGTTACAAGAGATACGCAGGAGAGCATCTCTGAATGCACAACACGTTGAACCTTGAACGAGATGGGCTGTAGCAGGGGCTGTAATGAAACCGGGTGCCACACCTGCCAGATAACAACACAAAATTGAAGCAAGAGTTTCTACTAGATAGAAAAATGTTGCCTGGTCTGATGAGACTCAATTTATGCTGCAACATTTAGATGATAGGGTCAGAATTTGGCCTAAAAAGAATGAAAGCTATGCACTATCAGGAAATTTGTTAACAATTCAGACTGCTGCTAGTGGCACATTTTGAGTCTGTGGTACCAATGCAGCATTTCAATGCCACGGCCTACCTGAGTTATGACCACAGTATACACATCTTCTGATGGCTGCTTTCAGCTGGATAATGCACCATGTCACACACTGTCACAAAGTTCACTCTACTCAAATGAACTCCGCAGTCATCAGATCTCAATCCAATAGAGCAGCTTTAGGATGTGGTGGAAGATGAGATTCTCATTATGGATGTGTGTAACTCTGTGATGCCATCATGCCAGTATGAACCAACACCTGTGAGCACTGTTTCCAGCACTCTGTTGCTATTAGTGCCACAAAGAAATAAAGCAGTTCTGAGGGGGGAAAAAATGGGTCAAACCAGTTACAGCAGGGGTCGGCAACCCTGGGCAACCCTGGGCACGCGTGGTTAACTGATGGCACGACCATAGCTGGACTGGTGATTTTTCGTTTTTATTATTATTATTCTTTTTAGTAACGGTATAAACAATGAAAGATGGTGGATTGGTCAGATGCTGGCAGATGTGTAAAAATAACTCAGTTGTTTGGTGGTGGCATCGCGGAGATTCCACAGATTCAGTAACATTAGCAAGTGGTGGAGGCCAGCAGGTGGATGAGAGAAAGGGGAGGCAAGAGGAGGAGAGACCCGAGGCGGCCGTCGGTCCGACTGTCAGGTGAACTGAACTTCAGGTAAGAAGTTATGACCTGCAGTCTATCTGGGTCAGATATAAACCAAGTTTAGGTGTAGTTTACTTTCGTTGTGCTGAGTTTTTACAGCCAGTTACAATAACTTGTACTGCGTGCTAGCTAGCATGACGGAGTTTATACAGCTGGGTTGATGCTATGATGTTACTGATAGTGAACTTTATTTTGTTCATAAGGACAGTTAGTAGAGTTGCCAACCCTCCCGTAAAAACGGAATCGTCGTATTCAGAGAAAATATGACGCGTTTCATATTGAGCTGAGAAGGAACACAGTTTGTCCCGTACTTCAGCTAGAATGAAAAAAGACACAAAGCTGAAATTATTCTGCGTCTTTACGCTGTCAGGTGCCTCTTCTTCTCTCATTCAATCATGAAACTGATCAATGATCAGCTGATTGGTATTTCTGACGCAAGTCCCGTCTCTCCTTTGTTTATCGCCCACTTTGCGCCAGAAAGAGGAAACCAGCGGATGTCGCGCTAAACAACAGCAGCATGTTTAAGCTTGATCAGCTGTTGTTAGAATGTATTTAATATTAATTTCTAGTATCAGCTGATGTTTGCTGGAGCCACAGCTGTAAAAGCTGCTGGTCATGATATCGGTTTGGTTATCTGGTGAGAGGGAAACATGAAGATGAAACCAGGAGATGTCCTTACTGAATCATCAGAGCTGAACAGGTGATGGAGAAACAGGTTTACCTTTTAGGTGACATGAATGAGTTGAAGGGAAGTTATGAACTGTTTCTGAGAGACAAATAACACCAGGATCCTTTTCTATGTAGCTGACAGCTGGTAACTGTGCAGGGGCGGGTCTAGCAAAGTTTTGCCAGGGAGGCCAGGTGGGGCATTAACAGGGAAAGGAGGGCAGAAAGAAATGCTTTTCTTTCTTATTCTCATTTAAAATGTCTACCTTTTATTAAATAATTATCTGAATCTTACAACCAAAGTTTTTATCTGATGTAAACTGTATAGAAATCATACATATACCAACAAGACAGTGTACATCATTGTCACAACAGTGTGTGTTTTCATTCAAAGGTATTTGGATTATTATTATGGATTTTCCTATAATACCTGGGGGGCCGGTCTCTAGTCAAAATGCCAATTTTTTTGTCCCAGTCCAGCCCTGGGCACGACACACAGTGAATTAATCTGAGAGGGTGCATTAAAAAATAAATGGCCGGGCCAGCGGTGCACATCGCAAATTAGCTCGCATAGACACATTAGTTGTACCGCTTCTTAATGACGGTATCTTCGCTAACAACCCCAACTACCAGATTCAACTTGTAATTGGCTAAAAATCACTTAGCCTACTGGTGAGAGGGACGTTGCTAGCTGTCAGTTTTTTCAAGCAATGTTGAAATTTCCACATTCCGACCCTGCAAATGCTTCAGGAGCTGTCCGCTCAGCGCAGCAACTGTTAATATAGAGCGTTATTAAATTTATTGCTAATGCAATTATATGGCACATTGACTTCTGAGGAAAGTTTAGATGGCACTCGTCATCAAAAAGGTTGCCTACCCCTGAGTTACAGTATAGCAAGGTGTGCTTAATAAATTAGCGGGTGAGTGTAAGTGGCTGTGGTTTAGTATAATAAATCTATATTTCTACATAGTTTACATTTTCACCATGTTTGGTAAAGTTACATTTAATTCAGTTTTATGTCTACATCTCCAGTTCACTGAAACAGTTGCCGAAAGTGGGTTTAAACTGGAAGATAAAAACAACAGGCACTTGGTGACTGTGGAGAGGAAAAGCTCAATTTTAACAGGAAGAAATCAGCAAAATCAGGCTCAGGGAGGGGCAGCCACCTGCTGCAACTGGTTGAGGAAAATATTTGAAATGAACAAAGTCTCTGTCCCAGTCAGTTACATTATGTAAGGTAAGTGTTTATCACCCCAGGTAAAGTTAGTAAATTTAAGCTTTGGGCTTCCAAAGGACTTGAAAGCATTCATCCAAGCTATGATACTGTCATGTCTACAGTTGTTTTAAAGAAAAGGTTTGGAGCCATTTTTAGATTTTTTTTTTTTTTTAGATATTTTGAATCCAATAGAAATTCAATCCTAACATTTTTTTCTTTTTGTTTTACTGAATTATCTTCTTAATGGGTTGCTATCATGTGATTTTCATCACCAAGTTAGTAACAAGTCTGTGGTTCTCAAGCGCAACTGGGCTATTTTTAAGGTATTAAAACTGGTTGAGGGGTTTTTTTTGTCTGTGATGAAAGTACACCTATTTTGCATAAAGATTTCATTATTGGCAAACAATAAAAATCAATACTGATAAAATTCAAACAAGATTTTCAAGTTAGCTCTCAGAACTGTGCCTTTCTAGTTTGTACAGTCACCACAGGTATGTGAAGGTCCAGGGTTTGAATCCCCCAGTTTCTACCAGAATAGTGATTCATGCGTGTGATATTTTACAACGTGCTCGTTGACATTTGCGTGCCATCTTCTCGGACTGGCAAAGGTCAAAAGCTGAGTTGGTCCTCAGAGTATGCAAACTGAAACCTGCTGGTTTCAAAGTGTACGGGAGCTGCTGTAGAAGCAACAGGTTCTGACTGTGGTCAGCTAGCCACAAATAGGCCATGTGTGTCATTTTCACAACTAGTGAAGAAAGAGTTAAAATGTAGTCATGGTGAGATTTAGTTAGTTACTCTGTCCAGTTTTCTTCATACAAACTGGTTGGTTGCTTTATATTCTTTGTACATCTCATCAGCTGTATATGTCTCATAATATGATGTATTTATTTTTATAACTACTCATTATTATGTACACCTCTGTCTCCTGAAATATTTACCATCCAGCTGCTGAGGTTTCTGTCGTTCTTTTTAACCTGCTCTCTCCTCTCTCATTCATGCATTATGCTGATTGGTTGCAGGGAATTATGTTCACGCTGGTTGGCTCATCTCCATCAGCTCCAGCATTATTCCTCACTTGGTCTTTGCTGTCTTCTTTATCTGTTTTGAGCTGAGCTGGGACTCATCAGTAGTACTGTTTTCATTCATGGTTGTCAGTAATATTAGTTTGGAGTAGATGTCTTTAGCCACAAACCATTGTGTGGCTATTCTTCTTCCTCTTTTGCTTGATTTAGCTCGGGGTCCCATCTGCCTTGATTTTGATTCAGTGGCTGTAAGTTAATATGTTTGTAGTATTAAAAGTTTCAGGAACAGCAGCGTTGTGGCATCTTACTTAGAGACTTTAACACTCATCCAGCATAATTATAAGAAGTTGGCATGTTGAATGACCTCACCTCATCGCATCTCTGGACAGACCCAGACGACGTAATCTCCGTCAGCATAACTACAATATGGTACAACTACAACTTCCACAAACCCAGAAACACCAAACAGGTAGTTCCCTGTCCCAGCTAAGCAGGATGGGAATGCTTGATGGATATTGGGGGGGGGGGGGGGATAGCACCAGCAACAGCAATTGTAAACCAACATTAACCACAACCTGTTGAAGCCTTGACTTCGAACTCTCTGTTGTGATGTTTTGATCTGTTGCCCCAAAATGAAAAACTGCCATGGAAGGAGAGCGGGGCGTTTTGGGGGTTTTAGTGAATGAACTGAAGCTTCCTTCCTCTGACAGGGGCAACATCAATCTTAGAAGTCAATAATTAAATAAATTAATTAAAAAACAAGTCACTTCTTTAATAAATACCTTCATATTTTTGTCAATTTTGTATAAAAAGGCAGCTGGGCAGAGTTTCAGGCTAAGAATAATACTACCTTAAATCAATGACACAGTATTGTTGTTAAGAATATTTTTAAGATTTCAAATGTTGCTGAAAATAAAAGCAAGCTGACATGATGTACCGTTTTTAATCTCTCAGTTTCCTCCTCAAATACGAGTCATGACTGCTTCTGTTTCCTGGGGGCAGTTGTGGCTCAGGAGGAGGTATAGTGGGTTGTTTATCAAATTACATGGCATGCATGTCAATGTATCCTTGCAGTGCGTGTGTGTTAAAACAAGGTGTTTTGGTTTAGAAGTCACTCTTTTAAAAATGGGCGTAATTGGGTGAATGTAGTAAAAAGCACTTTGAGTGTGCAGTTAGAGAGGAAAAGCAGCAGTCCATTTACAATGTGGTTACATTATACTGTGAGACACTGTGTCCAGTGTTGGGAAGGTTACTTTTAAAATGTATCCCACTACAGATTACAGAATACATGCCCCAAAATGTATTTTGTAATGTATTCAGAATGAGAGTAACGTATTCTGAATACTTTGGATTACCTAATATATTTTAATACTTTTTACAACAATTGCTGTGTGATTTATTACTATTACTGAAGGTTACTCGCCATACCAATACCAACTAGATTTTTAAATCTTAATATAAAATGAGTAACAGTAGGATGGACAATAGGTAAGGCTGCACTTTTAGCAGCAATATCGTATAGAAAACTATTCCACGCATATATAAAACAGGTCCACGGCTCCGAACTGTAGTAAAGGGACCTCTGGCTAATACGTCGGGTACTGTGTCAGACTCGTAGCTGAAAACTAGCTTTACTTTGTTGTCTGGGTCAACTTTGCTAACGAGAGACAGAGAGAGGCGTTGAAAAGCTGCTCCAAAGGAACTTATTGTTTCGGAGGAAAACATGAACACAGTGTATAGTCGAGTCTTAATAGCGTACTTACAACTGGGCTCATCAGGCACTCTTTTTGGCTGCAGTGGTTATTATTATATTTACATGCTTCCAGCTCCCGTTTCTGCTCGGTGACCCCAGAGTGTGAGAGCCCACGAGGGCCGCTGAGAAGAGCCCCAGACGAGGGGTGACCCAGAAGTGACAGAGCGGACCGAGCCCAGAGGCCCGAGGTCTTAGGGTGCCCCACCCCCCAGAAGGGGCCCAAACGAGCCACGGACACCAGGAACCACCACGCACCGACAAACGAGCGCATCAGCCACTGCCAGGAAGTGTGGTGGGGGTGAGATAGGCCCCCAAACCTGAGGGGGGCCTGAGATGTCCCCAGAAAGGTGGAGTCCAAGACCCGACCTGACACATAGACATAGAGAAAAACATGGTTTAACACAGCGGCTCAAATTTCATCTGAAATTACTGATCTTGATCTGCCTCTCAGATTGTTGTCACCCTTTATCAGTGCCATCTTCGCAACGTGTGTCTCTGCTGTAGTTTTGTGTAACTCCTCCCTCGTGTGGTTAACATTAAGCATCACATGCGAATCACTGTGCAAAATGTGACGAGACACACAAGCTGAAAACTATTGTAAGCTACAAAAGACATTTAATAATCTGGGTCAAGACATTAAGAATGTGGTTAAAAAAATGGGACAAAAGCTGCAATTTAAAGCATCCACTGCACCAGAAACTGGATTTCAAACACTTTAGGCAATCTTTTCCCTTTCTGTAGTTTGTGTAGGCATTTTTTTTAATGCTATATGGTGTGTCGTGGCTTTAAACCAGTGAAAATTAACACTAAAGAGGTCCTGCCGATGTGTTTCTGAGGTGAGAGGCCAAAACTGAGCTAGCATCCTGTGCCTGTGGTCGATGACTCAGTTCCTGAGAGCGAGGGAAACATGAGAGGGTGGAGAGACATGTAGACCATATAGAGAGTATGAGAGCGAGAACAGTGGGTTGAGATGTTGAGAAATAAGTGGGGGGGAGACTGTAGCAGGTGGAGAAAAGTACACACAAAAAGAGTGAAGAAGCATGTGAGCATGCATCTAAACTGATGCTCTTCTTTTTTTAAGTGTTTTCACCTGATTATTACTATTACAGAGATTATAATCCCAGCCTGCAACTCAAGGACCAATGACCAACCCAAAACTGATGCTGGGTCATAGGTTGTAACACACAGTCCAATTTCAGCTTCATCCTAAAGTTGTTAGATGAAGGTACAAAGCTTTAAGATTCTTCAAAAAAAAGGATCCACATCATGTTTTCAGCATGCTTTACGTTGTGTAGCGTGCATTAACAGAACAAGCATAGAGCACTAAGCACAAATGAAACAGGCACTGAGTGAGTGACAAGAGACACAGTGAGGGCGGGAGGAGAGGGTGAGAGAGAGGAAGAGAGAGAGAAAGCGGCAAGCAGAAAGCTCATAGCTAAGGAGCGAGAGCAGCATGAGAAGAAGAGGATCGCTTTAAAAAGGACAAAATAAGGAAATTAAGAAACAAAAAAGGAAACTCACCAGTCCCGCTGATGGTCATACGTCAACTTTAAGTGGCTAAAATCTCAGTGAGTAGGAGAGAAAGAGAAAAGTAAATTCATCACCACCATGAAGCTGTGGAGCCGTGTCTGCGTCCTCGGTGAGTTTAACTGTCACGCAGCTTTCACCTTCGATTTCACACTCCATTATCTCGCTAGAGGAAGTTTGAATTTGTGGTAAGTTAAAATTAAAATTAAAGGGAACAGAAAAACTTGCGATTGGGGTCCTCGTGCGCGCTCAAAAACTCAGAAGCTTTCAAGGTCAACGTTCAGATTGTTTTTACTGTCAGATGCTGCAGGAGTCTTGAATTTTTACTCCACATCAAAACTTTCTTTGACCAACACAAGGAAAGCCTTGATTTTCTCCTAAATCTGCACTTGCATGCATTTGATTACATTTCAGCGTCATTCAGGGACTTGAGAAGCATGACATATCCAGGAAGTAATCTGGGAGCACAAAAATCTCGCCATATGCACGCCCTTCTTTGAATCTGCTTTTTGTGCAAAGCAATGCAAATATCACCAGATTAGCAGAATTTATTAATTCAACATGAGGCTAAAAACAGATGTAAGATGTAATAATTTGAATCATTTGTCTCTCTGCAAATTTTAATTTGTCAACCACAAAAAACATGAATGCACCTATAAATATAAAGGTGTTTTGGTTGCAGATTTAATTACTGTAAACAGAATATGCACGCAATACATATAATAATGTAGTATACAGATAAGGTTTGCAGGCTTACAGGGGAACTCTCGTAGAGAGGTCGAAGGTCAGAGTGCAGAGTAACTGAAAGTTTGTAACTGACTGATTGATACGATTTAAAATGATATATCTACTGTCCTGCTTCTCTCACCATTCTCTGCTCTCATTTTCACACCAGCTGTTCTGTTTTTCACACGTATTTGCAGCAGCAGTTACCAGGCGTGCTTTGTCAACCAAGTGACCGTAAATGAGCATGTTTAGTTGGTTTGTGTATCACACACAGGCTAGCCACAGAATCTGGATGACATATACATTGTTAGGGTAAAGTGTAGAATCATGTTGCACACCCACAGTCTGCATCCTGAGGCAATTTCAGATGTTTTTATTTCATTTGATCTCTTTCCATGACTAACTAGCTCACTTTTTACTGCATGTTTATCTGTTGCTCATTCTCTCTTTTTGTTTCAGTTCTAGCAGTTTCTCCTATTTGCCTGGGACTAAATACTACAAGTGATGCACATCAAAACAACGGTATGTTCCATTGGAAATTCGAAAATTATTGAATTAACATAAAACAAGCTTAGAATACTGATGTTCTTGCATACCACAAGTGCAAATACAGATGGACTTGGACAGAAAGTGACAAAAAGCAAGAATCTGACTTTTTAAAACTTTTATGATCATTTAGATGTTTGATTATTTGTATTGTATTTAAAATATTGGACTATTTAAGTCATTAAAAAGTAACAATACTACAGTATAAATGTCCTCTTTTATAAGAATAAACATGCTCACAGTACCTGAAGTTAAAGTACTCATTATGCAGAATTAATAGATGTGTCAGAAACATTGATTGATTAATGTGAAAATGCTTTGATGATGATTTTAATGACTTTATATACTAGTGAGTTGCTTGATCTATAATAATAATAATACTGAATAATTTATTTATTTAGCTTTTTCTTTTATGTAGAAAATATGCAAATGTATTTAGTAATTAAAGTCTTTTGATAAATATATGTTAGTTGGTGGAGCATCTAATCATATTTTAGGAGAGCGGTGGGGTCGGGTTTGGGGGCAATGGCCACTAGGCACACATCCTCTAGACCAGGGGTGCCCAATCCCAGTCCTCGAGAGCTACCGTCCTGCAGCTTTTAGATGGATCCTTGTTCCGACACACCTGAATCAAATGAATGGCTTGTTATCAGGCATTTGCCAAACTTGATGGCATGCTGAAGAGGCAATCAAACCATTTGATTCAGCTGTGTTGGAGTAGGGATGCATCTAAAAGCTGCAGGACAGTAGCTCTCGAGGACTGGGATTGGGCACCCCTGCTCTAGACACACCCCTGAGATGGGATTTTAAAAGCAAAGTATTTTATGGTTTTGACCAAAGTTATAGTGAACTAAAGGATTTTGTACAGGATGAATTTTCAGTTTTAGTCTTTGTCAATTTAAAACCTTCCCAATGAGACTTTCGGTGCATTTGTTCTTGAGTCGCTAAGTAACGGTCAGCTGCTTTTACAAGAGTTGTTTTAACTAGTATCTGTATGGTAATATTTATTTGGTTGTTCTTAAAGAATATTCTGTAAAAATACCTTTTGTATCATAATAATAAAGTTACTGTTGTTGAGATTTGGAACTATATGAATGAAAAAAAAATGATAATAAAATGAAATCACTGAAATGGATAAAAAAAATTAACCAAAATGAAGAAATCAGGAAACTGAAGCTAAAATAAAATTTGGAAATGAAACTTCAACATGAAATAAAGCAATTTTGGTACTTTGGACCTTCTTATCGTATCTTCTTAATTCTCACAACAGCCTAAAACTGGTCAGCACTCTTTGGCTTCTTAAACTGCCCTGAAAAATTTGGCTTGGTATAACTTTATGTATTGTAATGACGGGCTGCAGAGTTCTATTCTCTTTCTTTGTCACATAAATGTGTTTTCCCACTTTTTAAATATATGTTTCACTACATATTTAGCAATGTTGAAGCAGTCCATCAACATTGCTAGCTGTCCTGCAAAGTGCTGCTTTGGAAATGGGGGGAATTAACTGTGATTTTGTGTTTATCTCCTTCATGTCAGATACAAAGGCTTCTGCCACCACGATCACTTCCCCACACCATTCAAATACCACATATGCTGAGAGTACTACAGCAGTGATGACAAACGTTACGGTAAGTCCATTTATCTTGAACTTAAACTGCAAGTTGTAGTTGCCAAAGTGGGAAAAAATGCTTAAGAGTTTCAGGTTTTAGAACATCAACTTCAAATAGCTTTTATTTCATAAAGCGAATTAATAGTAACACCTACAGCAGTCTGGCTGTCTTTAAAATGCAAAAGCCACCAATTCAAGGTTAAGGGACGATCTGCACACAGATATATGTTGGAGGTATTTCCTGGTGCACAGCATGCAGTCACTTCCTGGAGTCTTGTTGTCACTATGAACCTGTAAAGAGAGTTAGAGAACCACAGGCTGTCGTTTACTGCCTTTAATCACAACTCTTATCGTCACACAACATAAAGAGTAATTATTTAATTTCTGTTTATTGGATATTGGATGGTTAACTTGATTCTCCATCAACAGCTTTACATCCCAAATAGTTCTTTTCAGCTTCTGATGAAGAAAAATATAAGTTTAGGATCAGAATAACACTGAGCAAACCATTTTAAATCTCATAGTTTTGTTTGATTCTTTGATTCTTTCTGTCTTATGCTAAATTTGCCAAAGCAGGAGGCTGAGGGTTGGTGATTCAATCTCTGGCTACTCAAAGCTGAAGTATCCTTGATACTGAACCATGCGTGCGAATGTTAGCTTAAAAGTACTTAGGCATACAAAAAAGCAATCATATTAATGGGTGAATGGCCTGTAGTAAAAAAGTCATTTTGAGCAGAAAATATCTTTGTAAGTAGGAATTTAATCTAAAAAGTTATCTACTAATTTACACGTTACTTACATAGTGCTACAATGTAAGTAGAAAAGCACAATGTGAGTAATTTATTCTGAACTTCACTTAACTGGATGTGATATCATCACAGTTGAAGTGCAGGATCACAGACTAAAGATAAACCAAGCCTGAACACACCTGAAGACAATGTGGAGGCGTCTTAGATCTGCCTGCACGAGCTGACTCCTCTGGTTGCAAAAGCATGCAGATTGTATAGAAGTCTTTTTTTTTTGGCGGGGGGGGGGGGGGGGGGGTTGCTACTTGTTTAAAGTCATATTGCACTCAACACAATTTCCTTTTTTTAATTTATAGTCTAATCTGAGTAAAGTAGATGAGAAAGGAGTGTATGATTTAGGTTGTGGCTCCTGTACCAGCATGCAGTGAGCTCAGTTTCACGCCCAGACTCATCCTTCGATGGTGACGTCAAATTTCAAAAAACCAAGATGGCGACTAGAAAAGTTTTCATCTAAAGCCTTCGAAATAAGACTTCTCAAACCACTGGGTGATACCACAGTGGCTACAGACACCTTTATTTTTTTTATTCACAGTCTATAGACATGGCTCCCCACATCAAAAAACAACTCACTTGAACTACAAAGACTCCGCATAGGAAGCCTTTTGAATCAGAAACGACAGCTGTACATAGTTAGATGCCTTCGTATTCAATGAGTGAAACAGAAATCAGGCTGATTACAAGATGAAATGTTTCAAACTAAAGGATGTCTGTTACTCTTCACAGTCTCGAGGTATGGTGGCTACTACTCTAACAAGTACTAATGTACCAATGAAAGAGACTACCACCAAAATCAGTGGTGATCAAACGACCCGTGTTTCCACGACACCAAGTACCAGCTCAGGAATTACAGGTACTGTCACATATTCAGAAGGCGCATGCACAAGTTGTGTGCCTCAGTTTGTCTTCCTGTGCATCAAACCACAACACTCGCAGGCTCACACACTCTGTAGCTGTAAGCAGACTGCAGAAACAACCACTCAAACACTCTCACCCTATTCTAACACACCGTCAAACTAAATATTCAGACACAAGCGAGTGGCAGGTCACCGTATCACATAAAAGGACCACAAAGCAACACACTCACACAATCTAACCAAACTTTAGGGTATTTTAATTTGCAGGCTTTAGGGTATTTCCTATAGACAGGACTAAAACAAAGGCAGACCTGGTGAAGGGTAGATATAAATGTAAGTAAGTAGTAGATATAAAAGTATCATCATAACAAAACTGTAAACAAACAAGTATTAAAAGGGGCCCAGTACTGATACTTGTGGAACACCTTAATCGATTCTTTGGGATATTAAACTGAAACAATCCTTACAGTTTTTTGAAAAGCAGCTTCTCAATAGTAATCACGTGGATACTAACAGGAAATATGAATAGATGGAAAGGAGTTCCTAGCTTAAATTGAATCACTATGCTTAAAGAGTGTCTGCTAAACAGAAAGTCACTTGTAACTGTTGCAAATTAACTAAAGAAAAATCAAATGCTGATCCTCTTGTAAGTTTAACTTTATCTGAACTGAGCCTGCTGTTTGTTTCTTTTAGCACCCCCTCCAGCTGGCTCGTCTGCAGGTAAGAATCTTTATTATGTTATCTATTATGTTATTTAAGCATTGTGTAGACAGAGAGATTTTCATGAAAATGGGATGTTTATGTTTTTCTTTTCTCTCATTATTTCAGTTATATTTACATGTTCAAAATAAAATTATTCTATCTATGTTTAATTCTACTATCATTTTCCACATTTTTACTTCTTTTTTTTCTACTTTTTTTACTAAATGATTGATTACATCGGTGGTTAAATTTTATGTGTGTGTATCATCAAAAACTTGAGTGTTTCCCAAAAAATGTTTTTTTAAAAAACATCACTGAATTAGACTGAATTGCATCATATATTTACAATTGCCCAAATGGGCACTAATGTTGTAGTGAAATTCTTAAAACTACAGTGGCCAGATGTTTCAGTGGTAATAAATAGGATCTAGAATCTTTATTAAAACAACAAAACTGTGAAATTGTTTAGATGTTAATGGATTTTTAGCACATATCAGTGGTTTCCTGTGAGCTGCCTTGGGTTGTCACTGGCAGCACTTACTCAGGATGTGTCTGGTTACCATTACTCAGCCACAGTTCCACTAAAAGCAAGTTTTGACACGACATGCCACACAGAACACTGGCCAGTGCCAAAAGTAGGCTAGATTTGGCTCAAATGAGTGTGCTGCGTGGCCGAGACACGTTTTAGTTTTTCTTATTTGGTGGGACTAAAAAAAATCAACCATAAAAAATGCTAGTGACCCCCAGTTGTTGCAATGCTGATTAGATAATAAGAAATGGAAACTGCAATTTCTCTACAATTCTACTTTTGCATCATTAAATACTTTTACTTTTTAAAGTGATGTCCTCAGGAGTTTAGCGACATAAGAAATAACAGCTCAATATTAATTGTGTCCACTCCCTTTGTTGGGTGGTCCCAATGCTATTACCACTGCTTTTAAAACAGCTCTGCTTATCTTTATCTCTAGGTTATGTGGTCCTGGCGCTTATCATCATAGTGATTATAATTCTGTGTATCATCCTCTACCTCTTGAGGAGAGCCTCCAGGGTAAGAAAAAGAAATGGAAGTAGAAATTATTTTCTGTGGGCTTAGCCTTGGCTTATAATATTACAGCTGACACAGGCATATACACACATCATGTTCGCTTATTAGTATCTTACTTTGTTTGTTTGCGCAGACGTATTCATTTGACCTCCAGCGTCCAAATCCTGTTGGCCATCTCAGCCAACCCACTGGCACCTTTGAGCCAGTCTACCTGGATGATCTGGGTGTGTTTCTGTGGAATTACCTTTTACATATACATGTCTGCACTTAAGATGATCCTAATGAGTTTGCTTTGGTGTTTGTATGCATGTCACATCTCAGAGCGACCGGTACCTAAAGATATTGAAGCCACTGATGACCTTTCACCTCCACCGGTCGCTAACGGCACGAGTCTACAGTCAGAGGAAAAGGACTCCACTGGAGAGAACGGTACAAAATGAAAATGTTTTTCAGTTCTCAAAGACAGAGTTTTAATTTTTCAAGTGAATAAAATGTAAAGCTATTAACTATAAATTCTATTTTTGATGATCATGCGAAAATTGTCCTTCATGTCCATCATAATTTCGCTATAATTCTGTGATGAGACTCCCATTTTGCCACTTCCCAAAGGTGATCTGTTGGATTGAGATTTGGTGACTATGAAAGCCATTTTAGTACTGTCAGAGGTTGCAAGAGTACAAACATTCTGTACTTGAGTAGAAGTACAATATACTAGTGTTAAACTAACTATACTCCAGTAAAAATTGAAGTACTGTTTTAACTTCTTTACTCAAGAAAAAGTAAAAAAAAGTACACACCCTGAAATGTACCGTAAGTAAAAAAGTAAAAAGTAGCTCTTTGGCAGATGTTTTTGTTTTGTGCAAAGCAAACTGAACCTTGTGCTTTATTAACAATAAAATAATATCAGTAGATGGGAATACAAACTTTAGTCTTATTTTTTTTATTCTAATTATACTCAGCTTGAATCTGAAGAAAAAGAAGGAAAATAAAAAATAATATCTATTTTCTGTTGCCTACATGTAGATGGTGACTTTAACTCTATACAGGAGAATGTAGGAGTTAAGGTGGGATACAGCAGGTGGGGGAAGCCTACAATTGGTAGTAATGGCTCAGTGTCTGGAAAAGAATCATGACTCAAAATAATTTCTGTTGAAAGCTCCAGTAGATTTTCTTAGTGTAAAGGCTGTGATCAGCTGATCTGCTACTCTTTCTGGACTTGCACAACTGAATTCAACCAGATGTCAGCAGATTTTTCACGAGTTGTCCTGGCTGATTTCCATCCTTTTCACTGTCATTAAACAGTTTATGCTGTCTGTTTTATCTAGATGATATAATGTTGGTATGAATGTGGAATTCGGTCAGTGGATCTCAGCATCAGTTAAAAATCATATGAATCTCTGCCACACTTGATGAAACCTAACTCTGAGCATGAAACCACAGCCACTGTGCACCAGTCACACACAGGTGCACTAACTAGATGCTAAAGTACTGCAGCAACTTATGAACACCTGCAGAGTCATTTTTGTGTTGTGCCAGCGCCCCCCGCCCTCCCCAAAAAAAACAAACAACAACAACAAAAACAAACAAACCCCTGACCACTTTAAATCCTGATTATGACACACAGTTTTGCCTCTTTCATCTGTTGTATGCTAACTCCTCTGGTGATGCACAAACAGGATTGCCTTTCATTTGCTACTGTTTATGCTCAAATCAGTTTAATGTTTGAAGGTTTGCAATAATGTGAAAAAAATAAGTCCTCTGTAATGTGTAAATATAAGGAGTAGAAAGTACAGATATTTGTTTAAAAATGTACAGAGTAAAAGTTAAAAAAAAACTACTAAGTTTAAACTACTACTAAGTACAGATACCTGAAAATTCTACTTAGGTTATAGTAACTACATATTTGTACTTCAAGGTAAAATTTGAGGTAAAATTCCTCAGATAGGACAGAGGCAGATGCAGTATGATCGCAAATTACAAATAAGATTGCAAATTATACATGTGTTGTGTAACTGTTTGTTGTGGGAGGGGCTTTAAACTACAGTAATTAATGTCTTTAACACCTTGGGGATTACCCAAAATTACATTCAAGTCTCAATATGTCACGTTTTAGTTAACGGACTCAGGCGCAGACCGGAGATCCTTGCAGGGGTAACAGTCAGTTTATTTATACAAACGACACCAGGTGAAACTATTTACAACGTGCTGGAGGGAGGGAATGTAAGGGGAAGGCTGAAACAGACACACTCCAAACGCTCTCTCTCCTTTCTCCACACGGGGGCAACACAAGTCCAATCACTCGTCCAAACAGGCAGGCAGGGAGAGGTCCGGGGTAGATCTGTACACAGAAACTAGTGTTAAAAGCGAAAAGGTAGAACAATCTTTACAGAGTTTAACTCACGAACGGTTGAGTGACTGACGCTGATAGCTCAACGATCCAGCGACGAGTAATGCAGTGCTGCCGTCTTAAGTAGGCCTTGTGATCATCCAGATCGGCAGCAGGTGCGTGGGCCAGGATCCCATAACGAGCGCCGCCCCGGCAGGTGTGTGTGAGAGAGAGAGAGAGAGAGAGAAAAAAAAACCCAACAAAACACATGTTGCCTAATACAGGATCAGCTGGTGAGGCACAGGGACCATGACACAATACATTCGCTAACTCTGCAGCACTAATGAAAGTTGCACATTATCTTAAGAATCCTGTTTGTCTCCTGTTTGCCCTCTCTATTCAGCTCCTGAGGAACAGCCAGAAGCAAACGGTGTGGAGACTTCACCTGCTGAAAACACCACTCCCTCACTGAGCAGCGATGAAGCTGACAAGATATCCAACCCACCGAGCAGTACCAACCTGTTCTTTGATGCTATTGGGGAGCAGCAGAATGAAAACAACAACAACCCAAGTAAGATTTTTCTTTAATAATGAAAATACAAAAACAAAGCACTACGGTCATTTCTCTATTGAATTTTCAGAAATCAAGCAGGACTTTGGGGAGAAAGTTCATTGTGAAGCTCAAACATATAACTCTGTTCTATATATGTCTAAAGACAAAACATGAAATATTCACAAATCAGAAATGAATTTCTTTGTATACACATGACTCAACTTTGACACATATATCCAGTAATAATCCAATAAGTGAGGTCAAACAAATTGTTTCATGCTGCAAAGAAAAGCTGCCAGTTGTAGTCAACTATGATTACAATTACAAAGTTAATAGGCTTTGTCCGTGTCTGGCTATTTACCATGACATTCATGCCTATAGAGATTGAAAATGTGACGTCATTCAGGGATAAAACCGCAAAGGATTCTGGGAACTGGTGGCAAGAGGTACTAGCGCACGCAGGCTTTCAATTGAAATCAGTCACACAGCGATAAAAAGAAACCCAAAAAATGGCAAGAAGCTGTTGTATTATTAACTGCAATAGCCGGTCGCATGACAGCCATGGGAAGCCGACGGGTAAAGAGATCGGTTTTTATCGGATTACCTCGTGGAAGAGGAATTGTTTAAGCCATGTTTCCGAAGTAACAAAGAGCCGACGGATGGCCTGGATATACCAAATATAACGTCCCAGAACACTCCAGCTCACATGTTAGTCTGCTCCAAGCATTCCAGTTTTTTTGTATCACTAATTGCCCAGTACGATTACAGCATACAATATTATTGTCACTGCTACATTTCTGTAATGCGTACTAGAAATTATTTCTAATTATTTCTACTACTAATTAATTACCGTTGAGCTCAAAGGTCCTATTAATAAACGATTTGTGAGGTAAACTTACCTTTGTTTGTACGATGGTCGTTCTACACGGTGCATTTCAAGGTCCTGCACCCATCCGTCGGTAAACTGTACCTGGGCTTGTTGCAGTGACCTGAAGTTACTAAACTTCATGAGTGTATGCAATCACTCCAAGAACCGTATAATTATAAATATGAGCGTGGTGAAAGTTGGGCAGCACGCTAACGTCTTTTGTCCACTCGGTGTGCTCGTAAGGGTCTGACCCTTTCACTCCTTTGATTTTTCCCTCGTATCTTTTCTTTGCCTTTTCGTCGAGTCTGTCTTTGTACGGACCAGCATTGTTCTCCTTCGTTTTGTACAATCCTTTTTTGGTGAGGAAAGAAAAACCAAGAAGGTATTGGAACCGGAGAATAAAAGTTTTGCGGTGCTGCAAATGCTTGTATTTGATGCGGTACTTGGATTGTTTTGCCACCAGTTCCTGGCATGCAATGCGCGAAAGTCACGTGGTCTGTCAATCTCTATAATGAGTGTATGGAAACGTCCAACCACAGCTGTATATGGGACTCTTACTGTGTTTGCTGGTGTAAGGAGTGATGTGACTTTTGCTTTCCTGAACAATCCCCACCTCCAAATGTGAACTTTTTTTGTTTTTAGTTCATGCAAAATTCAAAAGGTAGACCTAGAAACAGGTCAGTAACCAACTGAAGGTAAAGACCATTTGGCTTTAAATGAAGATGTCTGCATTTTAAAGGTGTTGGCTGCAGAGGTGATACATCAGTTTTACTCTAATAGTGAACATTGTCTGTTTCTGTGGCACTTTTTAACGTTTTACTGCTGCACAATGATTAGGTGTTTGCAGATATGTTGGCAATTTCCATTTTGCAATCCACTGTCTTCTTCAATCCCAATCATCAGGAAAGTGATGAAAGAAAGATTTTTTTTTTTATCTGTCCTTGTTGATTGCACCAGCGAACAGCAAAGCAGATTATATGCATTGTGAAATAAGCGATAATATGTATGGAAACGACGTGTGAGTATTGTGTCAAAGTTCATGTCAGTTGCAAGTATCACATCGAATATGGTGGACAGCTCTTGAGAAATGTGCACATGATGTCACATGAAATCTGGTTAGAGTTAGTAATTGACAGGAATGAATAATTTGGACAAATAAATTCAGTTTTGTCTTTGTCCTCTCTCACAGCAGTTTGCTCCAGTGACCCATTTGTTGAAATAAACCTGGACGAGCCAGCGTGGTGTGATCAGCTCCTCAATTCTTCTGAAGGTTCTTCCTCGGTCCTCCCCTTTTCTCCATTCTCCTTATCCTCCTCTTCCTCTTAGCACCTTGAATGTTATCCTCTTCGATCAACATATAGGCAGAGACTGTCTTTCGTAGCACATGGACATGAGCACGACATCTTTTGTTCTCAAAGCTAGTATGGATTGTCAGGTGAACAACCAAGGAATTAACATCAACCTGTAAACATGAAGCTAGCTTTAACTGATTTCTAATTGTGATTTTATATGTTTTTTGTTCAAACTTAATGGTCTCTTTTAGTATTTTTTTTTTCTAAGCCTGTATGAAGGGCTGATTTTAATTGAATTGGTTGAAACTGAGCAATTTGGGAAACTCAAAGAGACAGTCCAAAATTGCACCTAAGAAAAAAAAGGATTGAAGAAATGTTAACAGTTTTTACCCAAATCACAACTTTTCCTGCATTTAACTGACTGATTATTATTGTTACCTAACCACACTGCAAACTTCATACCAAAGGAAGTAAAATAAGCGAGGTAGCTTATTCGTGGTATCTAGACTTACAATAACACCTGAACTTTTTTACAAATGTCATCACTTCATGAGCGTATAGATTGACTCCAGTCCCTTCAAAGTGGGCTCTCAGATCTAACATTCTTTATAAGTAGGCTTAATTTCTCTCAGAAGAGATGTTTGGTTTTAAGTCAGATTCTTTTGGGGGAAATTCATGTGTACAAAGCACTCATATAGGAAACAGTTGATCAACTTTTTGTACATTTTAATATTGCAATAATAATTTAAGGTTGTAATCCCATAGATGCACATGGATGTACACAAGAATGATACATCATTTGGGGACCACATCTCATTAGCAATAAATATAAAACTATCTTTAATGTTTCCTTATGATTTTTTTTTTAATTTCGTTTGTTTTGCACATTATCAGCACATCAAACTTAAATCAAATTAGTTTTTTCCTAAAAACTTTGCCCCAGTAGCATTCTTCTACTCCATTTTATTTACTAAAGCATCATAAAACAGCAGCAACAACTGTTACTCTCAAATTATCGATGTAGGCTAGTTTCCTCTAAACCTACAGTGACATTTGTGAAATCTCTGAACTATAGAAAATAAACTCTGTGTCATAGTTACTGTAAATATTTTTGTATACAATATAATTTTTAGTAGAATACTATGAACCATTTACATTTATTCAAGTTCTATATTTTAATTTTGTGACTATGGATGTTTCCATTCTACTAGAAGTTTAAATGCTTTAAGTTTTTTTAACCTACATTTATTTTGTCATTTTTTTATAAACTGGCTTCTTTTTAGAAGCTAGCTAAAAATAAATTTTACTACTGCCATTTTGCTCAATGTGCTAGTTCAAACTGATATATAAATAAAACATTTTCTGGCTAATGTTAAAAAAACATAGAGAAGTGTTATTTTGTTTAATGTTAAAAATCAAATTGTTTCAAATAAAACAAATTTTTCCAGAATTTCACTCTTATCCCTTCTTCATTGTCTTTATTATCCTGATGGTTAAAATGTCTCTAAGCAGTTTGGTATTCATCTTTCTTTCACTTCACTGATTTTTGGTTTAATTTTATTTGCTGCCTTACTCAAACCTTTTCAGGAAGTCATCTGTGTATTCTTTTGTCCATCAAAACTATAAAATAATTTTGACTTGGCTGTCTGTGAGTCGCAGCATGTGTGGTAGCAGCAGGATGGCTGCTGGTTTGCACTGTTGCTTCACAGCAAGAAGATCTTGAGTTCAGTTCCACCATCAGGCTGGGGTCTTTCTGTGTGGAGTTTGCGTGGGTTCCTCCTGGGTACTCCGGCTTCCTCCCGCAGTCCAAAGGTGGGGAGTCAGTGGCCCATAGTAGTGCATGGTTGTCTGTCTCTGTGTGTTATCCCTGCAACAGATTGGTAACCTGTCTAGGGTGTTCCTGGAATGAAGTCACGACTCTGAAAAGGATAAGTGGATGGATGTCTGTGAGTATGTATACTCCTACTTGTGGCCATGGCCCTTAGATCTAAGGGTCTTCAATCACTTTATTAGTATTAAATAGCTGATGTTAACATTTTTTACCCCACACAGAAAGCCTTGATCAAGCCAGTATTGTTTCATCACAAAGATAGCACACCATAACATTTTTTTTCAAATCCTATAATTAACTTTTTTAATGATCATTTTTGCAGGATGTAAAAAAACAGAAAATACATTTTAAACAAGAAATTGGAATTAAATTATTTGGTGTTGATGAGATGTAAAACTCAAAAGAAACTTGGATTAATTACTTGTAATCTGAGAAACTCATCTCTACAGCTATAAATAAGTCTTGTGTCTGCACTTTCTTTCTGAACTATGGCAAACACCACATCAGAGGTGGTTCTGTCAGTGCCATTCCCAACTGTGTTGGGTGTTAAAGTCGATCTCTGAGTTGATCAGCAGCTGCTGTAAAAGACAAAAATAAATAAATAAAGGAAACAGTTAACATATGTTCATGTCCAGAATGAGCACATTTTGATGTTTGTCTTACATGGTTGACATGTGTTTTAATTATGAAAGCTGATCTTGACTATTAATAAAATTCTCAACAATTAAACTCCATCAAGTGCAGATTATAAGTCCAGCCAGTGGAAGAGGGAAATTTAAAAAAAATCCATTAATTTTACTGAATAAACTTACCAGTGACTTTGACTTCACATTTTGCTGAACCTGAGGAGTAGTTAGTAAACACTGCACAAACATAAAGGCCCGAGTCATCAGTCCTGAGTCTGGACAGTTGAAGTCTGATTCGTCCTTCTCTGAGGGCGTCTTTGTCACTCTGGACTCGTCCTGAAAACTTTTCATCCTGAGACTCTGACACCTCAAAATAATGAACAAAATTGTACAAGACTACTATTTTTTCTTCAATTTTCTGATAACAGAGGACACTAATCAAAGACATGTCATCTATGATGGTGAACGTCCACTCCAGTGTGATGTTGTGGTTCTCCTCTGCCTGATAGGAGGTCTGTGTCACATTGACTACAAATGATCCTGTTGAGGAGACAGAGAGGGAAAGAGAGGAGCAGACACACTGAGAACTGGAACAAATCTGTTGTTGAGCTTTATTTGGAGTTCATAAAGTGAAGCTGTAAACTAACCAGAGACACATGAGGTGAGGATGACGAGCAGCAGGATCCTGCAGATCATCTTCTCCCTGTGAGAGGAGACAGAGGTGAAGAGTCATCAACACACGAGGTCAAAGGTCAGTCAGTACAGCTAGAAGAAGGAAAATCTACAGTCTGACTTCATTCACTCAGTACAACATCTGATCCTGTTCATGATCCTGATTATTACACTGTCTAACCAAAACTACATGAACTACAACCACTGCAATGGAAGCAACCAGGAGAAAAATTTGCTCTCAAAATATTTGACATATTAATTTTTTTTATATTCAGAGTTGCAAAAATATATATCTGACACAAGGTGGGGCCAAGTTTCAACATATAGAAAACAGCAACACTGTGAAATCTGTTTTCTGTGATGGTGTTTAAAGGAGTGTTTACCATCAAAATGAAGATAATATTTTCATGAAAATAAGTTCTAGTCAACTAATCAACTAGCACCATAGTTCTCTCTAGATTTTTTTGAGCTTAATTTTAAGGATTTTTTTTGTACCTGTTACTTACACTGAGAATTTTTTAACTGTTTAAATACTTTGCTACAGACACACAGAATGAGCTACAGTCCTCTAAAAGCATTATGTCAATGACACAACCTCTTTAACTCTTTAAAGCATTAATCATAAAATAATTGGCAGAAAATTAACATTTTTGAAAATGTAGTGTTTATTGAACCTGACAAATACAAAAATAAATATGAATTTGCATCACATTTGCTACATCTGGCTTCTGTTTAAAAAAGTGTTTTGGTGGGAAAAACAAAAATCACATTGATGATGTAGAAATATCAAAAACTTACAAATTCTCATGTATCTAGTAATTTACTACTTAATGCTACTACTACTTGTACTAATAATAGTCTATGCACAGTCTTGTTTTTTCTTTACTAACAGTAGCAATAGAAGCAGAAAAACATTATAAAAACATACATGGGTTTCTTCTTCCTTTCTCAGATTGTAACGAACACCGTTGTCTTTGGTTGTCACTGCCTCCAAAAAATGCGCAGTTTAAACTGTTAACATGAACCTCGTTTAACAAAGCTTGTCCAGGTCTGTGCAGAGTACAGGGTCCTCTTCCAGACTGCAGAATAAGCAACAACTGAGTTTGTTAACCCCGAGATAAGAGAAAGTGAGCAACTGATGCAACAGGCTAAATTCAACAAATAATATTTGAGCTCACATATCCAGTCACATCATTAGACACACAACAAGCTACAAGCTAATTTTCATTTAAAGGAGTTATCACCCAGTTCAGAATAAACTGACTTGTTTGTTGCAGCAGTGTGCCGGGGCACTGACAAAAAATGATCACACAAAAGCAGGTTCAGAGGAAATACTATGAAAAATTTTTCTGACTCAAAAAAATAAACAAATGAATAAATAAATAAATCCAGACCAGTGAGGGACCCCAAGTTGCTCATCTGTGGGAGTAGTACAATTATTACTATTATTATTATTATTATTTTTACAGTTGTGACTCCTGATTTGTATTTTCGGTCTTTTGTGAAGTCATGAATCGGAAGGTTGCCGGTTCGAGCCCCGACTCGGACAGTCTCGGTCGTTGTGTCCTTGGGCAAGACACTTCACCCGTTGCCTACTGGTGGTGGTCAGAGGGCCCGGTGGCGCCAGTGTCCGGCAGCCTCGCCTCTGTCAGTGCGCCCCAGGGTGGCTGTGGCTACAACGTAGCTTGCCATCACCAGTGTGTGAATGTGTGCGTGAATGGGTGAATGACTGGATATGTAAAGCGCTTTGGGGTCCTTAGGGACTAGTAAAGGCGCTATATAAATACAGGCCATTTACCATTTACCATGAACTCCCTCAGTTCTCTATAGGGATTGAACTTTTATAACTCCAGCAGTTTTTGCCTAAGTTCCACTAACCAGGGAGCAGCAGTATTGAATAGTCTTGGATTCGTGGGAATTCTGTTTATCTCCTTTACACCAAATCATTCTGGTATTACCAAAAATGAGCTTAGAGGTACAGTGTGTAAAATCTCAGCACTGGCAGTAGCACTGCTGTTAGCCTCTTGTTTTAGGCAGCATTAGAGAAACTTTCTATGATGTGGATCCAACATTATTGCACTTGGAAACTTAGCAAAGAAACCTTCGTGCTATGTGAGAATGTAATCAAACAATTTGTCAGAGGGAAAGTGTGATTTTCAGACACTGGAACCTAGCATTAGCTGGCATCATGTTAGCTTATAAGCAGCTGTTGTTATTAAAACATTTTATTGTCAGCTGTTAAAAGAGGGGAGAGTCACATGTGTAACTGCGACAATATATGGAAAAAAAATTAGCTTGCTTATTTATGTTTTTATTTGTTACAGCCGTGGCTTCAGTTCCTCGTGAGAAAGAAATTATGAGAAATTCAAGTTAAAGTTAAAAGTAACTTATAAAATTAATGCATATGTGCTCAGTCTCTAGCTACATACATAAAACAAAATTAGGAGTAGGAGAATAGACGAATGTTGACTTTATATTTTTTGTACATTAAACAACTGTAAGACACAAAAATTTTATTTGAAATACACAAACCTAGAGTGCAATAAAGCATGTGTACTCAAGTTCAGAGATGAGTGTTTGACATAAGTTGCTTTTTTTCTATGTTGTTTCACTTTATTTTATCACATTTGGATTTATAAATCTGTTTCTTATCTGCAAGTTCCATGATTACCTTTGTAGTAATTAATTCAGGAAGAAAGATTTTCCGCATGTCTTTTTCCTTTAACCAAGCTCCTTAGACTCCTCCTCCCAGTAGCAACGTCCAGTCAGATTCTCTCTACTCAGGACCTGATAATATTCAGTTAATCTGTCTGGATGATCAGAATAAGACTGTAGTTCCATCCAGTCACTTCTACTTGCCCTTTTTAGGGTCCCCTGGGGGCGCTGGAGCCTATCCCAGCTGTCTTAGAGCGAGAGGCAGGTTACACCCTGGACAGGTCGCCAGTCTGTCGCAGGGCTAACACATAGACAGCGGAAACCAGTCACACTCACATTTACCCCATTCAGACCTATGGGCAATTTAGTGTTTCCAATTAACCTATCCTCAATAAGTACATTTATTTGGACTGTGAGAGGAAGCTGGAGTGATTTATTGTTAATATTTTAAGAATTCAGCTCTGGTCTTTGGCTCTGGTGGTGACAGTAAAACATCCACTTCAGTGACTGTCAGTGAGATGTTTGTCCATTCCTCTCTCAGAATGTCCTGTAGTTTATCTCTGGTCTCTGACACAGCTGCTGTCACATCCTCAAAGTAGCTCAGAGGACGAATATTGATGCTGGATGAGTGTGTAGACTCACTGAGTGCTGACAGTGAGGGGTAGTTGTGTAGAAACTGGTTGTGATCCTCTGTGTGTGAGAGCTGCTCCAGCTCGCCGTCTTTCCTCTTCAGCTCAGCGATCTCCTGCTCCAGCTTCTCCTGAAGCTCTTTGACTCGACTCACTTCAGTTTCCTGCTGGGATCTGACCTGCTGCTTCACATCAGAGCTTCTTTTCTGGATGAGACGGATCAGCTCAGTGAACATCTTCTCACTGTCCTCCACTGCTTTATCAGCACAGCCATTGATGGCCTCCACCTCCTGTTGAAGCAGCTTCACATCTTTCCTTCTGCTTCTCAGTCCTTTCTGCTGCAGCTGGGACTGTTTCACACTCTTAACCCGAATTAGTTGACTTTACTCGCAAATTGCGAGGAAACCCGTTGCCTTATACCACTTTAGTTTTTACACAAGCTGAAACTAAATACGTTTAGTTTAACTAACATGGAATGTTAAGTTTTTACACAAGCTGAAACTAAATAGGTTTAGTTTGACCAACTTGGAATCATAAGTTTTTACACAAGCTGAAACTAAATATTTTTAGTTTTATTAACATGGAATACTACGTTTTTACACAAGCTGAAACTAAATAGGTTTAGTTTAACTAACATGGAATGTTAAGTTTTTACACAAGCTAAAACTAAATATTTTTAGTTTTATTAACATGGAATACTACGTTTTTACACAAGCTGAAACTAAATACTTTTAGCTGTATTAATATAACATGAATTTTCATATTCATATTTTTTTGTGTAGTCAGAATTATTGAATAACAAGATATTACTTGTTACTGGTACTTACTAAAAAAATTAGATTGTATTTTCCTCTAACAAAATAACTTTTTTATGAATTATAAAAAACATTGTTACAATGAAGTTGGATAGGAAAAAAAACAAAATCTTCAAATGCTCCAATGCATTTTATTTTTAAGAAAAAGCCACAACAAAGCCAATGTTAATTTGTCTGTGTGGTAGTTGAATGTGTGTGTGTTTGTGTGGTAGTTGAATGTGTGTGTGTTTGTGTGGTAGTTGAATGTGTGTGTGTTTGTGTGGTAGTTGAATGTGTGTGTGTTGTGTGGTAGGTGAATGTAACAACCAACAAAAAACAGAATTCCCAAAAATTCCCTGTTACAAACAGGATCTGCACCATCTGCCTACATTAAGGCAGGTCAACAGACATACTAACAAAGACTTTCTAATTAGAACAATATCCAACTCCATCTACAAAGACTTATGATGCAACAACTTAAACAATGTCTGTCTTTCAGGTACAACTCTTCAATTTTTACTTTCACGTCACATGCTTCTGCTCACTTCTAAAGCATCTAAGTGTGTGTGTGTGTGTGTTTGTGTGTATAGAAGTTTATGTGTAGTGTTTTTTGTTTGTAGGTGTTGTATGGGACTGTTCTGACTGGGTGCTGAATGTGTCTGTTTCTGCGTTTTGTGCCTTTTTGTTGGGCTGTTTTACAGAACCAAAAAGGTGAGGAAAAAAAACAAACATGTCACAGTAGAGATGACATCACTTTACATTGTAAGCTGATTTTTCAAAGATTGTATCTTTGGCTTTAGGTCAGTGTGGCCTAATGAGAGCAAAATCTGTTGGATGAACAGAAAGGTCAGCTTCATACTTTTAGGATAGTTAAGATGGAGTGCATACGTGAGTCCAAACAGAATGCACATTGCTTTAGGCAGATCTTGGATGTTTTCCATCACGACTTCTCCCTCAATGATAATTTTCAACAAGGTTGGACTTGGATGCTGGGCAGATGTGAGCACAGCCTCTTCACGCTCAGTGAGAAGAATCCCGATGTCAAGGTCACGGAAAAAATCAGCATCTGATTCCTTGTAAAACAAAAGTACATAATCATTAGAATACTCGTTACAAAAATAAACTTCAATCATGATACCATGAGAGTGTCATAGTGAAATGTAAAAGAAAAGAGTGGAATAGAGGCTTCGGGAACACTTGGAAGTGCTATAAAACAATCTTCATAAGTAGATTGACAGGGTTATTGAAACAAAAAACAACAACCAACCAACCAGCGTTTAAATATGCAGCATAATATAGGAAGGAACGTCGATACACCAATCAAAATGTAGGGGTGGTACCTTCAATTTAATTGGGTCAAAAGCAATTTGAACTGGATCAGTATAAGTGATTTTTCAGACTTGATCCGGTTCTAATTCCATTCTAATTGTGTTAATTACTTCCTTTTATACTTAGACATTCTTTCTTTGCATTCCTTTTGATATTTTATTTTTCATATTATTTTTCTTTTGTTCTTTTTTCCAAATATATTTTGTGCATTTCCAGGTTGATTATTGTTTCCTATAACCTCAAAGCGTTTTATTTACTGCAGGCGTCTGTCCAATCAACTCTTGACCTTCTCTGTGCACCTTGCATGTGGGTGAAGCTGTGCCAGGAGACGTTTGGCTAAAAGAACACAAGAGTGTACTTACAAAGCCTGCTTTGAAGAAGGTTGAAGGATTGTCCCCCAGGATGATTGGAAGCCCTCTGAGCACCTGTGTCCGGATTGCAGTTGGGTCAGTAGTCTTTGGGAATGAAACAGAATAACAAATTAGACGACTAAAATAAAACAAAATAACTTATCAGTAAGAAAGCTACTGATCAACAATAAACTGAATTACACAAACTATAGACTGGGACTATGATGTTTGTAAAACCTGTAAAGAACAATACTAAACATAATTTGTATGAACTTACATTGGTCTGTTGTGAAATCTGAGTCAACAACTGTCCAACATTCCCTCTCTTGGAACGAAATAACTCAAGGAAACGAGGACTGTGCCGATCGATGTTCTCATAAAATTCCTGCTTGAGGTTCTTGCCCACAATCCTGCTGAACTCCATGAACACCTGAAAAATACAGAAAGAGAGAGAGAGTAAAAAAAAAGCACTTAACATAACCAACCTGTACAAGACAAGCCATCTGCAAAGTAGAGCTGGAGAAACAGCCATGAATGTCATTTTTGTGGAATTTTAAGTTTTGATGTTTCTATGTATAAACGACATGCTCCACATTAAAGTCATCCATGTTTTCCTTAAAGGGGTCAAAAGAAATCGACATCTAGGCACATTATATAAAACACAGATAGTTATTAGTTATCTTTGCTTTTGTGAACATACCTGATCTTCTGTGAAGAGGGCAGGCCAGCGTTTCACCATCATGTTTATGGGGGGTTCAGAGTCCACAACCTCTTTTCTTCTCAAAGCAAAAGTCTGATCCATCTTTTGTTTTACAAGAAGTCCATTTGGGGTTCTCTTCTGCATTTCATCAGCCAAGTCCTTACGGGCCTCTTCCAGGGCAGCTTGATCAAATCCATCCGGAAAGTTGGGCAAGTAGTTGATTTCACCTTTCTTTGCCTTTTTTATCCGCTTGTTTGCTGGTTGTCCATCTGATGAATGCCTTCCCCGCTTACCGGCATTTACTGCAACATCAAGGCATCCTGATTGCCTGCGCTTTGTTCTATAATTTCCCATTTTATGCTTTAGACTATTTTTCCAACCACAACAGCGAGTGACAGAGCCTCGCTCCTGGAGACAGGGGTGTTTGTTTATCAGTGCTGTTGCAACACTTTCAAACTGAGCAGCAGTTGGGTATGCTGTGTAGCTATACATGCTTTCTGCCAGTCTCTCTAGTATCTCATGTTTCAGCTCTTTTGAGACCTTAAGGTGTGTTCCTTCACTCATAAACAGCAAATCTGCTTGCCTCAGTCTATACTCCACATCAACAGAAAATGTTGGAATGTCAAAAAATTCTGGCCATGGTTCACGTCGATCCTGAGGTGAATGTGAGAGTATCTCTGTATCTGCAGTACTTGTGTCGCTAAAGACGTCATCAGATGAGACAGGCACCAGGTCAAAGACAGGCAGGACTTTAATGGTTGGTTTTTCTGGAAGTTCTTGAAGATCTGTTAGATTACATAGTTCATTATTGAATTCAGGGTCTTGGAATTGGAGACTGAAGTTGTATTGAAGTCCCAGTGACTCTCGAAGCTTGGTTATCAAGTCTTTTACTGTAGAAGGCCTTGAATGTAGGATGACTTTCCTTATATCTGCCTCTGTTAGAATGACTCTCATGGTCATTTTCTGGTTTGCAGTCATCTTGGAAATAGAAACAACAATTAGAATATAACTTTACATATAAAAAAAGGAATTTAACGGCTAAACAATCACTATGTGCATCACAAAAATAGTTGATTAATGCATTTGTTGCCTAAATTCAGTACACTTTTTTTTCCTTCAGAAGAAACATCACTATGAAAATAATTAAGATAACTTAAATGATAGAAGTGTTTATGATTTCAAGTCAAAATATTTGAGAGCATCATACTGGGCTTTGGAAAACACTGAACAAGCTGAACTATCACCAACACAGAAACAAGTTATGAGTACTATCCAGAGGGGGAAAAAACTATGGATGTCCATGAGATTGAAGTTGTACATCCAATAAATGTGTGTTGTTTTTGTTGGTGTTGCTTGTGTCTGTGTGGTACATGACTTTGTTGTTTGTCTTGGTGTTCTATGTAAGATAAGAAAATTATGATTTATCCTGAGATTTAAGTGGTAATTCCATTTTTTAGTCTATTTCTATAGAAGCCCCCCTACTCAAATGTACAAGAAAAACATTTACTAAAATAGTCAGACATTTATGAAAAAATATAAAACCCTTCTCAGACTGTATTATTATATATTTCATCATGAGCTCTAAAATTAGACAAAAAACCTTACAGTCTAGACTGATTGCAGAAACCACACTTTTGCTTTTTAGCATATAATATGACGCTTGAGGGTCACTACTAAATGTTGACCATATGTGTATGCTGGAAGAGGGAACACATCATTTAGATCTTTCAGCTGCACCACACACAGAGAGGGGTTCCTGCTGTCACAGATGAGTTCAAAAGACCTCAGATGCTCGTGGTACCAAGCAGTCATCTCATTACAAATAAACAGGATCTCGGTGTTGAGTGCCACTATCTGTTTGATCTGCCTAAATGAAGGTAGCCCAGCGCATGAACCAACAGAGACTATCATGCCAGAACGATATGTAACTCCATCTACAGAGACTGATGATGCAACAAGCACTGATGTAAGCTGAGGAACTTTCCGGCAGAAAACCTGTTGGACATCCTCAGGATAAGATCTGATTGATGCTGTAGTGACCTTGTCCATTTCAACTGATGGCCTGAAAAATGAACTTGTGTCCAAATAGTAAGCCATCATTTTCTGATGCTTAACAGCCAATGTCAGAGCTACATTTTTGAAGTTGTGGGCATTACGTATGACCCGTTTGAAGAATTTGTGTTTCCCCTCAAATCGCATTGTCCAAACGTCTGAAAGGGGACCAAATGCTTTGATCAGCTCGGGGTAATGCTCGAGGTAGTGATGTTTTGGCCGTAATCTAAAATCTGGGAATGTTGTTTGCAACAATTCTCTGTGTTCTGACACTTTGCAGTCAAGGAAATGTACTGACTCTTCAGTGTGCTTTGTTGCAACAGCCAACTCAACAATCTCTTTTAGGAGCAGTAAAATGTTCCATGCATCGTCTCCCTCAGGGACTTTATGGCCAATGATAAGTGGGAGCAGCCTAAGTAGAGCCCAGTTCTCATGGCCATTGCCACCAATGGTCCCTTTGGTAGAGAAGCTGTGGGAAATTGGCTGAGGCTGGTCAGTTTTGTCATCAAAGGCATATTCAAAAGCTTTTATAGCATAGTTCAGTGTGTCTATGGTAAAATATTTTTTAGAAATCATGTTTGAAATGCAGAGTGATAGCTCAACAGGAACAATCCCTTCCAAAAGGTCATGGAGGATGTCGGGGGGATACCCATGGACAACGTGAAAATGCTCCAGACCATCAGTCAGTACACACTCTCCTTTAACACCATATTGTTTTGCCTTAGTAGGATCCTGCTTTACCTCCTGCACCTGCTGATTGTGAGCATCAATAGTGCGGGGTTCAAAAGCACCTGAATTTACCTCTTTGGCTTGCATCTCGTCCCTTGTTGCCATGCAGAACCTGCAGAATCTGTCCACCGTAAAGCTTTCGAAGAATCCTGCCAGAGAATGAGCAGCCAGGTTATCTGCAGCCACATATACAACTGTCCCTTTAACACATTCTCCCAACTTCTCAACATAGACACCATGTTGCTCCAAAGAAGCTAGATCTTGAATGAGTGGGTGGAGAATTTTTGCATAGCCAAATTCTTTCACATAAGAGGCTTTACACAAGACAGCAAGCTGGATGGAGTGGAGTGTGGATCTGTACTTTGATGGGACATTAGCTATCACCCAATACACTGCACTCATTTTGTGTTTCTTTCTAGATGTTCCCAAAGGGTTGGACACTTCAAAATCATCTGTATATAGTCCAACAGCGATTTTGAATTCATCCCCTTTAAGGAGGTCATTTTCATTACAGTATGTACCATCTCTGTATGAACTGTACTCATGTTGCACATGCTTTTGGATGGAAAGAGCTTTATCCAAAATGTCTGCCCTACTCAACATCTTCTGTAGCATTGGATGCAAAGGTACATATACAGCACTACATTTTTTTCCTCTTTCAATAAGGTACTCTACTGGTTTAACCTCTGTAAAGTTTTTATTCACATATGCTGCTCTCCTTTTTGTAGTTGATAAGGGGCCATTCTTGCCACAGAATTTCATCATTACATTACCCTTTTCAGCAGCCCTTACTAATTCTTCCACAACAGAATCTTCCACATTTGTATGTGGTTTGAGAATTTCCTTGACTGCATTATGCAGCAGTGGCTGGGCTAGTTCACAAATCTGTAGCAGCTGTTTTATAACTTCTTGTACTGTATTTTCTGGAATGTGTAGCACTGTTTGCATCTTTAAAAAAAGAGCAGCAAGATTGTGCTCCAGCTGTTTTTCTAAATCATGAAGATCTTCATTGGTAGAGTCCTCATTGTCTTCCGATTCGGAGGTGTCATTGGGAGGCTCGTGATATTCTTGTGCCATTTCATTAGTTACATTACCAGCAACAATTTCCGGCCTGAACATCCTCCAGTCGAGTGTTCTGTGCTCTTTACTTCTGTGTGCATTAAATGTAGAATACACACTGGTGTGAAAGTTGCAGCCATTAAATGGACACTGGACTCTGTGATTTACCTTCAAATGTGTACTGCGCAAGTGAGTGAGGAAGACTGCTTCTGTGCAGGGTGCAGAAAAGTCACATGACTGACACTGAAAGGTTACTTGTGCAGTATATATTGGCTGTGGAACCTGGGTTTTTTGGTGGATCTTTGCTAAGTGAACCTTGAGTGCATTCATGGAGTTGAATGTGCACACACATTCTTGGTGTAAGCAGGGAAATGGGGCTGTTCTTCCATAGTTTCCGTGTTTTAACCGGTAATGTTTTAAAAGGTAACCCCTTTTCTCACACATAAACTCACAATACTTACACTTCCACAGCATCTTCACAACACAAGGATCTGTAAAACATAAAACAAGAAAACTATCAGACCAAAATAATATTGCTGTATAACACAAAAAAGTAATAGAACCAAAATATATGTGTTACCATAAAACTGGCACGTAAATAGGTAAGAGAGAGTGAGGGAGAACGAGAACAGAGTTCCTACAGGTTAGTTAGTCTTTTTAAGACCTTTTATGTTAAAAATGAAAGGTGGCAGTATGTGTAAAAGTTGATAACAAGCCAAGCAGAGTTGTGAAAAATTAAAGAACACTTCAGAAGGCCACAAGAAAGTTTGTCTAACAATGTTGTTTTTTAACGTTGTTACATTTTTTTAATGTTAATCATTTCTCTAAGACATCGTGTTCTGAGTTTCTGACCTGGGTCATCATAGTGTTCTAAATCGTTGATTCAGCAAATATAAACTTATGTTACCCTATATATCAAAGTAATTGTGGTTGACAAATTAAACTGACTAAATCTAACTTTATTATTCTGCTGACAATAATAGATGGACTCTAGCTAGCAATAAGTAGCCTATATATTACCGATATGCACCAAGTTTAAACCGTACAGTAAGTGACAGCGTCAAAAAATACCTCCAAGCTTTTTGGTGTTGCATGTTCCAACAAAGATATTTATACTACTTATTTTACATACTAACCGTTCAAGGCGTTCAATGCTGCTGAGAAAATGTCGGCAACAGTCTGCTTTCTTCCCTCCCGCAGAGTCCGCGTTGAATCCGTTGCAGAGGCCTTGTGGGGCGCCCAGTGAAGTTTTGAATTAGGCCCCTCCCCTTTGTTATAAAACTAAACACACCAAGTTAATTCTACTAAACCGGATTAGTGGCACTTACTATTTCAGCTAAAAAGTACAATTAACTAATGTTGTTTAGTAATGATAGCAGGTTTTTACAAAACATAACAGTATAAGTAATGATCACTCAGAAGTTTAACTAGAAACAAAATCTGGGTTTACAGTGCATGGCCTTTATGTTCATCCATTGTGCAGAGATAACAGATACTCTGCTGATCAGTACGACAGAAAATCTTCATCACCTCATCATGACGAGAGCAGATGTTCTCCTGGAGCTTCTTGGAGGGGGCCACCAGCTTGTGTTTCTTTAATGGAGCTGCATCATAGTGAGGTTGGAGGTGTTTCTCACAGTAAGAGGCCGGACAAGATAACTAAAAGCCATCAAGTCCTGTTTTTCTTTCAGTGCAGACATCACAGGCCACATCTTCAGGTCCAGCATAGCAGTGACCAGCTGGAGCAGCTTGGAGTCCAGCAGCTCTGCTCATTCTGAGTTTCTTTCTTTCTTGTCTTTTTTCTTCTCGTAATTTTTATAACTAACGTATTAGTAATTAGACTCTGCAACCATGTTCTACCGTTTTGTGTTAGTTCTGGTCGTTTTTCTTAGTTTTATTCTACTTTTTTCACCCGTGTCTGGGGATCCAGAGCAGGGATCCTTTGTTTACAGTAAGGATCAGCTGTCAGCGCTGCGTCCCGCAGCGGTACTGCCGGCGGATAGACTCGACATTCCCAGCGAGCTGAGGAAGAAAAGATGGGGGTGTCGTGCTGGGAAGGAGCGCTGTCGCCCGAGAAGGAGACGTTATCGACCATCTCTTCCTTCTGTAATTATTGGAAATGTTAGATCTTTGCCCAATAAGATGGATGAGCTCACGTCGCTAACCTGGTCACAGAGGGAGTACCGGTGTTGTGCCAAAAAGTGATTGTCTGCCAGAAACTGATTGCCGTCTGCGGGAGCGCGCACAGCTGCTTAAAGCTGCAGCGCCCGGATTACTTGCGTTGCCAGCTACTTCCATGCAACTGATATAACGTGGGGGAAAAAAACCCCAAAGACATTTATGCCTTTGTTATTAGGCAAAGGTATGCATTTATGGAACTTTAACGTTTATTATAATTATGAATGAATAGAATTATGACGCTTGTCAGAAGTTTGCTTTCATTGTGTAGCGCTGTCACGAATGACTACACGCATCACGATGGAATAATTAATGCCTACAGGTTTAGTATGTCTACTCTCGTTGTTCATATTTGTTATAAGACTGTCGAATAGTAGTTAAAACAATAAAGACCTATTGTTCCAGAATCACCATGACTCTTTCTTGTTTGTTCAGAATAACGACTGAGAACATGGCATTTTAGCGCTACCAAAAGGTGATTGTGGCCTATAACTTGTCACTGAAACAATATTTCAGCTTCAAACTTGTTGGACATATTCCAGAAGGGTTACATGTGATATATTATATCCCCAAAACTCTCCAAGAACTGCTGAATAACTTGTACAGGAACAAAAAACTGATAATATGCAATTTCCAACCTGCCAAAAAGTGATTGTGGACTATATCTTGTTACTGAAACAATATTTCTGCTTCAACCTTGCTGGAAATCATCCAGGGCTATATGTGTCACATTATACCCCAAACATTCTCCAAGAAGTGCTGAATAACTTGTATAGGAACAATACCACTGATAATAGTCATTTTCAACCTGCCAAAAAGTGATTGCCACCTATACCTTGTCACTGTAACAATATTTCTGCTTCAAACTTGTTGGGTATCATCAAGAAGGGTTACATGTTACACACAGGAGCCCAAACAGTCTCTTAGAACTGCCGAATAACTTTTAAAAGAACATTAATACCGATAATATGTCATTTCAACCTGCCAAAAAGTGATTGTGGCCTATATCTTGTCCCTGAAACAATATTTCTCCTTCAAACTTGTTGGGTATCATCCAAAAGGATCATATGTGGCACATCATATCCCAAACAGTCTCTAAGAATTGCTGGATAACCTTTAAAGGAACATTAACATTGATAATATGCCATTTTCAGCCTGCCAAAAAGTGATTGTGGCCTATATCTTGTCACTGAAACAATTTTTCTGCTTCAAACTTGTTGGGTATCATCCAAAAGAATCATATGTGGCACATCATATCCCAAACAGTCTCTAAGAATTGCTGGATAACCTTTAAAGGAACATTAACATTGATAATATGCCATTTTCAGCCTGCCAAAAAGTGATTGTGGCCTATATCTTGTCACTGAAACAATATTTCTGCTTCAAACTTGACTGATATCATTCAGAAGGTTCATTCTGCTGCAAATTTAAATCAAGCCTTTATTGGACAGCGCAAAAAATGTCAAACTTCAAATATAACACAAAAAAAGGATAATGGCCAAATGGAAACAGCTGGGAGGAGATATGCATAAACAAATTAGGAACAATAAGTAATACTAAAGAGAAAACAAAAGGTAAAAAAATGCAATTCCAATACAGCACTTATTAATTGAAACTAAAAACCAAAAAACAATAACAATATCCAATTAAAGAACAAACCACCAATTGAAATAAACTAACAAATATACCAGAAACATTGGGTGTAGCGGAAGCTAAACACCAGTAAACCATGAAACAACATCAAAGCTGAATTTTAATGTTGTTAACAGAACAACATACAGCACATACAGCAAAACAAAATAAAAGAAATAATAACTAAATAAATAAATAAACAAACAACTAATAAATACTATTGGAGACAACGATACAAAACACACATTTCAAAGCCCTAGAAAAATTGCCAGAAACCCTAACTGGGTGACCAGCATGCTTCACAGACAAATTTGTTTTCTTTGCTCTTGCGGGGCTTCTTGGCACAGCTCCTGTGGTACCACCATGGGCAAATGTCGCAGCCAATCTGAATTAGACAAAACAAGGTAACACAAGTATTATGTTAATAGTGTTATACAAATAAGTATTTAAATAACAATTTTGCAAAATACTCAGATCATAAAGCAGTCCACCATTCATTACAACTACAATAAGTCATATGATGTGTGATCTGTGACATCTTTAAAATTATTTTTTTGTTTCGTGATTTTTTTTTATCATCTTTTAAGCTGAATGGGCTAAGGACATGTAAAACATAAGCATTTACCCATTGAGTGTCACCATCGTGGTTCCCACAATAGTGGCATAGGTCAGTGAGGTCATCTTCAACAACAAGAAGCAAATACTTTACTTTTAACAATAATGAACTCTGTTTGCATGACTACATAATAAGATTATAGCAATAAAAGAACAATGTTAAAAACACATTCAAGATACCATTTTGTAGTTTACCATTTAATTTATATTTGTAATGATACCTGTATTCTCAAGAAGACATATTGCAATCTGTTGTCTCAGACTTGCAATACTTGAAGCAGAGTTCTCAAACTCTACTGGAACATCTTTTAAGATGCACTCTGCAAACTGTGAATAAAATATATAAAAATGCAGTCATTATTTGAAGTAACATTTGCTATTGAAATTTGAATCATATTTATTTTTAGAAAAATCACAGTAAGTGCTTGTGTTGAACAAGAACGAGGACACAAATGGAGACACTGGAGGAGACAGAGCAGAGACTAGAACCAAAAGCAAGTGATTTTATTAAGGCAGGTAAACATGAACAAAACGCCAGCAAAGATGGAACAGGAGTAACAACTAAAGTGGGAAAATAATTATGAAAACTGTTATGAAACTATGATAAATATGAACCAATTTAGACAACTATCACAGCTCCTTCCTGAAACATCCTTGCTGCAGGAAAGAGCGCTTTCCCAGATAATTCATCAGCAGTTAGACTCTATAACTCCTCAATCACAATGTCATAATTCACTGGACTTTGTGGACATCCATGGTTACCATTCATGCACAATGCACCTTCTATGTTTATGGACGTGCAGGTACACAGTATATGTATGTATATTTAGTGTGTACATATTTGTTTTCATGTACATATCTATACGTATATCTATTACTTCATAAGAACAGTAGTGGTAGAATGGTTATGTTAAGTTATGTTTTTGAAATGTTTCCTGTTTTGTATCGTTGTCTCCTATAATATTTATTGTTTTTTTATTTGTTTATTAATTCATTAATTTATGTTCGTGTTGCTGTGTGTGTTTCTGTGTTGTTCACAACATTAGAGTTCAGCTTTGATTGCATTTTGTTTGTAGGATTATTCAATTATTGTGTGTTTCCTAACATGTTAGCATAGTTACTGTATGCAAAGAATTAATATATATGTTGTTCCATGGTTTACTGGTGTTGAGCTTCCGCTATACCCCCTGTTTCTGGTCTATTTGTTATTCGTTTTTGGTTTTCATGTCAATTAATAAGTGCTGTATTGGAATTACATTTTTATTACCATTTGTTTTCTCTTTCCAATTACTTAGTGTTCCTAGTGTGTTTAAGCAGATCTCCTCCCACCTGTTTCCATTTGGCCATTATCCTTTTGTTGTATTATTTTTGAATTACAACATTTTTGAAATTTGACGTTTTATGCACAGGTTGAAAATGACATATTATCGGTATTAATGTTCTTTTAAAAGTTATTCAGCAGTTCTAAGGGGATGTTTGGGCTCCTGTGTGTTACATTTAACCCTTCTTGATGATACCCAACAAGTTTGAAGCAGAAATATTGTTTCAGTGACAAGTTATGGTAATGGCCTGTATTTGTATAGCGCTTTACTAGTCCCTAAGGACCCCAAAGCGCTTAAGTTATCGGCAATCACTTTTTGGCAGGTCGAAAATGACATATTATCGGTATTAATGTTCTTTTAAAAGTTATTCCGCAGATCTTGAAGAGTGTTTGGGATATAATATGTTACATGTAACCCTTCTGGATGATATCCAACAATTTTGAAGCAGAAACATTTTTTCAGTGACAAGATATAGGTGGTAATTACTTTTTGGCAGGCTTAAAATGGCATATTATGGGTATTAATGATCCTTTACAAGTTATTCAGCATTTCTTAGAGACTGTTTGGGATATGATGTGCCACATATGATCCTTTTAGATGATACCCAACAAGTTTGAAACAGAAAAATTGTTTCAGTGACAAGATATAGGCGGCAATCACTTTTTGGCAGGTTGAAAATTGCATATTGTTCCCTTAATGGTTTTTCAGCAGTTCTAATGGTCTGTTTGAGATATAATATGTCACATAGGACCCTTCTGAATGACAACCACCAAGTTTGAAGCAGAAATAGTATTTCAGTGACAAGTTATAGACCACAATCACTTTTTTGGCAGGTTGGAAATTGCATATTATCAGTTTTATTGTTCCTGTACAAGTTATTCAGCAGTTCTTGGAGAGTTTTGGGGATATAATATATCACATGTAACCCTTCTGGAATATATCCAACATATCCTGTGACTCTCTCCACTCTGTGGTCAGCAGACTGCAAACACATTCTCCGAGATCCCTTCTCATAATATCAGGGGACTTTAATCATGCCTCACTGGACACTGCCCACCTTTACCCAGTATGTGACCTGCCCAACCAGAGACAATAACTATAATAATAGTAATGACTATCCAGAGTTGGGACCAGGAAGCAGAGTTGCAGTCTTACACGCCTCTCTGCAGCTTCTCTCCTCCTGCTACCCCCCCAAAAAAACCCATCTCCATAGAGACCGTGTCAGCTCCCAAACGGACAAAAAACAAACTAAAAACCAGCAATAAACAATTTAAACATAAAAAAATCAAAAAGAAAGAACAATACAGAATCCACATCTGAACCAAAGAGTAAAACAGTGAAATGTGGATTATTAAATATTAGGTCTCTCTCCTCCAAGTCTCTGTTAGTACATGACTTAATAACTGACCAACAAATCGATTTACTCTGCCTTACACAGTGTTGGGAAGGTTACTTTTAAAATGTATTCCACTACAGAATACTGAATACATGCCCCAAAATGTATTCTGTAACGTATTCCGTTACGTTACTCAATGAGAGTAACGTATTCTGAATACTTTGGAATACTTAATATATTATCATGCTGTTTACAACTACGTGAATGTACTATTGCTGTGATTTATTACTGTTACTGAAGGTCCGAAACGTAGTAAAGGGACCTCTGGCTAATACGTCGGGTTAGTGTCGGGCTGGTAGCCGAAAACTAGCTTTACTTTGTTGTCTGGGTCAACTTTGCTTGCCAGAGACAGAGAGAGGCGTTGAAAGGCTGCTCCAACGGAACTTATTGTTTCCGGAGGAAAACACAAACACAGTGTACAGTTGAGTCTTAATAGCTTACTTACAAATGGGCTCGTCAGGCACTCTTCTTGGCTGCAGTGGTTATTATTATATTTACATGCTTCCAGCTCCCGTTTTTGCTCCGTGACAGCTCGGACTTTTCCTTTCTCTCCCTCCCTCGCTCACAGACACATAACGTGTATTTATTTCCGTGCATTTATTTCACCAAAGTAACTGTATTCTGAATACCACCTTTTTAAACGGTAACTGTAACGGAATACAGTTACTCATATTTTGTATTCTGAATACGTAACGGCGGTACATGTATTCCGTTACTCCCCAACACTGGCCTTACAGAAACCTGGTTGCAGCCGGATGATTATGTTAGTTTAAATGAATCAACACCCCCGAGTCATTCTAACTACCAGAAACCTCGACGCACAGGCCGAGGGGGCGGTGTGGCAGCAATTTTTCACACCAGCCTATTAATTAACGAAAGACCAAAACAGACTTTTAATTCATTTGAAAGCGTGATGCTTAGCCTTGTCCACCCCAGCTGTAAAACTCAGAAACCAGTCTTACTTGTTATCATCTATCGTCCACCTGGGCCTTACACGGAGTTTTTTATCTGATTTAGTGCTCAGCTCAGATAAAATAATTATTGTGGGTAATTTTAACATCCATGTAGATGCTAAAAATGACAGCCTCAACATGGCATTTAATCTGTTATTAGACTCAATTGGCTTCTCTCAAAATGTAAAAGAACCCACCCACCACTTTAATAACACTCTAGATCTTGTTTTAACATATGGCATAGAAACTGAACATTTAACAGTGTTTCCTGAAAACCCTCTGCTGTCTGATCATTTCCTGATAAAATTTCATTTACAATAATTGATTACACAGCAGTGGAGAGTAGACTTTATCACAGTAGATGGCTTTCTGAAAGTGCTGTAACTAAGTTTAAGAATATAATCCACCCACTGTTATCATCTTCAATGCCCTGTACCAACATAGAGCAGAGCAGCTATCTGAACGCTACTCCAACAGAGGTCGATTATCTTGTTAAAAATTTTACCTCCTCACTACGTACGACTCTGGATACTGTAGCTCCTGTGAAAACTAAGGTCTCAAATCAGAAGTACCTGACTCCGTGGTATAATTCTCAAACACGTAGCCTAAAGTAGATAACTCGTAAGCTGGAGAGGAAATGGCGTGTCACAAATCTAGAGGATCATCATTTAGCCTGGAGAAATAGTTTGCTGCTCTATAAGAAAGCCCTCCGCAAAGCCAGAACATCTTACTATTCGTCACTGATTGAAGAAACTAAGAACAACCCCAGGTTTCCCTTCAGCACTGTAGCCAGGCTGACAAAAAGTCAGAGCTCTACTGAGCCAACAATCCCTTTAATGTTAACTAGTAATGACTTCATGAACGTCTTCACAAATAAAATTTTTATCATTAGAGAAAAAATTGCCAATAATCATCCCACAGATGTAATATCGTCTACAGCTACTTTTAGTACCATTGATGTTAAGTTAGACTCTTTTTCTCCAATTGATCTTTCTGAGTTAACTTCAATAATTAATTCCTCCAAACCATCAACGTGTCTTTTAGACCCCATTCCTACAAAACTGCTCAAAGAAGTCCTGCCATTAATTAATTCTTCAATCTTAAATATGATCAACCTATCTCTAATAATTGGCTATGTACCACAGGCCTTCAAGCTGGCTGTAGTTAAACCTTTACTCAAAAAGCCATCTCTAGACCCAGCAGTCTTAGCTAATTACAGGCCAATCTCCAACCTTCCTTTCATATCAAAAATCCTTGAAAGAGTAGTTGTCAAACAGCTAACAGATCATCTGCAGAGGAATGGCTTATTTGAAGAGTTTCAGTCAGGTTTCAGAGCTCATCACAGCACAGAAACAGCTTTAGTGAAGGTTACAAATGATCTTCTTATGGCCTCTGACAGTGGACTCATCTCTGTGCTTGTCCTGCTAGACCTCAGTGCTGCGTTCGATACTGTCGACCATAATATCCTATTAGAGCGATTAGAACATGCTGTAGGTATTACAGGTACTGCACTGCAGTGGTTTGTATCATATCTATCTAATAGACTCCAATTTGTTCAAGTAAATGGAGAGTCCTCTTCACCCACTAAGGTCAATTATGGTGTTCCACAGGGTTCAGTGCTAGGACCAATTCTATTTACATTATACATGCTTCCCCTAGGCAGCATCATTAGAAGACATAGCATAAATTTTCAATGCTATGCAGATGACACGCAGCTCTATCTATCCATGAAGCCAGGTAACACACACCAATTAGTTAAACTGCAGGAATGTCTTAAAGACATAAAGACCTGGATGGCCGCTAACTTCCTGCTTCTTAATTCAGATCAAACTGAGGTTATTGTACTCGGCCCTGAAAATCTTAGAAATATGGTATCTAAGCAGATTCTTACTCTGGATGACATTACCTTGGCCTCCAGTAATGCTGTGAGGAACCTTGGAGTCATTTTTGACCAGGACATGTCCTTCAACGCACATATTAAACAAATATGTAAGACTGCTTTTTTCCATTTGCGCAACATCTCTAAAATTAGAAATATCCTGTCTCAGAGTGATGCTGAAAAACTAGTTCATGCATTTATTACTTCCAGGCTGGACTACTGTAATTCATTATTATCAGGATGTCCTAAAACTTCATTGAAAAGTCTTCAGCTAATCCAAAATGCTGCAGCAAGAGTCCTGACAGGGACTAGGAAGAGAGAGCATATTTCTCCTGTTTTGGCTTCCCTTCATTGGCTTCCTGTTAAATCCAGAATTGAATTCAAAATCCTGCTCCTCACATACAAGGTCTTAAATAATCAGTCCCCATCTTATCTTAATGACCTTGTAGTACCATATCACCCTATTAGAGCACTTCGCTCTCACTCTGCAGGCCTACTTGCTGTTCCTAGAGTATTTGAAAGTAGAATGGGAGGGAGAGCCTTCAGTTTTCAGGCCCCTCTTCTGTGGAACCAGCTTCCAGTTTGGATTCGGGAGACAGACACTATCTCTACTTTCAAGATTAGGCTTAAAACTTTCCTTTTTGCTAAAGCATATAGTTAGGGCTGGACCAGGTGACCCTGAATCCTCCCTTAGTTATGCTGCAATAGACGTAGGCTGCCGGGGATTCCCATGATGCATTGAGTTTTCCTTTCCAGTCACCTTTCTCACTCACTATGTGTTAATAGACCTCTCTGCATCGAAACATATCTGTTATTAATCTATGTCTCTCTTCCACAGCATGTCTTTATCCTGTTTTCCTTCTCTCACCCCAACCGGTCGCAGCAGATGGCCGCCCCTCCCTGAGCCTGGTTCTGCCGGAGGTTTCTTCCTGTTAAAAGGGAGTTTTTCCTTCCCACTGTCGCCAAAGTGCTTGTTCATAGGGGGTCATATGATTGTTGGGTTTTTCTCTGTATCTTTTATTGTGCGATCTACTGTACAATATAAAGCACCTTGAGGCGACTTTTGTTGTGATTTGGCGCTATATAAATAAAATTGAATTGAGTTGAATTGAATAGTGCAAAAATAGCTGTGGTTAAAAAGAAAATGAGGAAGAATATGTCGCAGAAGTCCAGCAAAGAGGATAGAGTGTACTCCTGTAAGCGATGTGGTGGCTGACATGAACCGAGACAGTGTCAAGCTTATGGCAAAAGATGTTTGAAATGCAATGGAAAAAATCATTTTGCCAAACAATGTCTGTCGAAAGCCAAACCCAAATCAGTGCATGTAGTTGAAGAGACTGATTTAAGCGAGACTTTCTTTGTGGGCATAGTGTCACTTGAGGATGTAAAAAGTGAGCATAACGTAGCAGAAGACAGTGAGCGACGCTCAGATTATGAAGACACGTGGATTGTTTCACTCCCAATACAAGGAACTTTGGTGGCACTAAGGATTGATACAGGTGCACAGGCAAACCTAATCAGCATGACAGAGATCAATGCTATGAAACCAAAGCCCAAAATAATAACGAAAGGAGTGCCTCTAAAAGACTAGAATGCAAAGAATATTGAAAGTAGTGGTCAATGCAGACTTAAAGTGACAATAAAACATAAAGATTATGATGTATTGTTTAATGTTGTTCCAGAAGGTTGTGAATCACTGCTGGGTGGCGTGACATCCAAAAGATTAAACCTAGTAGAAAGAGTGTACCACATCAGCTGTGCAGAAGCAGCAAGTGGACAGCGAGGCGCAGTTGACTCCATTGTACAGCATTATGAGGATGTCTTCAAAGGTTTGGGATGTCTACCATGCACTTACAGTATCCAGCTGAAAGAGGATGCAGAGCCAGTGATCCATTCACCACGTAGAGTCCCAGCTCCACTGAAGGGCCGTTTAAAGAAAGAACTGGACAGGATGTCACAGTTGCAGGTCATTACAAAAGTGAGAGAACCAACTGAGTGGGTAAACTCAATGGTGTGTGTGGATAAAAGGAATAAAAACAATGATTTGAGAATATGCATGGACCCTGGCGATTTAAATCAAGCCGTAAAGCGTGAACACTACCAGATACCAAAGCGTGAAGAGATTGCAAGTGAAATGGCAGGCGCCAAATACATCTCAAAGCTAGATGCAGCACATGGGGTTTGGCAAATAAAGCTAGATGAGAAAAGTTCAAAATACTGTACTTTCAATACACCTTTTGGCAGGTACAGATTCCTCAGAATGCCATTTGGCATAATCTCAGCATCTGAGATTTTTCATCGTGCCATGGACAACATGTTAGAGGGATTACAAGGTGTTCGCTGTTATGTTGATGATGTGGTTATTTGGGGCTCCACCCTACAAGAACATAATGAAAGACTGGTGAAGGTGCTGCAACGGGTGAGGGAGGATGGATTAAAGTTAAATCATGAGAAGTGTCATTTTGGTGTAAAGGAAATAACATTTTTGGGAGACAAATTCTCTGCTGGAGGTATTGAGCCAGATGAAAGAAAAATAAAAGCCATCGCAACAATGCCACGCCCGACAGATAAGAGAGGTGTGCTCAGAGTGATGGGAATGATAAACTTTTGTTGGGAAGCATTCATGTAACAGAGTGTTTTGCAGGTTACCTCTGTGGTGGCCATCTTGTTTTCCCAGTAAAAAGGTGACCTGCCTCAATTGCAGCTCTTTTATAGACCAGTCTGAATTGAGAGGGTGTGGTCTTTAGAGTATTTAAAGGGAGCAGGAAATGGATTGGGGGCCATTTTGAGATGTTGCTGTCTGTATGTGCATGATATTGGCATGAGATAATAAAGCAATTAAGACAGTGTAAAGTCTAATGTTTCGCTCACCGCGCATCCCGGCGTAACAACTTTGTTCATACCTAACTTTTCAGTGAGAGCATCAGCTCTAAGGGAGTTACTTCGTGATTCCATAGAATTTAAATGGACAGCGAGGCATGAAAAGGAATGGAATGATTTAAAAACCACACTGACAACGCGCCCAGTGCTTGCATATTATGATCCAACGAAGAGTCTGAAAATCTCAACAGATGCCTCAAAGGATGGGCTTGGAGCTGTTTTACTTCAAGCTGAAGAGGGGAGCTGGAAACCAGTTGCTTATGCTTCTAGATCCATGACTGAGTCTGAAACCAGATATGCTCAGATTGAGAAAGAATGTCTTGGGCTGGCATATGGACTTGATATTTTTCACTGTTATGTTTATGGTCTTCCTACCTTTACAGTTGAGACAGATCATCGTCCTCTTGTGTCAATCATTAAGAAAAGTGTGAATGAGATGTTGCCGAGGATTCAACGTCTCATGATGAAACTGCAGAGGTACAGCTTTGACTTGATATACACACCAGGCAAGCATTTAGCTTTAGCAGATGCACTGTCGCGAGCATCACAGGTGTGTCACGCGAGCTCCACTGAGACAGAAGTAGACGATGTTAATATGATAGTGGAGTCTCTGCCAGTGTCTGACGCAAAGATAAAACAAGTATGTGAGGAGACAGCTGCAGACAGGGAGCTGCAAACGGTGATGGAAAATATCCAAGGAGACTGGCCCAGAGGGTCTTGTTCAAAGTATTATCATGTTAGATCAGAGCTCAATGTGGTAAATGGACTGCTGTTGAGAGGCAATAGGATTGTGATACCACATAGTCTGAGACAGCTGATACTTCAACGAATACATGAGGGACACCTGGGAATAGAAAAGTGTAAAAGGAGGGCTAGAGACACTGTGTACTGGCCTGGTATTAATAAAGACATTGAGACCATGATCGGAAAGTGTGAAACATGCAACAAGTTTCAGAGCAGACAGGCAAGAGAACCCATGATGATCCCTGAACTTCCTACAGAGCCTTGGAGGAAAGTAGGAACAGATTTATTTCATTTTAATGGGAAAGACTATCTGTTGGTGATAGATTATTACTCTAACTTTCCTGAGATTGCTCTGCTTACAAGTACAACTGCTAATAATGTGATCACACATGTGAAGTCTATCTTTTCCAGGCATGGAATACCAGAAACTGTCATTAGTGACAATGGTCCTTGCTATAATTGCAAAGATTGGCAGAATTTTGCAAGAGAATATGGCTTTAAACATGTCACATCAAGTCCTCAACATCCACAGACAAATGGCAAGGCTGAAAAAGGAGTGCATATCATCAAGCAGCTTCTGAAGAAGGCTACAGACAGTCAATCAGATCCTTATTTAGCTCTGCTGAGCTACTGGACTGCTCCTCTTGACTGTGGTTTATCCCCTGCAGAACTGCTGATGAATCGTAAGCTACACACCACTTTGCCCTGCTATGCAGAAAGCAAGCAGAGTGAAGAAATTATAAAAAAGCAAGAGCATCTGAAATGGAAACAAAAACAGCGGTACGACAAGGGAACAAGAGCACTTGGATTGCTTGCAAAGGATGATGTAGTGAGAATCCAAGATCAGAATGCATGGAGCAGGAAAGCCATTGTTCTTCGGGAAGCAGGTCCGAGATCATATGACGTAAGAACTGAAGAAGGTCATGTGTTCAGAAAGAACCGTTGCAACTTGCTGAAGACTAAAGAGACATTTCAGGAGGAACAATGTGGTGAGGAAGATGAAAATGTTGATGTGTCACATGCAGAGACAGTGTCTGATTTGAAACCACTGGATGGACATGAGTATGTGGAGAGAAGTGAAGTGGTTTCAGGACCTGTATTGAGGAGGTCAGAGCGTAAGGCCAAAAGACCAGTTAGGCTTAATCTGTAAAGCTGAAACTGGATTTGTTTTTATCTTATATTCTGATGGTGGTGAAAAAAAAACAATTGAAAAAATATTAATGTAAAACAATTATGTGTATATGTTAGTTTATAAGACCTATGTTGTATATCATTCAGAGGAAAGGGGATGTGTTGATATGTAGGTGTTCGTGTAATGATAAGGTTTACCAGCAGGGGGCGCTGTATTTAAGAAAGCTCATGAGGAAGACGGAAGGAAAAAAACAACAAGTCCCAGCATCCTCTGTGTTTAGGGAGCAGTAGTGAAAGTGAAAGCAGGAGGAGGAAGGTGGAGCTGAGGCAGGTGAGTGTTAACATGAATATGTTTCTTCTTATGACATAAAATAATTCCACGCTGTTCGTGTCTGTGGGTGAAATGTGAGGCCGGTCGGCTCCTCTGAGCGCTGGTTTCCTGTAAGTAGAGAGGAAGTGAGTTTAGCTGAGCCTCCGTTTAGTGTGAGAGAGCAGGAGGAGAGTGAGAGCTGTGCTGAGGCAGGGTGAGTGTTAACACCGCTCTGACATTACTGTGTCTCTGTGGCGGGAACAACAGGCTCCGTCAGTGGAGGCAAAAAAATCAGACGTTGGTTTTTCAAAGGAAACAACTTTATGTCGGAAGTTCCCGCACGCTCATTGGATAACGATGTGTCTATCTCGAGCTATTAGCCAATGAGCGTGCGGACTCACAGAAAGACCCGCCTTCATCACGGGATGTGTGCGCCTTCCTGTGTGTGTCCTTGTGTCAGTGGAACTGAATCAGTGTGTTAGAGAAAGTGCTCCTCTGCTGTGCCGTCATCGTGTGGATGCTTCTTTTAAAGTTGGAACTCGTGTTTTTATGATCTGCTTCATTTCACTGAACCTTTATTTCTAACCATGAAGTCCCTTTGAGGTTACAGCCTGCTGGTTAGGTTTAGGCTGTTCTTGTGCTTCAGGCTGAAATATGAGGAGTAAGGAGTGGGGCTGGTTAGCCCTCATGACCCTCACCATAACACATACGTCACAGGACAGTGTTTACCACAGAAACTCCATGAAATGATCAATGAGAACTTTAGAAACCCGTCAGTGTGATGCTTCCAGTACAACAGCACCTCTGAGTGTGTGTGTTTACCTCTCAGACTAACTCCACCCTGACATCAAGAAGATGGAGGAAGAGGATGGAGCAGGATCTGCAGCATCCAGCTGTGTGTCTGTGAGGAGTGACTGGTCCAAAGAACAACCTCCACTCTTCAGTGATGAACCTGCAGCAACAATGTAAGAGAGCTGCTGACTCATTTATTCAGTGTAAATAATGATTTTTGATGCAATGGGAGAAGAAAAATGACAAAAACAGTTTTAAAAATAAGGATTAAAATATTACAAACTATATTTTTGAGTTTCCTGATGTAGTACAAAAATATATGAACATAACTGTATATAGGACAGATATTTTACGGTTCTTTTAGGCAGCACCAAAAAACAAAAAGACTATTTTTAAGCTGTCTGAGGTAGTGAGTCAACATGTCACACTGGGTCAAAGGTCAGGGAGTAAAAGTGTGTTTTAAGGCAGGTTTAAAGCAGCGAGTGAAGGAGCCTGTCGAGGTAAATCCTTCCATAACTGATCAAATTCAGTTGGTGGACCTCTGTGTGAAATCAAGCATCTGCTTCACAGAGAGGATAACCCTCAAATGGGCTGTACACCATTATATAGGGAGACAAAAACAGAGCTTATTGTAGCCATCGCTCTCTCGCATGGACGTGGCAGTCTTGCTGTCTGCTGCGAATCCTCCCCGTACCTCCGTGACCTCGTCTGGTATCTGCTCCCTCCTCTGTAAGAGACAGTAAAGGAAAACACGTCTCTGCCTAGTCTTGAAAATCTAATCTTATCATCCATCGTTCTTCTAGGGCCTCTTCTTCTTGTGGCCTCAGCTAACTGCTAATATTTAAGTGGCTAACATTAACATGTGTGCCAGCCAGGTTAATGTTAGCCATTAAAGCACCAAAAGGTACTATAAAAGTACTTTTTTTTTTCAAAAACTTACTCAAGTAAACGTAACGGAGTAAATGTAACTCGTTACTACCCACCTCTGGACTTGACTGCGGTAGTTTGTAACCTAAGATCATCACACTGCCCCTCTGATTGTCTCCCCCCAACTACTCTTCCAAGGATTGTCAGGTTGGAGATTGGCCTATAATTAGCTAAGACAGCTGGTCTAGGGATGCTTTTTAAGTAAAGGTTTAACTACAGCCAGCTAGGGATGGGTACCGTTTAGATTTGAAAAGCTGCTGAATCAGAATCAGTTGCTGATGATGGCTTTTTTCTTTTACATTAATCATGTATAATCTTAACTCAAAGTGAACATAGACTTGATTGAAGTAACTCAGATCAGCCAATTCAAAATGCTTATTCAATCAACTCTGAGTTTATGGCTCGACTCAGTTTGTTGGCCCTGCACCTTAAAACTATTCCCTGTTTGTCCCTCATGTTTTTTGGATATTGTTTTCACATCTTATGTCACGGCTAGCGGGGCGAGCCATGTTGAATTTAATAAAGGACCCAAGATGCCGACACTGCTGTGAAGTGAGTGAGCTTTATTGAAACGGTGAAGTGCAGCGGAGATGGCCTGTGCAGAAGCTAAGATAACCTCTACTGAAAAAACTAAAAAACTAACCTGAAACCTTAAACGGAGACACGGGGAGATAACACAGACGAGCCGGCAACAAGCAGGAGAAAACAAAGGGCTCATATACACAAAAAAACAATCAGGGAATGAGAAAAGGGAGACACAGCTGGATTAATTGGACATAACCAGACAAGGGGAAGCAAAAGTAGACACACTAACGTAGGACATGGCACTGTCAAAATAAAACAGGAAGTGAACACAGAGACACAATACTAACACAGTACAGAGGGAACACAGAAACCAAAAGCTCAGAACTAGAAAATCTTAATCAGGATGAAATTGTAACAAAAGACAATAACAATCAAAACAAAACCACTGAGTCCACAGACTCGGGACATACATCGGCTCAAACTGTGCTCATAAATATTTTGTAAATCAGACTGTGTAGTTGTGAACTGAGTTTTGTAACATTGTGAAACAAAATATGTGAAAAGTTTATGTTTTTGTGTTCATTGATTTGTGTGTGTAAAAATGTAAAAAGTGTAATAAACATTAGAACTACTTTTGCTGACACAAAGTTTGGCGAGCACTGCAAGTTGTCCCTTTAAACCAGTCACTGATATAAAGAGAGCACCTTGTTCCAGGGCATCTGAGCATGGAGGGAAAGCTTTATGCAGGAGATGGTAAGAGCTGTTGGGACTAAAGAAACTGAGCAGAAAACTACAGACATCTGGAAACTGAGTTGTTAATTCTCAGTGGGATCACCAGGACTAGCAAAGCTTCACCATGACAGTCATCTGATTGACTGAAGCCATCCAAACATCACTTCATGGACCTTTAGCTTGTGTCTGTGTGTGGACAGACATAGCATGAGCTAATTATTCATTACTCCTCCACAGAGTGGAGCAGGAGAGAGCAGAGGTTTCCACTGGTCAGTCTGCACAGCAACATCAAACACACCTGGACTCTGTGGTTATGGTTTGTAGTACTACGTTTACATTTGTTCTTTTCAGTCACCTCTGTGCTGCACTTTGTGGACCAGAGGATTGTCAGTGTGTCCAACATAAATCAGAGTTTGGGCTCCATGATTTCAGTCAGATTGAGGTGACTGTAGCTCAGGAGGTGAGCAGGTCAGCTACTAGTCAGAAGCTTTGTGAATGAAACCCTGGCTGGCAAATGTACTGGGTAACGTACTAAACCCAAGCTGCCCTCTGATGCATCCATCAGAGTGTGAAAGAAAGTATTTAAGCACAGAACAATGTGCTTGGTTGAATGAGGCATGTTGTGTAAAATGCTTTGTGTGCACAGAGTATCACAGAGAGCTATATAAGAACCAGTCCATTTACCATTGGCTAATTCATATAGTCTTCTTTTCCAGCGGCTGGAGGACAACATCACCATGTTTGTGAAGAACGAGCTGAAGAAGATCCAGAAGCTTCTGAGTCCAGATCACCCAGAAACTTTAAAGAGCCAGATGGAGGATGAGGAGATGTTTGGAGGTGAGGATGAAGATGAAAGAAAGAGCTGCAGAGAAGCATTTCTGAAGATCACACTCCACTTCTTGAGGAGACTTAAGCAGCATGAGATGGCTGACCATCTGCAGAGCAGTAAGAGAATTTCTCTAAAGACTGAATATTGATCTTTCCTAATAGCTCAAGAAATGGACCAATAGACATTCATCCTTTCAGGGTACTGAAAGGCTGTGATATTTATTGTGTAATATTTGTTTCTGAATTTCTTACCTTCAGAAATATTTGCTCCACTCTGTAAACGTGAACTTAAAGCCCAACTGAAGAAGAAGTTCCAGTGTGTGTTTGAGGGCATCGCTAAAGCAGGAAGCCCAACCCTCCTGAATCAGATCTACACAGAGCTCCACATCACAGAGGGAGGGACTGCAGAGGTCAATGATGAACATGAGGTCAGACAGATTGAAACAGCATCCAGGAAACCAGACAGAGCAGAAACAACCATCAGACAAGAAGACATCTTTAAAGTCTCACCTGGAAGAGACGAACCAATCAGAACAGTGCTGACAAAGGGAGTGGCTGGCATTGGGAAAACAGTCTTAACACAGAAATACAGCCTGGACTGGGCTGAAGGCAAAGCCAACCAGGACATCCAGTTCATATTTCCATTCACTTTCAGAGAGCTGAATGTGCTGAAAGAGGAAAAGTTCAGCTTGGTGGAACTTGTTCATCACTTCTTTAATCAAACTAACCAATCAGGAATCTGCAGGCTTGAAGACTTCCAGGTTGTGTTCATACTTGATGGTCTGGATGAGTGTCGACTTAATTTGGACTTCAACAAAACTAAAATCCTGACTGAAACAAGAAAGTCCACCTCATTGGATGAGCTGCTGACAAACCTCATCAGAGGGAACCTGCTCCCTTCTGCTCGCCTTTGGATAACAACACGACCTGCAGCAGCCAATCAGATCCCTCCTCAGTGTGTCGACATGGTGACAGAGGTCAGAGGGTTCACTGACCCACAGAAGGAGGAGTACTTCAGGAAGAGATTCAGAGATGAGGAGCAGGCCAGCAGGATCATCTCCCACATCAAGAAAGCTCGAAGCCTCCACATCATGTGCCACATCCCAGTCTTCTGCTGGATCACTGCTACAGTTCTGGAGGATGTGCTGGAAACCAGAGAGGGAGGACAGCTGCCCAACACCCTGACTGAGATGTACATCCACTTCCTGGTGGTTCAGGCCAAAGTCAAGAGGATCAAATATGATGGAGGAGCTGAGACAGATCCACACTGGAGTCCAGAGAGCAGGAAGATGATTGAGTCACTGGGAAAACTGGCTTTTGATCAGCTGCAGAAAGGAAACCTGATCTTCTATGAACCAGACCTGACAGAGTGTGACATCGATATCAGAGCAGCCTCAGTGTACTCAGGAGTGTTCACACAGATCTTTAAAGAGGAGAAACAACTGTACCAGAACAAGGTGTTCTGCTTTGTTCATCTCAGTGTTCAGGAGTTTCTGGCTGCTCTTCATGTCCACCTGACCTTCATCAACTCTGGACTCAATCTGCTGGAAGAACAACAAACAACGTCCATGTGGCCTAAATTATCTGATAAACCAAAACTCCAATCTCTCCACCAGTGTGCTGTGGACAAGGCCTTACAGAGCCCCAATGGACACCTGGACTTGTTCCTTCGTTTTCTCTTGGGTCTGAAGACTAATCAACCTCGTTTGCAAGGCCTGATGACACAGACAGGAAGTAGCGCACAGACCAATCAAGAAGCAGTCAAGTACATCAAGAAGAAGCTCAGTGAGAATCTGTCTGCAGAGAAAAGCATCAATCTGTTCCACTGTCTGAATGAACTGAATGATCGTTCTCTACTGGAGGAGATCCAACAGTCCCTGAGATCAGGACGTCTCTCCACAGATAAACTGTCTCCTGCTCAGTGGTCAGCTCTGGTCTTCATCTTACTGTCATCAGAAAAAGATCTGGATGAGTTTAACCTGCAGAAATACTTTGCTTCAGAGGAGGCTCTTCTGAGGCTGCTGCCAGTGGTCAAAGTCTCTAAAAAAGCTCTGTAAGTTATAAAGTTTTTATTATTTATTTTGGTTGGTATGTTATGGAAAAACACACTGCCATCAACTTCTGTTTTGTTTTTGTCAAAATCCCTGTAATATAATCACTGTACCTTTATATACACGGGACTTGTATTAATGCTGCTGCCCTCTTGTGGCTAAAGTGTAATTATGTTATTGTTATTAGGGAGGATTTGAGAGAAACATGCCAAGTGAGTCAGCACCTTCGCTTTAGCTTAAAAATCCAAATTCTTATGTCATCAGTTATAGTTGCATGTATTCATTATCATAATTTAACCTTTATTATTGATGTCTTCAATTTATTTTGAGTAAACTAGCAATAATTTTATGGTTGTGTTAAATAAATACATCACTAATGAATTATTTATTTCAGTAATTAATTAAAAATGTACATAATGAATTAAAAATATTGATAATGAATTATTTAATGATGTATTTATTTCATTCACGTTGCTACTCCTGGCCCTGCTCGCTGTTCATAAATACATTTTATTTGTCAACTTCACCCATCAAAGTCAGGGGGCGGGGTTAATGCTGATCAAGTCAAAACCATTGCTTTGGTCTGGTGGGCGTTCTTTTAGTGGCTTTTCTCAGTACTAAGTAGGCCCACACACCAGGGTTTGGACATGTGTGGACCCAAACTGTACTTAAACTTGACCCTTTTTTCTGTGTCACCAAATACACTTTAATATCTTCTAGACAAGAATGTAGTGGCATCATCTTTGACCTCTTTTGGCTCCAAACAGAAGTGACAGACTTGAGCAGGGTTCATTTAAAGGCTGACAGAAGTGGAGTGGTGACGGGGAGATGTTTGACAGGACAGTGTTTCAGCCTCCACAGGTTCATGTTGTGCTCCATCAGTCAGTGAAGATGAAGTCAGTGCTGATGAGGCTGTAGAGTGTGTGAGGGATGTGAAAGAGGATGATGAAGATCTGATGATAGCAGATAAAAACAGGCTGCAGAGACTTTGAGCCATACAGGGCACACAGTGTGTGTGCAGAACAGCTGAAATCATTCTGGAGGCCTCACTGGAATATGGAAGCATCACAGTACAGCAGTCTCTGATGTGAGATGAGAAATGAAGCAGCCAGAGCTTTTTCATGAGTGGAAATCCACGGTGACTGTGAGCTGCTGCTACAGCCTCCAGATTAGCCAGCAGCTCATCCTGCTCAACATTTTCTCACCAACTTTAATGGAAGTGTGATGTTTTCAGCTGGAGTGATGGTCAGGGTGGCCTCCCTCTCCTCTTCTTCTCCTCTTCCTCTTTCATTTGTAAAGCCACTTCTGCTGCTTTCATTCATTTGGAAGTCCTGTAGCTGAGTTTGGGAGAGACTAACAGCCTCGGCAGCAGAGGGGAGAAAGGCTGTAACACCACCACTTTACTCTGTTCTACCTGTCACATCATTTTATCAGGAAACAAATATGCTGCTGTTTTTACTATGTTTGTCTTGAAGCTGTAAGAAGATCACATGGTGCTTTTTATTATTGTGTTGGTTTGTTTCCTGTCTCTTGGATGGAGCCCAGCTGTGCGTGGCCCCTGGGCCTGTGGTCAGAGTGTGTGCTGGATAATCCGCCCAGGATGAGGCCAAACTGACACGGGATGAAATGTCTGTCACATAATTGAGCTTAGTGTAGTTTCATTTCTGCACAATTTAAAAACAACCAAAACTTTTTTCTGTCTTTTCCATGTTATACTGTAGACTTTCTTTGATACTGTGTCCAAAAGGAGCAGCTTTTACTTTGAAGGGGAGGCGACTCTGTTTCCTCTTCAGGTTGGATGATGGAAGCAAATGAGTGTGTGATGTTCTTTCAGTGTTGCACTTTGTAGACGCTCCCTGAGCACTGGTCTCACAGCCAGCTGCACATAGAGACCAGTGTTGTTAGTCCAGGTCAGAAGATGACTTGTTGGAATGAAAATGAGCTTGTAGTTTGTCTGCTTTAATCATGTGACTGGAAAAAGGTGTTGGACTTCAAATATGTCCATTTCTGTCACACTTCACCTTTAAAAGTGAAGCCATGTGGTTCCTGGAAGGAAAAACATGACTTTTTCAAGTCTTTGTCCTGTTTTTATGAGAAATGTACAACTTTAATGTGAAACATTCAGAGTTTTTTCTGTTTGTTTGAAGCTGCTTCCTGTTGACTTCAGCTGTTTGGAGTTTCCATTTTCTAAACTTCTACATTCTGAACCTTCTTCAGCTCTGAACAGATGATGAAACACTGAATGATTTCAAGCACTTTGTCTAATAAACTTACATCTTTCATTCTTTATACAGATTGTGGGGCTGTGGTTTGTCAGAGATCAGCTGTGATTATCTGGCAGCAGCACTGAAGTCCAACCCCTCCCATCTGAGAGAGCTGGACCTGAGCTCCAACAAGCTGCAGGATTCAGGAGTGAAGCATCTGTGTGGTTTCCTGGAGAGTCCAGGATGTGGACTTGAAACTCTGAGGTCAGTCAGCATGTTTTAGTTGTGCTGAGATGAATATGATGTGAAAGTTGTGCTGACACTAAACTGCAGACATCAGGCTGATATTATACTGATCCACACTGAGGATCTTCATGGTAAAGTCTGTTTTCTTCTTCTCTGGTTTAGTCCATTGACTGCAGCAGAACAATGTTCACATTTCAAACCTTCAAAGAAGAAGAAAAATCCTCCACTGGATAATAGACTACGTGCACGTTAGCATATGCTACTTCCGGTGCGGAAACTCCTGTGGGGAGCTTTATTTCCGGTGTCCTATTCGCGCCTTGTTTACGGTCCAAAACAAGTTAACCAAATGAATGAATTAAGCGGCGATTTACATTTCTCTAGATGTCTTGGTCATTTACCCAATATAACTGTAAATGATGTTCATCGACTTGTCGATATTTTTTCCCCCGCGCCTCAGAGCAAAAGAGAAAAGGGATTCAAATTTTATATTTGTCAGTATCTGTATAATTTTGAAGGTAAGTCACAACATATCCTTCGGAAAAACTAATATGTAGAGACCCTTAACAGCAATCATTCATTTATTTATTTTTATATAGGGCTTTTGTTGACATGCTGGGTATGTGTGTATTTAACTGTGCTCGCTAATATCCACATAATGGGGGAAACATCTGGCTTTCAGTATTGTTCACCGGTAGTTTGCATGCTGAACATTTGCCTGTTTAAATCATAAGAACTGTCACTATATATCTTATTTTATTGTTTACTTTATTTCATTTGTAAAACATGTATATACATACTATATACACACTCAAACACACACACGTAGAAAAACATATTTAGTATACACATTCAGTAATGTATATACCTTTACATATTGTACATATATTTATTACTTTTTAGATTAGCCATTTTTATATTTTGCTTGTTTTACATTATTGTATTTTGCACAACTCTGTTGCTTGTGAAGCTCGCACACAAGAATTTCACTCACATGTACTGTACCAGTGTACCTGCACATGTGATGTGACAATAAAAGTGATTTGATTTGATTTGATTTGATTTGATTATACAGTGATGTGCTTCCGAGTGTGGACGATGTGTCTTCTCATTTTGTAATGCAGTTCTGCTTGCATTGAGTGATGTAAACAACAATTATTTGATTTTTTTAATGAGAATGTCTGCTTCAAGGGTCTATATATGTTTCTATTACAGTTTCTATGCTTATACTTACCAACTAACACGTTATTCTATTACTAACTTTACTGAAATTGTTGTTTTTCTACAGTGTCTGACAAAGATCAGGTCTCAGGAGAGGTGGTGGTCAGGGCAGAGTGCTTCAGGTCTATGAGGAAAACAGAGAAATCTCACAAACTCAGCGTATGATCATGAAAAACAGACAGTGTGAAATTGTGTTTAGTGTATATAGTGCATAATGTATCATAGGATCATGTCAGGCTGTCATATCAGGGAGGTGTTCAGAAATAAATGCATCGAGCAAACATGGATAATACTTTCTAAGGATATTAAGTGATGACATTAAGTACATTGAAATATTGTACTTTGTAGGTGGTCCTAAAAGATTCGTTGCCTGTGCAACTGCTGCACTTCTCCTGCACGTGCAAGGCTGGAAAAGCTCTGTGCAACCATTGTGTTGCTCTTCTGTTTCAATCTGCACACTATTCGCAGTTGAAAGTCCAAGTCGTTCCCCCGATATTGAGCTGCACTGAAGGTGAACAACAGTGGCATAAGCCCAGAGTTATGGTGAGTGCAATCATCGCAATGTTTTTAATGTAACTTGATATTTTATAATTAATTTTTTCCATATTGTAATAGGGGATAAAGCCTGGCCCTGTTGAGAAGATGGCTGTGCTCTCAGCCAAACCCAAAACAAGAAAGACCACAGAGGGAGTGCGGTAAGTGCTTGCTACTGATGAGGTTTCAGATATCATCACAACATTCGTTAGGGCAATAATATTTAATACAGAATGGGGGGAAACTAATTATTGTTAAAAAGCAGATTCTAGTGGTAATATAGTGAGTTTTAGGGCCTAGCAACTAATAAAAATGGCTTGTTTCAGTATTTATAAATTTAAAGTTTTGATCTGCCATGGCAACTGTAATGAATAAGAAAATTGACTTCTTGTCCCCCAGTGGCACTATTACATCATGATATTCTATCTGAATTCTAAGCTGAAAACTAAAAATCTGTTTAAAATTATTATGCTTTTTTGTTACATATCATTCAGGAAGTGTTTTTCGAATTTCACACCTCTAATCATTAGTCATAATGTTCATTTGTAAAGTGTGTGTGTGTGTGTGTGTGTATATATATATATATATATATATATATATATATATATACATACATATATATACATACGTATATGTATATGTGTATATATATATATATATACACACATATACATATACGTATGTATATATATGTATGTATATATATATATATACACACACACACACACACATACATACATACATACATACATACATTGCTATTATTGTACCTGTAATTGTAGTAGATTTCCCTTAAATTTAAAATGTTTGTGTGTGTGTGTTTTCTGTAACATCCAGGAGCAAACTGTACAAAGGCCTTTACGGGGACCTTCCTGACCTCTCGGTTCTGCGGGTATCTGAAGTGTACCAAACTTTCTCTGATGCTGACCGGCCGATGATTTGTACCATGGGAATAAGTGACGATATCCCACTTGTGGAGTCACGTTTTGGCAAGGTGCAACAAGGAAGTCCACTCTCTTATCAGCAACCATCCAAAGAGAAAGCGCAGACTCTTCATAATGCTCCACCTCCACCATCATTGCCACTGCAGGACTACAGACTGAAACCATCAGAGTGCATGTTTGTCTGTTCCAGGAAGCAACAGCTGCACATGAAAAGTCTGGAGGTGACGCTGGAAATGTCCCAGAGCATAGAATGTGCTACGCGAGAGCAGAGTGAGTGTGCCGATTGGTATAATGTACGGAGACCACGAGTGACTGCATCTCGTTTTAGAGAGATCTGTCATGTGAGCAAACCCTCTGAAGAGCTGCTGGCTGAACGCATCTTAAAAGGTACTCACCAGACAGGCCCTATGAAGAGGGGTTTAGAGTTAGAGGCAGATGCGATCTGGGAATACTGTCAGATAAAACGAGTGAACCACTACAAATGTGGATTTGTGGTGCACCCAGATGCACCGTGGATTGGTGCATCACCCGATGGTATCATTTTTGACCCCTTGGAGCAACCTCCGTTTGGCCTAGTAGAAATGAAATGTCCAAACATTAAAAGTTATGTAGATGCACCTTACCTCAAGGTCAGCAGAGGGACATTGCAGCTTAAACCAACACATGCCTATTATTGGCAAGTTCAGGGCCAGCTGCTAACTACAGGTATGAGTTGGTGTGATTTTGTAGTCTCCACTCAAGAAGATGTCTTCATACAAAGAATACAGAGGGATGAGGGTTTGATGGAGACAATGAAGCCTAAGATAGATATGTTCTATGTCCACGTGTACATGGACAAATACCTTGCAGTGTCATAAATGGGCAGCTTGTCATTCCTGACTTTAATGTCATAAACTTACATGGTGGGCAAGGGCCATTGTATTATTTGCTTGTTGTTTTGTTTTGATCAAAATAGAAAGCTGTTAATAAAAGTGGGTTTGGTGAAGAGTTCACACAGACGAGTTTTGTGTTAGTATTAATATCAGCAGTGTTTGTGTTCAAAACATGGGGGTTTTTTTTGGTAGAAAAGAATCTGATATCTTACTGTTGTAAAACTCAAAGTATGTTAAATAAAGTTGATAATTTGAAATCTATGTGTTTTTTATTTTCAGAATTTCAGAATTCCAGAGAAACAGTATTTAGTAGCTTTAGAAAATCTATTGCAGTCAATAAGACGCACACAGAACAGTGCAATAGACAATGCGGTTAAAGTAAGGCAGTTTTATTTGCAGAGTAACAGTAAAACATCAAGTGATTTATTATTTAACTTTATCCAGGAAAGAGGGTGTGTTAGCTGTAGATCAATTTTACTTAAGTAACAAAATTTGCTACTTAAATTCTTGGAGAGTAACTAAATACATGAATTTAAAATAATAACAATATTCTAAAGATATTCAAAGTATTCAGAATACAGTATTCTGAATAGACAAAGTAATGGAATGTGCTACAAAATACATTTAAAGGCAAGAATTAAGTATTCAGTAACTAAATACAATTGTAAAGTATTCTCCCAAAACTGGCTACTTCTCCCACTAAATACACTACACTACACACATTTCAAACTTTTAATCAACCACCCATTTTTTGACCAGTGGTCCGTATTGATAATTTGTGAGGAGACATGCAACAGTAAACATTTGGTTTATACTCCCAGAAATGGAGAGAGGGATGACAGTGTCAAAAAGTTTGTTTTCTTTAACCCTCCTGATGAGCCTCTCCACGTGGACCCTCAGACGTGCAATGGACTGGGTTCTAAGGACATCCAACTCTGACATTTGAGCTTGCTTGGACAAAAAGGCTGGGCGATGGACTTTCCCAGGTACTAGCTCATCTACCAGAAACCCTTTGTCCACCATTATATCCATCTCAGGTGTCAGGAGGGAGGTGATGCCAGAGTGACGGAAAATCTCCTTGTCACTGATGGAGCCTTCAAAAAGTGCTGAGACAAATGTCAATGCTCCATGGGGGGACATGCCAATAAGCGCTTTGAAAGTGGAGTGCGACTTGTAAGTTGAAAATACCTCACTCTGGAGCAGAAGGGAGGAGGGTGTTTGGCATCTCATTTCAGTACAGTCCATAATGACCTGGGTATTTTTATAAGTCCCACTAAAATCCGTGGGGCAGTTTGCTCTCACTCTGCCAGGTGCCATCCAGATGGAGACAGATCCAAGCAAAGTGTACAAAAAGTTGGACCATGACACAAGTATTCTACTCACTGTAGCTCTGTGGATGTTAAACTTGTGACAAAGCTCCCTTTGCGTACAGCCGGTTGCCAGATAATTCAGGAACAAGAAGAGCTCATCAATTGGCAACAATTTCTGGAAGAGAAAAAAAATTGCTGCAGTCACAAAAATGTGCAACACACACAGATCAAGCAGGTAGTAATTGTGTAGAACTTACAGTCGGTCTGTTTACAGGGCTCTCGGTGGATGTGCTGGTGGAAAGGCTCTTCTGACCACTGGTGACCCTCACCATCCTGCTTGTTGCCTCTTGGATTAGATTCCAAAAGGCCATCAAATGCTCATATGATGGAAATCTGCATTTAAATGGTGGATGTTAATATAGTTTTTTATCTGCAGCTATTGCTAAATTTCAGATGACATTACAACTTTCTATTGGTCAATTTAATACATATCAGAGGTAAGTTACATTAATATTTTTAAAATGATGAGAATAGAAACGAAAACCAACTCCAGCCTTGTGTTAAAATGCACATTTGTGTGCTAATGTTATTAAGGTCATGGGTCACTAGTTGAAAACTTCAGGATTTCTTACCTTGTATAGTACCGAATGTCCTCAGGTGATATGGCAAATCGATGCAGTCCAAATCCCTGCGTCAAATGATACGACTCAAGCTGCCGTCTAAGCTCCTCAATCTCCCGTGACATAGTTTCATATTTAATGCGGTCTACCACAATCAAAGGACTTGCTGCATAGTCGTGGTCTTCAATCAGGGGAATGGAGGCTGGAGCAGACTCAGTACAACCAGTAATGGGCATATCAGACACGTCGTTTTCATCCTCTGTGTTGTAATCTACGGTTGCCATAGCCACGGTATCAACAGGTCGAGGTCGGCGCTCCCAAACTCCGGGTCGCTCCGTCTTTTTTGAAAAATTATTCCAGTGGAATAAGGAGGGAACAGCTTTCGGCTGAAGACAACGCTTACCAGAGGAAGACACGAAGATCTCTCCTGTCTCAAAATGCCGACTACACACTCTAGACCTGGTTGTAACTGTGAAGCCGTCCCTTCTGATTTTTATCAGCCATTGTGCTCGCAATTCAGAATCTTTGGGAAAAGAGTGGAAACTTAACATCTTGTTAAATCTCCCCCCAGCAGTACACAGCGGGACACAGCAATGGTGACCGGTCCCACCTTCTGCTCTTTGTAATTTAAAGCGATCTTTCCGTTTCTGTTTGTTAGACATCATTTTGAAGTCCATCTCCGCAGTAGCGATTGACGGGAAAATAAAACTACCGGAAATGTACAACCCCACATCCGGTCTCAAACCAGGAAGTTAGCATTTTCTCGTGCACAGAGTCCATTCTCTGTGAAACTCTCCAACTCTTCATTCCACCTTAAAGTCTGTGTGACACTGAAATCCAAAGCAAAATGTGTGTTTGCTTTACAGACAGCAGTCCAACACAAACATACACACATCATCCAAAACACAGTCCAACATCCAAATCTCCTCCACTGCCAGCATGAATGATGGGAAAGAGAAGGAGGAACACTCTGACATTCAGGGTTAGAATGAGTTTCATGAAGCAGACTGTGAAGATCAAAGCTGCATTAGAAGCTTACATGAATGAATGAGTGGACAGAAGTGGACAGAGATCATCTGAAGCACTTCAAAGGCTTTAAATCAGCACATTTCTCTTTATTCTTTATCAACTCTGTTAGTTTCTCTCAGTTTTCTGTGGAATGAAAACTGTTGTTGGACCAACTGGAAGAAATGATTCAAGGACTTAGTCACAGAACAGAGATTCAAATCTCCAAAATCCAACTGGCTGCATCAGGACATATAGTCTGAAACTCTGCACAGTTTCCTGTTTGAAGCTGCTTCCTGTTGGCTTCAGCTGTTTGGAGTTTCCATTTTCTAAACTTCTACATTCTGAACCTTCTTCAGCTCTGAACAGATGATGAAACACTGAATGATTTCAAGCACTTTGTCTAATAAACTTACATCTTTCATTCTTTATACAGATTGAGTTTCTGTAGTTTGTCAGAGATCAGCTGTGATTATCTGGCAGCAGCACTGAAGTCCAACCCCTCCCATCTGAGACAGCTGTTCCTATGGGGAAACAATCTGAAGGATCCAGATGTGAAGCAGCTGTCTGATCTTCAGCAGAGTCCAGACTACAGACTGGAGACTCTGGAGTAAGTAGAGTGATGGAGTGAGTGGGTGGTGCTGTCAGCAGTATTGTACTAAACACAGTCAGTATGAAACAAAGATCCAGTGTTTCCTGTAAAGCTGCAGCTTCTCAGTGAAGCTGTGAGAGGAGAATGGTGACAGGCTTCAGGATTGGACACAAACACTTCCTGTTTCTTACCTTTATGGTCACCATAGTAACGGCTAATGCACTCTGATCAAACACTGTCAACAGCCAATCAGCTCTCTGAACAGAGCAGCACGCAGACCAATGACTGCATTCATTTCCAAGTTTAAAGCAGTGAAGAACACAGTCTGTAGGTGAGGAAGAATTTAGTGAGAGCAGATGTTTGGATGGAATTCCTCCAGTTAACAGCTGGAAGCATCCATCTGGATTGTTGGGCTTGTTGTTGGGGTTCCTACAGAGCTCAGAGTGGACACACCAAGGTTCTTCTAATGAATGAAAGTCCAAACTCAAACTAGGAGGGAAAAACATTTTCATCAACTTCAATAAAAATCCAAAGATTAGAAAAAGTGAAGCAACAATGAGTCCTAGTACAGTCCCAGCACTGAAGTCCCTGCTGCTCTTTATACTGGATGTGCTGCATCACTGACTGACAGCTGATGAAGAGTCTCTGGAAACACTCGTTTATCTCCTCTGCTCTTCCTTCCTCTCTCTGCAGGTGGAGGTGATGATGGTAAACAGGACGGTGTGTGTGCTGAGAGAGGAGGAGCTGTGTCCTGATGATCCAGAGAGGTTGAAGCAGCAGCAGCTTGTGTGTAGAGACGCTCTGACTGGGCCATGTTACTGGGAGGTGGAGAGGAGAGCTTCATCCAGCAGTGACTGACAGAGGAATGAAGTGCAGATGACTGTCAGTGCTGCAGAGTGAACTGCTCTGAGAACAGCTCCACTGTCAGACACAATGTAGAGTCCAGCATCATCCCTGTGTGTCCCTCTGGATCTGACAGAGGATCTCAGTGTATCTGGACGGCTCTGCTGCTGCTCTGTCCTTCTACAGTCTCTGCACAGTCTCTGTCTGACTCTGGCTTCAGACCCTCCTGGATCAAACTCACCTGGAAAGACTTTCAAACATCACTCAATAGATTTGAATACAGAATATATTTGATATACACTGTAGATGTACTGTAGAGTTGCAGTTTGTCACTTGTAAATACAGTCTGTGAGCAGCTATGAGCTGAAAGATCTTTCTAGAAACACGAAATGTTTTCACTCTTCTGTTGCTTTTTCATATATTTCCACAACATTAATATTGATCCCACCTGTCTCACCTGTTTCATGCTTTTATACATAATAACAGGACACGTGTGATCTGAGCGCTGCTGTGGTTGCTGTGCTGCACGTCTTCATTTAGATAACAGAGACATCTAGTGGTTCAGAGGGAGAACTGCAGGAGGTGGAGCTGTGTTTTAGAATGGAAAACTTTTGATCTTTTAGGCGCAGATACAAATATGACAAGTATCAGTGTAAGATACAAAAGGTCACATCAGTCAGCAGAGGGAACAGTGATCACACAGCAATGTAAGAATAGAAACATAACAGTGAATCTGGACATGTGTACAGATGGAAGCAAACAAACAGGATGTAACACTACATTAAAGCCACAAATGGGAAGAAAACAAAGCCAAAGGAAAATATATTTGATCTCAGGAATCCAAATCAGATGCTTTAGAGCAGGGGTCGGCAACCCTGGAGGAGCAGAGACCCGAGGCGGCCGCCGGTCCGAGTGTCAGGTGAACTGAACTTCAGGTGAGAAGTTATGACCTGCAGTCTATCTGGGTCAGATATAAAACAAGTTTAGGTGGAGTTTATTTTCGTTATGCTGACTTTTTACAGTCAGTTACAATAACTCGTACTGCGCACTAGCTAGCATGACGGAGTTTCTATACAGCTGGGTGGGTGCTATGATGTTACTGATAGTGAACTTTATTCTATTCATAAGGTTAGTTAGTAGAGTTGCCAACCGTCCTGTAAAAAACGGAATCGTCTCGTATTCAGAGAAAATATTACGTGTTTCGCATTGAGCTGAAAGGGAACACAGTTTGTCCCGGACTTCAGCTAGAATGGAAAAAAGACACAAAGCTGGATTTATTCTGTGTCTTCTGCCTCTTCTCCTCTCCTTCTCTCCCGCTCTCTCTGCTGTTGCGACTTCAGAATCATCAGAATCAAAATACTTTATTAATCCCGAAGGAAATCAGGGTTACAGCAGGCAGCACACTAATGGCGCATGCGCACTTACAAAGAAACCTTCTGACCAAACTTACACAAACATCACATTGGGAAGACATGTCAGAGAGGTAGGCTGATGGGAAAAAACAACGAAAATACATAACATGAGGTGAGAGGAGGAGAAAAAACTCCACTCAGACTGAGCTCCTAGTGGGAGAACAGTTTGAGAACAGAAAAAACACCTCAGCACAAAAAGCACATGACTGTCAACACACCATAGAAACACAAGACAAGCAACAGGGGCGGGTAAAGGGTGAGAGAGAGCCGGTGTAGACAGTGCATCCGGTCCTGCAGCATGTCTGTGCTGGTCCAGTCGACCGTCATCTTCCCCTGGAGGTGACAAGCATCGAAGGCCATTGTTGGGAAAGTTACTTTGAAAAAGTAATTCAATTGTAGTTGCTAGTTACTTCTTCAAAAAAGTAACTGAGTTAGTAACTGAGTGACAATGATCTAAAAGTAATTAATTATTTGAAAAGTAACTATTGCGTTACTTTAAAAAAAAACAAAGAACGTTTAACCCTCTGGGGTCCAGGGTATAATTGGCCACTTTTTACTACTGTTGATTTTCCCTCCACATTTCACCTTTAAAAACGATTTACTTTGCCTTGTTTGGTTTCATCCTTTTCAGCACAACCTCACGTGTCTGAATTTACAGTCATGTTTTCATTTTGACATATTGTATTAACATAATTGATCTAAAATCAGATAAAAAACATAAAATCAGAGTAGAAAAAGTTATATTTTTTACTGTAACAACCACAAACAACTTTAATGAATGATATTTCATAACTTTAAATGTGAATATTAATTGTCAATTTTATAATCCTATGCACAAGTTTTGCAAACAACAAAGTTATTTGCATTAATTTACCTTTTACCCTTTTTTAAATAACCATTTCAAACTATTTACAGAACAATCAGCTGTTCTTCAATAAGATGCCACAAATTATTTGTGCCACTCCAAAAACATAATTTCTGTCCACTATAAAGGAGAACATCACAGCCTGATACCTGCAGGTCTGACAGCAGCAGGTGTATCACTGCTGTTTCTACCTGGAGACAGCAGTCGCCTCATTGTTCTGACACACAACACAAAACTATCCACAACACTACACACTAACTACACAAGACAACACATTAACTACACACTCCAAACACGTGAAACGTCACAAATCTCTCACATCTCAATACTCTCTCTCGCTCTCTCTCGCCGTCACTCCTAAAACTTTCCCTGTTTTGTTTTGTTTTTGCTCATAAGCAGAGAGCGCTTGCTAGCGCTAACGTGACGAAACTATTGAGGAAAAAAAGCCGCCTATTTCTTGTTTATCACGACTCTGGTTTCACGTGGCCTATCAACACAGTTTATAAACTGGTATATGTCACCTTGTTGCTTTGTCTTTAAGTGGTCATGTGATTGACTTACCAGGACTACTTTATTCTTCCTCAGTCAAACAGCAGCACTCATGCGATTGTTTTGCCCCCTGAGCTCCAGGATGCGGTAAACTGAACACAGCTTCAACTGTCTGTTTGTTGAAAAATAGTAACGGACAGCGTTTCCTTGTTAGTAACTGTAATGGTGTTGTAATGACAGGAATAGTAATTAGTTAGATTACTCGTTACTGAACAAAGTAACGCCGTTAGTAACGCCATTACTTGTAACGCCATTACTTGTAACGCCATTACTTGTAACGCCATTACTTGTAACGCCGTTATTCCCATCACTGTCGAAGGCGTCTGGAAAGGGAGGGTGGATGAGTGTGTATAACAGTGTGTGTGTCCAGAGTTCACCTGAGACAGTGTCCTTCGCCCTGCCAGGCTAAGTAAACAGTCTTCCAGCCAACCCAGGTGGCCTTGCATAGGAAAGGAGGAAGAGTCTCAACACAGTCTATTATCAGGGTGTCGTTGTTCAGCTCCAGCCTTGAGACCGCAGCTGGAGCTGAAGAGGTATCTGCATGAAGTGATGGTGGTTTTTACTTTAGTGCGAACAACTCATATGAATTTCAAAGCTGTTCTAACAGTCCGACACTGGTCTCTCAATCTCCCGTTGGAGAGCCGTGAGCTTCTCCATGATCTTATCTGTGCTGCACTCAATGAGCCCATTTTGAGAACTCACCACTCGTCCCATCGATTCAATCCCAGCGGGCAGCCTTGTGGGGGTTTGAACAGCCGATTCCACTTTCTTTAATCTTCGATGAGTCAGGGCCAAGCCAGCTCCGATCAGCAAGAACCCTGTTGTCATGGTTCCGAATAGGTAGATAGTTAATAATCGTTGTAATAGTATATATATATATATATATATATATATATATATATATATAGGATACAGGCCCCTGCCTGGGGCGTCTGTATCCAGTAAGGGTCCTAAGGCTAGACCCCCTATGCTAAGTGAGCCTACCGCAGACATGAGCGAGACAGATAAATATGAAGGCATGCCGGCTCGGACGTCGCCCGGATCAACAAGGTCCGCGTCAGGTGTTGAGGAACCAGGGCACCCTGACGACAAGTGGGCTACTGGAACAAGAAGGCATCGGTGGGCAAGAGACGAAAACAGGGCGTTGTTGGAATGCTACTACGCAAGTAACCCTGGCGGAAGGGGTTACATGAATAGGATGAGGGACCTATGGATTCTTCGATACCCAACATCCACAATGACGGCGAAACAACTAGTAGCTCAGTGTTCCAACATTCGAAAGAAGGGACTGCTCTCACAGCTAGAGATTGACGAGGTACAACATAAATGCTACGGCAAGGAGGAGTCAGGACGCCAGGTCAGGGGGGAGATATCATCACCCCCACCCGAGATTGGGTACATAGCCCCAAGTGCGATAGGAGAAGGATCGTTGAGTGCGAGAGGAACTGACCTGAAAGATAGGATCATGGCCAAGCTTGAAACCTGGATCCCCCGTAGCCGGTTACCAAGATTACGTGAAGTACCCTCAGAAGGTCTGCTAGATGATGTTAATGCAGCACTACGGACGATACCTACAACCACGATTACCGAAACTAACAAGCTGATCTACACTACGGCAGCAGTGATCAGTGAGATGCTTGGCTACAAGTTGAACAGCCACAAGGGGCAGTACCCTCCATGGAGAAGGAGGCTAGAGGGCAAGATCAAAGTAGCACGGAGGGAGGTTAGCCAACTAACGGAGTTGCAGAAAGGCGCGACAAAGAAGGTGCATAAGAAATACAGCAAGCTGTCCATACCTGAGGCCTTGGAAACTGCCAAGCAAAGACTCACAGCCTTGGCAAGCCGCTTGAGGAGGTACACCAGAGAGATAGAAGGCAGGAGAATAAACCAGCTGTTCTCCACAGAACCAGCAAAGGTGTACTCTCAGTGGCAAGGGAACAATAACAGAACAGCACCACCAAGGCTGGAGACGGAGCAATACTGGAAGGGCATATGGGAGAAGGACGCAACCCATAACGGCAATGCTCAGTGGCTAGTGGATCTGAGGGCAGACCACAGCAACCTCCCTGAACAGGGTCCAGTAACCATCACAGTGGCAGATATCCAAGAAAGGGTCTCCAGTATGAAGAGTTGGACAGCACCAGGGCCCGACATGGTTCACGCCTACTGGCTGAAGAAGCTGACTGCACTCCACGAGCGTCTGGCAGCACAAATGAACCAGCTGCTAGTTAACGAGAGACACCCGGAATGGCTAACTGAAGGTCGGACGGTCCTGATCCCCAAGGACCCCAAGAAGGGACCGGTCCCATCCAACTACCGACCAATAACCTGCCTCAGTACTACATGGAAGCTCCTGTCAGGCATCATATCGGCTAAGATGAACAGGCACATGGGTCAATACATGAGCGCGGCACAGAAAGGGATTGGCAAGAATACCAGAGGCGCAAAACACCAGCTACTGGTAGACAGAACAGTCAGCCGAGACTGCAAGACCAGACTGACCAACCTGTGCACAGCCTGGATTGATTACAAGAAGGCCTATGACTCAATGCCCCACAGCTGGATACTGGAATGCCTAGAATTGTACAAGATCAACAGGACCCTAAGAGCCTTCATCAGGAACTCAATGGGGATGTGGCGCACAACACTAGAGGCCAACTCCAAGCCCATAGCACAAGTCACCATCAAGTGCGGGATCTACCAAGGAGATGCTCTGTCCCCACTGCTGTTCTGCATAGGCCTGAACCCCCTCAGTGAGATCATTAACAAGACTGGCTACGGATACCGACTACGAAACGGAGCGGTTGTCAGCCACCTCCTGTACATGGATGACATCAAGCTGTATGCCAAGAGTGAACGAGACATCGATTCACTGATACACACTACCAGGATATACAGCAATGACATTGGAATGTCATTCGGACTGGAGAAGTGTAGTCGGATGGTAACAAAGAGAGGGAAGGTAGTCAGAACTGAGGGGATTGAACTACCAGAAGGCAACATTGCAGACATAGAGGACAGTTACAAGTACCTGGGGATCCCGCAAGCGAATGGGAACCATGAAGAGGCCGCTAGGAAAGCTGCAACCACCAAGTACCTGCAGCGGGTCAGGCAAGTCCTGAGGAGTCAGCTGAACGGTAAGAACAAGATCCGGGCCATCAACACCTACGCCCTGCCCGTGATCAGGTACCCTGCTGGGGTAATAGGCTGGCCAAGGGAGGAGATAGAAGCCACTGACATAAAGACAAGAAAGCTCCTTACCATGCATGGAGGGTTTCACCCCAAGTCCAGCACCCTGAGGCTGTACGCTAAGCGGAAGGAAGGGGGCCGGGGACTGGTGAGTGTCAGCACCACAGTCCAGGATGAGACAAGAAACATCCACGAATACATCACGAAGACGGCCCCAACTGACAGCGTGCTCAGTGAATACCTCAGGCAGCAGAAACCCAAGAAAGAGGAGGAAGGCGAGGAACCATCATGGAAGGACAGGCCCCTGCATGGTATGTACCACCGGCAGATAGAGGAGGTGGCTGATATCCAGAAATCCTACCAGTGGCTGGACAAAGCTGGACTGAAAGACAGCACAGAGGCACTAATCATGGCAGCACAAGAACAAGCTCTGAGTACAAGATCCATAGAGGCTGGGGTCTACCACACCAGGCAAGACCCCAGGTGCAGGCTGTGTAAAGATGCCCCAGAGACAATCCAGCACATAACAGCAGGGTGCAAGATGCTAGCAGGCAAGGCATACATGGAACGCCATAACCAAGTGGCCGGCATAGTGTACAGGAACATATGCGCCGAGTATAACCTGGAAGTCCCGAGGTCAAAATGGGAGATGCCCCCAAGGGTGATGGAGAATGACCGAGCTAAGATCCTGTGGGACTTCCAGATGCAGACGGACAAAATGGTGGTGGCTAACCAACCGGACATAGTGGTGGTAGACAAACAGAAGAAGACGGCTGTAGTGATCGATGTAGCGGTTCCGAATGACAGCAATATCAGGAAGAAGGAACACGAGAAGCTGGAGAAATACCAAGGGCTCAGAGAAGAGCTCGAGAGGATGTGGAGGGTGAAGGTAACGGTGGTCCCCGTGGTAATCGGAGCACTAGGTGCGGTGACTCCCAAGCTAGGCGAGTGGCTCCAGCAGATCCCGGGAACAACATCGGAGATCTCTGTCCAGAAGAGCGCAGTCCTGGGAACAGCTAAGATACTGCGCAGGACCCTCAAGCTCCCAGGCCTCTGGTAGAGGACCCGAGCTTGAAGGATAAACCGCTGGGTGTTTTATATATATATATATATCTATATATATATATCTATATATATATATATATCTCTCTCTCTCTATATATATATATATATATATATACACATATATGTATATGGTACACATGGTTATTGATCAGTGGGCTTTGATCAGTGGGTTTTGGTCAGCGGTTGTTGATGGGTTTTGGTCAGCGGTTGTTGATCAATGGTCATGAGAGTTTGCACAATTATGATTAAGGAACTGACCTCTCAGCCCATTGTTCCTTCAGTGGGCTGGTTTCAGTCATTATGCAAATGTACTGTTTATGAGATTGAAACCTGCAGCTGAGACTGAAGAAGTCACCTGGATGAGTGACGAAACTTTTCTCCCACTGTTAGAAAGCCCACTGTTTACATGTTATTTGCATGGTCGAATTGTTATGGTTTGTTTATAGATAGTGTTTGCGCTGTGGAAATTGATATGTCCTACGTCATTGAACTCACCATGTCTATGCTGACGCTCCTTGAATGCACCACTCTGTGCTAGAATAATGTCTGGGCATGTTGAATGTTTTATGTGTGCTGTACTGATAGTTGCTTTATGTATCGTTATTACAGACCACAGCATAATCAATCTCCTAAACTTGGAAGCTGCCTCCGTGTTCTTTAACCGGAACACACCCACCATACCTTGCCGCTCTAAATCAAATCAGCTAAACTCCCGGAGACAACATTCTCTCCATTTTATGGTCCTTCGAGCCGGATTAGAGTACTGATCAAGGCATGGAACAGACAGATGTCCAGGCTGACTCAGCACCCCCACGTGTTTCGCAGAGAGACCGACGGCCACCTGCTTACCTGACCGATTATGAGGTTTCAACACTCCCTCTTGAGGGACAAACCCAAACCACACAACCGGCTACCGCTTCCCAGTGTTCACATAGCGGTAAAACATGCTCATCCCAGAGGAGCTCCAGCTCCAGGTCCACAAGGGCATCACGCTCGTCGATAGGCAGATTCCCTTCCCAAGCATTATCAGACCTGGAAACAGCCCAGCTCGAAGAGCGAGTAAAGCAGATGGAACTTGAGGAATTCCAACAGCACCTAGAAGAGGATCAACAAGTCGAATATGAATGTCAACGACTTCAAGCTCAAGCCAGAGAGGCCCAGCAGCTACAGGAAGAAGCCATTAGAACCCAAGAGGCGTTGACCAGACAGCTGGAGAGGCGACGACAGCTAAAGAAGAGGGTAAACGAGTTGGAGATAGCCAAGATGGTTACTTCTCTCCTTAAAGAGAAAGCACAAGAACCCAGCGGTTCCAGAGTCTCACCATGCCCATCGGAGGGTAGTAATTCGAGCACCCATGCAGCTCTACCTTCAGTCGGTCCCGTGGGTCAGCCCTCTGTACCGCTCGTCGCTCCACCCTCAACACTTACAGTGACTCAACCTCCAGCGCCCATGGTAGCTCCACCTCCAGTAACCATGGCCTCGCATCCATTACATTCTCAATGCACGCCCCAAGTCCTGCACCCAACTGTTCCAGCTGGACCTCGGTCTACTACCTTTGCACCTGATACCTCTTACCAGGGATCTACTCCATTCTCAGTTCAGCCATCGCAGTACACTCGTGCAGCCTGCACCAACCCTGCTGAAGCAGAATTATCTTGCACTCCCGCCCGGACTAAGTCCGAGCTACATCAACTACCGACAGCTAATGCGTACCCTTTCCTCGCCACAGGGTATGGCATTCCCAAACCTATGATTCCCTCCTTTGAGAGTGGCCGTGAAAGTGACTTTGCCTTATTGAAAATGGCCCTTGACAACCTGTTGAACAGTCATCCACACCTGAATGAGCAGTATAAATATCAAGTGCTGCTTGGGCACCTACGGCTACCTAGTGCAATCCAGCTAGCTAAGGCATACATGCATGACCCAACGTCGTACACCATGGCCATGCACGCCCTGCAGGACAAGTATGGGCAACCCCGTCAGCTCGTCCAAAGTGAATTGGGCACAATTCTGAATGCTCCAGCTATCAAATTCGGTGACGCAGAAGCCTTTGATGCATTTGCCTTGTCTATCCAATCTCTAGTGGGGATGCTTAGGACACTGGAGGGCCAGAACGGTTTTGAGCTAAGATGTGGGTCTCATGTCGACCGACTACTGAGTAAGATGCCACCCAGTTATCGCGATGGGTTTGTAGAGCATTGCCTGAACCAAGGCATTCTTCGGACAGGTACTGACCAAACCTATACCCTGCCTGATCTGAGTTCCTGGCTACAGATGAAATCCCAAGCGAAGCGCATCGCAGGTAGAGCCGCTTCACTCTATGGTCCTGAAGCTTATAAGCCGACAAAGAAAGACCAGCGTCTTCCCAATAAACCAAAGGAGAAATCGACAGCCTTCTTCCTGACTTCCCGGGAAACCCCCAGCTCAGAAGGGAGTTCTGTCCGACCAAAGTCCTCATCCAGACCGAAACCATACTGTCCCCGCTGCGAGAATAAGGAGCATTTCCTGAATGCTTGTGTAGAGTTTAGGAAACTGACCACCGACCAGATGGTGAGGTGGTTAACTGATGAACAGCGGTGCTGGAAATGTGGAAGAACTCACCAGCCGGAGGTTTGCACCCTCAAACGACCTTGCAATACCTGCAGAGAGCAACACCTGACTGTACTGCATGATGCAGTCCAGCAGATCCAGAAGAGCGTGCTCATGATGACTGCTCCAACTACAACAGTGTACTTGGATAGGCCAAACCGTTCCCCCAAGGTGATGCTGAAGGTTGTAAAGGTCTTGCTGTACAACAGGGACCAAACATTGGAGACTCATGCAATACTTGATGATGGCTCAGAACGAAGCATCATTTTACCACAAGCTGTTCGACGCTTAAAGCTCACCCCAGAGCCCGAGACACTTACCCTGCGGACCGTCCACCAAGAGGTAGTGCAGCTTCGTGGCGCCTCAGTTTCCTTCCAAGTGTCCTCCCCCTACAAACCTGGGGAGAAGTATCATATACAGAAGGCATTCACCGCCGATGCCCTTGGTCTCTCAGAACATTCGTATCCGGTGAGGATTCTACAACGCCGCTATAAACACCTGCGTGACTTACCTCTACCTTTGGTAGACCATGTTCAACCTCTGCTGCTTATCGGCTCCGACATGCCTCACCTCCTGGCACCTACAGAACCAGTTCATCTGGGCCCGACAGGGGGACCCATCGCCGTCCATACCAAGCTTGGTTGGTCGCTCCAAGGTCCCATCAGTATTGACCAGACTCCTGCAACTGAGCAGCAGTGCCTGTTCACAGCAACAGTTGTACCAACCAGTGAGCTTTTCAGGAATGTTGAGCGTCTCTGGCAGATTGATACGCTGCCCTATGTGAGCGAGAAGCAGGTAACCCGATCGAAGCAAGATCAGCAAGCTCTAAACCTACTCCAATCATCCACCATCAGGGTCACTGTCAATGGGACACAGAGGTATGCCACACCACTGCTTCGTCGTGCCAACTCCGCCACGCTTCAAGCTCCTATGGAAGCAGTCTTGCCTAGTCTGCGCAGCACGGAGAGGAGACTTGTCAAAGACCCACAACGCGCCGAAATATACTGTCAGGAGATTCAGAAGCTGGAAAAGTTGGGCTATGTAGCTGTGGTGCCACACGAGATAGCTAGAACCACTGCAGAGTCTTGGTTCATACCTCACCACATGGTGCAACACAATAACAAGGACAGGGTCGTCTTTAACTGCTCTTTCCAGTACGAAGGGAAGTCCCTCAACTCTATCCTCCTCCCTGGACCTGCCCTAGGTCCATCTTTGCTAGGAGTTCTTCTTCGGTTTCGGCAGTATCCAGTTGCTGTGAGTGGCGACATCAAAGGTATGTTCCACCAGATACGCCTTTTGCCAGCAGACAAACCAGTGCTACGCTTCCTCTGGCGGGACATGAAGAGGGATGAAGAGCCGAAGATCTACAAATGGCAAGTGCTACCATTTGGCACCACATGCAGTCCTTGCTGCGCTATCTATGCATTGCAGCAGCACGTCCGGGACACTTGTAGGTCCAATCATGACCTCGTTGATTGTGTAGAGCAGTCGTTCTACGTGGATAACTGCCTCCGCAGCACCCACTCCCAAGAGGAAGCTAAGGCCCTAGTCGACAGTCTGCGCCAGCTGCTCCACACCGGGGGCTTTGAGATACGTCAATGGGCCAGCAACATCCCTGCTGTCATTGAACATCTTCCATCCAATGTCAGATCTGAGAGTAGTGACCTATGGCTCTCTCAGTCTAGCACAGACCTTTGGGAGCCAACTCTGGGACTGACATGGGATTGCCTTCGTGACTCCTTCAAATACAGACATCGAATGGGGGAGAGAACTGAACCCACACTGAGGAACGTCTACAAAACACTTGCGTGTCAGTACGATCCGCTAGGTTATATAGTACCATTCACCACACGGGCCAAGATTCTGGTACAGGATCTTTGGAAGGAGCAGCTCGGCTGGGACGACCCGATCCAGCCACCTAGCCTTCGTGACAGATGGCTTGCCTGGGAAAAGGAGATTCCTGATCTTATCCAAGTGGAAATCCCCAGATGTTATGCACCAGCATCTGCTGATTCATCTAGAGATCTTCACATCTTTTGCGACGCTTCCGAGAGAGCATATGGGTCTGTCGCTTACCTGCGGACAGAAACTGCTCAGAAGGAAGTCTATGTCGCCTTTGTGATGGCTAGATCCCGGGTGGCTCCAAAGAAACAGTTGTCCATGCCGCGGCTGGAACTGAGTGCCGCTCTCACTGGTGCACAACTAGCTGGTCTCCTTCAAGCTGAGCTCACGCTGCCCATCCGAAAGGTTATTCTCTGGTCGGACTCCACTATCGTTCTCCACTGGATCAAGTCAGAATCTTGCAGCTATAAAGTTTTTGTGGGCACGCGGGTGGCAGAGATCCAGGGTCTTACAGATGGGAGTACCTGGAGATATGTGGATAGCGCGAATAACCCTGCTGATGACATTACCCGGGGCAAGACCTTGAAGGAGCTGTCACGACCACACCGGTGGCACCAAGGCCCTGAGTTCTTACGTCGATCCGAGGACCATTGGCCGACCAGTCCACCAGCATATCCAGAGCCACAGGATGGCGAGCTGAAGAAATCATATTTCTGTGGACAGGTTAGGGTCACCTCCTCCCCTCGACTTCCTGAAATCAGCATGTTCTCCACCTGGAAGGATCTCATGAAGGCAACAGCGCGGTCCCTACATGGGGCGGCTGACCCAAACTCAAGCTCGCCCAGTGAAGCAGACGATTACATCAAAGCTGAGAAACTCCTCCTGATGAAGGCCCAGTCAGAATCATTCCCAGAGGAGGCCAAGGCACTCAGGTCTGGCAGACCATTGCCAACCAACAGCCGTTTGAACTCCTTATCACCCGAATATGATAAGGATACGGAACTCATCAGAGTTGGTGGAAGGTTACGAAGGGTTGAGCAGCTGGAGCTAGACACCATCCACCCAATCATACTAGACCCAAAACATCCTCTGACTAAGCTCATCATCCAGGATTTTGATGAGACCCTCCTTCATCCTGGACCAGAAAGAGTGTTGGCTGAGCTACGTCGCCGGTTCTGGATCCTCCGGGGGAGGGAAGCAGTCAGACGGTATCAGAGGGACTGCAGGCAGTGTCAGGCTTGGCGTGCCAATCCTTCCATCCCAAAGATGGCAGATCTGCCACCAGCTCGTCTGCGTCTGTATAAACCACCCTTCTATTCAACTGGAGTCGATTGTTTTGGACCCTTCACTGTCAAAATTGGACGTCGAACAGAGAAGCGTTGGGGCATAGTCTTCAAGTGCATGACGACCCGTTGTGTGCATCTAGACCTCCTCGAGAGTCTTGACACTGACTCCTTTCTGATGTCGTTAAGGCGCTTTATTGCCAGAAGAGGCAAACCTTTTGAGCTCCTGTGTGACAACGGGACAAATTTTGTCGGTGGAGCCCGAGAGCTCCATGAGGCCTTTGAGACCATGGCGCCTCAGTTGAAGGAGCGTTTGGCAGAGCAGCAGATTGCTTTCTGTTTCAACCCCCCCAGTGTTCCTCACTTCGGTGGCGCCTGGGAGAGAGGTCAGGTCCGTGAAAACTGCTCTTAAGGTCGTACTCAAGGAGCAGACGGTCCCTGAAACTGTGCTTCGTACGGTCCTTGTGGAAGTGGAGGGCATCGTAAATGCTAAGCCTCTCGGCTACGTCTCATCAGACATAGCAGATCCAGACCCCATCACACCTAACATCCTGCTGATGGGCCGCTATGATGCATCACTCCCTCAAGTGGTTTACGATCCCAGCAACCTTATCGGAAGTCGCAGATGGAGACATAGTCAAGTTCTTGTCGACCATTTCTGGTCCCGATTCACCCGTCACTACCTGCCTATCTTGCAAGAGAGACAGAAGTGGCAGAAGGAGGCGGAGTGCCTCAAACCGGACCAAGTGGTGCTCATAGTTGATCCTCAGCTCCCAAGAGCTTTATGGCCTGTTGGTAAGGTAACGACTACTTACCCTGGAGCTGATGGACGCATCCGGACTGCTGCCGTTAAGGTCAAGGATCGAACGTATATTCGACCAGTAGCCCGCTTGATCTCACTCCCTATGCTTGAAGATGATAAGGATCCACGTACCTGAGTGGCCCTTCTACCTTGGATTCGACTGTCTGTGCAGACAGTCGGGGGCGGCTGTGTTAGAAAGCCCACTGTTTACATGTTATTTGCATGGTCGAAGTGTTATGGTTTGTTTATAGATAGTGTTTGCGCTGTGGAAATTGATATGTCCTACGTCATTGAACTCACCATGTCTATGCTGACGCTCCTTGAATGCACCACTCTGTGCTAGAATAATGTCTGGGCATGTTGAATGTTTTATGTGTGCTGTACTGATAGTTGCTTTATGTATCGTTATTACAGACCACAGCATAATAAATCTCCTAAACTTGGAAGCTGCCTCCGTGTTCTTTAACCGGAACACACCCACCATACCTTGCCGCTCTAAATCAAATCAGCTAAACTCCCGGAGACAACATTCTCTCCATTTTACCCACAAAACGCTACGTCCAGATGAACAGAATCAACTTTTGGAGATTTACTTTCCTGGATGATTGAGAATGCATCAAGACCTTGGGCAAGACACTTTACCTACCGCCTACTGGTGATGGCCAGAGGGGCTGATGGCGCGATATGGCAGCCTCGCTTCTGTCAGTCTGCCCCAAAGCAGCTGTGGCTACAACTGTAGTTTGCCTCCACCAGTGTGTGAATGTGAGCCTGAATGAATAGTGGAGTTGTAAAGTGCTTTGGGTGCCTTGAAAAGCGCTATATAAATCCAATCCATTATTATTATTATTATTATCATCATCTGACCCTGACAGTCACTGCACATACCTGTAACTGTTATGTCAGCTGTTTAATTGAAAGCCTATGATTATCATAACAATGCTATGAGCAAAGACATTGGTACCATCAGTGCAATGACTCCAAACATGCACTCGCACATGCAATCATCTTCAGTCTCAATAAAAATGAGTTACAGTGGGATGCAAAAGTTTGTGCAACCTTGTTAATAGTGATTATTTTCCTGTATAAATCATTGGTTGATAAATTAAAAATGTCAGTTAAATATATCATATAGGAGACACACACAATGATATTTGAGAAGTGAAATGAAGTTTATTGGATTTACAGGAAGTGTGCAATAATTAATGTAACAACCAACGATTTATACAGGAAAATAATGACTATTCACAAGGTTGCACAAACGTTTGCATCCCACTGTACGTCCTCTTTAAACTGTCAGCCTCCTACAGTATCGCTCGTTTTCTACTGCACAGAAAAAGCAGTTTTATGATAATGCAATGAAATCAGAGTTAGTAAAAATTGTATTCACAACTAAAGTGCAAATTTTATACTTGTTAATTTTATTATGTAAAAAAAACTCAAGCAGCTGTTTCTAAGCCACATTGGGCCCATTTTTGGTCCACGTTCACAAAGTTGAGCGTCTGCGCTGCCCGCCAGCTCAGCTGCTGGGATATTTACTCTGGTTATTGTCTTTTTTATGATCTGGAACATGCAAGTCTAATAAATGAAAAACACAAAGGAAATGAAGGAGGGGGCAAATATCACAGCAGGAAGGTCTGAAATATTAGAAAGTGCTGCTAGAAGTTAAATCAAAAGATAATATAAACTGAAAGTAAGTAAATAACTACTGCAAGGGCTCGACACACTCTGACTGGATCCTATTATAAAACTAAACTTTTAGCCCCTCAGTGTCAGTGCAAACCATAGAGGCTGACATAAGAATAGTTTAAGACATAAATCCTTTAAGTTTGAGGCAAGAAGCCAAGATCCAGCTGTAAACCTTTGACATGTTAAATAGAAACGTGATGACATTATGGTTTGTTGACAGCACAGTATGCAGAACAAAACAAACACAAAAAACATTTCTTTACAAAAACGTAAAGTTTTGTTATCACGTCCACATTGTGAGACATGAAACATACTGGAGCTTACTTTACGCTGTTGAGCCTGACTCGATGATCCTAAAAGGAAACTCGAGTGAAACCAACAGATTCAACTATAAACAGAGACGTGTATGAATAACAGTGATACACAGTTAAACAGTTTTAGCAAAAACAAACATTTTTAAAAGGTGTGAAGAAAATCTTTAAAGTAAATAAAAATGTTGATGTGATGGAGGGAATTTGTCATCAGATAGAAGCGTAACAAACAGAAGTATCCCTCCACTAACCTGAGCTCACATCAGAATCTCATCAGCACCAGTCCTCTGATTCATGTTTCATTCCTCATTTACTGACTCCATCTTTAGCATTTATTATAGTATGATTGTTGCTCAGGGCTGTGCAGAGACGTTTAAAGGGGCGGGTGCTCAAAGCTAAAAAGGGGCACATTGAACCAGGCTGAATAACAACAACACACATTCATCAAGAATCTAATATGGGATCGCATCATACTATATCACTGTTGTGAGGCAAAGCAAACATAGCCTATGTTGCTGCTGCTCCTGCTGCTGATGGTGCTGGAGGGCAGGGCTGTGTTGATCTGAGACTGTAGACATTAAAAAGTCCATAGGAGAGATGGTAGCTGACTAAACAAGTGTCATGAGATAATAACAAAATGCAAAGATTGGTGACAGTGCTTGGAACCATAAGGCAACAAAAAACTGAGAAATAAACTAGACCCTGCCTGTGAATCACGCTGCTTCTCTTCTTCTTTCCATCCCCTCATTTCATCTATCACTCTCCACTTGCTGTCCATCTGAGAACAAGGCACAACTTGCTATTGCAATAAACTATTATTTAATTATCCACACTTAACAACTCTTACACTTAATCTATAATAAAATTATGACAGATAAATGTTATAGAAGCAAAACATTTCAGTTGTGCTTATTATTATTTTTATACTGGAATACCTCTCCAACAACTGGTACATGTTAATGTTACCTGTGCTCTTTGTAATCCAGCTGCTGAGGGATTCACTGCCTTTAGTATCCTCACACAGCTCCTACTGTTTCCTCCTCATGTCCTTACCAGCCATGTCTGGACAATGTTATATTATGAGTAATAATTCAAAAATCCATATACATAAAACACACACATGCACGTGCACACAGTGACATTTTAGACCTTCTTCAGAATACTGTATATACTATGGGCACAAGTTTCCATCATGGTGCTGATCCCTTATTATTTATTACTAGAGCTACAATAATAAAGCAATGAGGGGGAAAAAGTAATAAATTTATAATAATGTATTTATGATGATTCCATTTGTTTCACTATACACTCTGTGCAGGGGCAAAGCTTATTACATTTTTAAACTGTAGAGATACAATAATTTTGCTGCTGTAAAATCAACATTTTGTCTTATTTAAAATATAAATCAAATATAATCTGTTTCTTAATGTATGTTCTTTAAAATACAGCGTGTTTTTAAAAATATTATAATTATAATAATCCATTATTATGTGGACATGCATATTAGATCGTTTTTAGTGAAATATAATCCCCCCAGAAAGGCAGGAAAAGCCCTGTAACTTACTTTAAAACTAAATATGTTCCCTAAAACGGTGGACAGAGCTACAGACCCATGACAGCCTTACCCAGTCAGCCAGCAGCTTTGACCAGCACCAGGGCTGGACTGGGACAAAAAATCATTTTGGCATTTTGACTAGAGACCGGCCCACCAGGATAGAGATTGAAAATGTGACCTCATTCAGAGGTAAAACCGCAAAGGATTATGGGAACTTGAGGCAAGAGGTACTAGCGCACGGAGGCTTTCAATTGAAATCAGTTACACAGCGATAAAAAGAAACACAAAAAATGGCAAGAAGCTGTTGTATTATTAACTGCAATAGCCGGTCGCATGACAGCCACGGGAAGCCGACGGGTAAACAGATCGGGTTTTTTTTATCGGATTACCATTGAAGAGAATTTTTTTAAGCCATGTTTCCGAAGTAAGAGCCGACGGATGGCCTGGATATACCAAATATAACGTCTCAGAACACTTCAGCTCACATGTTAGTCTGCTCCAAGCATTCCCACAAAGGTCAGTGTTTTGTAGTAGTTAATATGTCATTTTTCTTAACATAATTGGTGATATAGGTTACAAGCAAGTCTGGCGCTGAACAGAAATGGTCGCGTTTTGCTCCTTTATTTATTGTGCATAAATAGTGAATTGTCCTGACAGAATATTGCGTTTCGCTTCTGTTATTACCACGGTACATTGACAAAAACATATACTTTTATTCACAGGATAAAACAGTTGTTTTGTATCACTAATTGTCTAGTGCGATTACAACATACAATGTTATTGTCACTGCTACATTTCTGTAATGGTACCAGAAATTATTTCCACTACTAATTAATTACCGTTAAGCTCAAAGGTTATATTAATAAATGGTAAACGAATGTGTATTTATGACGACGATTTGTGAGACTGGTAAACTCACCTTTGTTTGTACGATGGTCTTTCGTTCTACACGGTGCATTTCAAGGTCCTGTACCCATCCATCGGTAAACTGTACCTGGGCTTGTTGCAGTGACCTGAAGTTACTAAAAACTTCATGATTGTATGCACTCACTCCAAGAACCGTATAATTATAAATCTGAGCGTGGTGAAAGTTGGGCAGCACGCTAACGTCTTTTGTCCACTCTGCGTGCTCGTAAGGGTCTGACCCTTTCACTCCTTTGATTTTTTCCTCGTATCTTTTCTTTGCCTTTTCGTCGAGTCTGTCTTTGTACGGACAGGAATTGTTCTCCTTAGTTTTGTACGTTCCTTTTTGTGCGGCAAAGAAAAACCAAGAAGGTATTGGAACCAGAGAATGAACGTTTTGCGGTGCTGCATATGCTTGCATTTGATGCGGTACTTGGATTGTTTTGCCTTGAGTTCCCGGCATGCAATGAGCGAAAGTCACGTCATCTGTCAATCGCTATAGGAAAAACCTTAAATTAAGACCAAGAACACTAGGTGAGACATGATCATGAATTACTATTAAAATTAATAAATGACAGATTTAGTGATATTTTCATAAACACCTCCTTTCCTTTATTTTGTTCTCCATTTTCTTTAGTTCGTCTATAAGTTTGCTAAACAAGGGGGAGGGTCCATCCGGCCTCCTCGGCTGTATTTGGTCCAGCCCAGAGTCGATAATGACCAATTGGCCAATCCAAAACCTTTCATTATATATACCCTTCCTAAAAAAAAAAAAAAATCCATCTGCCCATAAAAACAAAAAATCGCCAGCGGCCCACCGGGCACATGCCCGGTATGCCCGATGGCCAGTCCAGCTACGACCAGCACTACTTGTGCAGTTAATAAAAGGACAGGTAATGTTTGTCGCGCTGTTGCACACACAGCACGTTCGTTTGTTTCAGTTCGTCAGTTGCCACAAGACAGCTTACCAACGTGTACGTAATAAGCTAATACTCCTGTGTGCTTTAGACTACAGTGTGCACTGTACACCTACTTACTGGTTTTGTCGCATCAGTCTGTGTCTCTGAGGTAATTTGTGTTTCTCCTACAGCTCTGGACCGCAAAAAATGCGCGTGCTCTTTGTGAGCTCATTCCCAGCTCGTTCTGCCGTCAAGGGCGATCATTGGTTAATCGTGATCATGTGACTGATGCAAGCCAGATCCTTTTATTTAGCAAAAATCTGATTAATAGTTAAATATTATTGTTGAGGGGCACAGACAGGACTCCACACGCACACACACATTTAAAAAAATAAAAATAAAAAAAAAACAATATTGCCTCAACAAAAGCGCACTTTGGGCACCCATCAAGAAAGGGGCGGGTGCTCAAGCCCCTTCCGCCCCCCCCTCTGCACGTGCCTGTTGTTGCTTCTTGTTGGGATGAAGACAAAGATCTGACGGCTGCTCTGTGTTGAAGCACAGCCACAGGACAGTGATGCTTTTGTCATAAGCTCCCACGGTCCAGATCACCTGAACAGAGAAACAGAGTGAGAAGAAGTTTAAAATGCTTCTAGGAAATGTACCAACATTAGACCAGTTTGCAGTAGATTTGTGTACATTTTGATAGATGGACATTTTTCACCACTATCCATTTGATGGCAAATAATCAAAATACAAATTTCATTCCAATTAATTTTAGGGGGTCTAAAGTTACTTCTCAACAAACCGCTGCTTCCAGTCAGCTTGGACAAAGGTTACTAACACTTCTTTGGGCTGTTGTGTTGCTTTAGTTGAATTGTTTTTCTACAGCCAGAAGATGAATGTTAACCATGAACATTAAGTAACATGAAACGTATTTCACTCCAGCTTCTTAAGTTTTGACTTATTTTTACAACATTTGATTAAGAGCCAGTCCGTTTTGATTGTGCAATGCAGTATTTAAACTACAGAAGGGGGTTAATGTCTCATCTAAATAAAACAGGTAATGTTAAACAGTACATGCACCAGAGTTTCCTACCTTTTGTGTACATCTTTGATTCATTCCAGCACTAGCACCTTACACTCTCTCTTGGCTATTTTTACCAGTGAAACAAAGCTGGGATCGGGGGACAGGTGAGGGGCTCGATTAACAGTTCCTGCAGGAGAGGTTGTTGTCTGGAGCTCCACCATAGCACCTGACCTGGACCATGAACAAAGATATCACAGACATCATTGTGGACTGCAATATGAAAGATTGTCTCAAATGCGTCTCCAGTCTTGCACAACTACTACAACGTCTCTAAAAAGTGCATCATCTATTATGTGAATCTTTTATACAAATATATTTGGCTTAAATCTGACATAACTCAAAAGAATTTCCATCCATCTTCTTCTTCTTATCTGGAAACAACCTAAGCAGAGAAGTCTCCAGTCTCCTCCCACAGCTTATTCAGGGGAACGCCAAGTCGTTTCCATGGCAGCAGAGAGATATAGTCTTACCAGTTTGTCTTGGGTCAGCCCCAGGGTTTCCTCCAGGTGGGACACCTTGGAACACCTGACCTGAGAGGAGCCAAAGAGGCAACCTATGGCTCTGGCTCATTTCCATTTGGAGAAGCAACAGCTCGACTCTGAGCACCTCTTGAATGACTGAACTTCTCACCATCTCTAAGGGAAAGGGCAGCCACCCTTTGGAGAAAGCTCATTTCTGTTGCTTGTATCTGTGATCTTGGTCACAGACCAAAGCTCATGACCACAAGCCAACAGAACACCATCACCTTCCAAAATCAGAGATGAAATTCTGAGGGCACCAAACTGGACGCCTTCTAGTCCAACGCCCCCAGAAATAAGCCTGATGAAGTTCAATCGCTGCAGACCAAACTCTTGAAACGGTTGTACAAGGACTGGATGGCCTGTTTCTATGTGCCAGACAACCCACAGCCCCCAACACAGGACACTCTGAGGGTCATGACTGAATGGCTGCTACAGGTTCCCCTCGCCCACCCAAGTTGATAAAAGGTCATTTCCTCCCTTTTTACAGTTTTCAATTAATTCAACTTAACTTTACTCATTTAATAAAAACTTTTTTCCCAGTCACCCACACCCCAGTGGAAGTATCTCAATGCCCCACAGTTTGAGAAGCAGTCGTGTACAATGACCCTCCATACCTGAGATTTACTGACCAAAATGGCTGGTGGTGGGGGAAGCTCTTTAATCGGCTCAGGCTATGTCCTCCGAAGGTGTTTTTCAAAGGTGACTGAGGCTCCGTGGGCGGTGCGGGCACAGAAGCTGTAAACGTCATATGCTGGCTCAGCTGCCGCGTTATAGACGTGTGGAAGATGGAAAGCCATTACTCACATTTTTTGTCAATCAAAACTGTGCCAAATAAAAACAATACAGCAGTATGAGCGGTGTAGTAATTCCTGGTTTAAAGTTCTTCAAGGATCAAACATCAAACTGAGCATAAACATTATCACTGGGCTGGGTTTGTGTACTGTTAATATTACGACAATGTCAATACATTTAACAGCTTATGTCCTTTGTTACCTCAAAAATCCCAGTTTTGAGAATCTGAAAGGCCACAGTGAAGGACAGTATGGAGCCTTTCTTACACTGGCCCAGGTTGTTGAGTGGAGACTGGCACACAACCGCTCCCACACTGGGATCCTGACTTCCTCCTAGATGGATGCACGGACAGTGAGGAGCAGGTAACAAACATAAGCAGGGGGAGGAATGAGAATTTAGACTGGATTAGGTATCCGATATAGGATTGGAGCAGAGAATATTTATCCAATTCAAGAATCTAAGGCTACGTTCACACTGCAGGTCTTAATGCTTAAATCTGATTTTTTTATCAAATCCGATTTTTTTGTCTTTTTTGTCTTTTTCACACTACAAATAAAATGTGACAGCAAACGCGCTCCTGTGTGAACGCAAAAGAAGACGTCACACACAACACGCTCTGTTGACGGAAGTAAAAATGGCGGCTACAGAGCTAGTAGGTGTTGTTGCAGCAGTCTATCAATTTCTCTCCATATGCTAATCAAGTCCAAAACCTCAGTTTCTGTCCATTGACTCCGTCTCCAGTTTCAGCCGCCATGCTCTCTCGTTTTTCTTCTCCGACGCTGATAGTTGGCGTCTGTCTCATGTCAGGGACGTAAAAGATGGATTTAAAATGACCGTTCAAACAGCAGCCACTTTCTAAAACATCAGATATGTATCGGATTCAGGACCACATATGAAAGTGACCCAGGTCGGATTTGAAAATATCAGATGTGTGCCGTTCACACTGTCATAGCATGATGGGATATGAGTCACATAGGGTCAAAAAAGTCAGATTTGATGTGAACGTAGCCTGTGTATGAAGCATTTGAATAGAAGAGCAGCAGTTCAGTGATTCTGACCATTAAAAACAGGAACCATGCCACAGAAATATTGGTATTTCAAATCCTTGTGTTCCTGCAGTCCACTTGTACAACTAGTCTGGATTGATCACCAAGCTCTTACACTAAGAGCTTGCCAGAGCCGAAATCCCTGCTGAGATTGTGGAAACCTGGTGATAAGAAACGTCTTACCACTGCGCTCACAGTGACCAAGTATTTGCTTGGTGTAAATCAATTTACATCTCCATTTTCTTTCATGTAGTGTGTTTTTATTTCTGGATTTTTGGTTGATATTCTGTCTCTCCATTAAAATGAAAGACTCGATTCTTTGTAAGTGAGCAAACTTCCAGATTCAGGAGAGGGAGCAAATAATTATTTCCCCCACACTAGGAACTGTCTGTAGGATTTGATACTCACCCTCTGAATTCCAGATCAGACGAGCAGCAAGGAAATCTTGCAAATTGTTGAGCAGTGTGTATTTCACCCAGAAGTGTTGTTGAGGCCTGACGGTCAGAACATATAGCAGGAATTCTTCTTATAGGAGAAAACAAATAGCACAACAAGACTACAATTTCAATTCTATACAATTCTGAACAGAAAAAAGTCATTTAATGTTCTTATACAGAGATTGTTTTGGTTTCTTCTTTAATACATTTTGTATTTCACACATAAAGTCATACAAAATGATACAATGTGCTTATCCCTGTCAGGGTCACGGGGGGCAGGAGCCTAGCTGGGCTACCACAGGGCGAGAGACAGGGTGCACCCCGGACAGGTCGACCAGTCTGTTGCAAGGCTAACACATAGAGACAGACAACCATTCCCACTCACAGTCGTACTTATGGGCAATTTAGAATTATGAGTTAACTTAATCCCACTAAACTTTGATCGTTGGACTGTGGGAGGAAGAGAACCCACGCAAACTCCACACAGAAAGGCCCCAGGCACTGGAACTGAACTCAGGATCTTCTTGCAGTGCTAATCGCAGTGTTACTCCTGCTAGCGTTTGTTGAGCAATTGCTGTCCTTCTACAGCAATGCATAGAGGTCAAAGGTCTAATGTAGTGCAGCCGCATAGATGATCCATAGTTGCTACAGTCTGCGCTAAGGGTGCAAACACGCACTCAGTTGTTATTTAAAATAGATGTTAAACTACAAATTCTTTAAGTCATATAAATATCCTCTCTTAAATTGTTAAAAAAACTGTTTTTATTTTGCCACAGTTGGTGAAATTAATCAATTTATTTTTATACTAATTTTCTCTAAATCCTGTTATATGTTTGTGTTCAGTCAAATAACACAATAGAGCGCTGTAGATCCAAAAATATAGGATTATAGCTCTATCTCTATATATATGTTAAAGGTTATTTGTATTTAGAAGCCTGCAGCATTTTGATGATGTGAAATAGTGACCAACTGGGAAATTACTGTTATTTCTGTTAAATAAACTCGTATGATCTTTATTTGTAGACCACACTAAGCAAAGAGATAAATAAAAACTCAAAGGGAACTTGAAGCCTGTTTGCCATCCTTTACTGGATGCAAGCAGCGGCTGTAATTACTTTAAAATACACGGCAGTCGTTTCATATAGACAGTACATGCAGACAGTACTGCTCCAGGATTGTTATGTACTGCTACTGCTACAGAAATACCTCAACAAGAAGACAAATAGTTACCTCATGGCAGGATGTACTGGACTGTGCCACTGTAGGACAGCCAACAATGGGACTTCCAAACCCTATGAAAAGACAACAACATTATTTAATAATTAAAACCTCCTCTTCGACCCCTCTACCTCTCACATTGGACTCTCCAGGAGGCTGAAAGCCCGATAGAGGGCAGAGAAGTGACAAGGTGATGAGAGGCATTATGAGCTATGGTCTTTCCATGTGATTTCCATGCATCCTCATTACATTTTCACTTTTTACAGGTGCTAGCTATCCTAGGTCCATGCTAACCAAGCCTACCTCGGATATGGGCAAGAGAAAAGTGAAACCATACCATCGCCAGGGTTAACAAGGTCCCTGTCAGGTGTTGAGGAGCCAGGATACTGATGAAAAGTGTACTGAAACAAGAAGACTCAAATTGGCAATAGGTGAGAACAGGGCACTGTTGGAGTGCTAATATGCAAGTAACCCCAGGAGAAGAGGTTACATGAACAGGATGTGGGACCTCTGATATCTCCAGCATCCAGATTGTCAGCAAAACAACTACTAACTCAGTGTTCTAACATTTGGAGGAAGGAACTGCTCTCACAGCTAGAGACTGACGAGGTACAACACACAAGCTACGGCAAGGGGGAGCCAGGAAGACAAGTTGGGGGAGATATCATCATCACCCCGAGCTTGGGTACCAAGCCCAGGTACGATGGAAGAAGGAGCGTTGAGTGTGAGAGAAACTGACCTGAAAGGTCATGGTGAAGCTTTAAATTTGGACCCTCCGTATTCAGTTACCAAGATTACGTGAAGTACTCTCTGAAGGTCTGCTAGATGATGTACCCTGAAAAGGAGATTAGAGGACAAGATGAAGGTAGCGTGGAGGGAAGTTATCGGTATTGAAGTAAAAGGAAATACAGCAAGCATGAGAACCGGCCCCATGCAACCACAGGCCAATAACCTGCCTCAGTACCACATGGAAGCTCCTGTCAGGCATCATATCGGAGGCTGAACAGGCATATGGTTCAATACATGAGGGGCGCACAGAAAGGAATCAGCAGGAATACTAGAGGAGAGAATCCCCAGCTACTGGCAGACAGAGCAGACGCCTGAGACTGCAAGAGTTTGAATAATACAGGCTAAGGGAAGCATGTATAAAGTAAACAGAAAAGGCACAGTACCTTTAATGCCTATGGCATGTTCTAACCTCTGTAATAGAAACTGTGGTGACCAGTAATGAATGCAGCACTGCGACGTGGCAGATTTCTTTTCTGATGTATTAATCAAACATTTTTATCATATCACATTAGTAATAGTAATATCATTTTCTCCCTTTAGCATAGCAAGAGCACTCCTGTCACTTAAATGGTAAATGGCCTGTATTTATATAGCGCTTTACTGGTCCCTAAGGACCCCAAAGCGCTTTACATATCCAGTCATCCACCCATTCACACACACATTCACACACTTAGTTGTAAGCATGTGCACTACAAATGGGCCTTATGCTCTACACACACACACTTGACGCAGTGAGGCCAGTGTTAGTTCATGGGAGACGTTAAACAGATAGTGAGACTCCTGTTTATCAGGGACGTAAATCCTTAGGTGATGGCCAAGCAGAAAACAAAGTCATAATTCTGTCTGTGAGGGAGAATTATGACTCTGCCATCCCACCTACCCATGTCATGTTTGGTGACAGGGTGTGTACCACACTCAACATGGACCAGAAGAAGCAAAGGAAAGAGTTGTCTCAGGAGATTAGAAAGAAAATCATAGACAAGCATGTTAAAGGTAAAGGCTAGAAGACCATCTCCAAGCAGCTAGATGTTCCTGTGACTACAGCTGCACATATTATTCAGAAATTTAAGATCCATGGGACTGTAGCCAACCTCCCTGGATGTGGCCGTAGGAGGAAAATTGATGACAGATCAAAGAGACGGAAAATCCAAATGGTAACAAAAGAGCCCAGAAAGACTTCTAAAGAGATCCGAGGTGAACTTCATGCTCAGTGAACATCAGTGTCAGATCGCACCATCCGTCGCTGTTTGAACCAAAGTGGCTACATGGGAGACGACCAAGGAGGACACCATTGCTGAAAACAAATCATAAAAAAGCCGGACTGGAATTTGCCAAACTACATGTTGACAAGCCACAAAGCTTCTGGGAGAATGTCCTGTGGACAGATGAGACAAGAATTTTACTTTTTGCCAAGACACATCAGCTCTATGTTCACTGACAGAAAAATGAAGCATATCTAGAAAAGAAACATGGAGGAGGCTCGGTTATGTTCTGGGGCTGCTTTGCTGCATCTGGCACAGGGTGTCTTGAATCTGTGCAGGGTACATTGAAATCTCAAGATTGTCAAAGGATTCTGGAGAGAAAAGTGCTGGCCAGCGTCAGATAGCTTGGTCTCAGTCGCAGGTCATGGGTCTTGCAACAGGACAGTGACCCAAAAACACACAGAAACACCCAAGAATGGCTAAGAGGAAAACACTGGACTATTCTAAAGTGGCCTTCTATGAGCCCTGACCTCAATCCTATTGAGCCTCTTTGAATGAAACATGCCGTCTGGAAAAGGCGCCCTTCAAACTGGAAACAACTGGAGCAGTTTGATCAGGAGAAGTGGACCAAAATACCTACTGAGAGGTGCAGAAGTCTCATTGACACTTACAGGAATCGCTTGATTGCAGTGATTGCCTCAAAAGGTTGTGCAACAAAATATTAAGTTGTAGGTACCATCATTGTTGTCCAGGTCTGTGTCATGCATTTATTATTTTTAAATAATTCTGTTCAAGCATGGTTAAAAAGCAATGTGTGACTTTCAGTGGTTAACATTCATAGAATTTGTATTTACTTATGCTTTTGTCAGATTACAGTTATTTCTGTGACCATTGTGAGGTTTTCGTTCATTGACTGAAGGGTACCAAGAATTTTGTCCACGTCTGTAAATGATATATAAATTAGGCACAATCACTTCCTTTATTTCTACTGTGTCTGGACTCAGTGGAGACCTTCAAAAAGCAGCTAAAGACATGTTTATTAGCTTTTAATTGGAACAGGCTTTTTATGATGTATTTATGACTGTATTGTGTTTTTACCTTGTAAAGCACTTTGTGTCTGTGAAAGGTAATATAGAAATAAACTTTACTTACTTACTATTTATTGTAATCATTTGGCAGCTTTAACTTTGCACTAAACTTGTTTTCACAAAATCGCACTGGTTTTAAAAAAGTAAGGACACACTCTCCATTGTGCCTTCTCACCTTGCTGGATTGCTGTTCTTCTTTCTCTTGTAGCTGCAGCTGAAAAATGAAGGTCTGCTCCTCCAGGGCACTGAGCATACAAGGTAGATGTGATGATTTGTTGTCTATCCGACAGAATGAAGCCATGGTGATCTCCGCTGACTGGTGGCTTTAATAGAAAGTGTAAACCGTTATGCTCATTAGGAGGCTAAAGAACACAGAAAACAACTTGCCAATTACTTCCCTGCTTACAAAGCATTTGCACACCGAGTGCATATGTACTTACCAGACGTCGTCGACTACGAGAACTGAGCCATCAGGCATCATGGGAAGGTAAGACGAGTTATAGTTTGGAAGAATCTTCACATCTTTGACACACATTCTGTCCTGTGAGCTGCAGTTCATCACTGAGGAAAAAGTTACCCACTAACCATTAGCTGTTTATGAGCTTATTGTACTTCCAGGTACAATTGCATCATTTTGGTGTTTTGCTAACTTGACGCAGTTTTCTGGACCATTCAAATTCCCCATTTTTGGTATGTTTAACAGAATAGTATTGTATATTGTGTATATTCATTTTGTTTCCTTCGTTCAATTTGAACAAGTTTAAAATGCAGTAAAAATCAGATGAAGGTAGCGTGACAGACGTTTACTTTGATCACACAAAAATGAGGCAGGACTGCGTGATGGATAATTCTAAGGAGCTCGGAAAGCAACCGGCTTCATTAAGTTTCTTGAAGACGTTTCACCTCACATCCAAGAGGCTACTTAAGCTCTCACATCAAATAGTCACAAGTGATTAAACCCTATTTAAACCCCGGTGGGCTGCCCCCTACTGGGGCATTTAAACCATATTTAAACCTGTTTGGGTTTATGTTAGGCAACAACCAACGTCCTGGCAACAAATTTCTTACTTGACTAACTATGCGGGGAAAAATTAGACACGTGCTTAAAACTAAGAAACACTCAAAAATGTCAATATAATATTGACAATAATAACAAAAGGGATTTGAAACCACGTATCTCATTATTTAGTGATGAATCATGGCGCTTAACTGTGTGGCGTCTGACATCGTTAATGATCAACATTACACGTAGCTGCTTTAGTTTAAGCGGCTGCTGTTTCACTTAATACTGAGACAGGTAGCTGTTGTTTGGGAGAGATCCAGATTTGGGAAAATACAATTAAAAAAGTAATAAAAGTCCATGTTTTGCGTCCGTGTGTGCATGAGCTGCTGTTCTACCCTTGAGGACGGTCAGATGTTTTCCAGAAACAGTCATCTGTCTACACTGGACACTGGGAGGTGGAAGAACATCCAGAGTAGTGCTGACTAGGAAAGAAGAAACCATGGTGTTTGTTTACTGTCAGACTGGACAATGGAATTATAATTTATATGTAATCCAATGGGACAGATACTGGTTTCCTAGTCTTATAACCTCATTAGTTGTAGGTTCTAGACTACAATCCTTTTTAACTCTTGTGACACACATAGATCATTCAGTATGTTGAGAGATGGTGTGTTTGCCTTGTGTCTTGAAGGTGCTAAGATCTTGTCTGATGGTGCAGGTTGGACTCCTAAACTGCAGCAGAGTCAGGTAGCCAAGCTCCCTTAATTCTGCATTTTCCTCCATCTGCTTCCACACAGTGACTACAATCTGTCATCACAGAGAGGCAGGCACAGAGAAAACAGGACCAGGGAATTGCATTCAACTACAGGTTCCACCTCTGGAGTTCATCATACAGGGTACTATGCAAAAGTCTTAAGCCACCGTTAATTTCTTACACTTTGTTAGGAAAATTGGAAATAATAATGGGTTGCATTTATACAGCGCTTTTTGGGGCCCTCAAAGCACTTTACAATTACACTATTCATTCACTCTCACACACTGGTGGAGGCTACAGTTGTAGCCACAGCTGCACTGGGGCAGACTGACAGAAGCGAGGCTGCCATATCGCGCCATCGGCCCCTCTGGGCATCACCAGTAGGCAGTAGGTGAAGTGTCTTGCCCAAGGACACAACGACTGAGACTGTCCGAGCCGGGGCTCAAACCGGCAACCTTCCGTTACAAGACGAACTGCCAACTGCTGAGATGCTGCGAAGGGCGAACTGAACCTCCAGCCTCCCGGGGATCCGGCAGCTTATGCGCCACAGCAGACGCAGCTGCAGCAGGAGGCAGAGGGCCAGCAGCTGCTGGAGCGTCGTCATCCTCGGCTCGTAACATGTTCGAGTCAGGGGTCACCAATGTGGAGGTAAACACAGACGAGACGAGAGCTCTCACACGCCAACGTTTCTCACTCCAATGTTATTCTTGAACTAACAACTGAAAACATCGTACTCAGCAACACACTTCCTGCGTGTGAGTGCAGTCCACCACAGTGGAAATCAGGCAAAAACAAGAGTTTGTAGATAAGATAAGCTTTCTTGTCATTTCTGTCTTCACAAAGATTTTTCCGGGCTTCTTGAAGGGCTTTCCAGAAATCTTCTAGGGTTGTTGGCTGCTGCTGTTCTCTGTAAAGATGATGCGGGCTCCGAGGAGGCCGATCGACGGTGCACTCCATTGTGTGTTTTTCTCTTCAGGTATGCTTTTACTCCCCTTTTTACTTTAGTTTGGTTTTAAAAAATTTGTCATCTAGTTTTTGTTTTTAGTTTAGTTTCTGTTGATTATAGAAACATTGCTACTCAGTAGTTTGCAAGCCTGACAATATCAGGCAGAACTGATCCAGGGTATCACTGAGCTGGATGGTCTCAGGTGCACAGTCTCAGATTGACCGAAACAATGCCTAGATTTAGGTCAGGCATGTGTGGGGGCTGGTCAATAGTATCAGTTCCTTCATCATACTCTTGTCACATGAGACCAGTGACCATTCTGGTGCAACACAAGAAACCCAGGACCTGCTACACCAGCGTATCATCTGACAGCGGCTCCAAAGATTTCACTCTGACACCTAACGGCCATCAAGCTGCCGTTGCCCAGCTTGTAGAGGTATGTGCATCCCTCCATGGATGAGGTTGCCCATTCCTTAACCTACAAACAAACCAGTCATGCTGAGCATTATTACAGGCAGCATAACATTCCCCATGGCTTCTCCATTACTTTCACATTTGCCACATCCACTCAGGGTGAACCTGTTAAGAGGTAAATGAATTGGTTTTTATCAGCACCTCCAAGTCTGAGGCCATGTAGCTCAGCTGGCAAAGGGCGGAGAGCCCACTCCGGGTCAGCGACGAGTTCCTGCCCCAAGTGGTGGAGTTTAAGTATCTGAGGGTCTTGTTCACAAGTCAGAGGAGAGGGGACCAGAAGATCGTTAGATTGATTGGTGTTGCGGCTGCACTGATGCAGGCGATGTACTCGTGGTGGCAAGAAAGCTGAGTGTAAAAACAAAGCTCTCGATTTATCAGTCAGTCTACGTCCCTACCCTCACCCATGGTCACAAGCTGTGGGTAGTGACCAAAATAACGTGATCTGGGACACAAGCAGCAGAAATGAGCTTAATCCGAAGGGCTGCTAGACACAGTGCTCGGCCATCATTCCTCGATATCGAAAGGAGTCGAGGTTGTTCAGGAGTTGGGTGCCTCCTGCGTGAGGTGTTGCAGGCATGTCCTACCAGATGGAGGCCTCGGGGCAGACACAGGACATGTTGGAGAGATTATATGTTTCCACAGGTCTGCGAACGCTTTAGTGTTCCACGGGATAGGCTAGAGGAGGTGGCTACGAGGCAGGAGGTCTGGGCTTCTCTGCTTAGGCTGTTGCCCCCGTGACCCGGTCGCAGATTTGTGGAAGAAAATGAAAGCATAGATGGATGGAGTGGCCTCGTTGTTGGCCCTCTAGTAGGCCTGTAGTTAATGTAATTAACACCAAAGCAACTGAAACCGATTAAAAATCCCCTCTGCGACTTAACTGACCAGATTAATATACCAAGGGTTGAATTTATTCAATGCTTTACTTTGATTAAAAAGTGTTCCTGTAATTTGTTTGAGTAGTGTAAAGAAATCAGGGATGGGTCAAGACTTTTGAACAGTTTTGTACCATTTAGGAATAATAAGCACAGTACAAACAAACACTAACAAATATATACACTATACACTATACAATACATGTTTACTTTTTTTACACCATTTCTTTCCTGAAGGCATCAGAACTATGAATGAACACATGTGGAATTCTGTAATAAAAAAAAAGTGTGAAATAACTGAAAACATGTTTGATATTTCAGATTCTTCCAAACAGCCTTTGCTTTGATTCCTGCTTTGCTCACTCTTGGCCTTCTCTCCATGAGCTTCATGAGGTCGTCACCTGAAATGGTTTCAACAGTCTTGAAGGAGTTCCCAGAGATGCTGAGCACCTGTTGGTCCTTTGCCTTCACTCTGAGCTCCATCTCATCCCAAACCATCTCCACTGGGTTTAGGTCAGGTGACTGTGGAGGCCAGGACCCATCAGACCAAAGCACAGATGTCCTCTGGTCTAATGTCCACTCCTTGTGTTTCTCAGCAGCTGTTTGACCATAAAGGCCTGATTCACACAGTCTCCTCTGAACATGCAGAGATGCTACTGGGGCTCTGTGTGGCATCTATCTGGGCTCTAATCTGAGCTGCTGTTAACTTGTGATTTCTGAGGCTGGTGACTCGGATGAATGTATCCTCAGCAGCAGAGGGGACTCCTGGTCTTCCTTTCCTGGGGCGTCCTCATGTGAGACAGTTTCATCGTGGTCTTTATGGTTTTTGTGACAAAGTTTTCGCAGTTTTACAGCCTGACTGACCTTCACTTCTTACAGTAATGATGGGCTGTTGTTTCTCTCAGCTGATTGGTTCTTGCCATAATATGAATTCTAACAGTGTCAAATATGGCTGTCAGCTGTGCACCAACCTGACTGCTGCACAACACACCTGATGGTCCCAAACCCACTAAGAAGGCAAGAAATGCCACAGATGAGCCCTGACAGGCCCACCTGTGAGGGGAAACATGTCAGGTGACCACATCATGAAGCTCACTGAGAGAAGGCCGAGGGTTTGCAGGCTGTCAATCTATCTACATCTACACACACACACACACACACACACACACACACACACACACACATGTCTGGTTTGCTATCTTCGTGGGGACATCCCATTGACATAATGCTTTCCCTAGCCCCTTACCCCAACCCTAACAATTAAAAATGAATGCCTAACCCTAACCCTTACCCTAAACCTAACCATAACCTAATTGTAACCCTGACAGTAAAACCGCATTTTGAGTGTGAAAATTGCTTTCAACCCCGAGGGGACCTGGATTTTGGTCCCCACGGTGCAGAAAGTCCCCACCAGGATAGTAAAAGTCAGATTTTGGTCCCCACCAGGATAGTACGAACCCGTACACACACACACACACACACACACACACACACACACACACACACACACACACACACACACACACACACACACACACACACACACACACACAGTGTACATGCATACAAGTGTGTCCAACCTTGGCTTTACGTGTACTGACTGGCAGCTTGTCCAAAGAGACAGTGAGACAGAAGATAAGCTGGTTTTCCAACACCCAAGCAGACTGCAGGAGATCAACATAAGACAATTTTTTTGTTTAAATAAATAAAAGAATATGGACTGAGTTAAACAGTCACAACAGTACTATATCTAACAGCTGCCATCACAGGTAATTCTGGGAAAAACAAAACTCTTAAAAAAAACTTTGGTTAATAAAAAATGAAACCTGTGCTCGCTTAATGTTAGTTTAGCTTTAATTTTATGTGTTTCATTTTCCTGTTTGCAGATATATTAAAATTTAAAGAATAGTTTTACAATCATTTGTTGGATGTGTTTGTTTTTTCCTGAACAGTTTGCTGCAGCAACTCTTCTGCATGTTATGGTAATTGAACTGTGCAGGTGCTGCTGCGACTGGTGCATGGATGTACGGCTCCTGAATGACTGGTTCCAGCCTGAACACCTGCCTTATATATAAAGCCTGGAGCGCTTCACACGCTTCCCCTAACAGCTGATCAGCTGGGTGAGCTGCCGTTACTTTGAACACATCGATTTCTCCTGTTTTTGGACAGGAGGTCAGACTCTGTCTTTATTTTGGTTCCTTTCCTCTGTGAGCTCATGTATGTTGGCATCTATCAGACCTCAGCTTTATTTGATTTACTATTTTGGCCTCGGCTCACCCTGATGTGTTGACACTCCTGTTCTGTTGTTTTTCCCTCATTACTTTGTAAATAAATACCATGTAATGACCAGTGATTGTTTCCTGTGGCTGCGTGGGTGTTGGTGGGGAGCAAGTGCCTCATCCATGCCATCTCCTGGCCCGCAGACGGGTTGTAACAATAGGGACTAGACAGGAGAGCGCTGAGAGTGTTTGTGTAGTTTGTTTTTCTAAAAGTAACCTTGTACTTTTACTCCTCACATTTTCAAAAACAGGCTCATTACTTTGCATTCAAGAGGAGTTATTATTTGTTAGTGCGAGCCTCCAAACATCAAACTGATTCAAGTCTAAACAGTAACACATGCATGGCAGTCCTGTTGTTTAATCATCACCAGAGGATGATGCATGAAAGAGCTGAAGTGTGTCAAAGTCAGGGGTTAAAACTGGGCTTCATGAGCTGCAGGGCTTCAGCATCTAGTTAGCCCCACAGAAGACGAGCGCACATAAAGGGAGTGATGTGTTACTGAAGGTCATTTCAAATGCAGCATTTCTGCAAACACACAAATTGTTTGTGCGCAGTTTGTGTAACAGTGTGTTGCAGCTAAAGGTCCAGCTGCTTATTTGACAGGGAGAGAAAAGAAAGAGCTAACTTCACTCAGACAGACAGATAAGACAGACGGGACATGGCAGGAAGAAGAGAGCTTACATTTAAAGGTCAGTGGGATTTTTTAAACGAGATACTTTGTTTGTACATGTGACTGTTTTTTAAATTTTGAAACATGCTGCAAATCAAACTAAGGCAGACGAACTGTTATACAAGGCTGCATGAAAACCCTCTGCAGGTTAGTTTGCTGCACTGTGAGGATTTAAAGTAAAGCACAGTGTGTGCCTGGTGCACAGTGGCTGTGGGTTCATGGCCACAGTTAGCTTACATCACATGTAGCAGAGAGTCACATGAATTTGATGAGCTTAGATCCTTGATGCCAGCTTTATAGCATCTAGTATAAAGACAGTATAAACTGTGGAGGATGAAACATCTGCTCACATCTGGTTGAATCCAGGTGTGTCCATCCACAGAGAGGTCAGCTGATCACAGCCTGCACACTAAGAACAGCTGCTGGAGCTCTCAGGAGAAATGATTGTGAGTTTGATTCAGTTCCCCACACTGAGCCGTGACAACCAGTTTTAGGTTCCCCACCTGCTGAACCCACTTTAACCTCTGACTGTGCACACTTCCTGTTTACAGGCAAAGTCCCCTCTACAACGGAGGCAACAGCAAGTAGATTTGATTTGATTTTCCTTTTTCTTCACACTCAAGCTGAGTATAATTAGAAGCAAAAATAGACTCAAGTTTGTTCCCCTCTACTGATATTATTCTATCATTATGTTCATATAGCACAGGGTTCAGTCAGCTTTGGACAAAATAGAAGTGTCCTCCTTTACTTCCTTACTTTGAGCACATTTAGAGCCTTTACTTTTTTTTATTCGAGTAAATAAGTTGAATCAGTACTGTGACTTTTACTGGAGTATTTTTTACTAGTAGTATCTGCACTTCTACTCGAGTACAGACAATCTAAACCACCCTCTGGTTTTTTATCTAATTAGGACATATATGTAGGTTACTTAAAAACTATATAGTTCCTGTCTCGTTGTAGGTAACATGCGATAATGAGTGATGACAGTTCTGCAAAAACATTAGATATGTGTAAATCTATGACTTCCTCTTCTTCAGTACTGGCTTATTGATTTTACCTTGGCTTGTTCTGTGTCGTTGTGCATCGCTGCACTACTGGGTGAGCATTTATGACTGACAAGTTGGTTACACTGTGTGAAGGTCTGCTTGTCCCCCAGTCTTCTTCGGCTCTGTTCTGCGGTCCTACACTCTACATCCTCGGACTCTACATCCTCGCTGTCTTCACTGCAGCTGCTCATGCGGCCACACTGCTCAGCCGGTGTCAGCCGCCAGCTCTCCGCGGCGCACACGCTGGCCAGAGCGCAAAAAGAACCCCCCAGGTCCTTCCAAGACAGAGCACCATCGTCCCTGTCCGTTAAGCCCCGAGACCGCAACACCAGCAGAAACTGGAGAGTCTCCCCGAGGTAGACGTTCTTTCGCTTCCTCAGCGAAAGAACGTCTACCTCGGGGAGACAGTTGCAGTTTTTATGTTGGTGTAAGTACAGGATGTCTAACAGCTATGTTAGGGCTGTGGTTGTGGGGACTGCACCTGGAAGAAGAGGGAAGCGAATGTTCTTTTAATTGTGTCACAAGTTGTCAAATAGAACATTTGTGGTTTTGAGCTGATGTATCCATGTAATTTACGCAAGAGGGGGCGTCCTAATACCCCGATGTATAAAACTGTGTTCTGAAGTTTTGGAGATGAGATCTGATGCTGTTTGCATACAGTGTCCATCTCCCACGCTGCGTGTGTTCATTAAAAAATCTTCGTTTGACTCCACCTGACAGGGTCAGTGTGTTATTCCGATCTCCTCCACCTCTCTCTCCTCAAAATGAACCTTAACAAGTACCGACGTGTATGCTGTGTGTAAATATGACTTATCACCACTAACCTTCAGAGAGTGACAAAATGTACCTGGACATAATAGCCACAGTTGTCTAATAACCAAAATATAAGGGACACTTACGTTACAGTATGTAGTAGCACTCTATGATAAAAAAAATCCATATTGTGTAATTTTGTTGAATGTTCAGCTGTTACTGGTGTAAAACATGAACAAGCAGAATAGGAAGCGATGTTCTTCGAAATCTAAGCGAAAGCTGGCAGGTGCAACAGACAGAAAGGTCTCTTTCAGTGAAGTCAACGCGACGTGACTTGGAAACCACGGGAAAGGAAACCATTTACTTCAGTTACGCTGCTGTAACACAGAAGCATCCTGCCAACCGTGCACACACTGCTGCTGTATCCTTTCTGGATGTAATATCCAGCACATGTTAATTAGCGCGACTGTTGAGATCCCAGACAGGACTGTGACACTCCTGAAGCAGTACTTTCAAGAGTTTCATTGTTAATGATGGCTTATTTATGAATGAATAGAAAGTCAGTTTTAGAGTAAAATAAAATAAACCACTGGTTTCCTGAGTGAAGGGAAATAAATACCTTATGTCCCTTTGATTTGAAGACGTTGTTCAGTATTAGTCGTCGCTTTGACTCTCTTTAAACAGACTGACTGTAAAAGATGAATAATATCCTTTCATCAGAGGAGGTAGCCGCTCAAACACAGTATGCCTGAATCTCCCTTACGAGCCACTGCTGAGGTGACCAGATGTACACTGTATAGGGCGGCCGACTCTGGACGGAGAACAAGACGATCGAATGTTTGACACTGGGCAATAAATTCAATACTTTCAACAATGAACGAACACCTCTGATCTAGGAAACAACCTGTTGTAAGGAGGTTCATTTAAAATCAAAGTGGCGCATGCATAATTCATGTATATGCATGCAGTCACGTCTGCCGCTGTCTGTCACCTGTGCTACCTCGCATGCAGGGATGACCCTCACTAAGGCTGGGTCAACACTGTCAGTGAACCCACTCTGTGACGCTTCTTATGCAATCAAAGAAACGTGGTTTTCAGTCTGTGTTAGATTGTACGGACAGCAGTTGGTGAAGAACACAACTGAAGCAGTCGTCTAGCGTTAGCACTTTACCTGCTAACAAACTGCTAATATGGTCTGTGACTCTACTTTCCTTCCACAGGTACGTCCTCAGAAAGGAGGCAAAGGTAAGCATGCTGGCCCTGCACTTGCCCAATGTAACTTTGGACCTCAGTATGGAAGAGCAGGTCAATGACAAAATGAAACTGGGACTGCTGTGAGTCTTTGGAAACAACAGCGAGCTATGAGCCTTCTGCCCGACAGGTTCCTAAGACGTGGTTTATGTTGTTGAAAGTGTGGATCTGAAACAATGTAGCAATCTTAGTCTAAAGCTAAAAGATGTGTTTTCATAAATGTAAACAAACTGAAACTCATAATCCAGAAATAGCTTTTAGAGTCCAGACTCACCACTCAACAGCACAAACAAGCCTGTGGTGTTTCAGGAGACACGCCCACAGGCACTTATTTTGAAGCACTACCTTAATTTCACTGGGGGAAAAAATCATTACACAAACCTGATGTAAATCAAAACATTTAAAATCCTGCCTAAAAGTGATCTTTTTTTTAATTCACCTGGAAGATGTACCTGTACCACCACAGCTGCTATCTGCAGACTTCTCCTGTAGATGAGATTTACTGTCTCTGAGCCGTGTTTAAAGGCAAGCTTATGTAAAAAAGCAGTCTGTATGTTAAAATACAAAAAAAGAGTTGAGCAAGGAAGCGATCATCTGTCTGATGAAATCAATAACAGCTGTTAATGCAAGAACAATGTCTTGGTTTTCTGCAGTGCTCTGTGCAGCGAGACTGTCTTGATGCTTTTATTTTCACAAACTCCCGTCTGTGTCATTACAGACACCGCTCCTCTGTAACCTTGGGACAGCTTGTACCTTTTAATTAATTTAAGCATTAACACAGGCTCAATAAGAAAATGCAGTCCCAATAATAAACTCACCTTAAACTATCTCAGTCTTTCTTTTTCTCGCACTCCTTTTAAAGTCTGGTTGCTCTTCATTATACGGCTTCCATCCCAGTCTCTTTCTCTTTCCATCTCAGCTTCTCCCATCATCATTTTCTCTCCTGTCCTAGATGAATCATGTCTTACAAAAGCACCACCAGCTGCTAGCAGTCCCTGTCCCTGCTGTCCCAGCTGGGGTTGGACAGCCCGTGGGAACTGTTTACTATCCAGCAAATCTTTGTATTGGATCTCGGGCCTAATCATCCTCAGACAGGCCGTCCTGGAAGCATTGTCGAGACCCGGCTGGAGCTCGTATCCAAGAATCTTTACTACTCCGCTCTGAAAGGGTCGGATATTTTTGTCGCGTATCCGGTACGCTTCTACGGGCTTTCCACCATCCTTCAGACAAACCCGGCCCAGGATTTCCCGCCGCATCCTGAGAAGAGCTACTTCTTGCTCCATCTGGGCACGACCAAACTTGTCGATATCCTTCCAGAACGTGCGGTTGAAGGTTTTGTATAGGTACCAATCTAAGGCGTTCCACTGGCGTAGCTTCTCCCGCTGACGATCCGTTAGCGACAGATTGGGCAACATCTTGCCTTGTGAGCGTCCAGCTCTAGCACCGACGCCAGCCGCTACGGCAGCTTTAGCGACCCAGCTTCCGCTCATTACGCTGTTGCTGCCGGACTTTTGCTGCCGAGCGTTAAGGCTAAATGAGACTACAGCATCCAGTGACCAGCAGAGGGCATGTCTCAGCAGGATCATAGACTCATCAAAGTACTCGGACACAAGAATCAGTCTGAATGTCCATTATTGTCCATGCCAAAATCAAACCAAAGCAGGTTGCGGGCATAGTGGTTGTTGCAAAGACGAGGGTCATAGTATTTATTTGGGTCGTCGACAAAGTCGCCAAGCCCCTTTGCCTTCTGAAAGGCAGGAGCTACTTCTTTGTAATAAGCAAAAGAGGACTCGGCCAGCGCGACAGGATCCCTGATGATAGAAAAGTAGAATGTGTCTGCAGGCATCACTTTCTCCACCTGAAAGACAAAAATTGAAACAGTTACAAATAACGATTCTACTGCAGTAGTATCACGTGTTGTCTCTGACATCCGTCACGGTTCAACTATCTATTGTTTTAATTATGAAACCAACAGAAGCTCCTCTGATGTCATTCTACCACTGAGCATGCTCAATCTGCACAGAGGGTTCGGCTTGCTGACACGGGTATTTACAGGTATTTACACTAGCAGTCTGGTGATTAGCCGGAATGACAAATAATGCTAATGTCACGGTTCTGGGTCAGTTTCGACCCAGTATTTTGAGTTTTGATTGTTAGTTTATTTTTGAATGATTGTTGTGGTTTTGGGTGCTATGAGTATTATTAATATGATGATGATGATTATTATTAGAGTTCTATGTTTCTGTTTATTTGTGTTTAGGATTTGTGTTCTCATGTTTTGTGTGGGTTTAGTTCCATGTGTCATTTTCTGTCTGTCTCTCAGTGTCGAGTCTGCGTCTTTGTGTAGTGTTCTTGTTTCCTGTTTTATTGTGAAGGTCTGCGTCTCATGTGAGTGTGTTCAGTTTTACCTCTGTCTCGTCTTGTTGATTACTCCCAGCTGTGTTCCCCACCTGTGTGTAATCTCCCTGTGTTTCCCTGTGTCTATTTAAGTCGCGTCTTCTGTCTTTGTAGTTGCTGGTCTGTCTGTGTGTCCACCCTGCTTCATCTGTGTGTTCGCCCTGCTGTTGTCTTCATGTACCATCGTCTCCCTTCCTTCATGTTCAGGTTCGTGTTCAGGCTCAGTAGTTTAGTTATCCCAGTGTAGTTTAGTTCTCCGTTTACCGTTTGTCCATCTATACTTTTGTGTTTAATAAACCACCCTCACACCTTCACTACTGCCTGCGATTGGATCCTCCTTTATTATTTCCACACGGCTCATCTCACTCGCCGTGACAGCTAATGCACGGCCCGGCAGAGTTAGGCTAACCAACCCCACTGGGACCATCTAGTGCTGGTTGAAGGGTTCAGTTCCCTAAGAGTCTGAAGGTTTGGATGGGCTGGCAGTCCTCCTACAGTCATACAGGCGGTTAGGTAAAGTCAGACTAAGCATGGAGATAAGTGTCTGTAGTGTTTTTTGTCCAATTTGAGCAAATTTCTAAATGAACATCACTTTAGCCCACAAAATGACCTCTGTGTATTATTTTTGTGTATTTTGTTCATTAGTTTATACCGATTATCTTCTGCCAATGTTTATTATATGGCTGAGGCTACTGCTGTGTCACATCTGTATATGAGTTCGTACACTTTCATTTTCTATATATAAACTATAAAATGAGTCTCTTTAAAATGTCCGGCCATGCTGGAAATTTGAACAGTGGAGGATTATACAGATTGCTGTATGATTATCAAACCATTTTCAGTCATTACTGTCAGCCTTCTATTTTACCCACCATTCTCCGCCCGTGAACGACTTACCTCTGGCTTATTAAACCTCATGTGATTGCCCATGATGTGAAACTCTGTGGCTCGGGGACCTCGATAACCTTTGATTCTGTGAGCATTGAAAGGTAGTGGGTACCTCAGCTGGTAGCCCAGTGGGAGGGCAAAGCGAAGGTTGCGTTCCTCTCCAAAGCGGTACAGCATGTTGAGCACTGTGCTGCTTGCTGTCTTGTGTGTCTTGAGGATTATTACAATTTTTTGCTACATTTCAGCTTTTTCAGCTATTTTTAGCAGACAGCTTCGGCATTACAGCATCCACACTGCATTTTTGCAGGAAATGCAAATCTTTCTAGTTATTATTATTATCTAGACCAATCTAGACTAGACTGTGATCATTACAGCCACAGCTTGAGGTCTTTAACAGTCTCAGTGTTTTTCTTTTCATGTTTGTCTGAGAATTTCCCCAAATCACGCGATGATCATGATTACTGACAGTCTGGTATGAAAAGTAGTTTTGTTTTGAGTTGTGTGGGTTTTTCCTGTGTCATAGTTTCACAGAAAAGCGTCATCAAGATGTAGTCACAGCCAGAGGCCAGCAGGTGTCACTGTGGAGATGGTTTCAGATTGTTTCCACACTTCAATATAATCCCTGCACAAATGCTTCAGTGTTTCACGAAGCCTCGCTTTGCCCATCACCAGCAAGCATGCACCAAGTGCTGTTACTGCTGCACACACGATCTTTTCTCAGATGGACCAAACTGTCCGACCTGCAGATGTGCGTGGTTCATTCCCATGTGTCAGTTTAAAGATAACTCACTGAGTGTCAGAAAGACGAGTTTGCTTCTCTTCTGTACTGCAAGTGAAAAAAACAAACTGCAGGATGTCCTCAGTGTCAGAGATGTTTTCATGTAATTTGAAAGCTTTGGATGTTGTTATCAAATAATTTCAGAATTCCTGGAAATAATCAAATTTTCATTTTTACTTAAAATTTATTCTAAGCTTATAATCATTTGCATTCTACTCTAAACTTGAAAACTTGATTTTATTCATTTTAAATGATATCAAGGTCTGGGCTATGTGACCACCTGTTTGTGGTTTTGCACTGGTTGTTTCTGGTTTAAGTAATATTCTATGTTGTTGTTGTTGTTGTTGTTTTGTGACCCTGCCAAGAGGGGACACTCTTTAGAAATGAAGACAAACACAGCAGTTGGAAATCTCCAGTTCATTAAATGTGTGATGGTGGTGATGATGATACAACAATATTACTACTACTAACAATAATAATACATTTTATTTAAAAGCACCTTTCAAGACACCCAAAGACACTTAACAATAGAATCAAATGCATAATCGAACATTGACAAAATGAAGAACAATAAGAAACAAAAAGCACAACATAAAATAAACAAACAGTGGGTTCACAGTGAATATGCAGATTTGAACAGATGGGTTTTGAGTTGGGATTTAAACTGGGAGAGAAAAGCAATGTTTCTGATATCTGGGGTAGAGAGTAACCGAAAGCTCTGCTTCCCATAGTGGTGAGGCGGAAAGAAGGCAACGCAAGCTGGATAGAAGAAGAAGATCAAAGTGAGCAGAAGAGGTTGTGTTTAACAGGTGAGAAAGGGAAGGAGGGGCTTCTAGAATATAGTGGATATATATATATATATATATATATATATATATATATGTATATATATATGTATATATATATGTATATATATATGTATATATGTATATATATATGTATATATATATGTATATATATGTATATATATGTATATATATATATATATATGTATATATATATATATATATATGTATATATATATGTGTATGTATATGTATATATATATATATGTGTATGTGTGTGTGTGTGTGTGTGTATGAGAGAGAAAGTCGGGTCAAGGCCCAAAGGCGATATAAGGGTGGCGGCTCACAACAGTTTTTGTTTGCTACATGGATCATTTTAGTTCAGCTGGGTGTCTTTCCTTTGTTATATTTCTTTAAGAGTTCAAAATGTGTTCATTACATAAATAAAAAAGTAATTTTCTCTGTAGCACTTCATGGATTTAAGCAACACACCTTAGTTGTTCACACAAAGCTTAAAGGTAAAAACAAACAATATATACAGTGTTATCTTCATTTTAGATGTTAAAAAGTATTTGCAGCTCCCAGTGTTTTGTTTTGCGTGGAAATCGCGTCCAAATGGCTCTTTGGGTGTTAAAGGTTGCTGACCCCTGGGTTAACTCACAAAATGAGTTAAAAAGGGGGAGACTGTTACGAAATAAATATATATTCTTAGTGCTTATTTTCTGATTATATTGTTTCATGTATTTTAATCATAAAGGCTTTTATAAACCAAGGCCAGATGTGGCAAAGAATTAGGTCAGAGGGTGACAGGTCGCCTAGCAACAGAGGCTTTAGTAAGGGGAAGTTAAGAAACAGGAAGTTTAGTGCAGAGCTGCAGAGGCATATTAATAAAATACAGGAAACCAGACAGAAAAAGAAGAACTAAGTAACAAACACACACATTAGTCAGACCAGAAGGAGTTGTTTTGATCGAAACTGTGTGTGTCTGTGTGTGACCTATAGCAGAACTATGTATACGTATTTTGCCTGGCAATGCTTTTAGCACTGGGGTACGTGCTCGTGTCTGCAGTTCTCCCTTTCCGGAAATGTACAATAAAGATCATTTTTTGAGCTTTGACCACTCTGAGTAGGAAGTCTTTCTCTGTCGCCAAAAGAATTCAAAAGAACGGAATTGAATACCTCCTACCTACCTCGACATACAAACTCTGTGTGGCTTCACGTGTTCTGTTGATGTTTACATGATCGAAATAACTTGAACACAAACAAAGAGGAAGACGGAAGGAAAAAACTACAAGTCCCAGCATCCTCTGTGTTTAGGGAGCAGTAGTGAAAGTGAAAGCAGGAGGAGGAAGGTGGAGCTGAGGCAGGTGAGTGTTAACATGAATATGTTTCTTCTTATGACATAAAATAATTCCACGCTGTTCGTGTCTGTGGGTGAAATGTGAGGCCGGTCGGCTCCTCTGAGCGCTGGTTTCCTGTAAGTAGAGAGGAAGTGAGTTTAGCTGAGCCTCCGTTTAGTGTGAGAGAGTAGGAGGAGAGTGAGAGCTGTGCTGAGGCAGGGTGAGTGTTAACACCGCTCTGACATTACTGTGTCTCTGTGGCGGGAACAACAGGCTCCGTCAGTGGAGGCAAAAAAATCAGACTTTGCTTTTTCAAAGGAAACAACTTTATGTCGGAAGTTCCCGCACGCTCATTGGATAACGATGTGTCAATCTCGAGCTATTAGCCAATGAGCGTGCGGACTCACAGAAAGACCCGCCTTCATCACGGGACTTTAAAAACTACAATGGCGACAGAAACTCCGTGAGTGGAGTTCAGGCTGACGTCATGAAACTGTGACGTTTGAGCCACTTCCTGTTCTCAGTCCCAGCGTCCTGATCACCGAGGTTTCTGTTGCTCTGATATCTGATATTGATTATATTGGTAAACAGGCTGTAGCAGAACTATCAGGTCTGTTCTGAAAACTGTCTTTATTTTTTCAAAGTAAGGGAATATCTGTGGTCTGATACCGCGGGCTCATGGGCTAAGGACTTGGGTTGACAAGCGCAGATGATTGTGTTGTTTCTTATAAAGGCTTGTGTGTGTGTGTGCCTTCCTGTGTGTGTCCTTGTGTCAGTGGAACTGAATCAGTGTGTTAGAGAAAGTGCTCCTCTGCTGTGCCGTCATCGTGTGGATGCTTCTTTTAAAGTTGGAACTCGTGTTTTTATGATCTGCTTCATTTCATTGAACCTTTATTTCTAACCATGAAGTCCCTTTGAGGTTACAGCCTGCTGGTTAGGTTTAGGCTGTTCTTGTGCTTCAGGCTGAAATATGAGGAGTAAGGAGTGGGGCTGGTTAGCCCTCATGACCCTCACCATAACACATACGTCACAGGACAGTGTTTACCACAGAAACTCCATGAAATGATCAATGAGAACTTTAGAAACCCGTCAGTGTGATGCTTCCAGTACAACAGCACCTCTGAGTGTGTGTGTTTACCTCTCAGACTAACTCCACCCTGACATCAAGAAGATGGAGGAAGAGGATGGAGCAGGATCTGCAGCATCCAGCTGTGTGTCTGTGAGGAGTGACTGGTCCAAAGAACAACCTCCACAGTTCAGTAATGAACCTGCAGCAACAATGTAAGAGAGCTGCTGACTCATTTATTCAGTGTAAATAATGATTTTTGATGCAATGGGAGAAGAAAAATGACAAAAACAGTTTTAAAAATAAGGATTAAAATATTACAAACTATATTTTTGAGTTTCCTGATGTAGTACAAAAATATATGAACATAACTGTATATAGGACAGATATTTTACGGTTCTTTTAGGCAGCACCAAAAAACAAAAAGGCTATTTTTAAGCTGTCTGAGGTAGTGAGTCAACATGTCACACTGGGTCAAAGGTCAGGGAGTAAAAGTGTGTTTTAAGGCAGGTTTAAAGCAGCGAGTGAAGGAGCCTGTCGAGGTAAATCCTTCCATAACTGATCAAATTCAGTTGGTGGACCTCTGTGTGAAATCAAGCATCTGCTTCACAGAGAGGATAACCCTCAAATGGGCTGTACACCATTATATAGGGAGACAAAAACAGAGCTTATTGTAGCCATCGCTCTCTCGCATGGACGTGGCAGTCTTGCTGTCTGCTGCGAATCCTCCCCGTACCTCCGTGACCTCGTCTGGTATCTGCTCCCTCCTCTGTAAGAGACAGTAAAGGAAAACACGTCTCTGCCTAGTCTTGAAAATCTAATCTTATCATCCATCGTTCTTCTAGGGCCTCTTCTTCTTGTGGCCTCAGCTAACTGCTAATATTTAAGTGGCTAACATTAACATGTGTGCCAGCCAGGTTAATGTTAGCCATTAAAGCACCAAAAGGTACTATAAAAGTACTTTTTTTTTTCAAAAACTTACTCAAGTAAACGTAACGGAGTAAATGTAACTCGTTACTACCCACCTCTGGACTTGACTGCGGTAGTTTGTAACCTAAGATCATCACACTGCCCCTCTGATTGTCTCCCCCCAACTACTCTTCCAAGGATTGTCAGGTTGGAGATTGGCCTATAATTAGCTAAGACAGCTGGTCTAGGGATGCTTTTTAAGTAAAGGTTTAACTACAGCCAGCTAGGGATGGGTACCGTTTAGATTTGAAAACCTGCTGAATCAGAATCAGTTGCTGATGATGGCTTTTTTCTTTTACATTAATCATGTATAATCTTAACTCAAAGTGAACATAGACTTGATTGAAGTAACTCAGATCAGCCAATTCAAAATGCTTATTCAATCAACTCTGAGTTTATGGCTCGACTCAGTTTGTTGGCCCTGCACCTTCAAACTATTCCCTGTTTGTCCCTCATGTTTTTTGGATATTGTTTTCACATCTTATGTCACGGCTAGCGGGGCGAGCCATGTTGAATTTAATAAAGGACCCAAGATGCCGACACTGCTGTGAAGTGAGTGAGCTTTATTGAAACGGTGAAGTGCAGCGGAGATGGCCTGTGCAGAAGCTAAGATAACCTCTACTGAAAAAACTAAAAAACTAACCTGAAACCTTAAACGGAGACACGGGGAGATAACACAGACGAGCCGGCAACAAGCAGGAGAAAACAAAGGGCTCATATACACAAAAAAACAATCAGGGAATGAGAAAAGGGAGACACAGCTGGATTAATTGGACATAACCAGACAAGGGGAAGCAAAAGTAGACACACTAACGTAGGACATGGCACTGTCAAAATAAAACAGGAAGTGAACACAGAGACACAATACTAACACAGTACAGAGGGAACACAGAAACCAAAACCTCAGAACTAGAAAATCTTAATCAGGATGAAATTGTAACAAAAGACAATAACAATCAAAACAAAACCACTGAGTCCACAGACTCGGGACATACATCGGCTCAAACTGTGCTCATAAATATTTTGTAAATCAGACTGTGTAGTTGTGAACTGAGTTTTGTAACATTGTGAAACAAAATATGTGAAAAGTTTATGTTTTTGCGTTCATTGATTTGTGTGTGTAAAAATGTAAAACGTGTAATAAACATTAGAACTACTTTTGCTGACACAAAGTTTGGCGAGCACTGCAAGTTGTCCCTTTAAACCAGTCACTGATATAAAGAGAGCACCTTGTTCCAGGGCATCTGAGCATGGAGGGAAAGCTTTATGCAGGAGATGGTAAGAGCTGTTGGGACTAAAGAAACTGAGCAGAAAACTACAGACATCTGGAAACTGAGTTGTTAATTCTCAGTGGGATCACCAGGACTAGCAAAGCTTCACCATGACAGTCATCTGATTGACTGAAGCCATCCAAACATCACTTCATGGACCTTTAGCTTGTGTCTGTGTGTGGACAGACATAACATGAGCTAATTATTCATTACTCCTCCACAGAGTGGAGCAGGAGGGAGCAGAGGTTTCCACTGGTCAGTCTGCACAGCAACATCAAACACACCTGGACTCTGTGGTTATGGTTTGTAGTACTACGTTTACATTTGTTCTTTTCAGTCACCTCTGTGCTGCACTTTGTGGACCAGAGGATTGTCAGTGTGTCCAACATAAATCAGAGTTTGGGCTCCATGATTTCAGTCAGATTGGGGTGACTGTAGCTCAGGAGGTGAGCAGGTCAGCTACTAGTCAGAAGCTTTGTGAATCAAACCCTGGCTGGCAAATGTACTGGGTAACGTACTAAACCCAAGCTGCCCTCTGATGCATCCATCAGAGTGTGAAAGAACGTATTTAAGCACAGAACAATGTGCTTGGTTGAATGAGGCATGTTGTATAAAATGCTTTGTGTGCACAGAGTATCACAGAGAGCTATATAAGAACCAGTCCATTTACCACTGGCTAATTCATATAGTCTTCTTTTCCAGCGGCTGGAGGACAACATCACCATGTTTGTGAAGAACGAGCTGAAGAAGATCCAGAAGCTTCTGAGTCCAGATCACCCAGAAACTTTAAAGAGCCAGATGGAGGATGAGGAGATGTTTGGAGGTGAGGATGAAGATGAAAGAAAGAGCTGCAGAGAAGCATTTCTGAAGATCACACTCCACTTCTTGAGGAGACTTAAGCAGCATGAGATGGCTGACCATCTGCAGAGCAGTAAGAGAATTTCTCTAAAGACTGAATATTGATCTTTCCTAATAGCTCAAGAAATGGACCAATAGACATTCATCCTTTCAGGGTACTGAAAGGCTGTGATATTTATTGTGTAATATTTGTTTCTGAATTTCTTACCTTCAGAAATATTTGCTTCACTCCGTAAACGTGAACTTAAAGCCCAACTGAAGAAGAAGTTCCAGTGTGTGTTTGAGGGCATCGCTAAAGCAGGAAGCCCAACCCTCCTGAATCAGATCTACACAGAGCTCCACATCACAGAGGGAGGGACTGCAGAGGTCAATGATGAACATGAGGTCAGACAGATTGAAACAGCATCCAGGAAACCAGACAGAGCAGAAACAACCATCAGACACGAAGACATCTTTAAAGTCTCACCTGGAAGAGACGAACCAATCAGAACAGTGCTGACAAAGGGAGTGGCTGGCATTGGGAAAACAGTCTTAACACAGAAATACAGCCTGGACTGGGCTGAAGACAAAGCCAACCAGGACATCCAGTTCATATTTCCATTCACTTTCAGAGAGCTGAATGTGCTGAAAGAGGAAAAGTTCAGCTTGGTGGAACTTGTTCATCACTTCTTTAATCAAACTAACCAATCAGGAATCTGCAGGCTTGAAGACTTCCAGGTTGTGTTCATACTTGATGGTCTGGATGAGTGTCGACTTAATTTGGACTTCAAGAAAACTAAAATCCTGACTGAAACAAGAAAGTCCACCTCATTGGATGAGCTGCTGACAAACCTCATCAGAGGGAACCTGCTCCCTTCTGCTCGCCTTTGGATAACAACACGACCTGCAGCAGCCTATCAGATCCCTCCTCAGTGTGTCGACATGGTGACAGAGGTCAGAGGGTTCACTGACCCACAGAAGGAGGAGTACTTCAGGAAGAGATTCAGAGATGAGGAGCAGGCCAGCAGGATCATCTCCCACATCAAGAAAGCTCGAAGCCTCCACATCATGTGCCACATCCCAGTCTTCTGCTGGATCACTGCTACAGTTCTGGAGGATGTGCTGGAAACCAGAGAGGGAGGACAGCTGCCCAACACCCTGACTGAGATGTACATCCACTTCCTGGTGGTTCAGGCCAAAGTCAAGAGGATCAAATATGATGGAGGAGCTGAGACAGATCCACACTGGAGTCCAGAGAGCAGGAAGATGATTGAGTCACTGGGAAAACTGGCTTTTGATCAGCTGCAGAAAGGAAACCTGATCTTCTATGAACCAGACCTGACAGAGTGTGGCATCGATATCAGAGCAGCCTCAGTGTACTCAGGAGTGTTCACACAGATCTTTAAAGAGGAGAAACAACTGTACCAGAACAAGGTGTTCTGCTTTGTTCATCTCAGTGTTCAGGAGTTTCTGGCTGCTCTTCATGTCCACCTGACCTTCATCAACTCTGGACTCAATCTGCTGGAAGAACAACAAACAACGTCCATGTGGCCTAAATTATCTGATAAACCAAAACTCCAATCTCTCCACCAGTGTGCTGTGGACAAGGCCTTACAGAGCCCCAATGGACACCTGGACTTGTTCCTTCGTTTTCTCTTGGGTCTGAAGACTAATCAAACTCGTTTGCAAGGCCTGATGACACAGACAGGAAGTAGCGCACAGACCAATCAAGAAGCAGTCAAGTACATCAAGAAGAAGCTCAGTGAGAATCTGTCTGCAGAGAAAAGCATCAATCTGTTCCACTGTCTGAATGAACTGAATGATCGTTCTCTACTGGAGGAGATCCAACAGTCCCTGAGATCAGGACGTCTCTCCACAGATAAACTGTCTCCTGCTCAGTGGTCAGCTCTGGTCTTCATCTTACTGTCATCAGAAAAAGATCTGGATGAGTTTAACCTGCAGAAATGCTTTGGTTCAGAGGAGGCTCTTCTGAGGCTGCTGCCAGTGGTCAAAGTCTCTAAAAAAGCTCTGTAAGTTATAAAGTTTTTATTATTTATTTTGGTTGGTATGTTATGGAAAAACACACTGCCATCAACTTCTGTTTTGTTTTTGTCAAAATCCCTGTAATATAATCCCTGTACCTTTATATACACGGGACTTGTATTAATGCTGCTGCCCTCTTGTGGCTAAAGTGTAATTATGTTATTGTTATTAGGGAGGATTTGAGAGAAACATGCCAAGTGAGTCAGCACCTTCGCTTTAGCTTAAAAATCCAAATTCTTATGTCATCAGTTATAGTTGCATGTATTCATTATCATAATTTAACCTTTATTATTGATGTCTTCAATTTATTTTGAGTAAACTAGCAATAATTTTATGGTTGTATTAAATAAATACATCACTAATGAATTATTTATTTCAGTAATTAATTAAAAATGTACATAATGAATTAAAAATATTGATAATGAATTATTTAATGATGTATTTATTTCATTCACGTTGCTACTCCTGGCCCTGCATCGCTGTTCATAAATACATTTTATTTGTCAACTTCACCCATCAAAGTCAGGGGGCGGGGTTAATGCTGATCAAGTCAAAACCATTGCTTTGGTCTGGTGGGCGTTCTTTTAGTGGGCTTTTCTCAGTACTAAGTAGGCCCACACACCAGGGTTTGGACATGTGTGGACCCAAACTGTACTTAAACTTGACCCTTTTTTGTGTGTCACCAAATACACTTTAATATCTTCTAGACAAGAATGTAGTGGCATCATCTTTGACCTCTTTTGGCTCCAAACAGAAGTGACAGACTTGAGCAGGGTTCATTTAAAGGCTGACAGAAGTGGAGTGGTGACGGGGAGATGTTTGACAGGACAGTGTTTCAGCCTCCACAGGTTCATGTTGTGCTCCATTAGTCAGTGAAGATGAAGTCAGTGCTGATGAGGCTGTAGAGTGTGTGAGGGATGTGAATGAGGATGATGAAGATCTGATGATAGCAGATAAAAACAGGCTGCAGAGACTTTGAGCCATACAGGGCACACAGTGTGTGTGCAGAACAGCTGAAATCATTCTGGAGGCCTCACTGGAATATGGAAGCATCACAGTACAGCTTCACTAAAGTCTCTGATATGAGATGAGAAATGAAGCAGCCAGAGCTTTTTCATGAGTGGAAATCCACGGTGACTGTGAGCTGCTGCTACAGCCTCCAGATTAGCCAGCAGCTCATCCTGCTCAACATTTTCTCACCAACTTTAATGGAAGTGTGATGTTTTCAGCTGGAGTGATGGTCAGGGTGGCCTCCCTCTCCTCTTCTTCTCCTCTTCCTCTTTCATTTGTAAAGCCACTTCTGCTGCTTTCATTCATTTGGAAGTCCTGTAGCTGAGTTTGGGAGAGACTAACAGCCTCGGCAGCAGAGGGGAGAAAGGCTGTAATACCACCACTTTACTCTGTTCTACCTGTCACATCATTTTATCAGGAAACAAATATGTTTTTACTATGTTTGTCTTGAAGCTGTAAGAAGATCACATGGTGCTTTTTATTATTGTGTTGGTTTGTTTCCTGTCTCTTGGATGGAGCCCAGCTGTGCGTGGCCCCTGGGCCTGTGGTCAGAGTGTGTGCTGGATAATCCGCCCAGGATGAGGCCAAACTGACACGGGATGAAATGTCTGTCACATAATTGAGCTTAGTGTAGTTTCATTTCTGCACAATTTAAAAACAACCAAAACTTTTTTCTGTCTTTTCCATGTTATACTGTAGACTTTCTTTGATACTGTGTCCAAAAGGAGCAGCTTTTACTTTGAAGGGGAGCTGTCTCTGTTTCCTCTTCAGGTTGGATGATGGAAGCAAATGAGTGTGTGATGTTCTTTCAGTGTTGCACTTTGTAGACGCTCCCTGAGCACTGGTCTCACAGCCAGCTGCACATAGAGACCAGTGTTGTTAGTCCAGGTCAGAAGATGACTTGTTGGAATGAAAATGAGCTTGTAGTTTGTCTGCTTTAATCATGTGACTGGAAAAAGGTGTTGGACTTCAAATATGTCCATTTCTTTCACACTTCACCTTTAAAAGTGAAGCCATGTGGTTCCTGGAAGGAAAAACACGACTTTTTCAAGTCTTTGTCCTGTTTTTATGAGAAATGTACGACTTTAATGTGAAACATTCAGAGTTTTTTCTCTTGTTGTGTTTGTTTGAAGCTGCTTCCTGTTGGCTTCAGCTGTTTGGAGTTTCCATTTTCTAAACTTCTACATTCTGAACCTTCTTCAGCTCTGAACAGATGATGAAACACTGAATGATTTCAAGCACTTTGTCTAATAAACTTACATCTTTCATTCTTTATACAGATTGAGTCTCTGTGGTTTGTCAGAGATCAGCTGTGATTATCTGGCAGCAGCACTGAAGTCCAACCCCTCCCATCTGAGAGAGCTGGACCTGAGCAGCAACTACCTGCAGGATTCAGGAGTGAAGCATCTGTGTGGTTTCCTGGAGAGTCCAGGATGTGGACTTGAAACTCTGAGGTCAGTCAGCATGTTTTAGTTGTGCTGAGATGAATATGATGTGAAAGTTGTGCTGACACTAAACTGCAGACATCAGGCTGATATTATACTGATCCACACTGAGGATCTTCATGGTAAAGTCTGTTTTCTTCTTCTCTGGTTTAGTCCATTGACTGCAGCAGAACAATGTTCACATTTCAAACAGTGAGACTCAACGTATGGCCCGCGGCCCACACGCGGCCTGCCCACCTTTCCTGATTCAGAGAGAGGGGACCTGATTAACTGTGTAGTGTTCTTCCTCACAGTTCTAAGTATCAGACACAACAATGAATAATCCACAGCTGACTCTCTTTAGCAGGTCAAAGGTCACGGCACACAGCAGACAGTGGGAAATCTTCTCATTCTGATCATTTATCAGCACATATCCATATGTATAAAAACAAAGCTGACACTGTGAGACTTGATCAGAGGTGTGATCATCACAGCAGAGGCCTTTGTGTCAAAGTCACTGAGGATCAAACAGAAACACATGAAGCAGATTTTCCTCTTCTGGCTTTTTATAGCAGATAACCTTCAAAATATTCTGCAGTCAATCAAAAACTGAAGCAAACCATGAATCAACATGTGAACATGAGCTGATGCTGCTGAAGTGAAGCAAAGTTACAGAGGTTTGATTACACACACAGCTGAGAGTTTGTAATCTGTCATCATTTTAAAAGGTTTCAATTTCTTCAGTATTGAACAGCAGAAATGAGGCTTTGTTTTCGGAGGCCGACAGCAGTGAACACAACAGCAGACTGGTGCGTAATAAGCAGTGAATAATGCAGAAAACAGATTTTTGAAGCTGTTCTTGAAGTACACTGAGAGAGAGAGAGCTGTGCAGGAAGTAAAGGTCAAAGTCAGAGAGAATTCATGACGATGTTCATCAAACGTAAAGCGTAGTTTGGATCTTCTTTTGCTGCTGGTTCACTCAGTTTTGGTTGGAGACAGGTGAAACCTGCAGCTTCAGGATCTGTGAGCTGTCCACTTTCAGCCCCGACGGCGTGTCCGTGTACGTGCCGTCGAGTGAACGATCCACACTCTGTGTTTCCATCTTTGTGTGTTTAGCTGCTCTCATTTACTGTTTTACCTGTTTGCTTGTTGTTGAAATACTTTTGGGAGCTTGAACCTGAGATTCTGGCAAAATACATTTATATTAAAAATCCATTCAGGATTGAATGAATCAACATCGCTTTATTCAAATTAAAACCATTTAAATAGGAAAATCCATTTTTTTACAGCCGCCTCTAATGCTGGGTAATGTCAGCTGGTCCATGTGCAGCTGGCTGTGAGGCTCAGGGAGCGTCTACAAAGTGCAACACTGAAAGAACATCATCCATAAATATTGAGGAATAACTGGACTCTCATACAGCGAGACTCAAATGCCTTTAAACATCAGCTTATCCTGCTGATCCAAGTCCAACACTGAGTTTGTAAAAACATGTTTGTCAATCATTTTGTTTGGTTTCGGAGGAAAATGATTCAATAACTTGCTGCTAATACACAACATTTCATCATATTTCCTCATAACCCTCTTTTGTCTGACCATTTGATCCCATTTGAATTTGCAATAAAGGATCCACAGAGTTTGGTGACAATAATGACAGTAGATGTTTGTGTGAAAGTGCTGGAAGCAAATGAGTGTGTGATGTTCTTTCAGTGTTGCACTTTGTAGACGCTCCCTGAGCACTGGTCTCACAGCCAGCTGCACATAGAGACCAGTGTTGTTAGTCCAGGTCAGAAGATGACTTGTTGGAATGAAAATGAGCTTGTAGTTTGTCTGCTTTAATCATGTGACTGGAAAAAGGTGTTGGACTTCAAATATGTCCATTTCTTTCACACTTCACCTTTAAAAGTGAAGCCATGTGGTTCCTGGAAGGAAAAACACGACTTTTTCAAGTCTTTGTCCTGTTTTTATGAGAAATGTACGACTTTAATGTGAAACATTCAGAGTTTTTTCTCTTGTTGTGTTTGTTTGAAGCTGCTTCCTGTTGGCTTCAGCTGTTTGGAGTTTCTATTTTCTAAACTTCTACATTCTGAACCTTCTTCAGCTCTGAACAGATGATGAAACACTGAATGATTTCAAGCTCACACTTTGTCTAATAAACTTACATCTTTCATTCTTTATACAGATTGAGTTACTGTGGTTTGTCAGAGATCAGCTGTGATTATCTGGCAGCAGCACTGAAGTCCAGCCCCTCCCATCTGAGAGAGCTGGACCTGAGCAGGAACAAGCTGCAGGATTCAGGAGTGAAGCATCTGTGTGGTTTCCTGGAGAGTCCAGGATGTGGACTTGAAACTCTGAGGTCAGTCAGCATGTTTTAGTTGTGCTGAGATGAATATGATGTGAAAGTTGTGCTGACACTAAACTGCAGACATCAGGCTGATATTATACTGATCCACACTGAGGATCTTCATGGTAAAGTCTGTTTTCTTCATCTCTGGTTTAGTCCATTGACTGCAGCAGAACAATGTTCACATTTCAAACCTTCAAAGAAGAAGAAAAATCCTCCACTGGATAATTCACTGTGAAACTCTCCAACTCTTCATTCCACCTTAAAGTCTGTGTGACACTGAAATCCAAAGCAAAATATGTGTTTGCTTTACAGACAGCAGTCCAACACAAACATACACACATCATCCAAAACACAGTCCAACATCCAAATCTCCTCCACTGCCAGCATGAATGATGGGAAAGAGAAGGAGGAACACTCTGACATTCAGGGTTAGAATGAGTTTCATGAAGCAGACTGTGAAGATCAAAGCTGCATTAGAAGCTTACATGAATGAATGAGTGGACAGAAGTGGACAGAGATCATCTGAAGCACTTCAAAGGCTTTAAATCAGCACATTTCTCTTTATTCTTTATCAACTCTGTTAGTTTCTCTCAGTTTTCTGTGGAATGAAGCTAACAGCAGGCTAATAAGATGCTGACCAATAGGTTTCTATTAAAGGTTGTAATTTGTATGTGAAAAAGTGCTTTGGCTCAGCAGGGATCAGCTTACAGGTAGAATACAGCTGCTGGATGGGATTAGCATGTCATAGCTATCTACCAAACTGCTAACTGGGGGATTTCAGGCCATCTATGGATCATTTTTGCTGTTTATTCAGCTGAGGCTCACAGGGCTGCAGCCTGTGCCCTAGCTGTCATAGGGCAAGAGGCGTGGTCCACCTGCACAGGTGAGCAGTCCATCACAGGGCCAACAGAGAGAGAGAGAAGCACTCTCTCACATCCACACCTACAGCCAATTTAGAAGCACCAATGAACCTAAGCAGCATTTCATTGGACTGTGGGAGAACATCCAACCTCCACAGAAAGGCCAACAAGCTTCAACCTACAACCTTCTTGCTTTAAGGCACTAGTGCGAACCACTTTTCCCCATTTCAGCCCAAATCCTGCATCTTCCTGTTTCTGACTCCAGGCCAGCTCCACTAACACTTTCTCATCAGACACTGCCACCTAGTGGAGGAAGTCTTAGTTCCATTTGAAGCTTCAGATTACACTTAGTTCCTTTACAAAGAGGTGGAGGTGGTGGGGCCACAGCACCATCATCACTGAGTGCCATAGGACACTTAACCTTTGTTTCCATATGCTGGGAACTTCCTGTTGTTCCAAGGAGGACTGGAAAATGTGTGAAAATCTCCCAGTCAGTTCCTCACAGCACACTTCAATCATTTCCCTCCCACAGCATCAGGACCAGGGCTTTTCCTCTCTTTGGTCCCACTAAGAGATTTCCACACAAACACCTCATCAGTGGGACTCTCAGAGCTACCAGCCCTTTGCTACAATCACAAAGCTCTTCATTGAAATCAATGATATCAAAGCTGGAATCCAATGAGTCCAAGTCTTCTGCTGATTCAGCATCACATTCATCTTTGCTCCTTGTTCTGCATCCCCACCATGGACTTCATTCCTTTCCAAGCCAGCCTTGAGTGTCCTTTATTCAGCTCATCCTCTGCTTTACTTTTACACCTGATTTTAGCTGCTTTATCTCTCTTTCAACACGTTTCTGTGCCTCAATCTTTTTCTTCTCTCCCTCATAACAAGACAGCTTCTTCTGCCTGAGAACATGTTGGAGTGATTTACTAATCCAGGGCTGCTTATTGGGGAAAATACTTCCTGTTTCCAAAGTAATCCCCATTTTCCCCAGAAAGAAATGTAAGTAGAAATCGATGATCTAAGTGAGAACATGAGCCTTTAAAACGTCCCAGTGGGTGCAGTCAAAGCAGTGCCTCAGTCCCAGTATAGAGTCTTTGGTCCAGACTGGAACCACTGTGTGCCCAGTTTGAGCTCTCTTCAGTGCTGCGACCTGACAGACCCAGAGGGGCCATCACATCACATTTAGAAGCTCCCCTAATGGAGCCACAACACATGTCCAACACTTAGTCTGTCTTGTTGGACCAACTGGAAGAAATGATTCAAGGACTTAGTCACAGAACAGAGATTCAAATCTCCAAAATCCAACTGGCTGCATCAGGACATATAGTCTGAAACTCTGCACAGTTTCCTGTTTGAAGCTGCTTCCTGTTGGCTTCAGCTGTTTGGAGTTTCCATTTTCTAAACTTCTACATTCTGAACCTTCTTCAGCTCTGAACAGATGATGAAACACTGAATGATTTCAAGCACTTTGTCTAATAAACTTACATCTTTCATTCTTTATACAGATTGTGGGGCTGTGGTTTGTCAGAGATCAGCTGTGATTATCTGGCAGCAGCACTGAAGTCCAGCCCCTCCCATCTGAGAGAGCTGGACCTGAGCAGGAACAAGCTGCAGGATTCAGGAGTGAAGCATCTGTGTGGTTTCCTGGAGAGTCCAGGATGTGGACTTGAAACTCTGAGGTCAGTCAGCATGTTTTAGTTGTGCTGAGATGAATATGATGTGAAAGTTGTGCTGACACTAAACTGCAGACATCAGGCTGATATTATACTGATCCACACTGAGGATCTTCATGGTAAAGTCTGTTTTCTTCATCTCTGGTTTAGTCCATTGACTGCAGCAGAACAATGTTCACATTTCAAACCTTCAAAGAAGAAGAAAAATCCTCCACTGGATAATTCACTGTGAAACTCTCCAACTCTTCATTCCACCTTAAAGTCTGTGTGACACTGAAATCCAAAGCAAAATATGTGTTTGCTTTACAGACAGCAGTCCAACACAAACATACACACATCATCCAAAACACAGTCCAACATCCAAATCTCCTCCACTGCCAGCATGAATGATGGGAAAGAGAAGGAGGAACACTCTGACATTCAGGGTTAGAATGAGTTTCATGAAGCAGACTGTGAAGATCAAAGCTGCATTAGAAGCTTACATGAATGAATGAGTGGACAGAAGTGGACAGAGATCATCTGAAGCACTTCAAAGGCTTTAAATCAGCACATTTCTCTTTATTCTTTATCAACTCTGTTAGTTTCTCTCAGTTTTCTGTGGAATGAAGCTAACAGCAGGCTAATAAGATGCTGACCAATAGGTTTCTATTAAAGGTTGTAATTTGTATGTGAAAAAGTGCTTTGGCTCAGCAGGGATCAGCTTACAGGTAGAATACAGCTGCTGGATGGGATTAGCATGTCATAGCTATCTACCAAACTGCTAACTGGGGGATTTCAGGCCATCTATGGATCATTTTTGCTGTTTATTCAGCTGAGGCTCACAGGGCTGCAGCCTGTGCCCTAGCTGTCATAGGGCAAGAGGCGTGGTCCACCTGCACAGGTGAGCAGTCCATCACAGGGCCAACAGAGAGAGAGAGAAGCACTCTCTCACATCCACACCTACAGCCAATTTAGAAGCACCAATGAACCTAAGCAGCATTTCATTGGACTGTGGGAGAACATCCAACCTCCACAGAAAGGCCAACAAGCTTCAACCTACAACCTTCTTGCTTTAAGGCACTAGTGCGAACCACTTTTCCCCATTTCAGCCCAAATCCTGCATCTTCCTGTTTCTGACTCCAGGCCAGCTCCACTAACACTTTCTCATCAGACACTGCCACCTAGTGGAGGAAGTCTTAGTTCCATTTGAAGCTTCAGATTACACTTAGTTCCTTTACAAAGAGGTGGAGGTGGTGGGGCCACAGCACCATCATCACTGAGTGCCATAGGACACTTAACCTTTGTTTCCATATGCTGGGAACTTCCTGTTGTTCCAAGGAGGACTGGAAAATGTGTGAAAATCTCCCAGTCAGTTCCTCACAGCACACTTCAATCATTTCCCTCCCACAGCATCAGGACCAGGGCTTTTCCTCTCTTTGGTCCCACTAAGAGATTTCCACACAAACACCTCATCAGTGGGACTCTCAGAGCTACCAGCCCTTTGCTACAATCACAAAGCTCTTCATTGAAATCAATGATATCAAAGCTGGAATCCAATGAGTCCAAGTCTTCTGCTGATTCAGCATCACATTCATCTTTGCTCCTTGTTCTGCATCCCCACCATGGACTTCATTCCTTTCCAAGCCAGCCTTGAGTGTCCTTTATTCAGCTCATCCTCTGCTTTACTTTTACACCTGATTTTAGCTGCTTTATCTCTCTTTCAACACGTTTCTGTGCCTCAATCTTTTTCTTCTCTCCCTCATAACAAGACAGCTTCTTCTGCCTGAGAACATGTTGGAGTGATTTACTAATCCAGGGCTGCTTATTGGGGAAAATACTTCCTGTTTCCAAAGTAATCCCCATTTTCCCCAGAAAGAAATGTAAGTAGAAATCGATGATCTAAGTGAGAACATGAGCCTTTAAAACGTCCCAGTGGGTGCAGTCAAAGCAGTGCCTCAGTCCCAGTATAGAGTCTTTGGTCCAGACTGGAACCACTGTGTGCCCAGTTTGAGCTCTCTTCAGTGCTGCGACCTGACAGACCCAGAGGGGCCATCACATCACATTTAGAAGCTCCCCTAATGGAGCCACAACACATGTCCAACACTTAGTCTGTCTTGTTGGACCAACTGGAAGAAATGATTCAAGGACTTAGTCACAGAACAGAGATTCAAATCTCCAAAATCCAACTGGCTGCATCAGGACATATAGTCTGAAACTCTGCACAGTTTCCTGTTTGAAGCTGCTTCCTGTTGGCTTCAGCTGTTTGGAGTTTCCATTTTCTAAACTTCTACATTCTGAACCTTCTTCAGCTCTGAACAGATGATGAAACACTGAATGATTTCAAGCACTTTGTCTAATAAACTTACATCTTTCATTCTTTATACAGATTGTGGGGCTGTGGTTTGTCAGAGATCAGCTGTGATTATCTGGCAGCAGCACTGAAGTCCAACCCCTCCCATCTGAGAGAGCTGGACCTGAGCAGGAACAAGCTGCAGGATTCAGGAGTGAAGCATCTGTGTGGTTTCCTGGAGAGTCCAGGATGTGGACTTGAAAGTCTGAGGTCAGTCAGCATGTTTTAGTTGTGCTGAGATGAATATGATGTGAAAGTTGTGCTGACACTAAACTGCAGACACATCAGGCTGATATTATACTGATCCACACTGAGGATCTTCATGGTAAAGTCTGTTTTCTTCATCTCTGGTTTAGTCCATTGACTGCAGCAGAACAATGTTCACATTTCAAACAGTGAGACTCAACGTATGGCCCGCGGCCCACACGCGGCCTGCCCACCTTTCCTGATTCAGAGAGAGGGGACCTGATTAACTGTGTAGTGTTCTTCCTCACAGTTCTAAGTATCAGACACAACAATGAATAATCCACAGCTGACTGTCTTTAGCAGGTCAAAGGTCACGGCACACAGCAGACAGTGGGAAATCTTCTCATTCTGATCATTTATCAGCACATATCCATATGTATAAAAACAAAGCTGACACTGTGAGACTTGATCAGAGGTGTGATCATCACAGCAGAGGCCTTTGTGTCAAAGTCACTGAGGATCAAACAGAAACACATGAAGCAGATTTTCCTCTTCTGGCTTTTTATAGCAGATAACCTTCAAAATGTTCTGCAGTCGATCAAAAACTGAAGCAAACCATGAATCAACATGTGAACATGAGCTGATGCTGCTGAAGTGAAGCAAAGTTACAGAGGTTTGATTACAGACACAGCTGAGAGTTTGTAATCTGTCATCATTTTAAAAGGTTTCAATTTCTTCAGTATTGAACAGCAGAAATGAGGCTTTGTTTTCGGAGGCCGACAGCAGTGAACACAACAGCAGACTGGTGCGTAATAAGCAGTGAATAATGCAGAAAACAGATTTTTGAAGCTGTTCTTGAAGTACACTGAGAGAGAGAGAGCTGTGCAGGAAGTAAAGGTCAAAGTCAGAGAGAATTCATGACGATGTTCATCAAACGTAAAGCGTAGTTTGGATCTTCTTTTGCTGCTGGTTCACTCAGTTTTGGTTGGAGACAGGTGAAACCTGCAGCTTCAGGATCTGTGAGCAGTCCACTTTCAGCCCCGACGGCGTGTCCGTGTACGTGCCGTCGAGTGAACGATCCACGCTCTGTGTTTCCATCTTTGTGTGTTTAGCTGCTCTCATTTACTGTTTTACCTGTTTGCTTGTTGTTGAAATACTTTTGGGAGCTTGAACCTGAGATTCTGACAAAATACATTTATATTAAAAATCCATTCAGGATTGAATGAATCAACATCGCTTTATTCAAATTAAAACCATTTAAATAGGAAAATCCATTTTTTTACAGCCGCCTCTAATGCTGGGTAATGTCAGCTGGTCCATGTGCAGCTGGCTGTGAGGCTCAGGGAGCGTCTACAAAGTGCAACACTGAAAGAACATCATCCATAAATATTGAGGAATAACTGGACTCTCATACAGCGAGACTCAAATGCCTTTAAACATCAGCTTATCCCGCTGATCCAAGTCCAACACTGAGTTTGTAAAAACATGTTTGTCAATCATTTTGTTTGGTTTCGGAGGAAAATGATTCAATAACTTGCTGCTAATACACAACATTTCATCATATTTCCTCATAACCCTCTTTTGTCTGACCATTTGATCCCATTTGAATTTGCAATAAAGGATCCACAGAGTTTGGTGACAATAATGACAGTAGATGTTTGTGTGAAAGTGCTGGAAGCAAATGAGTGTGTGATGTTTGTTAAGGGTCCGAAATTGAGGGAGAGAACAAAACCAAGACAGTCCAGAATGTTTGGGTCAAAGCGATCTTGTATTGAAGTACACGCGCGGGAAGACAATTACTGCACACATCAGCAAGGGTCTTCGCCAAAATTATACTTCAGATTGCTTTTATAGCATCAGGGTATTATGACGCCCCCTTTAGCGTTTACAAGCACATAATTTGCATGTACAGAACATTCATGTATTTTAAGAATTAAATGCAACATAGAGGTTCCTCTTTTTGGCATCTTCTTCCAAAAAAGGCAATGGACTCAGGCCTCTGTGGTCTCCAGGGGCTGGTCCTCTCCACGCGTCACCTGTTGTCAAGAAAGCTCCAGTGCAGCATGTTAGCGGAATACATTCAGGCCTATACTCAAATCTGTTTCTAGGTTATATGTGATATATATATGTGTTTTGTAAGCATGTGTGCAATCTTTCTTAAGCTCCCGGCTTCTTAACCAATGGGTCACCCAGACAGTCACGCTGAATGAAGCTTGAGACCTTTAATTACCTGGGAAAGCTTCAACTCCTTATGAGCACAGAACTGCAATGTGTATAAAGATATAACAATGTAAAAATGGTTATGACTGCACCTGTGAAAGATTAATATGGTGTCAGTATGTTTAAATGTCTCAAGGCCATCTTAAAGCTATATGCAGTATGATTAATGCTATGCCAAGGCTGTGAAATATATTGTAGCAATGAAGCAATTTTCCTTTAATCTCACAATCCTCCATTTGACCGCTTGCCCACAAGAGGTCACCATACCGTGTGCTGTGTCACTCCTCGGCCCACTCAGTCGTTTCTATGTCCATCAATAGCATCATAGACACCGGGGTCACTGCCCTGGGATCCACTGCCCTCGTAATTACCTTTTCCAACAATCCTCTGACACAAGGAATGAGACAGCATCCACAGGTGACCAAAATCCCTGATACCTCACGCTTGGGTCTCTTCAATGGCCACATTTCAGTATTCGGTTTTTCAGTCAGTATTGTGCTGGACTGGCCTCCGTGCTCAGGTGGGTTGCGCCGGGCTGTTCCTTTGTGTTGGCGCGGGGATCTCCTCCTTGGCTGTTCTTCTTGCTTCGGCCTCCCAGGTAGACTACTGTTCGGCCCGTTGCATGGGTGAGAGGATTTATTCTGCCTCTGACTGTCGTCAGCACCCGTGTTTGGTGGAGCTGGGTCGTTGTCCACCAAGCTCTCGTCCGCTGCAGCACACTGAGTCCAATGATACCAATTTTTGCCTTTCCCTTTCAATCGGACCGCTGTGGCCGTCCGGGCAGTCACCTCGTAGGGACCGGTCCAGCGAGGCTCTTTCCACTTTCGCTTGATGACTTTCAGCCACACTGCTTTTGCCTCTGGGACCTCTCCTTCTGCTGTGGGCCTTCCGGCGGTAACCTGTTTTGTGAAACTGGACACAATAGCCTTCAACTCATTAAAATATTCAGCATGAGACCTGTTACTTCTTCTGGGCTGTTCTGTCGCCGGAACCACCGTCCAAGGTGCCGGAAACTGCCGTCCTGTCAGCAGCTCGTAGGGCGTGCAACCTGTGGATTGGTTAACAGAGCATCTTATGGTCATCAAAGCAATGGGCAGGGCTGCAAGCCAATTCAACCCTGTCTGTGCACATATTTTAGCCAGTTTGTTCTTCAAATTTAGGTTCATTCTTTCTACTTTCCCTTGGGACTGAGGATGGTACACTGTCCCGAATTTATGCTGAACCCCCAACATTCTCTCCACCTCTGCTAAATCCTGATTTCTAAAATGGGTCCCGTTATCTGATCTAATTCTCTTAGGAAACCCATGCCTTGGGATGTAGTGGTTAATCAGACACTTAATCACACTTTTTGCATCCTCTCTTTTAGTCGCCCATGCCTCTGGCCAGCCGGTCAGAGCATCCACACATACCAACAAATACCTGACTCCTCCTGGTCCTGGATCGATCATGTCGGTGAAGTCAATCACAATTTCTTCTCCTGGTCTCTCTGGCACGAGAAACTTACCTGCTTCTGGCTTCACCGCTGGTTTTGGATTGTGTGCCCCACAGATCAGACACGTTCTGGCTTTCTCTTTTATCATGTTTCTCAAGTGAGGGTGCCACCAGTGACACAGGTTTCTCTCCATTTGTGTTACTCCTACATGGCCAAGTCCATGCGCCTCACTTACCTTCTTTTCAGCCAGCTTAGCTGTCAGAACCGGTCGCCCGTGGGGTCCTCTCCACAGGCCTCCTTCTTTCCGGGCTCCTCGGTTCTGCCACTCCTCCTTTTCCTCTTGGGTGGCTTCTTCCTGCGCCTTTCTGGCTTCCTCCAACACATCAGTGATTGGCTCTTCCTCAGCAATAACTTCCACCATCTGCCTCCGTCCTTTGTAGCCAGCAGCTTCTTTTGCGGCTTCATCTGCTTTCTGGTTCCCTTTGGCCACCATTGTGTTTTCCTGAGAGTGTCCTTTGCATTTTATGATACTCACCTCATCTGGGTCATTCAAAGCTTCCTCCAGTTCCTCCATTTCCTTCTTATGGCATATAGGGGCATTTGTTGCTGTTCTGAAGCCTGCTCTCTTCCATTGAGCAAGTTCCACGTGAGCTGCCCCAAACGCATAAGCTGAATCGGTGTAAATGTTCACCTTCATGTTCTTGGCCAGTCTCAGGGCTCGAGTCAGGGCTATTACTTCAGCTCTCTGTGCTGACTGTTGACCCTCGACTCTTCCAGCTTCTCTTACCTCATACTGTTGTCCTCTTCTGGAGACCACAGCGTAGCCTGCTTTTAGTCCTTCTTCATCACGGTGACAGCAGCCGTCTGTGAACCAGTCCTCCGCTCCGAGGATGGGCTCTGCTTTCAGATCTTCTCTGACTTTCTCTTCCGCTTCAGCTCTTTTGGCACAGTCGTGTGGTTCCCCTGACCCCATTAGGTCTGCCATGTTTATTCCCTCATGTGTAAATGTCAAGTTTGGAGCGTCTAGGACTTTGCTCAATCTCTGTTGTCTCAGTGGTGTCATGGTGAAGGCTTGTGAGTTCACATAGGCTACTACACTGTGTGTGGTGAGCACTTTAAGTGGATGTTCTCTCACTACATGTGCTGTTTTCTGAATGATCTTTGCTACCCAGCTGCTTGCTGTGTGCATGTGGGATGTCTGTCCTCTGTTGGATTTAGTCTTATGCTAACATACATAAGCACATCTCTTCCTCCTCCTTTTTTCTAAAACAACACCCCATTTACAATCCCATTTGTTTCAGAAACATCAAGGTAAAATGGTTCGTCATAGTTGGGTGTGGCAAGATCTGTGGCTCTTGACAGATCTTGTTTCAGTGAAATGAATGCTGTTTCTGTGGGTGGTGTCCATGGCAGTACAGCCTTAAGGTTTCGAACGCCCCCCTTTTTTATCAGGTTCCTTAAGGGGGCCGTTTTGCCCGCATAGTTGGGAATGAACTGTCTGCTGTAACCTGTCAACCCAAGAAAGGAAAGGAGCTCTTTCACCGTTCTTGGTTTTGGGTGTGTCAGAATCTGGTCTCTGTGTGTGTTCATCAAACCCACTGACCTGTGTGCAATGACTCGGCCCAGAAACGTTACTTCCGGTCGGACCAACTGCAGTTTGTCTTTACTTACTTTGAACCCGCATTCTGCCAATCGGTTCAGAACCACAAGCGAGGCTGCTGTACAGGCTGATGCTGACGGGGCTGCAATGAGAAGGTCATCAACATACTGTATTAGTGTACAACCTTCAGGCAGGTGGCATGGTGACAGTGCGTCCTTCAACACCTGATTGAAGATGCCTGGGGACAAGGCGAAGCCTTGTGGCAGGCGTGTGTATCTGTATTGCTGTCCTCTGTATGTGAATGAAAAAATGTCTCTGAGTGACTCATGCACGGGGAGACAAAAGAAAGCGTTAGCAAGATCAATACATGTAAACCACTTTTGGTCCCATGAAATGGCTGTTAAAGCCGTGTATGGGTTTGGTACAGGCACGGTGTCTGTACGTAGTATGGCATTAATGGCCCTCAGGTCGTGTGCCATCCTATACTTTCCTGTCCCGTGCTTTTCCACTGGCAGAATAGGTGTGTTCCAAAGTGACTGAGAAGGCTCGAGCACACCTACTTGCAATAACCCCTCAATGGTTTCTGCAATGCCTTCCTCAGCTTCTGGTTTGTGTCTGTACTGGGGTCTCTCAATGGGCACCTCCGACTTTAGCTGAAACAGGACAGGTGAACAGTTAGCCAGCCCAACATCAGTGGGCCCTGTTGACCACAAACTATCAGGGAGTTGTGAAAGCGCTGCAACTGCGTCAGGGTGGTCTGTTTTTTCCCTGCCGTGTGTTCTTGAGACTTCTTTGTGTTCTACAACCACCGCGTCGTTAGACAGACAGGTGATTCGATACGTTTTGCACTTTGGCGCATACCAAACATTTGGAATCTGAGTACTTTGCCACCAGCCGTTATCCAGGGCCCGCTTGACCATCGGACCCACCTCTCTGGCCTGATGACCGACGTGGACCGCCAAAGTGACATGGGGAGCTGAATCGGAGCCCATCTCGTACCAAGGCAGTTGTTCGTCCGTTAATTTCACAGCCGCTGCTACCCCTTCCGGGCCAACATAGATGTTGTGGCAACGCACGTTCCAAATTTGACCTTCAAGGTCAGATTCAAACTGTTCTCGGTACGTGTCATCGTCGTCCCTATCATAAAATAAAGTGACGTGGTAAGGGTCACGCGGCGGGGTGTAGACGGCCAGGCTCATTATCCAGGGTCTCCACAGCTCATATTGTCTGAGAATGCCGTCTTCCACCAGCCTCCCCCAGTAAATGTCGGCTGTAGCTTGTTCAGAGTCTTGTATCAGATATTGAGTCTTTGAATGTATCCCCAGGCACGGGAACTCTTTTCCTCCTGGAAGAGTAACAATAAGTCCATCTGCAGAACACATGATGGTAGCTCCCAGTTTCACGAGCAGATCCCTGCCCATGAGATTTACAGGCACTTGCGGCGACACCACGTATCTGTGCTTCAGAGTCTGTTTTCCCAGCTTGGTCAGTGCTGGATCAGTTAATGGCAGAGTCATCGGAACCCCGGAGAAACCAACCACGCTCACAGTGTGGTTTGAGAGTGTCGCACTGTTCGGTGTGGATATAAGCGTTGAGTAAGTCGCTCCAGTGTCCACCAGGAAGGTCAGTTGTGTTCCTTCTACAGTCATTGACAGCATGGGATCTGCCATCCCCACACTGTCCGGTTTCTCAGGGCCCCGTCAGTATTGCTCTCCTTCCCAGCCCCAGTCTGCCACTGGATACTGGGCGACTGGCGCTGCCCCTGGGTTAGGAGCTTGGTGTCCGCCTCTGTATGCACCTCTTCCTCTGGGAGCTCCACGTGCCTGGGTTTGGTAGCCTCGCCCACGATAGTTCAGGGGCGGTTCTGGGCAGTCTCTCGCCCAATGTCCCTCTGCTCCGCATCTCAGACAGGCATTCCATGACGTGTAGCTGGGATTCCCCGTACCACGAGCCCTTTGTCCTCTCCCGGCGTATCCACCACGCCCTCTGTATGGTCTAACCGCCCCCCAATTTCCCGCGGGTTGTCTCTGCCTTGGTGCATTGACGGGCCAGCGGTCATCAGGGTAGACGTTGGGGTCCAGATCTGGCCATTCAGGCACGGGATCAGGCTGTGGCTTTGCCACCATCATTTTCTTTGTGGCTTCCTTACTTTCTTTCTTTTTTTCGCTTGCTTTATCTCTCGCCTCTATCAGCTGTAGTTTCAACAACAGAGCCTGCGCTTCCTCCAACTCCTTCTTCTGTTTGTTCACGTCATCCTGTTCCAACGTCAGCCTGTGCGTCAAATGGCGCTCCCACTGGGTGGAGTCCGCGACAGCAAAGTCTGGATTTTTCTCTAAATCAGTTCTCACCTGCTTGGGCAGCCCTGCCAGCACTGCAGCCCTAAACCACGCCCTTGATTCTCCTTCTTGGCCAGGGTGTATCCCTGTTTCTGACAGCCACTGCTCTTTTGCTCTTGCTAAAAACTCTAGAGGTGTGTGTTGTGGATCCCAGATTATTTTAGGAATGGCTCCAGTATTTGGGGTCGGGTACTTCTCACGCACTGCGTTTGCTAGAGCAGTTTGCACCTCGCGGTATGGCATGTTATTGGCGTAGCAAGTTGTTCCTGCGATTTCTTCCACGTCGGCCAGCCCGCCTCCTAGCATAGCTCTTCCGGCGGCCGCGCGAAAATCTCCAATCGCAATTTCGTCTCCTTCTGTCAACATGTCCAGTTTCCTCAGCCATTTTGCTCCTCCTTCTGTAATGGGTGGCAGTTGTCTAACCAATGCTTCCAGATCTCTTACCTTGTACGCGCGGTAGATTGGTTCGTGTTTGGGGCCCACTATCAGTGGCATAGTCCAGCCTGTTGTTGTGGCTCCCTCCTCAAAGTTCACTTCCTTGCTCTTCCTGGTCTTCACCGAGCCCCTGGGGACGTCAAACACTGATTTGCGTTTTCCTCTGGTACTGGGCCTCCTTTTTGTGCTTAGTGCTCTGCTTACACGTCTGCTGCGCAGGTCTAGGCTTGTCTCCGGGTCCGAGGCAGCTCCACCTTTAACCTCGTCCTCTTCTTCATCCGTGTCTTCTTCTGATGAAGTCCCGCGGTGTTTTATTTCCTCCTGCGCAAGTTCCTTCAGGGCTTTGTGCTTCACAAGTGTCAGTGTCTCTAAGGCCGCCACTAGAGCGTCTCGGTCCTCGTGTATGTGCCCATATACTTTTCCTTCCCAGTAGCCCTCTTTTACTGTCGTTGGCTTACCTGCCTGCCGCTGTCCCTGTCTGTTGGGGGTCGGCAATTCTGCGAACTCTGGCCGTCTCACTTCCTCATCAGGTGAGGTCATGCCGTCAGTCAGGGGTGCAGGTGAAGCCCCGGTGTGAGACACCCCCGACCTCGCCGCTTCTTCTAATGAGTCCTGCAAGTTCGAGGCACGACGGCACGACATCCCAACTTCACCGGCCGAAGCTGCGTGTGTCCCTCCATCATCCGAGTTCTGTGGTCCCGCCGTCAGCCCCTCCGGGTGGGTTGGCGCAGTTGTACCTGTGTACTTGACATCCGCGACTCCTCCCACCACGATGCCAGTTTGTCCATCTGGGCCGCGCACTCGTCCTCCTTCAAAGGTCATCATAGGCATCATATAAGGGGGCGGAGCTTCCGCTCCAGCAAGCTGTGGCGGGGCACTGGGAAGTTGCGGGATCCACGGGTATATTGTTGGTGTGTGAAGTTTGTTTGCTTCTTTGTCCTTCAAAGTGAGTTTTGTCATCTTGTCCTCCAGCTTTTTGTTGTCTTCCTGTAATTTATGTAATGATTTCATTATACTCACCGTGTCCTCCTCTTTTTCTGTCGCAGTCTGCTCCAATTTGTCCGTCATCCAGGATGCCACTGCATTGCACATCATCATCCATTTGCAACAGTTGCCATGCATTGCCTTCAGGGCCGTCATTTCCTTTTTTGTTTTCCTGTTGACTGAGCGGCCTCCAGATTCCAGCTGTAATTCTTTCAGTTTCTTCTCGCATCTCTCCCCTTCTGTTTTGAGCACAAGATCCAGGGCTGTCCTGTGATCCGACCCTTTCTTTTGTAATTCAAGGATTTTGCTTACCTCGGCTTCCATGGCTCGGCACTCCTTCTCTGCTGCTTTAGACGTACCTGGGCAGGCCATCCGTATGGCCTTCTTCAGCTCCTCCACCTGATCCTTCAGTGTTCTGTAACGCCTCTGTCCGCTGGCCGAGCTGTCCGCCATTTTGTGTCTTCCTGTAAGACAGCACTTACCTCTTCAAAATGGCTGCTGTCGGCTCCTCCCAGTCAGTCACCCCCAGACACTTCCCCGTTCAGTCTCAGAGCTCGTCTCACCGCTCTAACAGTCACTTCCTCTTTTAATCCTGCTTGGTGACACACACAACAGTGAACTCAGGACTCACAATGCAATTTTTCTCCTCAGTCAACCCCTTACCAACCACCCAAAGCCAATCAACAAAGTAAACCTAGAAATAATCCCCACCAATCAACGTAAGAACTTTTAGTTTAGTGTGGTGTCTGTATTTATATCTTCAACATTGTGTACAAGCCCTTTACATTCCTCCAGAGGCCTTAGTGTGCTTTTTCAGGAAACAGACCAGCTGCACGTCACGCCCCAGCGAGCAAAGAGGAACCACGCCCTAGCTCTCTAGGGACCCTGCAGCTCTGCTACAAAGGACATCTAATAATACACCACCATAAAGCAGTCAATTTCCGCTATGAAACTCAAAGTCCGATCTCTCAAACATACTCATTGTCATACACCTAGAATACACACACCAGTTATCTCACAGCAATACCCTTGTTAATGTTCTTGGCCACTGCTGTCTTCTTCGGATACCCCTTCCGTGTTACCAACTTCCTCACACAAATCTACTATTACACGGAATATTGAGAAGCTCCTGGTCAACCACCATGCTAATTCCGATTCTGTAATATTTGTGGCAATCTCGATCTCAACAGGGTCATCAGGTGCCTCCGCCCTGTCTCCACGGTTAACTGGGCTTCTCCCACAGGAGTAATTTGTATCCTACAGGACCCAGAAATCAGCATATTCCTCTATCAGTGTATTTCACCCCTCAGTAAAAGCAGTCATGTGTATTGTCTTTGCTATTAATTACAACACAAAAGCAATTTATCTGTGAACTATGTTCAGTTACGTGATCAGCAAAGGCATCACATAAAAACTCAACTAAAATTACACACAAGCGTATAACGCAGTAATTGTTTGTGACTCTAAAATTCTGTGGCCTCCTCACTATTTTGTTCCACTATCTCACGTAGGGTGGTGACCAAACGCAAGCAGTCATTCAATAGCAAAGGGAATTCAATTTCAGTCAAGTGCAGAGTTATACTGTAGTCATGATCAGTGGCCCCTGTTTTACAGCAAACACGCACCTCTGCTTCCACCCGCAATGTCTGACCGTCCGTTATTGGAGTCAACACAAGACTGAAAGTAAAGCCAGTCATATCTCTGCGATCTACTCCCAAAAATATATGGTGTCTTTCATCCATGAAATGTACAGGTGATAATGCATAACTGTATTAGCAATACAATAACCCACGTGCAGAATTAGAGTGCAGTTTATCCGGTCCACTGGAAGTCAATATCAAAGTCCGTGAAGGCACAAGCACAAAAGGCTGGAAAGGCACGTTCAGCCTCAGAGGGATCTCTTTCCGGGTTACAGTATAATTCCAGGGCCCGAAATATAATAAGACTACGAGCGGCAAAGTCTAATAATTCTTCTTGTGATCGCCTTATTACTGCAGTTACTAAAAAGCCATAATGAGTATCTGAAAGCACAGCGTGACAACGACAGGTGACGTTACCAACATCCCCTGTCCATGTATATTCTACTACACAATATCCTGAATCAAACATGCGTATTTCCACAAATGCCAATAGGATATTATTTAAAAACACGGTGGCAACACAAGCCGTCAATAAAGCACAGTTGTTATCAAATTCCCAATGTATTACGTATCACACATACGTGTAAAGCAAACACCAGACTCCCATTCTACATGTATCATACAGTACTTATCATAATCAACAACAGTCATGCAAATATAGTAGACATAAAAAGTATTTCGTCCCTTAAAACACAGATATAAATCGTCTTAAAGCAAGTAACTGCAGGCGTTAGTTTGTCAGTCATTAATAAACAGGAAATGTCAGTCTAAATCAGTCACAGGCACCTCATTTGCATAGACACAGACACACAATCTCAAAATAACCTGCCTTCCACTTTCTGGGTGGCAGATAGACTGTATATACAAACTTACAAATTATATCACAGAGACGTGTCATAAATCAAACAATATTTACAAGGCCTGAAATCATACAACCTACAAAAATTTATTAAATTTAAGTTAACCCTCCAAGGGATAAACTCCAAGTTTTTTATCATCAATGACAGTCTCAGTTCCAAACTGTATCTGGTCTAATCCCTAAATGTCCTAAGTAAATTTAAAAGCGTCCAACGCCCAAGCTCCAAGCTTTGCTGCCCAAAAAAGTGCACACACCGTTCCCCACGGTAAACTGATCCAATCAGTAGCTGTTTTGGAGTGTCGTTGTTCTCCACACTTGCTAAGTGAACTATCCCTCCCAGAGGAAAATGCCGAGCGTCCCCGACAAGTTGGAAGCGTCACCTTCCGACAATGCACTTCTTAGAACCTCCCACAGTTCCGTTCTACAGAAATGTAATTATGTTTTAACTTTATATTCAATTATTACTGTATTACCATAGACAGTTTTCCAAATGACCTATCATACTAAATTGACGTAGTAGTCCAACTACTTAATCGTCTTTGTCCTATTTCCGTTACCTGCACCTAGTCATTTTCTATACCTCAACCTCAAAATATCAAATCATAGCAACACAAACATTCACCAGTAATCTAATGAGTAGACATTAATTTCAACATCCAATTCGGCACACTTCGGAATAATTCAACAGGTAGTGCCTACCTTTTGAGATGGGCTGCCCGTTTGTCCACTCACTTCGACCACCGGATCCTGTCCGTGGGACCCCTTCGGACGTCAAAACCGCCACCAAATCTCTGTTCTCGGCTCAACCCTCGGCCAATGCACCAAATGTTAAGGGTCCGAAATTGAGGGAGAGAACAAAACCAAGACAGTCCAGAAGGTTTGGGTCAAAGCGATCTTTTATTGAAGTACACGCGTGGGAAGACAATTACTGCACACATCAGCAAGGGTCTTCGCCAAAATTATACTTCAGATTGCTTTTATAGCATCAGGGTATTATGACGCCCCCTCTAGCGTTTACAAGCACATAATTTGCATGTACAGAACATTCATGTATTTTAAGAATTAAATGCAACATAGAGGTTCCTCTTTTTGGCATCTTCTTCCAAAAAAGGCAATGGACTCAGGCCTCTGTGGTCTCCAGGGGCTGGTCCTCTCCACGCGTCACCTGTTGTCAAGAAAGCTCCAGTGCAGCATGTTAGCGGAATACATTCAGGCCTATACTCAAATCTGTTTCTGGGTTATATGTGATATATATATGTGTTTTGTAAGCATGTGTGCAATCTTTCTTAAGCTCCCGGCTTCTTAACCAATGGGTCACCCAGACAGTCACGCTGAATGAAGCTTGAGACCTTTAATTACCTGGGAAAGCTTCAACTCCTTATGAGCACAGAACTGCAATGTGTATAAAGATATAACAATGTAAAAATGGTTATGACTGCACCTGTGAAAGATTAATATGGTGTCAGTATGTTTAAATGTCTCAAGGCCATCTGAAAGCTATATGCAGTATGATTAATGCTATGCCAAGGCTGTGAAATATATTGTAGCAATGAAGCAATTTTCCTTTAATCTCACATGTTCTTTCAGTGTTGCACTTTGTAGACGCTCCCTGAGCACTGGTCTCACAGCCAGCTGCACATAGAGACCAGTGTTGTTAGTCCAGGTCAGAAGATGACTTGTTGGAATGAAAATGAGCTTGTAGTTTGTCTGCTTTAATCATGTGACTGGAAAAAGGTGTTGGACTTCAAATATGTCCATTTCTGTCACACTTCACCTTTAAAAGTGAAGCCATGTGGTTCCTGGAAGGAAAAACACGACTTTTTCAAGTCTTTGTCCTGTTTTTATGAGAAATGTACGACTTTAATGTGAAACATTCAGAGTTTTTTCTCTTGTTGTGTTTGTTTGAAGCTGCTTCCTGTTGGCTTCAGCTGTTTGGAGTTTCCATTTTCTAAACTTCTACATTCTGAACCTTCTTCAGCTCTGAACAGATGATGAAACACTGAATGATTTCAAGCACTTTGTCTAATAAACTTACATCTTTCATTCTTTATACAGATTATGGAGATGTGGTTTATCAGAGATCAGCTGTGATTATCTGGCAGCAGCACTGAAGTCCAACCCCTCCCATCTGAGAGAGCTGGACCTGAGCAGGAACAAGCTGCAGGATTCAGGAGTGAAGCATCTGTGTGGTTTCCTGGAGAGTCCAGGATGTGGACTTGAAACTCTGAGGTCAGTCAGCATGTTTTAGTTGTGCTGAGATGAATATGATGTGAAAGTTGTGCTGACACTAAACTGCAGACATCAGGCTGATATTATACTGATCCACACTGAGGATCTTCATGGTAAAGTCTGTTTTCTTCATCTCTGGTTTAGTCCATTGACTGCAGCAGAACAATGTTCACATTTCAAACCTTCAAAGAAGAAGAAAAATCCTCCACTGGATAATTCACTGTGAAACTCTCCAACTCTTCATTCCACCTTAAAGTCTGTGTGACACTGAAATCCAAAGCAAAATGTGTGTTTGCTTTACAGACAGCAGTCCAACACAAACATACACACATCATCCAAAACACAGTCCAACATCCAAATCTCCTCCACTGCCAGCATGAATGATGGGAAAGAGAAGGAGGAACACTCTGACATTCAGGGTTAGAATGAGTTTCATGAAGCAGACTGTGAAGATCAAAGCTGCATTAGAAGCTTACATGAATGAATGAGTGGACAGAAGTGGACAGAGATCATCTGAAGCACTTCAAAGGCTTTAAATCAGCACATTTCTCTTTATTCTTTATCAACTCTGTTAGTTTCTCTCAGTTTTCTGTGGAATGAAGCTAACAGCAGGCTAATAAGATGCTGACCAATAGGTTTCTATTAAAGGTTGTAATTTGTATGTGAAAAAGTGCTTTGGCTCAGCAGGGATCAGCTTACAGGTAGAATACAGCTGCTGGATGGGATTAGCATGTCATAGCTATCTACCAAACTGCTAACTGGGGGATTTCAGGCCATCTATGGATCATTTTTGCTGTTTATTCAGCTGAGGCTCACAGGGCTGCAGCCTGTGCCCTAGCTGTCATAGGGCAAGAGGCGTGGTCCACCTGCACAGGTGAGCAGTCCATCACAGGGCCAACAGAGAGAGAGAGAAGCACTCTCTCACATCCACACCTACAGCCAATTTAGAAGCACCAATGAACCTAAGCAGCATTTCATTGGACTGTGGGAGAACATCCAACCTCCACAGAAAGGCCAACAAGCTTCAACCTACAACCTTCTTGCTTTAAGGCACTAGTGCGAACCACTTTTCCCCATTTCTGCCCAAATCCTGCATCTTCCTGTTTCTGACTCCAGGCCAGCTCCACTAACACTTTCTCATCAGACACTGCCACCTAGTGGAGGAAGTCTTAGTTCCATTTGAAGCTTCAGATTACACTTAGTTCCTTTACAAAGAGGTGGAGGTGGTGGGGCCACAGCACCATCATCACTGAGTGCCATAGGACACTTAACCTTTGTTTCCATATGCTGGGAACTTCCTGTTGTTCCAAGGAGGACTGGAAAATGTGTGAAAATCTCCCAGTCAGTTCCTCACAGCACACTTCAATCATTTCCCTCCCACAGCATCAGGACCAGGGCTTTTCCTCTCTTTGGTCCCACTAAGAGATTTCCACACAAACACCTCATCAGTGGGACTCTCAGAGCTACCAGCCCTTTGCTACAATCACAAAGCTCTTCATTGAAATCAATGATATCAAAGCTGGAATCCAATGAGTCCAAGTCTTCTGCTGATTCAGCATCACATTCATCTTTGCTCCTTGTTCTGCATCCCCACCATGGACTTCATTCCTTTCCAAGCCAGCCTTGAGTGTCCTTTATTCAGCTCATCCTCTGCTTTACTTTTACACCTGATTTTAGCTGCTTTATCTCTCTTTCAACACGTTTCTGTGCCTCAATCTTTTTCTTCTCTCCCTCATAACAAGACAGCTTCTTCTGCCTGAGAACATGTTGGAGTGATTTACTAATCCAGGGCTGCTTATTGGGGAAAATACTTCCTGTTTCCAAAGTAATCCCCATTTTCCCCAGAAAGAAATGTAAGTAGAAATCGATGATCTAAGTGAGAACATGAGCCTTTAAAACGTCCCAGTGGGTGCAGTCAAAGCAGTGCCTCAGTCCCAGTATAGAGTCTTTGGTCCAGACTGGAACCACTGTGTGCCCAGTTTGAGCTCTCTTCAGTGCTGCGACCTGACAGACCCAGAGGGGCCATCACATCACATTTAGAAGCTCCCCTAATGGAGCCACAACACATGTCCAACACTTAGTCTGTCTTGTTGGACCAACTGGAAGAAATGATTCAAGGACTTAGTCACAGAACAGAGATTCAAATCTCCAAAATCCAACTGGCTGCATCAGGACATATAGTCTGAAACTCTGCACAGTTTCCTGTTTGAAGCTGCTTCCTGTTGGCTTCAGCTGTTTGGAGTTTCCATTTTCTAAACTTCTACATTCTGAACCTTCTTCAGCTCTGAACAGATGATGAAACACTGAATGATTTCAAGCACTTTGTCTAATAAACTTACATCTTTCATTCTTTATACAGATTGAGGGGCTGTGGTTTGTCAGAGATCAGCTGTGATTATCTGGCAGCAGCACTGAAGTCCAACCCCTCCCATCTGAGAGAGCTGGACCTGAGTAACAACTACCTGCAGGATCCAGATGTGACGCAGCTGTCTGATCTTAAACAGAGTCCAGACTACAGACTGGAGACTCTGGAGTAAGTAGAGTGATGGTGTGAGTGGGTGGTGCTGTCAGCAGTATTGTACTAAACACAGTCAGCATGAAACAAAGATCCAGTGTTTCCTGTAAAGCTGCAGCTTCTCAGTGAAGCTGTGAGAGGAGAATGGTGACAGGCTTCAGGATTGGACACAAACACTTCCTGTTTCTGACCTTTATGGTCACCATAGTAACGGCTAATACACTCTGATCAAACACTGTCAACAGCCAATCAGCTCTCTGAACAGAGCAGCACACAGACCAATGACTGCATTCATTTCCAAGTTTAAAGCAGTGAAGAACACAGTCTGTAGGTGAGGAAGAATTTAGTGAGAGCAGATGTTTGGATGGAATTCCTCCAGTTAACAGCTGGAACCGTCCATCTGGATTGTTGGGCTTGTTGTTGGGGTTCCTACAGAGCTCAGAGTGGACACACCAAGGTTCTTCTAATGAATGAAAGTCCAAACTCAAACTAGGAGGGAAAAACATTTTCATCAACTTCAATAAAAATCCAAAGATTAGAAAAAGTGAAGCAACAATGAGTCCTAGTACAGTCCCAGCACTGAAGTCCCTGCTGCTCTTTATACTGGATGTGCTGCATCACTGACTGACAGCTGATGAAGAGTCTCTGGAAACACTCGTTTATCTCCTCTGCTCTTCCTTCTTCTCTCTGCAGGTGGTGATGATGATGGTAAACAGGACGGTGTGTGTGCTGAGAGAGGAGCAGCTGTGTCCTGATGATCCAGAGAGGTTGAAGCAGCAGCAGCTTGTGTGTAGAGACGCTCTGACTGGGCCATGTTACTGGGAGGTGGAGAGGAGAGCTTCATCCAGCAGTGACTGACAGAGGAATGAAGTGCAGATGACTGTCAGTGCTGCAGAGTGAACTGCTCTGAGAACAGCTCCACTGTCAGACACAATGTAGAGTCCAGCATCATCCCTGTGTGTCCCTCTGGATCTGACAGAGGATCTCAGTGTATCTGGACTGCTCTGCTGCTGCTCTGTCCTTCTACAGTCTCTGCACAGTCTCTGTCTGACTCTGGCTTCAGACCCTCCTGGATCAAACTCACCTGGAAAGACTTTCAAACATCACTCAATAGATTTGAATACAGAATATATTTGATATACACTGTAGATGTACTGTAGAGTTGCAGTTTGTCACTTGTAAATACAGTCTGTGAGCAGCTATGAGCTGAAAGATCTTTCTAGAAACACGAAATGTTTTCACTCTTCTGTTGCTTTTTCATATATTTCCACAACATTAATATTGATCCCACCTGTCTCACC